>NW_024412401.1:26339378-26410690 GCF_014898765.1 Herpailurus yagouaroundi | reverse complement strand
TTATAAGCACATTCATTTAATTTCCACAATGTGCAATAGTTACATATTCAAGAACTGTATGTTCTCCTTTAAAGGGAGTTTTTAAAACAATTGCTTTATTTGTTGACCTTTAATATAAATTTAAACAGGCACTATTATTGCTTTTGATACCACAAACCCCTTGGGAAACTTTCTCTTGCTCTCAGAATTTCTCAAACCGCTTGTTGGGAAAGATTATCAAATAATATTGGGGGTGAAAGAACAAATATTGCTAAAATGTTCATACTACCCAAAGCAATTACACATTTAATGCAATCCCTATCAAAATACCAACATTTTTCACGAAACTAGAACAAAGAATCATAAAATTTGTATGGAAACACAGAAGACCCCAAATAGCCAAAACAATATTGTAAAAGGAAAATAAAACTGAAGACAACACAATTCCAGACTTCAAGTTATATTTACAAAGCTGTAGTAATCAAAACAGTATGACGCTGGCACAAAAACAGACACATAGATCAACAGAACAGAATAGAAAGCCCAGAAATAAACCCACAATTACATAGTCAATTAATATTCAACAAAGGAGGCAAAAATACGCAATGGGAAAAAAACAGTCTCTTCAACAAATGGTGTTGAGAAAACTGGACATCTACATGCAGAAGAATAAAACTGGATGCTTTCTTACAACATACATAAAAATAAACACAAAACTGACTAAAGACCTACATGTGAAACATGACACCATAAATATCCTAGAAAAGAGAACAAGCAATAATTCCTCTGACATCAGCCATAGCAATATCTTTCTAGGTATGTGTCCTGAGGCAAGGGAAATAAAAGCAAAAATAAACAACTGGGACTACCCCAAAATAAAAAGTTCATGTACAGCGAAGGAAACAATCAACAAAACTAAAAGGCAATCTACTGAATGGGAGAAGATATTTGCAAATGACATATCCAATAAAGGGTTAGTATCCAAAATATATAAAGAACTTATACGTATAACTCAACACCGAAACCACAAATAATCTAATTTTAAAAATGGCAGAAGACAGGAACAGACATTTTTCAAAAGAAGACATCTAGATGGCCAACAGATACATGAGAAGATATTCAACATCACTCATCATCAGGGAAATTTAAATCAAAACCACAATGAGATACCACCTCATACTTGCCAGAGGGCTAAAGTAAAAAACACAAGAAATAACAAGTGTTGGTGAGGATGTGGAAAAACAGGAACCTTCCTGCACTGTTGGTGAGAATGCAAACTAGTAGCCACTGTGGAAAACTGTATGGGGTTTCCTCGAAAAATTAAAAATAGAACTACCCTACAATCCAGTAACCATACTACTGGGTATTTACTCAAAGAATAAAAAACACTAAGATATATGCACCCCTATGTTTATTGCCGCATTATTTACAATCAGCAAATTTTGGAAGCAGCCCACGTGTCCATTGATAGACAAATGGATAAAGACATGGTATACAATGGAACATTACTCAGCCATAAAAAGAATGAACTCTTGCCATTTACAACAACATGGATGGATCTAGAGAGTATAATGCTAAGCAAAATAAGCTAATCAGAGAAAGACAAATACCATATGACTTCATTTATATACAAATTTAAGAAAGAAAACAAATGAATAAAGGGGAAAAAAAAAGAGACAAACCAAAAAACAGACTCTTAACTGTAGAGAACAGACTGATGGTTACCAGAATGGAGATGGGTGAAGGGATGGGTGAAATGGGTGATGAGGATTAAAAAAAAAAAAGTACACCTATCATGATGAGCACTGAGTAATGTGTAGAATTACTGAATCACTCTATTATATAGCTAAAACGAATATAATACTGTATGTTAACTATATTGGAATTAAAATTTTAGAAGGATACTGGGGAACTGCTTAACCTTCACAGAAAGTTCAGATACCCTCAGCAGGTCCCCTGCTCTTGTTTGGGCCCATAGAAACAATTGCCATCCTGTCCACAATTGGGCATCAGACATGTAAGCATAAATGAGAGAGGATCTATGAACAGGGGAGCCCTGAGAAGAGTCAGACCAGACTCAACATAAGGAAGAAGGTGGAGACTCAGGAGTAAATCAACACAAAGGAAGAAATCTGGCATGTTACAGCAGAAATAGCAGCAGGTCCTAGGGATTAGAAGAGGTAATGGAAGAAGGAAGGGTAGGAGGGTGAGCTTAGCTGCTCCTGGCCTCCCATTCATTTCCCCCAGTCTTGCCCAAAACCCTCGAGAACGCCGAGGGCCATGGTAGAAGTAAAAGATATATATCATCAGGGATCTAAACAACTCTGCTACAGGGATGGCACTCTGAAAAGTGTTGAACACAAGAAAGAAAATAAAGGCATCATCACCCTCCTGGCTGGTGAGAGAAGTGAGCAGTGGAAATCAGGGGACAACAGGTTTGGTGGAGCTGTAGAGACCGGTGGTGGCTAGAGAAGACCAAGGGTGAAGACAACAATCTCCGGAAGCCCAGATTCACTTAGTCTGGAGGAAGTGGCAGCAGTGCTAACAACCCAAGCTGGCAAGGAAGTCAGTGGTCAGAGGCCTGGTGAGAGGCAAGCAGTGAGGAAAATGATCCCAGAGCAGTGGAGCAAGGGTCTGGGTACAGCAAAGGGACAAACAACACCTACAGAAGCTGTAGTGAAAAGAAAGCAGAGAGCTCCCGTCAGAAGCTCTGATTACCTGTAAGAAAATATTTTCCCTTCTGTCAAGGAATCCCAGAGGGAAGTGACACCAATGAGAGCGCCCAGCAGACAGTTGTTCTACAAGTATCAATAATCTTGGGGTTCTTAGAAACACTTAGGGAGAGAAACCACTTCATATATAAGCCGATAAGGAGCAGGACTCAGAGCCATTGAGACCTGAAGATAATTTTAAATATGACCAGACATCATCTTTTAATAGAGCTTAGAAATATGGATATATACCATAAATTTTCTCTAGGTATGGGATTACGGGTGGGGTTTTTTTCTTCTTTGTTTCATCTCTGTTTTTCTAAGTTTTCTTCAACACACATGTAACAGTTTGGGTATTAAAAATAATCAAATTTATTTCAAAAACAAAATACAATTTTCCATTTACTAAATCACAAAGATTGAAAAAAAAAAAATCTAACAGCCAGCATTGGCAAATGGGTAGAGAAGTAGGCACTCACTCCGCTCACGAGGACTAAAGGACTATGATATTTCTGCAGGACAATTTGAAAATAAAATCAAAATTCTTAAACAATTTTTATATATTTTATCCAGACATTCTGCTTCTAAAAACTTACAGTGTATAGAAAATTATCCTATTTTTATAAAAACTACTATGTACAGAGAGATAAATAAGGAGATAAGTAGTAAATTATACTTACAAAAACATACACCACATTAATGATAGTTATTATTAACAGGATCATGAGTGATTTTCATTTTAAGTATTCTCTTCTACATATTTCTGCAATGCAAATTGTTACTTAATCAGGGGAAATAAATGCTGTTTTAAATACATTTATGTTAAAGTTAACATGGCATTAAATTTACATCTTTTTCTCCTATATTTTGTGTCTTCTCTTTATCTGTGGTTATATCCTATTTTAATTCCTAGTGTCACTTGATTTCTTCAGGAGTAGGGCAGCAATTATTTCATAGTTTTCTCAATAATTTTTTTTGTGAATTATTAATTAAATCTTCTCATTCCTGTTTTCTAACCCACTAAAATCTCCTTTTATCTTTATTAATTTCTTCTTCCTGGTCTCCTTTGATTTATTTTATTATTCTCTTTACAACTGCTTGAATTGAAATCTTAGATACATTTATTTTTATTTTTTCTGATTTAGTGATATTAAAAATACAACATGTAAACTCTGATTTTGAACCTAGCTTCTTATTTCAAATGATTAATATTACCTATCTAGATATTTATCCTTTTTATATGAATTATTTATTACTCTCAGTATGATATTGGAACCAAATCTGCAACTAGTATTTAGACTTGATTTTATGTTTATTTCTTTATTCCTCACTCCTTTTTTTAAAATTTACATACAGTAAAACTCATCTTTTTTACATATGCATCTTTGGTGCATTGTGACAAATATATATAGTTTTGTAACTATCTTCACAATCAAAATACAGATTATTTCCATCAAAATGTTCCCTCTTGCCCCTTTGGAATCAATTCCCTCCTCCTACTCCCAACGCCCAACAACCATTGATATATAATTTATATATTTATATAATTTCTATAATTGTACTCTTTCCATGATGGCGTGTTGCTGCATGTATCAGTATTTTGTTCCTTTTTATCAGTAAGTATTTTTCCGTTATATAGGTGTGCCAAAATTTGCTTATCCATTCACCAGCTGATGGACATTTGGGTTGCTATAAATATTTGCATACAAGTCACTATTTGGACATATGTTTTTGTTTCTCTTGGATGAATACCCAAGAATGGGACTGCTAGCCCTATGATAAGTATATGTTTATTTTTATAAGAAACTGCCTAACTGTTTTCCAGAGTGGCTGTATTATTTTGCATCTCCACTAGCAGTGTATAAAAGCTCCAGAAGTTCCATATTCTCATACACTCACGAACACTTGGAGGTGTCACATTAGGGCCGGGATAAGAGAAGAGTGAAGGAGCAGGGTTATTTTTTTCTCTCTCTTTCCTTTTTTGTTGTTCTAATAAATGTGTAGTAGTATCTCATAGCTTTAATTTATATTTCCATAAATTACAATAATGTAAAATATATTTTCATGTGTTTATTTACAGTCAGTCATCAGTATCTCTTCCGTGATGAAGTATCTGTTTAAATTTTTTGCTAATATTTTAAATTGGCTTTTATTTTACTATTGAGTTTCAAAATTCTTTACATATTCTGAATACAAATCCTGACATATGTTTTGCAAGTATTTTCTTTCAGTGTATGGCTTGGCTTTCTTTTTTTTTAATAGTATCTCTCGGGGCACCTGGGTGGTCCAGTCAGTTAAGTGTCCAGCTCTTGATTTCAGCTCAGGTCATGATCTCACTGGGTTCATGAGTTCAAGCCCCACGTTGGGCTCCACACTGACAGCACAGAGCCTACTGTGGAGCCTACAGTGAGGGAGAATTCTCTCCCTCTCTCTCTCTGCCCCTCCCCCCACTCACATGCAACTCTCTCTGTCTCAAAAAAATAAGTAAACTTAAAAAAAAGTATCTCTCAGAGAGCAGAAGTTTTTAATTTTGATGAACTCCAATGTATCAATTTTCTCTTTTATGGGTGTGTCTTTTGTGTTTTGCAGTTTGTATGTCCTAGTTAAGAAATCTTGGCCTACCCAAGGTCACAAAAATGTTGTCCTGAGTTTTCTTCCAGAAGTTTTATAGCTTCAGATTGTACATTTAAGCCTGTGATCCATGTTGCATTCATTTTTAAGTATGATACGAGATATGGATCATTTCAATTTTTTGCATATGAATGCACTTATTACAGCACTACCTATTGAAAGGACTATCCTACTGAATTACCTTGGCACCTTTGTTGAAAAGTAATTGATCATATTTGTGTAGATCTATTTCTAGTCTCTCTATTCAGGTCTATTGATCTATATAACTATCCTTTCACCAATATTATCTTGATTACTATATTTTTATAGTAAGTTTTGAGTAGTCCTCCAATTTTATTCTTTAATTACAAAACTCTAGGTCCTTCATATTTCCATAATATTTTAGAATCAGCTTGTCAATTTTAACAAAAAAGTCTGTTGGGACATTGGTGGATATTGTATTAAATTTATAGATGAATTTGAGGAGAACTAACATTTTTACAATGCTGAGACTTCCAATCCATGAAGAGTATCTCCCTCCATTTGTGTAGGTCTTTAATTTCTCATCACTGTTTCTAGGTTTTTAGTATTCAAATGTTTCACATTTTTAGTTAGATTTATTTCTAAATATTTTATACATTGTGATGCTATTGTAAATGACACTTTTTTACTTGAATATAACTTTTCACTGTTACCTTCTTATAGAAATTCAACTGATTTTTGTACACATTGCTCTTAAAAGCTCTTTGCAACCTTGCTAAAATGCATGCGGTTAGTAGCATTTTTTTGAGGGATTGTTTATGCTGGCAATCCACGCTGTCAAATAAAGACATTTTTACTTTCTTCTTTCCAATCTGCATGACTTTTATTTCTTTGTTTTTCTTTATTAAACAGACTGGAACCTAGAGTACACTATTGACTAGTAGTGGCAGGAATGAACATTTCTTTGTTTCCATTCTCTGGAGGAATGCACAGAGTCTTTCATCATTAAATGTATTTGCTGTATTTATGCCAGTACCATACTCTTTTGATTACTATAGTTTTGCAATATAATTTGAAATCAGGAAATGTGATGACCCCAGGTTTGTTCTTCTTTCTCAAGATTTCTTTATATTAGGAGTTTTTTGGGGTGCTATATAAGTTCTAGGACTGTTTTTTCTATTTCTGTGAAAAATGCCATTGGAATTTTGATAGGGATTGTAGTGAATCTATAGATCACTTTGGGTAAAATGAACATTTTAACAGTATCAATTCTTCCAATCCATAAATATAGTATATCTATTTGTCATCTTAAATTTACTTCATTAGGTACTTGAAGATGGCGGCGTAGGAGGACGCTGGGCTCACCGCGCGTCCTGCTGATCACTTAGATTCCACCTACACCTGCCTAAATAACCCAGAAAACCACCAGAGGATTAGCAGAACGGAGTCGCCGGAGCCAAGCGCAGACGAGAGGCCCACGGAAGAGGGTAGGAAGGGCGGCGAGGCGGTGCGCGCTCCACGGACTGGCGGGAGGGAGCCGGGGTGGAGGGGCGGCTGGCCGGCCAAGCAGAGCCCCCAAGTCTGGCTTGCAAAAAGCGGAGGGGCCTGACGGACTGTGTTCCGACAGCAAGCGCGACTTAGCGGCTGGGAGGTCATAAGTTAACAGCTCTGCTCAGAAAGCGGGAAGGCTGGAGGACAAAGGGAAGGAAAGCTGCTGAGCCCCTGGACGACAGAGCTCAGTTTGGTGGGGAACAAAGGCGCTCGCCAGTGCCATCTTCCCCGCCCATCCCCCAGCCAAAATCCCAAAGAGAACCAGTTCCTGCCAGGGAACTTGCTCCCTCCGCGCAAACACCCAACTCTGCGCTTCTGCGGAGCCAAACCTCCGGCAGCGGATCTGACTCCCTCCTGCTGCCACAGGGCCCCTCCTGAAGTGGATCACCTAAGGAGAAGCAAGCTAAGCCTGCCCCTCCTGCCCCTGTGCACCTTGCCTACCCACCCCAGCTAAGATGCCAGATCCCCAGCATCACAACCCTGGCAGTGTGCAAGTAGCCCAGACAGGCCACCCCACCCCACAGTGAATCCCGCCCCTAGGAGAGGGGAAGAGAAGGCACACACCAGTCTGACTGTGGCCCCAGTGGTGGGCTGGGGGCAGACATCAGGTCTGACTGCGGCTCCGCCCACCAACTCCAGTTATACACCACAGCACAGGGGAAGTGCGCTGCAGGTCCTCACCACGCCAGGGACTATCCAAAATGACCAAGCGGAAGAATTCCCCTCAGAAGAATCTCCAGGAAATAACAACAGCTAATGAGCTGATCAAAAAGGATTTAAATAATAGAACAGAAAGTGAATTTAGAATAATAGTCATAAAATTAATCGCTGGGCTTGAAAACAGTATAGCTGACAGCAGAGAATCTCTTGCTACAGAGATCAAGGGACTAAGGAACAGTCACGAGGAGCTGAAAAACGCTTTAAATGAAATGCATAACAAAATGGAAACCACCACAGCTCGGGTTGAAAAGGCAGAGGAGAGAATAGGTGAACTAGAAGATAAAGTTATGGAAAAAGAGGAAGCTGAGAAAAAGAGAGATAAAAAAATCCAGGAGTATGAGGGGAAAATTAGAGAACTAAGTGATACACTAAAAAGAAATAATCTATGCATAATTGGTATCCCAGAGGAGGAAGAGAGAGGGAAAGGTGCTGAAGGGGTACTTGAAGAAATAATAGCTGAGAACTTCCCTGAAGTGGGGAAGGAAAAACGCATTGAAATCCAAGAAGCACAGAGAACTCCCTTCAGACGTAACTTGAATCGATCTTCTGCACGACATATCATAGTGAAACTGGCAAAATACAAGGATAAAGAGAAAATTCTGAAAGCAGCAAGGGGTAAACGTGCCCTCACATATAAAGGGAGACCTATAAGACTCGTGACTGATCTCTCTTTTGAAACTTGGCAGGCCAGAAAGAGTTGGCACGAGATTTTCAGTGTGCTAGACAGAAAAAATATGCAGCCGAGAATCCTTTATCCAGCAAGCCTGTCATTTAGAATAGAAGGAGAGATAAAGGTCTTCCCAAACAAACAAAAACTGAAGGAATTTGTCACCACTAAACCAGCCCTACAAGAGATCCTAAGGGGGACCCTGTGAGACAAAGTATCAGAGACATCACTACAAGCATAAAACATACAGACATCACAATGACTCTAAACCCATATCTTTCTATAATAACACTGAATGTAAATGGATTAAATGCGCCAACCAAAAGACATAGGGTATCAGAATGGATAAAAAAACAAGACCCATCTATTTGCTGTCTACAAGAGACTCATCTTAGACCTGAGGACACCTTTAGATTGAGAGTGAGGGGATGGAGAACTATTTATCATGCTACTGGAAGCCAAAAGAAAGCTGGAGTAGCCATACTTATATCAGACAAACTAGACTTTCAATTAAAGGCTGTAACAAGAGATGAAGAAGGACATTATATAATAGTGACAGGGTCTATCCATCAGGAAGAGCTAACAATTATAAATGTCTATGCGCCGAATACCGGAGCGCCCAAATATATAAAACAATTACTCATAAACACAAGCAACCTTATTGATAAGAATGTGGTAATTGCAGGGGACTTTAACACCCCACTTACACAAATGGATAGATCATCTAGACACACGGTCAATAAAGAAACAAGGGCCCTGAATGAGACATTGGATCAGATGGACTTGACAGATATATTTAGAACTCTGCATCCCAAAGCAACAGAATATACTTTCTTCTCGAGTGCACATGGAACATTCTCCAAGATAGATCGTATACTGGGTCACAAAACAGCCCTTCATAAGTTTACAAGAATTGAAATCATACCATGCATACTTTCAGACCACAATGCTATGAAGCTTGAAATCAACCACAGAAAAAAGTCTGGAAAACCTCCAAAAGCATGGAGGTTAAAGAACACCCTACTAACGAATGAGAGGGTCAACCAGGCAATTCGAGAAGAAATTAAAAAATATATGGAAACCAACGAAAATGAAAATACAACAATCCAAACGCTTTGGGACGCAGCGAAGGCAGTCCTGAGAGGAAAATACATTGCAATCCAGGCCTATCTCAAGAAACAAGAAAAATCCCAAATACAAAATCTAACAGCACACCTAAAGGAAATAGAAGCAGAACAGCAAAGGCAGCCTAAACCCAGCAGAAGAAGAGAAATAATAAAGATCAGAGAAGAAATAAACAATATAGAATCTAAAAAAACTGTAGAGCAGATCAACGAAACCAAGAGTTGGTTTTTTGAAAAAATAAACAAAATTGACAAACCTCTAGCCAGGCTTCTCAAAAAGAAACGGGAGATGACCCAAATAGATAAAATCATGAATGAAAATGGAATGATTACAACCAATCCCTCAGAGATACAAACAATTATCAGGGAATACTACGAAAAATTATATGCCAACAAATTGGACAACCTGGAAGAAATGGACAAATTCCTGAACACCCACACTCTTCCAAAACTCAATCAGGAGGAAATAGAAAGCTTGAACAGACCCATCACCAGCGAAGAAATTGAATCGGTTATCAAAAATCTCCCAACAAATAAGAGTCCAGGACCAGATGGCTTCCCAGGGGAGTTCTACCAGACGTTTAAAGCAGAGATAATACCTATCCTTCTCAAGCTATTCCAAGAAATAGAAAGGGAAGGAAAACTTCCAGACTCATTCTATGAAGCCAGTATTACTTTGATTCCTAAACCAGACAGAGACCCAGTAAAAAAAGAGAACTACAGGCCAATATCCCTGATGAATATGGATGCAAAAATTCTCAATAAGATACTAGCAAATCGAATTCAACGGCATATAAAAAGAATTATTCACCATGATCAAGTGGGATTCATTCCTGGGATGCAGGGCTGGTTCAACATTCGCAAATCAATCAACGTGATACATCACATTAACAAAAAAAAAGAGAAAAACCATATGATCCTGTCAATCGATGCAGAAAAGGCCTTTGACAAAATCCAGCACCCTTTCTTAATAAAAACCCTTGAGAAAGTCGGGATAGAAGGAACATACTTAAAGATCATAAAAGCCATTTATGAAAAGCCCACAGCTAACATCATCCTCAACGGGGAAAAACTGAGAGCTTTTTCCCTGAGATCAGGAACACGACAGGGATGCCCACTCTCACCGCTGTTGTTTAACATAGTGCTGGAAGTTCTAGCATCAGCAATCAGACAACAAAAGGAAATCAAAGGCATCCAAATTGGCAAAGATGAAGTCAAGCTTTCGCTTTTTGCAGATGACATGATATTATACATGGAAAATCCGACAGACTCCACCAAAAGTCTGCTAGAACTGATACATGAATTCAGCAAAGTTGCAGGATACAAAATCAATGTACAGAAATCAGTTGCATTCTTATACACTAACAATGAAGCAACAGAAAGACAAATAAAGAAACTGATCCCATTCACAATTGCACCAAGAAGCATAAAATACCTAGGAATAAATCTAACCAAAGATGTAAAGGATCTGTATGCTGAAAACTATAGAAAGCTTATGAAGGTAATTGAAGAAGATTTAAAGAAATGGAAAGACATTCCCTGCTCATGGATTGGAAGAATAAATATTGTCAAAATGTCAATACTACCCAAAGCTATCTACACATTCAATGCAATCCCAATCAAAATTGCACCAGCATTCTTCTCGAAACTAGAACAAGCAATCCTAAAATTCATATGGAACCACAAAAGGCCCCGAATAGCCAAAGTAATTTTGAAGAAGAAGACCAAAGCAGGAGGCATCACAATCCCAGACTTTAGCCTCTACTACAAAGCTGTCATCATCAAGACAGCATGGTATTGGCACAAAAACAGACACATAGACCAATGGAATAGAATAGAAACCCCAGAACTAGACCCACAAACGTATGGCCAACTCATCTTTGACAAAGCAGGAAAGAACATCCAGTGGAAAAAAGACAGTCTCTTTAACAAATGGTGCTGGGAGAACTGGACAGCAACATGCAGAAGGTTGAAACTAGACCACTTTCTCACACCATTCACAAAAATAAACTCAAAATGGATCAAGGACCTGAATGTGAGACAGGAAACCATCAAAACCCTAGAGGAGAAAGCAGGAAAAGACCTCTCTGACCTCAGCCGTAGCAATCTCTTACTCGACACATCCCCAAAGGCAAGGGAATTAAAAGCAAAAGTGAATTACTGGGACCTTATGAAGATCAAAAGCTTCTGCACAGCAAAGGAAACAACCAACAAAACTAAAAGGCAACCAACGGAATGGGAAAAGATATTTGCAAATGACATATCGGACAAAGGGCTAGTATCCAAAATCTATAAAGAGCTCACCAAACTCCACACCCGAAAAGCAAATAACCCAGTGAAGAAATGGGCAGAAAACATGAATAGACACTTCTCTAAAGAAGACATCCGGATGGCCAACAGGCACATGAAAAGATGTTCAGCGTCGCTCCTTATCAGGGAAATACAAATCAAAACCACACTCAGGTATCACCTCACGCCAGTCAGAGTGGCCAAAATGAACAAATCAGGAGACTATAGATGCTGGAGAGGATGTGGAGAAACGGGAACCCTCTTGCACTGTTGGTGGGAATGCAAATTGGTGCAGCCGCTCTGGAAAGCAGTGTGGAGGTTCCTCAGAAAATTAAAAATAGACCTACCCTATGACCCAGCAATAGCACTGCTAGGAATTTATCCAAGGGACACAGGAGTACTGATGCATAGGGGCACTTGTACCCCAATGTTCATAGCAGCACTCTCAACAATAGCCAAATTATGGAAAGAGCCTAAATGTCCATCAACTGATGAATGGATAAAGAAATTGTGGTTTATATACACTATGGAATACTACGTGGCAATGAGAAAAAATGAAATATGGCCTTTTGTAGCAACGTGGATGGAACTGGAGAGTGTGATGCTAAGTGAAATAAGCCATACAGAGAAAGACAGATACCATATGGTTTCACTCTTATGTGGATCCTGAGAAACTTGACAGGAACCCATGGGGGAGGGGAAGGAAAAAAAAAAAAAAAAGGAGGTTAGAGTGGGAGAGAGCCAAAGCATAAGAGAATGTTGGGAACTGGGAGCAAACTGAGGGTTGATGGGGGGTGGGAGGGAGGGGAGGGTGGGTGATGGGTATTGAGGAGGGCACCTTTTGGGATGAGCACTGGGTGTTGTATGGAAACCAATTTGACAATAAATTTCATATATAAAAAAAAATTACTTCATTAATGTTTTATAGTTTTCAGCGAGTAGAAAATGGTGGTTACTAGAAAATGGGGGAGAGGGGAAATATTTATGAAAGTATAACATTCAGTTATAAAATAAATTTTGTAGATCTATTGTATAACATGGTGACTATGGTTGACGATAATGTACTATATACTTGAAATTTGCCAAAAGAGTAGATTTCAAGTATTCTCATCAGACCAAAAGTAAATAAATAAGTAAAACATAACTATGTGATGTGATAAATGTTAACTAGCTTGACTGTGATAATCATTTCACAATGTATATGGATATCAAAACATCATGTTGTACATCTTAAATATATGCAACTTTTATTTGTCAATCATACTTGAGTAAAGCTGGGTGAAAACATAACTTTAAAAAACCAAAGTATATTTCCTTGGAGATCTTCCACTGATGCCCTTTACCAGGATGAGGAATTTCCTTTCAAGGTCCAATTTGGTGAGAGTTTTTATCAAGAATGGATGTTTAATTTTATCAAATAATTTCTGCATCTATTATGATGATCATATAATTTTTCTTTTTTTTTAAATCTGTTGATATGGTATATCGCATTGATTCTGAATGTTAAACCAACTTTGCATTCCTGGTATATGAAACATGTGGTTATCACTCCTTTTAAGCCACAATTATCATGTTTAATTCCCTATCTTTGTTTTATCACTTCAATATTTCATCAAATATTTTTGAGATCTTTTCTATTTTAGGCATTGGTCTAGGTATAAGAAGGGAGTAGTATGAATAAGACCAGAAAAACCTCTGCCCATCTGGAACTTATATGGGCAGGATGGGGGAGAGACAGTAAAAAGTAAACAAATGATTTCAAATAATATAATAGAGTTTCAGATAATATGCTTAAACAATGAGGTATTCACTATTTTTTTTATATAAAACTTCAAGTTCAGAAACAGAACAGGCTCCAAGCAAGTTTTGTCATTGGCTCAATGATGTGCTCAAAAACCCAAACACCTTTCCTTACTCCACTGTTTGCTCCAATGCCATCTTTACCCACAATTGATGCTCCCTTGTGGTCATGATTAGGCTGCCAGTGAGCTTGTTCTTATCAATTTGCCTGTTAGGTTAGAAATTAAGAAGCTAAAAATCACCTCCCAGACTCGCTTACACAGCTACATTTCTGTATATAAATTCAGTTCTGACAATTAGAAACGCTTGTTGAGGTTTGGAAGGTGGAATCTATTTTCCTATACCTTATTTGGCTGATTCAGCTGGCTAGCAGTCATCAGAATATGACTTTTCCCTGCAGCAGTGTCTATTCTCCCTTCCCTGGTTGCTGAGTGGTTGTGAGGGTACTTGAAGGGGCAGTAGCTGTTGTCATACTTTGGTTCACTAATCAACAAATCAAAGCTATGATGTCCATGTTCTAGCTCCCCAGGCTTCCAAAGACAGTTGCAGTGATCAATGGCAGCAGTGGTTGCTTAATTCTTCCCTAACTCCAGTAGTAGTCTCAGAGGAAGTAGCCCTCCTGGTGGATCAGTTCTGTATTTTCCTCATTAAAAAAAAAAAAAAAAAAAATTCTAGGGGCTCCTGAGTAGCTCAGTCGGTTAAGTGTCCGACTTTAGTTCAGGTCATGATGTCACAGTTCATGGGTTCAAGCCCCGCATAGGGTTCTGTGACAGCTCAGAGCCTGGACCCTGCTTCGGTTCTGGGTCTCCCTCTCTCTCTGCCCCTCCCCTGCTCACACTCTGTCTCTTTGTCTCAAAAATAAATAAACATAAAAAAAATTCTATTTTAATTCCAGTAGAGTTAACATACAATGTTATATTAGTGTACAATATAGTGATTTGACAATTCTATACATTACTCAGTACTTATCATAAGTGTACCCTTAATCCCCTTCACCTATTTGACTCATCCTCTCACCTACCTCCCCTCTGGTAACTACCAGTTTGTTCTCTAGTTAAGAGTCTGTTTTGGGGTTGTCTATTTCTTTGTTGATTTGCTTTGTTTCTTAAATTCCACATGTGAGTGAGATCAGAAGGTATTTGTCTTTTTTCTGAATGACTTATTTCATTTAGCATTATATCCTCTAGATCCATCCACATTGTTACAAATGGCAAGATTCCATTCTTTTTCGTGGCTGAGTAATATTCCATTATATTTTTTTACACTGATTTATTTTTGAGGGACAGAGCATGAGTGGGGAAGGAGCAGAGAGAGAGGGAGACAGAATCCAAATCAGGCTCCAGCTCTGAGCTGTCAGCACAGAGCCCAACACAGGGCTCGAACTCGACCACAAGATCATGACCTGAGCTGAAGCTGGACACTTAACCAACTGAGCCACCCAGGCATCCCTCCATTATTCATATATTATATTTTATATATATGTACATGTGTGTGTATGTGTATATGTATATATCACATCTTCTGTATCCATTTGTCTATCGATGGACACTTAGGCTGCTTTCATAGTTTGGCTATTGTAAATAATACTGCAATAAACGTAGAGGTGCATATATATTTCTGATTTTGTGTTTTTATGTTCTTTGGGTAAATACTGGGTAGGGGAATTACTGGATCATACGGTAATTCTATAGTTTTATGTTTTTCTGAGTCATTCTTGAAAGTCAAGCCTGGAACCTGCTCCCTTGGCCCTTGCAACAATTTTTAAAGCAATAATTCCTAAAATTAAACCCCTTTCTGTTCAAAATACTTAATGTGGTTGCCTTCATCAAAACCTGGCTGATATATAAGATCTAGGTATCACCAGATTCCTAAGTACCAAAACAGTAAGCTATCAGCCATAGCAGGGATGCATCTGCCTTCCTCATGGGGATCATAGGGAAGAAATTCCTTAAAAGTGGTAAGATGAGTCATCAAATAACCCATGAAAGTGCCCATGAGAGTAAGAGGCAACTTTATACACCTAGCACGTCTACAGAGTTCTGATAATAGATCATCACGACAGTGCCAGTTAATAAAACCTTCATTGTTCCCCTTACCTAATGTCCCTCTTTGTGGTCCAATCTTCAATGCTCTGAAACTAAGGTCAGCAAAATAAAAGAGGAGTAGATGTGCTGGTGGAGAAAGAGAGAAACAGAATATCTCTCTATTCCCCAACTGCAGTTCTGCTGCTCTAAATAGGCCCAGTTGGGGGAGGAGAAAAGTCACAACTTTAAATCAAAATGGAAGTTTTGACTATGACAGGAGACTAGACATTTTAATTACTGAACTGTGTTTTATGGCTTAAACTGACTTTAGGATTAGATTATTACTGAAGAGTAAATAGAAAAGTGATGGGCCCTGCTAGGGTCTTCAGGCCATGAGTGGGAAAAAAAAAAAACTATCTTCATATATTAAACTTAAAGATACACTAAGACTCTAAAATAAAGTTGATTTATTTTTATAGGCCATGCACTGAGATTGCTCAGTATCATAGTTACATTGTTTTTACATTCCATTGGTAATTTCAGCCAAATGGCAACAACTAACTAGGATGCTCTACACAGTGTGTTATCTTTTCCCATAATCTCTACTTCCTACCTTCCCTTGTTCTCCAATGTATGAGAATTCCCCAACCCTACAGACACCGTTTGTAATAGCCATAATATTTATGGACTGCTGTTAATATCAGGTCATCAGTTTTCTTAATCTCTTTTACTCATTTTGACAAAGTATCAATGAATGCCAGTTACATGGTTCTCCACTGAGAAGTTCCAGATGGTCATAAGGACTTAGGGGAATAATGTTGGTGTGATAAAATGATAACATATTCTATCTATCCTCATGATCAATTGTAACATTGGCATTAATAATCTTTTCTCCAAAGAGTGCTGTACAGATTAAACTGAGTAATACTTGAGAAACCACCTCCCAGAGATCAAGATACACAGAAGTCACTTAATGATGAACTCTGAATCTTATCTAAACGTCACTCAGTGCAGTTGTATCTCAATGTCATTAACTATAAATGCCAAAGATTCTTATGCTCCAATAGCATAAGGCACAATCTTACCCCTTAAGCTTCAAAACTCTTTTAAATTAACTAAAATTTAAAGGAAGAATGGAGGCTAGAAAAAATTTTTAAGAAAGTTAAATCATATTGCTAATCGATGGTAATCATTTCCCATGAAAGAAATTTATTTTTGACTGAAAATGAACAAGTTGTAGTTAATGGTGGGATCTATTGCTGTATTAATATAACTTCCATGAAATACCATTAACTTTCTCTGCTTCACTTCTTCTATCTTTAAAATGGTGGTTATAGTTATAGTTGATGACTTTTACGACTGTCAAATTAAAAATTATGTTCACCGTGGGAGAAATGGATTTGTGGATTTTAATAACATCTTCTCCTCCATGCAACATTGCCAGCAACAGAAAGTCCCTAGGACCCAAGCACTGGTATCAATGTGTACTCATATAATCAAGGTTATATTTATGAGTTTATAAAATAACACTAATAATGTCCCTTGTCTACTATATTTCCCAAAGTCTTTTCCTTCCACAGTTTGTGGAAAATCATTCTTATAACTTTGTGAACAACCTTCGAAACTAACTTCATTGGTAGCAGGGAGGCTTACAAAGATAATAATGGACATCTAAGGAGTGTTTTAAAAAATCAGGCATGAGGTTTCACAGTTTTGAATATCAAGAGAAGTCCCAAATACAACCAGATCATCTGCTCAAGGAGACCTCGTACATGTGAAGCAAAATGTGTCTAGAACCCTCAAGAAAATTGTTTCCTTTAATGTCTGGTTTCAGAGCAAGAAATACAACTGATAAAACTGATATTCTGTCCAATAAGCATGCATGGGTAGTTTTTTTTTCCTAATTATGCTTTTCTGGGGGACTTCCTTCATGTGCCATTCAATATAATTGACCCTATGTCCAGAAAAGCAGAAATTTACTTGAATTCAGGGTGTACTGTCATTTACAAAGCTTCCTGCTAGAGGTTGGAGACTCATAACTGAAAATACATGTTTGCAATTCTCAGACAGTTTTTGGAGAACTTTGGGTTCTTCATTTTAAAGTTCTCCTACAGTATCAAGGTGACCATACCTTTTGTGGGACTTCCTGAAACTATACACATGGATGGCTTTGTCCTATTCCCAGTACCACTTCTGCCAATGCCTTACTAGTTTCTCCTGGGAGCACTTCCTTAATCAGTCACTTACACACAAATCCTCTTTTTCAAGTCTTACTGACAGAGATCAAAATACGGTAAATCTAGTCTCTTAGGAACTGCTATGGATAAAAAAGAAGCAAACCTAAAGCAAAAGAGAATACATGGTGTAAAGATACAGCATGTTCATGGCAGAATTATTCACAGTAGCTGAAACATGAAGTAACCCAACAGTCTACCAATGGATGAATAGATAAATGAAATGTGGTCTACACACACAATGGAATATTACTCAGCCTTAAGAAGGAAGGAAATTCCAATTTATGCTACAACATGGATGAACCTTGAGGACATTATACTAAGTGAAATAACCAGCCATGAGAAAACAAATATTGTATGATTCCATTTATATGAGGTACTTAGAGTAGTTGAATACATAGAGACAGAAAGTAGAATGCTGGTTGCCAGGAGATAGGGTGAGGGGTGGGGGCATAGGAAATTATTGTTTGAGTGATGCAGAGTTTCAGTTTCACAAGATGAAAAGAACTCTGGAAGTGGACAGTGGTGATGGGTGTACAACAATGTGAATGTATTTAACATTGAACCATACGTTCAAAACTGGTTAAAATGGGGGCGCCTGGGTGGCGCAGTCGGTTAAGCGTCCGACTTCAGCCAGGTCACAATCTCGCGGTCCGGGAGTTCGAGCCCCGCGTCAGGCTCTGGGCTGATGGCTCAGAGCCTGGAGCCTGTTTCCGATTCTGTGTCTCCCTCTCTCTCTGCCCCTCCCCCGTTCATGCTCTGTCTCTCTCTGTCCCAAAAATAAATAAACGTTGAAAAAAAAAACTTAAAAAAAAAAACTGGTTAAAATGGTCAATTTTATATTATATATGTATTTTGCCACATTAAAAAAATGGGGAGAAAAACGGCATTGTAAGGATCTGGAAGTCACTTGTGAGACACAGGACACTACACTTGGGAGAGAGCTGATGTGGTTTGAAGTGTTGGGGTTCAGAGCCAATGGCCAAGAAAGAATTCTTGAGAGGTCTTAGGTGCAAAAAGTTTTCATTAAAGCATAGGGACAGGACCCATGGACAGAAAGAGTTGCACTTGGATTGTGAGGAGTGACTGATTATATATGGAGGAGAAAGTGGCATCAGGTTCCCAAGAAATTGAATCTGTAGGTTTCTGGAAGTTTGGCTATTGTTACAATTGCCTTTTTTTACTTGTAAAACATTAAGACAGTTGCAAACTGATGGAGACTTATGTCTTGCATGACTATGATCTCTCTAAGTTAACCATTTATTTTTCCCTTTCCTTTGTTCTTGGACAGCCAAGAGTGCCTGAGGAATGTCACACATATCCCACGGGAGGGGGGAGGGGAGTTGTTAGTTCAGGCTTTGCCTTCAGCTTACCTTTGTTTCCCACATCAAAAACTACTAGAGGTAAGATACTATATGGTGCCAATGGAATACCTCTCAGTGCTGGCTCAAGAAAACAAGCCATACATTCCAGACATCCAAAGGCAGCTATCAAAAGCTGAGAGAGTCAAATGGCCCTCCCCAGAATAAATAGGCTTACTAAGATTGGCTAGGTTAATATTAGAGCAAAAGAAGGAGAATATCAAGACCGCCACATAGTGCAATGGAGATCAGATGCCAGCAGCTACAAGACTTTAATAATAGCCAGTGGGAATTTATGAGCCACCCAGAGATAGACTCCCAGTGATTCGTCCGGGTGTGGGCTCAGTGTCTGACAGTTGTAACATCTCCTAGGGGAGATGACATGCATAGAAATCACCCCCATCACAAAAGGCAAGGCACGATGTACACCACAAGGAATATCCAAGTTGAATACTATGAAAATGCAGTGTAGAAGGAAATTTCTTCCAGATGAGAAAATTTGCAGCAGCTGAGACCATGTGAACAAAAGCATGGAAATGGTGTGTTGGGGGTCGTAATCATCTAGAGATTTAGGAGGAGCTGTGATACAAATTATAAATACCACGGTATATTGATTAAAGCATTTATTGACTCCAGCAAACTCTGGGACTTACTCAAGTGTTCCTCACATTTAAATGTCACACACAGACACTCAAGCATTGCAAATGTTCCCAAGATATACACAGTCATTTGTTACACATGCTCATAGGTCACACACCAATTCAAAAGTTTCTATTCTGCCTGCTTAGTCAGAATGCTAAAGGGAAGCTTTCAGCAGAGCAGTCAGAGTACTTCCCTCATGGAATGTTCCCTCTTCAAGGATTCTAAGGCCTTTTGATCTCAAAGGGAGGGCCCAGTCCCACCTTGGTTTTTCACTTTTACTCTCACAGAGTTCATGCTAACTTGCTATTCAGATCTCCAGAAACTCACAAGGTGATGAAAGCTTCCCCCAAAAGAAGTTTTTACTGGCCTTCATAGCATTAATAATGATAACTATGGTCACTTTCTATCACATACAAACTTAGAACATTAACAAACTCACAAGCTTTTTATTGATCATAATCCACATAGAGTCCTGTTAAACAATTTAAAAATAAAAGCTGCTGGGGGTGAAACTCTTTACACTCACATTCTTCCCAACTAAACCTAATCTTTCCTAGAAACATGTAATTTCCCAAAACTGTATTAGGAGGAAATAGGACATTTGAACAGACCAATTACCAGCAATGAAGTTGAACTGGTCATCAAAAAACTCCCAAAAAACAAAATTCCAGGACCAGATGGCTTCTCGGGTGAATTCTACCAAACATTTAAAGAAGAGTTAATACTTGGGGCACCTGGGTGTTTCAGTCGGTTAGGATCCAACTTTGGCTCAGGTCATGATCTTGCAGTTCGTGAGATTGAGCCCCGCGTTGGGCTCTCTGCTGTCAGCACAGAGCCTGCCTCAGATCCTCTGTCTCCCTCTCTCTCTGCCCCTTCCCTGGTCTCTTGCTCTCTCGCAAAAATAAACAAACATTTAAAAAAATTAAAATAAAGAAGAGTTAATACCGATTCTTCTCAACCTGTTCCAAAAAATAAAAGAGGAAGGAAATCTTCCAAATTCACTCTATGAGGGCACCATTACCCTTATACCAAAACCAGATAAAGACACTACAAAAAAAGAGAACTATAGGCCAATATCTCTGATGAACATAGATGCAAAACTTCTCAACAAAATATTTGCAAACCAAATCCAATAATACATTTCAAAAGTTGTTCACCTCGATCAAGTGTGATTTATTCCTGGGAGGCAAGGGTGTTTCAATATTTGCAAATTAAGCAACGTGATACATCACAACAATAAGAGAAAGGATAAAAACTATATAATCATTTCAATAGATGCAGAAAAAGCATTTGACAAAGTACAACCTCCATTCATGATAAAAAGTCTCTAGAATTTGTCTCAGTGAGTGGCACCACAATCTACCCAAGTGTCCCAGCAATAGCTTATATGTCATCCTTGCCTCTGCCCTACCTCTATTCACCTACATCTAATTAATTACCATATCCTGTGATACCTGCCTTACTTACCGTTCTCAGTTCTCCCCCTCTCTTTCCATCTTCATTTCTACTGCCTTAGTTTGGGCACAACCATGGCTTACTGATCACTCTGACAACTTTTTGTCTCCCTACGTTCACTCTGGCTCCCTTCACTTGGTTCTCCATATTACAGCCAGGTCTTTCTAACGTGTAGTGATAAGAATAAACTCCAAATACTTTACATGACAAACAGCTTTGTGAGGGTCCCAACAGGAAACTCATGACATACTCAAACTGGGAAATTGAGAATATAAGGAAGGAAAATTAATTTCAAAGCAGTGGGCAGAATTTAGAGTAACAGTGGGGTTACAAACTGCCTCTTTTTGGCCAGGACTTAGGGGTTTCCTGGGATTCAGGACTTCCAGTGTTAAAACCCAGAAGTCCCAAGCAAACCCAGGATGAGTTACTCAGACTCAAGCACAACCAGGATGTTAGGGCATGAGAAAGGAGTAGTCACCAGAACCCAGAAAGGAAAGGTGTTGGGAGACTACAAGAGCTGTGGTATTTGGAAGGGGAGCAACAACCAACTGATAGACACCCAGCAGGAAGGAAGCCAGAAAAATAGAGACCCAAAGCCCATGCTCATCATGCCTTCCCAATTCCTGTTGGTGCCTCCCATTGACCTAACCAAGAAGAAAGGGCAAGGGAGATTATTTGATGTTGTCATATGGATCAGTCTAGGGGAGGCAGAAGAGGGAAAAATAGAAAGATGGTGATAGAAGGAGTCAGTGTGACATTTCAGGCTTTGAAGATAAAGGAAGAGGGCCACAATCCAAGGAATACAGGTGGTCCTTAAAAAGCTGGACAAGTCAAGAAAATGAATTATCTCCTGGAGCTTACCGAAGAACACAACCCTGCCAATACCTTGATTTTAGTTCAGTGAGACCAATTTCAGGATTCTCATCTTCATAACTATAAGAAAATAAATTTGTGTTGCTTTAAGCCACGATAATTGTGGTAATTTGCTACAGCAAGGATGGAAACTAACCCAGAAGGAAACTTAGAGGGCATCTGGGCCAACTTCTCAGCCAATACATAAGTTGAACCAGGGCTTAGACTGCTGTGGGAACTGAGTTCACTCTGCTGTTAGTGTGGAGTTTGTGAAGGTCTTTGACCTGCGAAGTGATATAGAGTTACGCTTCAGGAAGAATTATTCAGCTCCCTCCCACCTCAGGAATAGGTGAGTTGGGAAGGAGGAATGACTGAATGAAAGATATAATCAGTCATAAAGCTACTACGAAAGTCTGGTTAAGAAGTGTGGGTTTAGGGGTGCCTGGGTTGCTCAGTCAGTTGAGTATCCACTCTTGATTTTGGCTCAGGTCATTATCTCATGGTTTGTGAGACAGAGCCCCATGTCAGGCTCTGGGCTGTCAGCACTTGGGATTCTCTCTCTCCCTCTTGCCACCTCTCTCCCTCTCTCCCTCTCTCTCTCTCTCTCTCAAAATAAATAAATAAACTTAAAAAAAAAGTATGGGTTTAAAATGGGGGTGGATCCAGTAGAGAAGTGTAGGAAGACAAATTTGACAGAGATGTTGCCATCATGTAAAGAATGAGACTGTTGGGAATAAGAGCACACCTGGAGCCAGTGTGCTTGGAGAAGGTAAAGAATCCAAGAGAACGTGGCCACAGGGCAAATAGTATCTGTGACCAAATATTACACAAAATTACAAAATTTTGTTTGACCCTTTGAACAAGGAATTGAATTAAATGGTTCCATGGGATTTCATATCCACCAGGCTAACAAATTCCATCTTAAGAAGACCAGAAATGATGTCACTTGTTACCACATCTAATGAAGATATTTTGTCCTCACCTCACACTCACTCTTAGCTGAGCCATGTTCTCCTCATTGAAACATCACACTCTCCCAAGTTTCTCCCGCTCAGTCTCTTTTGAGGGCTCCTCCTACTTCTTCCTCAATCTAAAATGTCGGAGTTGACTTCCAGGGCTTTCTCTTGTCCACATTCTCCTCCTTCATCTCATCTATTCCCACAACTTTAAATACCCTAACACTGCCGTCTCCTCATTTTACATCTCCATCCCAGAACTCTCTTCCAAGCTTAAGCCTCATACATTCAACTGCTTAACTGGTAACTTTACTTAAATATTTTTAAATCCATCTCAATTTTAAAGTACCAAAATTAGAACACTTAATTCCCCACCACACTCACAAAAAGCTCTGTTTGTCTGCCAACCTACCCATCCTATACTTCATCCCCAGATGGTCAAGCCAGCGATTGGGACTCAAATTGATTTTTTTTTTTTCTAAATTCCTATATCCAGTCCCACAGCATTCCTGTGGGCTATGCTTCCAAAATATATCCGGGGTCTCTCCACTTCTGTCCATCTCTACTGCTAACACCATGCTCCAAGCCTAGTCTTTCATCTGGATGACTAAAATTGCCTTCTGACTAGTATTCCTACTTTTACCTCGGTTCCCCTTGAGATTCAATCTCAAAATAGCAAGAATGATCATTTAAAATTGGATTCTGCTATTTTACTATTAAAAATACTTTATTGGCTTTGATATTTTAGATCCTGTCATCCCCTGATTAAAATATTTCAGATGCTTCCTGTGCCATTTAAAATTAAATACTGCAATGTGATCTGGTCTCTGTGTATCTTTCCTGCTTCATCTCACATTTCCACTGCTCATTGCTTGATCACACAGGATTTGACATTTCCTAGACATCACTGACCTGGGAATGGATACCTTTAATCCTGGCTCCTCTCCTGACTTCTTCTCTTTTAGGTCTCAGTCTAGGTGGCATGTCCTTGAAGAAGTCTCCCCTTATCACTCCGTCTGTTGTTCCTTACCCTGTTAGTATTTATGGAAATATTTTCTCTCCAGCACTTTTGTGTTCCGTCCACTAGAAAGTAAGCTCCTTGTGGATAAGCATCATGGGTCCTATTCACCATTGCATCTCCAGTACCCAACAGTGCCTGATTCATATTAGGTGCTGAATAAAGATTTCACAAGTAGGGGGCACCTGGGTGGCTCAGTCAGTTGAGCGTCCAACTTTGGCTCAGGTCATGATCTCGCAGTTCATGAGTTCGAGTCCCGCATTAGGCTCTGTGCTGACAGCTCAGAGCCTGGAGCCTGCTTCAGATTCTATGTCTCCTTCTCTCTCTTCCCCTTCCCCACTCATGCTCTCTCTCTCTCAAAAATGAATAAATGTTAAAAAAATTAAAAAAAAATATTTCACAAGTAGTAAATAAATGAAACACAGGGCTACTACATCTCATTTCACTTTGGCTCCTAACAATTTGACTACCTGAGGTCATTTAAAGTATCATCACTTTGACATGACCAAATGTTAGGATAGCCAAAAACAAATTTGCACTCAGGAGGAAAAAACTGACACTTTTTTTCCCATGTTGAACTGATCAGTTTAAACAAGGCTAATATATGATAGAGCATGGCTCAAAATAGGCAAGACTGTAACAGATCTTTCCAGAGCCATAATGTCTCTACTGCAAATGGCAATGCAGATAGTTTTACTGTGATATTTTTCAAACTGTTTTATAGCCAGTCCTTTTCCTCAACTGCCCTTTTTAATGTCTGGTAGATTCAGGAAGACTAACCCGCTGGCAACCATTTCTTGAAACTAGGCAGTTTTACTTGATTTTTTAAAATTATTTTTCTCCTTATTTGAACACTTTTATTTTAGAATCTTAAAAGAAGATCCAATTTGGATTGTGTTTTTTGGCCTGATTTCTTCATTATTCAGTTAAGCTAACTGGATGTGTTAAATGTGTGAATATTTTGAGAGGATGCAAGCTGACACTCTTGTTTCTAGGAAATTTGTTCTTTATAGTCTGCATAGTTTATCATCTTTTGTCAAAGCTAATTGAGATTAATAATCTAACATTTAGATGCTATTGTTTAATAAAACATGGCTTCTACTAAATACTATTTAGTTATAATTCTGACAAAGTAATAGACACTCATTTTAGAAAATTTGGAAAAGATTTTTAAAAAAGAAAAATTTAATTATCAATAAAATTCCAACTAGAAATAACATTTTCTTGCTTGTTATGTATCCTTCCAAGGTTTTTATATACACATATACATAGTCATTCATTAACTCACTCATTTGACATTTATTGAACAGTTATTATTTTCAAAAAGAAGTCTAGATGCTGCTGACCAAGACAGATGAGGTCCATACATTCAGGTACTTTACTTTCTAGGCAACACATGAGAACACTAATGAATAAGATGATTTCCATTAGTGATGACAGCTATGAAGAACATAAAACAAGTAATGTGATGGAGTAAAGTTCATAAGGGGTGAGACAGTGAGGGCTGGCTACTTCAGAGAAGGTTCACAGGGAAGACATCTCTAAGGTATATTTGATCTGAGACCTAAAGAACTAGAAAACACCAGCCATGGGAGGGTGTACAGGAAGGACATTCCACACAGAGGGAACAGAACATGCCAAGGAAGAGTCTTACTGTTTCTAGTAACTGCCACAGGTAAGTGTGGCTAAGTGTGGCTAACACCAGAATATAAAAAGGCACAAACAGGGATCTCTCACATACATTATGCATTTTGACAGCTTCATGCACACTTTTTCATTCGTGGTATTTTTCACTCAGAGAATTTAAATTTTTATGTTGTCAAATCCATCAGTTTTTCTCTTTGTTGTTTCTTCCATTAGAAAGTCCTTTACCTTAACCTTCAATTAGAAAGATAATCACCTGTATCTTCTTCAAGCGCTTCTGTTGTTTCACTAATACATCCAGTTTATTATGACCTATGATGGAGATTTAAGTGGTGTTTTTCCCTAAGTAAATAACTCATGTCTGAGTATAACTTTTTGAATAATCTTTTTTTCCCCTGCTAATTTTGATGGCACCATTATCATATCCTTATTTCTTATTCTGAAGACTAATGATAAGAAGAGTGATATGAGTGGAGTGACCTAAACAGTCTTTTAGGACATTTATTCTGGCAACAATTTGAAGAAAGAATTAATTGGTCAAGAGCCTGAAAGGTGGAAAATCAATCGGAAAGCTGCAGTCATCATTCAGACACAAGATACCAAAGGGCTTGAATTAGGGCCATGACACTCAGAATGGAAGAGAAAGTCAATAGGTAAGGAAAACACTGAAGATATTAAGCAAGCAAAACTCATCAAATAACTGGATATGTGGCTGAAAAAAATAAGGAGAGAAAATCCAAGATGATTCTGAGTGTAACTCAAAGTGTAATTCCTCCCTATTGACTCATGCTGCTTCTTCATACTTAAACAATCACGTTTACTTATTATTCAAAACTCAAATTAAATATTGGAGCAAGGCAAAATCCAGCAGGCTTTTCTCGTAGCACATGAGAAGCAAAAATTTAGGAACCAAATCTACAAATTGAGTCCTGATCTCATCTATCCCATATCCCTGTCTGAAAACATTGCTTATCTGGAATTTACTCTCAATAGGCTGAATTACACTTGTTTCACCTCCAGCTTCCCAAGTCTTGACTTCTGCTTCTTTTTCTTTCAGGGAAACCAGTGTGGCTTCCCTCTCTCCCTCATGCTGGATTAGTCTCACCAAGAGGAGGAATTAAGGTGACCCTTAGGGCTGTGATAATTACTCAGATGGCTGTAAGTCACTCCTCAACAAACGTGATCCAAGCCTTTCTTATTCTCCAAAATAGCCTCCATGGTATCCTAGTGAATGTTCCTCTGTAGAAATTCTTCCAACCCAATCACTTAGGTACAACAATTCTCCCAGGTATTCTTCCTCATGGTTTCAGAGGTAAGGGAGGCCATCCATCCTCCCTTATGCCAGTCAGTATTTCTAGACAGTCAACATTTACAGAAGATTTGAACACAAATATGAAAATTATATGCTACCACCTACTTCTATCCATGGCACTATCATGCATAGGGTTATGAAAGCATTTACCATGTTTACTTTAAGAATATTAAGACAGAAAGGAGAATGGTGGTTACCAGGGAAGTGACTACTCAGTGGATAGGAGGTTTCTGTTTTATGAAAAATTCTGGAATTAGATAGTGGTGATGGTCGCACAACAGTGTGAATGTGGTTAATGCCACTGAACTGTACACTTCAAAATGGTTAAAGTGGTAAATTTTATGGTTGTGTAGTTTATCACAAATTTTTTAACTACATTTGCTTATTTTGTTGTTGAGGATGTCTTCACCAGATTTCAAGACGCCCTCTCTATAAATATCCATGGGAGAAATGTCTGACTATATTACTAATATTCCCAATTGCAAAGTGGATCATGTTTCCCTTTAACACTGGCCAACAGGAAGCTTTGGGCCAACTTTAGCCTTTCCCTGGCAAGTGCATAGTATTTCACAGCTTGTCTTTTTGCACTAATTCCAGGCTCCACTGTACTTTCCTATCTTTATTTTTCCTTTGCTTCATTTTTCATTCCTACTTTCAATTTATTTTATCTTGCTACCATATATAAATCTTTGTGAGATACCTTAAATCATTTTAATAATCTGGCAGAATATAAATAACCTAAACATCAAAGTATGACCAGATATGGCATTTGCTTATTTTGTCTCTCATAATGTCATTTCTTTTCTTGGTATAAACTCCAAGACGGTCCTTGCATTGAGATCTCTGAGAAATCCTACTAGACTTGAGACACATTTTTATTAGGTAATTAGCTTCCTCATAGTGAACTTTTTTCTGACTTTATTCACACCTGGTACTTTCTTTGGTTAACTGAACACTGTCAAGCACCATATTTCAAATGCAGTAGTGATAATGATGAAGTGTCCTTAACTCTGAGTAACAGCCACTGTTGAAAAAACAAATCACACTTCCTCTCTGTCATGTTTTTACTGCTTTCCATGATTACAAGGAACAAGAAGCTTAGCAGTGCCTTTTTGTCCAAAGTGCAAAAAAAATGGTACATTTTAGAAAAAAACAATAGACTGCTATGATACACATTTTTCTTGTTTGTGGCAAACTGGAAAGAACATAAATAACTCCTCAAAGCAATGATGCAGAGGCTTTTTTTTTTTTAGAGGAGTCTCATAAAACAGAGACTGGTTACAATGGCAGAGAATATTTTTAAATGAAATTTCCACAGCTGGTTTGAAACAAAGACTGAATAAATGAACATTTAGAATATGGCTTAGAGATTAGACTGGTCATTAAGGCTTTATTGCTGACTAATATGGTGGCAATAGTAATGAGTTTATTTGCTCAACAAATGCAGGGTCCATCTGAAAGCCTCCAATGTCGGTCACTGAGACTCACTGTGGACCCCAAGAATTTGGGGCAGAGAGGGCAGACAAACTGTAAATAAAAAAAAAAAAGAGGACCAGAACCACATGCATAGACTTCAAACCCTAACTTGAAGATGTTTAACTGATCTCTTCTGAATTCTCTCTTGAGCCAGAAAGGTAGTGATTTAAAGATTAATGTCAGATGCATTATCAAGTATTATCTTATGTTGAAAGAGCATCAAGATTTATAATTATCAAAAAATGAGTTGTTGTTGCTTTGGAAGATATTGCTTTTCCGGTACAGACATGTTCTCATTTGAAGCTCACAACAGCCATATTCAAGCAAATGAGGAAACATTCTCTGAGAGGCAAAGCAATTTCTCAACAGTTACACAGAGAGTAAATGGCAAGATCAGGATTCAAAACAGGATCTGTTTGGGTTCAGCACCAGGGATCAGCACCATTACACCACAATGCCTCACAGACTCACTCAGCAAACTGACAAAATGCTCTCACAGACTTCTGAGGAACACAAAGAAAATGCTGCTGCAACAAAATTTAACAGTTCAAAGATGCTGTGATTTTCACTAAATCGCCTGGATTATGAGTGCAGGAAGCAAAATATAACCTGGGTTTCCCAGCACTCGGTCCAGAACTTAGGCACTGCAGCACATGCATTAGTGTGCACATGTATATACACATATACACACACACATACACATATGCATGCACACACAGAGAGTGACGGGAGATCGACTTTACAACTGCACACTACTGATAATGCCAAAGAAGAAATGCATCACCTTATGCTCAAGAAGCTGTGAAAGCAGAAAAATCAATCTACTGTTTTAATAAAAAATGTGGAAACTGAGAAGATGAGCTATGGTGCAATCACTTTGGGCGGACCTGGCTGTTTTGCTATTAATCATTTCTCTACTGTGCAGTCAGCAGAACTTTATTTAAGTCTATTCGGTGCTTTGTTGGGTCCACTTCAGAGGCACTGTAACCAAGTGGGATGAGATTATGAAACCATTATTGTATCCTCAGGATTGGGAACTGTGCCCATAATTGCAATCTTCAAGTAGAAAAGATTAACCCTGAAAAAAAGACAATCATTTTCCACAAGACCAGAATATCAAAAGTTCCTGACATGACAACTTACATTCTAGCAATTACAAACCTCAGATTGGAGATAAAATCTTATAGTGTATCTGGAATCAGTCTTCAATCACTAACTTTCTGTTTTAAAAAAAACAGTTCAAATAAGATTAATTTCTTACAACTAGGGTCTTAAATTTCCTTATAGATTCGGTTAGTTTTGTCTTCTACTCCCAAACTAATTTGGGGATGTCAGTAACTGCCTCAGAGGCCTTCAGACTGTTCCCTCCCGATGTCTGATTCTACTAGTTACTGAGTTACCTAGAGAGAATAGGGAGCATTTTTTTTACCAAGCCTCTTAAATTAACATACATGAGTGAACTGAATACCTAAAATATCCAAGATCTTGAAGAATCGGACTATATATGGGAAGACGCTAGTCAAAAAAAAAAAAAAGGAACAATGCCTTCAAGGACCCATCACCACTAATCCCTCAGCAGTACACTCTTTAGGTCTAAGCATCCTCCCTGGGGATGGATGTAGCTATCGTGCATCCAATATTGATGACCATTTTTGAACCAAGCTTGACTACCATTAGGTTCCCAACATCAAGAGCTGTCCGAGGCAGAGGTGTTAAGTCTCAGCATCAACCCAGAAAACATGAGTAGGGTCCCTTTTCTAAATATCATTATTCCCTTCTGAGACAGAGCTACCTGAGCCAAGGGTTTTCTTTGTATTAGATCAATTGTTTTCTATTGCTTTGTGAAGGAAAAACCCCAAACACAAAAACAAAAGGATGCATTTGCTGAGGAGTAGAATATTTTATCTTCTTATTTTCATTCCAATACTAAACATCTTTAACTCTTTATGACTCCCTCCCCTTACACTCTGCCCCAAGGATAACAACACTCTATAAGACTTTTTGTGTCCTACAAGTTTGCTATCCTGACACTTCAGTGGCCCTGGCTGTGGATTTTGCTGGCCTCTGCACATTTGCATGCTGTGCTATCCTACCTTGAGTTCGGTCTTCCTCGTTCCTCCCCAAAAGGCTCCTCTTTCCAATGTGTTACCTGCTTTCTCCTCAACTGTAGCACCAAAAAGACCTCATGACTCTCTAAGGCCCTCAGTGGCCTCACCTTTGGCAAAATCATCCCAGGAAAAGACCTCACTAACCAAACTCCAGGTCCCATAAGAGGCCCATCCTTGCCCACTGGTCACAAAACCTAAGACTTCATTTGTCCTAGATCCCTCTCGTTTTTCACTGTCAAATCCACCAACAAGTCTAGTCTCAGGACAAGTAGCGTCAGTCAGCAAGCTAACTATTAAATATTTCTGGCCAAAGAAACACATGTAGCATTAATATGAATGCATTTCCCTATCAGCATCATCTAAGTCTGTTGGGCAATATTCAGGTCCTTAAGCATGCAGATTAATGCTGTTTATCTCAGTTCTGTTGTTTGGGGGTACAAATAAATTTCTTTGGGATAAAAAAATGAGAAAGATTATTCTCTAAAAAGGTATCCTTCTTTGTATTGCTTTCTTCTTTTTTCCCCCTTTCAAAGTGTCTATCATGTGTGTATACCCAGGTAAAATTATAACTTCCTATTTAGAACAGGTGAGTGGGGCTTAAAAAGAATTATTTTCACATAAATTAAATCTTCTGGGGGGTGCTTGGGGGGCTCAGTTAATTAAACATCCAACTTCAGCTCAGGTCATGACCTCACGGTTCGTGAGTTTAAGCCCTGCATTAGGCTCTCTGCTGTCAGCATGGATCCTGCTTCAGATCCTCTGTCCCCATCTCTCTCTGTCCCTCCCCCACTCTCTCTCCCTCAAAAATAAATAAAAACATTAAAAAATCTTCTAATTCCTTTCATCATCCCTTTCCAAGACATGAATTACATATGCATAGACCAAACGGTGAGTTTCTACACAATACAGTCATCAATTTTATATAGATTACTAAAAGCATATTCATTCAGATTCCATTAATTTGATATTTCTCATGAAGTAGGTTTAGCTGTATTCTGTGAAAAATTACTGTCCTAAACAAATGAAGACAAAGTACGAAGTGGGCTTTATATGACATCAATCTTCAATCTCTTCTAAACTACATTTTTCTCAAGAATTCTAGAACTATCTGTATACACATGTCACAAAGTTCTTCATTCATCAAATCATTGTTATTTTGTTTGTGCCAAACATCTACCCTCAAGGAATTTACAATCTGGTAACTACAAACTACGAATTTCCCTAGGTAGAAATCATTCTTATGGTTGGATTTTTAAAGTATCTAAGACTTTTGTATGTAAGAAAGTCACTATACATAAGTTGTGCAACAGAACAATAAATACATTATGACTTTATGACTTAGCCTCAGAACTAGATCATCCTGATATCCGTGTATTAACCTACATGTACCTTTCTTATCCCCTCATCTGGCTCTACCACACCCCCACCAGAACTAACAACTATCCTGAAATTTGTAGCTATTATTCTTTTGCTTTCCTTATAGCAATGCTCCATATATGTGTATTCTTAAACGTTAAGTTTTGCTACTTTATAAACATTTTAAAAATCAAGTTGTATTAAGTTGTATGGACTCTTTTGTAACCTGCTCTTTTTTGTTCACTGTTGTTTTTTTTTTTTAATTTTTTTTCAACGTTTATTTATTTATTTTTTGGGACAGAGAGAGACAGAGCATGAACGGGGGAGGGGCAGAGAGAGAGGGAGACACAGAATCGGAACCAGGCTCCAGGCTCTGAGCCATCAGCCCAGAGCCTGACGCGGGGCTCGAACTCACGGACCGCGAGATCGTGACCTGGCTGAAGTCGGACGCCCAACCGACTGCGCCACCCAGGCGCCCCTGATCACTGTTTTTAAGATTCGTCTATCCTACAGCTGTGTAGTTATGATCTGTTCATCTTCACTACCATACAATATTCCATTTATTAATCTATTCTCATGGTGATGGACATTTGGCTGTTTCCAATAATTTTCTATTACGAGTAACAGTGTTGACACTGCTATGAATATCCTTGTATGTGTATGGTATTTATATTCAAGAGTTTATCTAAAATATACCTAGGAAAGTGCTGGAGTACATTCAAGTTTACAATATAATGCTAAAGATCATTTCGAAAATGGCTGTGCCAATTTATACCTTCCTCAGCAAGGTATAATTTTCCATTGATCCATATCCACTCCAACAGTTGATATTGGCACATCTGCCTTTTAAATTTTGCCAATTTAGTGAATATGTAATGTCATACCTTTGTGAATTTAACTCACATTTCCTTGATCATAAATAAAATTGAGTACATTATTATATGTTTCCTGGCCATTTGGATTTCCTTTGTAAATGTCTATCCAAGCCTTTTTGTTCATTTTGCATCAGTTTGTCTTTTTCTTATTGATTTGTAGGTATTATTTATTGATAAAATCTTACTGATTTGCAGGTAGTAATTCTGTGTCAGTTACATATGTTGCAAATTACATCTCCTGATTTGTGATTTGTCTTTTCATCCTCTTTATGGTGACTTTTGTTGAACCAAAGTTCTTCCTCTTAATGTAATTGAATTTATTGGTCTTTTTTTTTTAATTTTTTTTTAACGCTTATTTATTTTTGAGACAGAGAGAGACAGAGCATGAATGGGGGAGGGGCAGAGAGAGAGGGAGACACAGAATCTGAAACAGGCTCCAGGCTCGGAGCTGTCAGCACAGAGCCCGACACGGGGCTCAAACTCATGGACCATGAGATCATGACCTGAGCTGAAGTCGGACGCTTAACCGACCGAGCCACCCAGGCGCCCCTATTGGTCTTTTCTTTCATGATTAATGCTTTTTATGTTTTAAGAAATTATACTCACCTCTGAAGCAAAAGAGATAATAAATCATGCCTTTGATCTATTAACTATTTGTCTTTAAAAATTATATAATTTAATTTCCTTGAAGTATTCTACAATTTTAACCAGTATTTGGGATTCATAGGACCACCTGTATCACAATCACCTAAGTAGTTAAAAAAAATTTTTTTTAACATTTATTCATTTTTGAGATTGAGAGAGGCAGAGCATGAGCAGGGGAGGGGCAGAGAGAGAGAGACACAGAATCTGAAGCAGGCTCCAGGCTCTGAGTTGTCAGCACAGAGCCCGACGTGGGGCTTGAACTCACAGACTACGAGATCATGACTTGAGCTGAAGTCAGCCGCCCAACTAACCGAGCCACCCAGGTGTCAACCCTAACTCACAGGTGGATGGGTAATGGGTTAGATAGGTGATGCAGTTTAAGGAGTGCACCTGCTGTGATGAGCACCAGGTGATGTATGGAATCGTTGAATCACTATATTTTACACCTGAAACTAATATTACTGTATGTTAACTAGAATTTAAATAAAAACATTTAAAAATAAAATAAAATGCTAATTTACAGTCCTCATTTTTTTCAACATTTATTACATAACTTTACATGACAAGTCTGTTCTAAGCCTGAGAATACAGAAATAGACAAGACAAACAAAATACCTCTGATAGTCTGTAGTTTACATGTATGGGAGAGAAAGAAAATAAGCAATAAATGGGTAAAATTCATAGCATACCTTCTTTTTATTTGTCTTCCTCCTTTTGTTTCTCTACTATGGGGCCCCTAGTCTCTTCTGACTGTTCTGCTATAGCAATGACATCTTTGCAGATGCTATCAGAAAAGTGAAGCTATGACATATGTTTAGCCTTGAATATTTAATTCTAGGGACAGCTGATAGCATACAACAATAAACAGGATGCTAGTGAGTCATAAAAACTCACTTCTAATAGAGAGCAAATTGTTTCAAATTGAGTATTTCTCTAAACTTGGCAGAAGCACACCATCTTGACTGATGTTTCAATACCTGATCATACTAATAAATGCACCAAGGCCCTTGCTTTTATTTAAAAATAATAAGCTTTTTTCTTATTTGAAAAACTTTATTGCTTCAATGGCAAATTTAGATCTTACTTGTAAATAAAATCTTATTTTATTTACAATAAAATATTTAACTATATTATCTTCGAATAACTATGGACACTGCACTCTGGGAAAGTTCAAAGTTGAAATTAAGATAGAAAAAGAGATTTCACAGCTAATCTTGCTTAAGGCTTCTGTGCAAATTGTCCGTTTGCAATTTAAATATTTATTTATTTGAGAGAGACAAAGATTGTGAGTGGAGGTGGGGCAGAGAGAGAGGGAGAGAGAATGCCAAGCAGACTCCACATTGTCAACAAGGAGCCCAACACAGGGCTCAATCCCACGAACCTCAAGTTCACAACCTGAGCTGAAACCAAGAGCCAGACGCTTAACTTAATGAACCACCCAGGCACTCCTGTCTGTTTGCAATTTGGCCCCCAAATCTCCTTATGCTCTCACCTGCATTTTAGGGGATGACAGCCTGAGAACCAGATTTTCCCTAATCTCTACAACAGAGTTCTGGGTTAGAGAATGCCAATGAGAGGCATCATGCATGAGTCAACGGTAGGAAAGAGGAAAGCCAATTCATTGTTCCCCAGCTAGAGCAGACATGGGACCCTGCAAATGCAGGATTTTGCAAGCACCTCTATACATTTCCTCATGCATCTCCTAACTTGGTGCTGCAGGTTTGTGAAGTGGCTGCAATTTACTGATTTCCTGAAAGCTGGTGGTGAACCTGAAATCTAGCAATGGCCATACTTGCAGTTTCTCTAATGATTGTAAAAGCACCTAATTACTTATATTAAATCCCTATCTTGCTTGAAATACGTGGAGTGGATTCTGTTTTCTAAACTAAATTCTGAGTAATGTACCATCCCATTCCATTTTCTTTTGCCTTTCTTGTTTTCTAAATCCCCAAATCATGATTATTTGATTGATAGCCTTCAAACACAGAAGACACTCCCCCCACCCAGATTACTGAACTGGAGACCTGAAACCCCAGAAAATCTAACCTTTAAGTTAATTGATTGGGAGCCCAACAGATCCTTTGAACCATAGGAAAAACAAACCTCAACAAGAGATGTTGTATTTCATGAGTATTATGGCCATAAAATTTTCACAATATGCAGGAAATTCTATTTATTAATATGTATGTGCAAGTACTAAAATGGCCTTTTTGAGAATTATGTATTTTGAACATCTGATCAGGTAATTGAATCTACTAAACTTTAAAGGTCATATCACTACTAAAGGCCAATTTACTGAACATTCAAAGTATGCCTTACAATTTAGCATCTGTGGTAGTTTGCTAGGGCTGTCAGAACAAAGTACCACAAAATGAGTGACTTACACAGAAGAAATTTATTGTCTCACAGAAGTCTGAGATCAAGGTGTCGGCAGGGCCATGCTCCCTCTGATGGGAGTGTGAAGGCACTAGGAAAAGATCTTCTCTTGGCCTCTCTCCTAATTTCTGCTGGTTTGCTGGCAACCTTTGTTGTTACTTGGCTTGTGAGTTATTACCCCAATCTCTGCCTTGTCTTCACGTGGTGCTTTTCCTAGTGTGTGTCTCTGTGAGCAAATTTCCCCTTATTTTAAGAACACCAGTCATATTGGATTATGGCCCACCTTAACTACCTCATCTTAGCTTGATTAACCCTCTAAAGACCCTATTTCCAAGTAAGGTTACGTTCTGAGGTACCAGCAGTTAGAACTCAAACCTATCTTTGGGGAGGGACACAATTCACACCAGCATCCTTTAGAATTGTTTTTCACTAATGTCCTCAAGGCAAAATGTCAAGAATACATCACAAGCCACATTCTGAATCTAATAAAATTCTAACAATTAAAAATAAGTAGAGCTTAGTCCTTAAGTTTTCTTCCCATATGTCACTCAAATGAAAAGGGTGCCTGCCAATTCTAAATGACCTTGATCTTTTTTCATGCTGTGTATTTAGATCTTTTTTTTTTTTTCAACGTTTATTTATTTATTTGGGACAGAGAGAGACAGAGCATGAACGGGGGAGGGGCAGAGAGGGAGACACAGAATCGGAACCAGGCTCCAGGCTCTGAGCCATCAGCCCAGAGCCTGACGCGGGGCTCGAACTCACGGACCACGAGATCGTGACCTGGCTGAAGTCGGACGCTTAACCGACTGCGCCACCCAGGCGCCCCTAGATCTTTAATTATATCAGTAATACATGATTATAAAAAGCCATTAAGAGGTGCACAAACCAGGTATCTTTTCCATCCTCCTCTCCTCCCCACCTCAAGTCCCATGTCACGGAGAAGTTCCATTCAGAGTACTGGATTCAGATCCATCCAGATCTTTTTAATACATGCACATATAAACATTGTTCTCTTTTTTGCTTACTTGAATTTCCTAACATGTCTGAATAAACACATATACAGCTTACCTAAAAGAGAAAAAATAAAAGCTTTAAGAAAATGAAATGGAAATTTTATTCCAAGTTATGTTAAGTGTATCTCTAGAATTTTAGAGGAAAAGCAGGGCATAAATATCTTTAGTGGGGAAAAAGGCAACTTACTTGTTTGCAAAATGCAATAGAAATACCTCTTAAGTTCATTATTAGTTCAGTTTCTATTCAGTTGGGAAGGAACCAACTAGTGCAGTTTCTGGCACACAATAGTTGTTCAATAAATATTAATTAATAAGATAAAAAAGTATTCTCCAGGAAACATCTTTTGGGGCTGGAAAGTCTGGATTAGGACTCTGAGGGGGCACAGGTGGTGTTGTCATTGCTTCTTCCAACGAACAGTTGGGAGTTTCAAAGAAAAGGAGGCTATGGGAGGTTAAAGGCTGGCTATGCAGATGGTGTTAAAGAAAGAAATTTAGATTTCTGGACTGCAATCTAAAACACCAAAATGATACGCTCTGGGCTAGAAATGCAGCACATGTTAATAGTACAGGGAAGCATATGTTTGTACAAAAATGAACTACTAATCTGAGTAAAAGGTCCTGAAAATGGAGAAGATCTAGACACTGGCTGAAACTTTGCTTCAATTAAGTATCATTAAACCAAATCATTGAGCCACTTTCATCCAAGTTACTTTTTAAATGATAACACAATGTCCACAAGCCCTTCTAATCTTAATATTAAACATATCTATAAAAGAGAGAGAAAAATTAAAAAGTGACATATGGATCCACCAACTAAGGAGACCTAGCAGGCATGACATGGAAGAAATTACAATAATGCCCAAGGTACCCAGTGGTGTCCAGGAGATGATATTAACAACAGATTCACAAATAACAGTCATAGTTCCAGATGATTATACACCAACATGTAGAGTGTGGGTAGAGAACAAAGAAATCTTGATATTCTTTTTAAAAAGACAAAGGCAACATTATGGTTGTCCTCAGACTTGGTAGGCAGCTGCACAGAAATGGAATATTGTGGTTTATATAAACAAAGAAGAGGCAGAATTTTGTTTAGTGTAAATAAGACCTACACTTGCTCAGAGATTCTTAAATGTGAGGGTAAAAATACCCAGAAGAATATAAGGGTAAGGACAAGAGAAGAAATCAATTCTAATAATTCATTTGTTCATCCATTCATTCAACCTAGAAGATATTCAAAATATTTAACAATGGGTATGGTACAAACAATCAGAATGTACACTCTGGCCAATCAGAAGAGATACCAGCTGTAAACAAATGGTATAAAGGCATGAGGACCCTGGTGCACATATGCTGGCCACCTACCATCTCTCCATTCAGCAACTGAATAAATACATAAGAACAATGGTGTGTGTGTGTGTGTGCGTGTGTGTGCGTGTGTGTGTGTGTGTGTGTGTGTGTGTGTGTGTGTGTGTGTGTGTAAAAACTTATGGGACACTTTTAGTCACCTATACTCCCACCTTGCATGACACCTTTGCTCCAAATTATTGTTAATAAAATTGTTAAGACCACATATTTTCTCTTTCAAGAAAAAGTTTTGAAATTTGCATTTAATTTAAAAACTCATTCTACATAAATATATGGCTTAATCCTATATTTTACTGGTTTCAAATATCTTTTAAACCATGTTGTGCTCATTCTTGGGTCAGTGAAGTAAAGCATCCAATAGTTTTAAGTATTTCTCTATACTTTGCATATATGAGAATGTGTTTCTCTTGCTTTTACATAAGAAATCTAACTTAAATAGGTATTAAATTAAATAGGTATGTCTGAAAAGTTACCTCATAGAAATTTGAAATTAATGCTCCATTGTTCTCCAGCACTTATCATTCCTAAGAATTCTAAGCCAAACAGATTTTTACTCCTTTGCAGGAAAACATTATATGCATTGAGATGTTTCTCTTCATCTGAGTATATTTTGCCAGTATATATCCAAGTGTGATTTTTTAAAATATTTTTATTCTCTTTTTTCATTTTTATAGATTCCCTTCAGGAAACATTTCTGCTTTTATGTCTCTATAATTGTTTCTGTTTCTGTTTCTCTGTCTATCCTTACGCTATTCTTTTCTTTTTCAAAAGAGCTATAACTCTAATAGTTTTCTGAAATATATATATTTTATATATTTCATTGGTTTTCATGTTATATATATTTTTATATATATTTGTGTATTTATATATATATATTATATGTATATATACACATAATATATAGACATAATTTTTAGCCCCATAACTCACATATGCACATAATTTTTAGCCTCTGCCTCTGAATCAGACTATTTCTTTTCTTCCTTTCCCTGGCTCTGCCACAATTTTTCTGTTGGTTTCATGTTGCGTGACAGATGTTGCTGAGGTGGTTGGTGCTGTTGTTTTCATCATCAAATGAGGAGCAGGCTGATCAGACATCATGTTTGTCAACAGACAGCTTTTTATGGTTCTCTTTGACTTTGTTCAGGATACATTTGTGTGATGATCAAATCCCCTCTCAGGATCTAAAATGACGGGCACGTTGATGTACCCTGTCATCGCTGGCAAGTGGCAGATTCAGGATGAAAACACAGTTCTTTTGACTTCATATTTTTCCTTAATGCTACAGTATAAGAGACAGTTGTACTCAGATATGATAGATGAAGCAGTGATGGTGATATTTACAAATGTATGTCTCTATATGTGCATATGTAAATAATTTATACAATTTATGATAACAGTATATTCTACAACTACTATTCTGTAACAAAAGAGGATTCAAAATAGCACGAAAACCAAAGATGATACAGTAAAATAGATTGTTGCTGGAGGTATAAGCAGAAAGCTCAGTTCAGCCTATCTAGAGTAATCCAAAGGGCACTATATGTTGAAAGAAATTGAAGGACTTCTTTCATATTCATAACAGATGCATGATAATCCTCCTCCTTTGGCTTTCTTATTTGCCCTAAAAGAGCCTGTAGAGTTATGTAATTGCAAAATGAAATGCAGCATGAAGAATGACTTTCCATTTTATGCTACCCACTGATTAAGTGATCCAGTTTACAGCAATGTCAACAGTCATTAAGAAAAGTCAGAGATTAGATACTGTATAAAAACAGACTAGGCAAATGAATAAGTAGCTTAAATAGCTTTTAGAACTTGCTGATACTTAATAATGAGATTTTATAATGAAATTAAAAACTAATTCACCTGTAAATAATGATATTAGTAATGCACAAAACTATGGCACTGCCATGCATTTCCTGTATGCCTTCTATGGTCCTTCAGTGACAAGTCCTCTATATTACATATATTTACCATCTTGACTCTGGGGGATCATTTTCATATAGGATCATCCTGAACTCTTCAACTTTATGGAGAAAAGTCTGTAAGCCGCTCTTATGATACCATAGCCCTGCTTACCAGCATCTCACTAAATATTTAATAAGCAAAGAATTGTTAAAATGCCATTTAGCATGACCTCACAATCCCTTTAGACATTTAAACCCAAGTTTAAATCCAAGTTTCTGTCATTTAATTGTAGAAAGATAACTACATTTTTATATGATTCAGTCACCTAACAGCCCATCAATAATTTTCTTCTCAATTCTTTTTTATTATTATTATTTAGAGAGAGAGAGTGGGGGAGGGGGACAGAGCAGGGGGACAGAGCCACTTGTTTTCCACAGTGGCTATACCAATTTGCATTCCCATTAACAGTGCATGAGAGTTCCTTTTTCTGCATATCCTTGACAACGCTTATTTCTTGTTTCTTTGGAGGGGCTTTTTTTGTTTTTGTTTTTGTTTTTACTTTAGCCATTCTGACAGGTGTAAGGTCATGTCTCATTGTGGTTTTGACTTCATTTCTCTGATAACTAGTGATGTTAAGCATGTTTTCATGTGTCTGTTGGCCATCTTTATGTCTTCTTCAGAAAAATGTCTATCCAGGTCCTCTGCTCGTTTTTTAATCAGATTATTTTGAGGTCTTTGGTGTTGAGTTGTGTAAGTCTTTATATTTTTTGAACATTAACTATCAGATATATCATTTGCAAATATCTTCTTCCATTCAGTAGGTTGCCTTTTATTTTGTTGATGGTTTCCTTTGCTATACAAAATTCCTCTTAAATTTTTTTTAATGTTTATTATTTTGGGGAGAGAGAGAGAGAGACACAGAGAGCAATCAGGGGAGGGGCAGAGACAGAGAGAGACACAGAATCTGAAGCAGGCTCCAGGCTCCGAGCTGTTAACACAGAGCCTGACACAGGGCTCAAACCCATAGATTGAGAGATCATGACCTGAGCCGAAGTCGGCTGCCCAACTGACTGAGCCACCCAGTTGCTCCCACAAAATTCCTCTTAAATCATGAAATGAAGGAAAGTTTCATAATCTAGCAACATGAAGAAAGGGTATGGAACTGTGGGAAATCTCAGCAGTTGTCTTTTGATAACCACTTCTTTGTTGGGAAGCCATAGCCATTTTTCTGTTTTTGATTCTCTGCTCCTTGAAACCAGTATGACTGAAGGACTCCTTCCTGACATTACTACCCATCATCTGGGTGGTGACCCCATCTTATTAGTGAGAAGTCTTGTCAAGCAAAAGCCTGATAACCTGACTTCCTATTTGTATAACCATATTACTCTTTGAGCGTCATCAGAACCACTGCCAAATATTATTGATTTATAGCGATAAAAAGAAGCTCTAAGTGGCATGGCCCTCTCTATTGATTCTTCCTTTATCCATGAAATTTATTCATCTTACCAGGATTTGCACCTTAGGCGCAGTGGTCCTTTCACCTACAAATTCAGGTGGCTTTCCAGTGAGTAAAAAAAAATGTAAGTAACTTACTTTCCATTTTTCCTGATCTCTTTAAATAGTATTTATTCACATTTTTAATATCTTCTTTTTCTTTTCTATCATTTTTCTATCATCTTTACATTTTCATGCCCTTTTTTTCTATATTCCAAGAAAGAACTTCAAAATTGTGTTCTGCATATCTTACATAATTTCCTAAGATCTCTTTTGCTTTCTGCACTCCTAATTCTGATTTTAAGTCTGAAACTATGTTTCTAATTTAATTAAACTTTAATCCACATCTTTATTTCTGCATGCCTTTCAAAAGGCTTTTTTGTTCATCTCAGTGGACTTTCTCATTATATTATTTTGACCTTTCATCAAAAAGTTGACAAAATGCTACAAATTTAGTTAATCCCATAAGCAGATGTTATCAAAATACTTTATAAATCCTATAGCAAATCTCATCCTAAAACAAATCTTTAAAAGTTTGTACTCCTGGAGAACCTGGGTGGCTCATTTGGTTGAGCGTGGGACTCTTGGTTTTGGCTCAGGCCATTATCTCACAGTTCATAGGTTCAAACCCCGCATTGGGCTCTGCAGCTGGCCAGCATGGAGCCTACTTGGGATTCTCTCTCTCTCTCTCTCTCTCTCTCTCTCTCTCTCTCTCTGTCACTCCCTGCTTGTGCTGTCTCTCTCAAAATAAATAAACTTTTTTTTTTAATTTTTTTTCAACGTTTATTTATTTTTGGGACAGAGAGAGACAAAGCATGAACAGGGGAGGGGCAGAGAGAGAGAGGGAGACACAGAATCGGAAACAGGCTCCAGGCTCCGAGCCATCAGCCCAGAGCCCTATGCGGGGCTCGAACTCACGGACCACGAGATCGTGACCTGGCTGAAGTCGGATGCTTAACCGACTGCGCCACCCAGGCGCCCCATCAAAATAAATAAACTTTTAAAAAAATTTATAAAAAAGAAAAGTTTGTACTCTTTAATTTTTCATGTCTTTCTTTTGCCATCCTATTTTTTGAAGAATTCCATATTGGTTTTCCTTTATCTGCTCCACACTGGAATTGCAAGAGGTCTACTAAGGCCTAGGTTTTCCCTCATTGCACATCTGGTTGCTGTCAGAATTTTTTCAATCTTAAACATGAATGTGGTTTTACAGACCTTTACATCACAGTTCAGTGAACCAATTACACCCATAGCAAGGAAACTTCATGCATCATTTCTTCCTTGTGTTTGATTACACAGCTGTGATAGAAGCCAGCTTTCTCTTCTTGAGAACTTTATTCTTGGCCTAGCCTCTGCACCAGTCACATGGTTTGGCCCTCACTGGCCTCCCTCCTGGAGGGTGTAAAAGCCCTGCTGTGCTACTAGGCTTTGCTTGGTTTAGCTACTACACAGATCCTGGTGCTGCTCCCAAGGGTTGTTGCCCCAATACAGTGAGAAGTTTGTTTCCTTTCTAGATCTGGGCTCAACCTTTTCTCTCCAATAAATGGCATATAAATGAATTTCTACCAGCTGCTACTGTCTTAGAAAAAGTACTGGTGAGTCAGTCGTTAGTTTTCCCTCACCTTTAATCCTCTCTTCCCTCCTCAAAACTGGAACAACTCATCTGTTCTGAATTTATTCCCTCCCCTAATCTTTATTGATGGTTACTTATCCCACCCTACTAACCAATCACAGACTCTCAGGACTCTTTTCATGTAATACCATAAATGCTGACACACATAAACCACATGCACGCATACACACTCATACACATAATTACATACAATCCCATTAAAGTCAAGAACATGATAAGCATATTTTATCACAGTTTTCATTGTTCTGGAAAGTCAATGCAATTAGGTAGGAAAACAAGACCAGCAGTATAAATATTTTCAAAAATGAAGTCAAAATATTTCATGTAATAGATCTATAGGTCTACAAATGCAAGAAAATCATCAATGGTAAAACTATAGGAACTGATAATAATTAATTAAAATCACAACTTATTGCTGAGTGGAATACATTTTAAAAACCGGATGAATATTTTGACTTTAATTATGTGAAATGATATCTGTGCATGTGTGTGTGTGTGTGTGCGCGTGCACACACACGCATGTGGGTATATATGTAAGGATGAGAATATTAAAATGTCAATATTAGTCATCTCTTTAGATGATAAGATGCTTGCTTTTTCCTTATCTATATTTTCCAAATTTCCTATAGTGACTATGCATTGTTTTTATAATAAAAAGATAAGATGTAAAGTGATGAAATGACATAATGAATGCTATAGTGCCCAACTATATTAGTTGCTCTTTCCCTATGATTCACCTTAGTGAATATTTGGGAATGTTAAGAAAGCCTTTCTTGAAATTATAATTTATGTCAAAATGATTATTTCTTATGATATAGGGCCTTTAACAAAGCACATCTGAAGAATAAATCCAGCCAAGCATAAGTACAACCTGGAAAATGAAAACAAGAGCAAAGGCCTAAAATCCTTCACAAAGACCTTGTAGGTTGGTATACAATGAGATTCAGTTTTTAATAATAGAAAACGATTTCAATGCAAAATGTGTATATTAATGTCAAGCTGGGATGAAGTGCAAATAAGACCAGCAGCTGTATAGTATTATCTCTTCTGTCTCCTAGATTCCCTTTCTCACTTGTCCCTCAATAGCCTGGGAAATGCCACACATCCTGAGTGTTCAACAAATACTTATGAAGATAAATGGTAAAGTAACTTTCCAAGAGTCATTCAGCTATTGTCCACGGCTAATGCGAGAACAGACACCTAGTAGAAAGTTCTCCAAATACAGATTCCAATTTGAAGTTAACAAATATTTGTCAGAGTATACCAAGTGCTCTAGGTACTTACACATACTTGAATTAATTTAATTTCATAACATGCTAAGAGATAAATATCTTTTTCTCTGGTTAGATATGAGGACACTTGGGCTTTTTAAAGTGAAAGGACTTGCTCATAGGAAAGAACAAGGTGGGAAATGTAGTGCCATCTAACAAATGAACAAATAGAGGCAGGTGGCAGGACTGCTACAGACACCAGATGAGATGTTTTATTTGAGGTTGGAATGAAAATGGTGAGTATCTTTATTAAGCAAGGCCCAAGCACTATGCTGGGCACCAGGGACACACTGGTTTTTAAAAAGTACAAGTCCTATGTTTAGCTTCATAGTACTTACAGTCTAGTTGGACAAAAACAAGGATTAGGTGAACAATCTCATTAGAACCTATTTTAAATAGGGGGGAAAGACTATAACAGAGAAGCATAGGTGAATAGGAGGTGTCCAGGGGAAGAAAGTAGCTAAGACTACTCCAGGTAGATGGCAAAGCATATCTGAAGGCTCACTGAGACAAGAAAAAGCCCTGATAATCCAAGAGAATGAACAAGAGCCAGCCAGGGTGAGTGGACAGGGACCAAAAGCAGGTTATAGCAACAGATGAGGTTGGAAGGTAGGCAGGGGCAGAAGGAACTTGTGAGGAGTGCTAAGGATTACTTTTATCTTTATCCAAGGAGCAAAATGAAGCAAAGAGTGATGTTAAATAAAGGAGTAGCACAACACAATTTCTCTTTGTAACAAACTCTATCACTACGCCTTGGAGACAAGATTGGAGAGAGGCAAAAGTGAATATGGTGTAGTGGATAATAACTCAACGTGTACTGTCTTGTACTTTCCTTCCCAGTTAACAAGTCCCCAGAATGCCTTCAAGTTATTTTCCCCGTGACATTCTTAGTCATGTATTGTGAGTGGGATCTATCTCCCCTCAATTCTAAGGGTGAGTCTCCAATCAGCAAAATCCATCCCTCTGACTACAGTGCCTAGTTCAGGAAAGGACAACTGGCCCAAACTGGGTAAATGAAAACAAACAAACAAACAAACAAACAAAGACTACTGGGAAATAAGCTTTGTCACCATTCTATGAGAACTTCTGGAAGAAATGTTTTCTCTTCCTGAAGATCATGAACAAGGAAACATGAGGACCTAGAAGCTCCAGCAGCCCCCTTTTTTGACAGGATGATCTAGTTTTAGCAGGAAGACAACACCATAGAAAGTAAAGAGGAGAAATTGAAAAAAACCAAAATTTTGGCAACATTGGTGACATTCTCAATCAAGTCTTGCCTGAAACTGACCCTAACTTTGGCCTTTTCAATTCTGTAAACCAATAAATGTCTTTTATTGCTTAAGATGTTTTTTATTATTTGTACCAAAAAGAGAAATACCTTATGGTGATATCTCTTAGGAAGCTGTATTCCAGGGTAGAGATACCATTAGCAAGGGCTAGAGTTGTAACAGTAAACATGGATGAACGTGATAAACTTGAGATTTATATAAGAGATATACTTAACAGAACTGGTAAGAAGTTTGAGAGAGAGGGGCACCTGGGTGGCTCAGTAGGCTAAATGTCCAACTCTTGATTTCAGCTTGTCATAATATCACAGTTTGTGATATCGAGCCCAGCTCGGGCTCTGTACTAACAGCATGGAGCTGGCATGGGATTCTCTCTCTCCCACTCTCTCTGCCCCTCCCCTACTCTCTCTCTCTCTCTCTCTCTCTCTCTCTCTCTCTCTCTCTCTCTCAAAAATAAATAAATAAACTTAAAAAAAAGAAGTTTGAAAGAGAAAGGTATCAAGGAAGACTGCTAGGTTTCTGGGTGATAAACAGTGGTAAACAATTCAGGACCATTGCAGAGGGAGCAAATTTCAGGCTGGGTTCAGAGGGGTGTTGGGGGTGGGGGAGGCAAGCATAGTTTTGCACACTTTAAGGCTAAGGATCCTGTGAGCTATCCAAGTAGAAATGCCACAGGCAGTTGGACATAAAAAGCACATGAGAAAGGAGTAATACAATACTACATACAAGCTTTGTCTGCCTCCATTTCTCACTTTCCTTCAAACAAATCCAAAAGAGCAAGTCTATACAATATCAGCATATTCTCAGCCTCTGAAATCATAGTCAGAAGAAGGAAAAAAAAAAAAAAAAAACAGGGCAAGATATTCTTTAGGGAGCAAAGGAAAGTCTTTCCTAGTCTGTAGAAAATAATAGAAATGCTAAGGAAAGTGGGAATTGGGTATGTGCCATACATTTCCAGAGAATGGAATACAACTTGAAAGGAAAAAAAAAAAAAAAAACCAGGAACACATTAGTAAATTGATGATTCAGGAAAGAGAAGTCTTTCAGCTAGTAACAATATTAAAAAGTCTATCTATCCCATTAAAATATTATGATGTACATGAGGTCTGAACACGCTCAGGCTTGGGTAAAAATGTGCTGTGATGAGTCTTGCTTGTTAAGAAATGGTCTTTGTGAAATATTATATGACTTCACTCATATGAGGATGTTAAGATACAAAACAGATGAACATAAGGGAAGGGAAGCAAAAATAATACAAAAACAGGGAGGGGGACAACACATAAGAGACCCTTAAATATGGAGAACAAACAGAGGGTTGATGAAGGGGTTGTGGGAGGGGGGATGGGCTAAATGGGTAAGGAGCATTAAGGAATCTACTCCTGAAATCATTGTTACACTATATGCTAAGTTGGATGTAAATTAAATAGATAGATAGATAGATAGATAGATAAATGCATAAATAAATAAATTCATGTTTCCATTCCAAAAAAAAGAAAAAAAAAAAAAAAGGAATGGTCTTTGTGAATCCTAGGGAAGTAGACTCCACAATACAATGGGGGCGGGGGGGAGGATTAAACACACAAATTGACAGCCATAGATGGAGCGGTATCTATGTGTTTTTCTTTTTTGTATCTGAAGCCACAACATTTTGATATGGAAAATGGGAAGGAACGTAGAAGTTTCAAGGTGATACAATCTCCAAAGCAGCATTTCTGGGCCCTGGGCTTTCTCCCTAATAATGTAACTTATTTAAGGATTTAAATAATAATTTTTCTACATTCAAAGAAAGAAGGTATTATTTCTGTGGTCAGAAAATTTTTGATATTTGGTATTTGATGGAAATAAATGTTTTGGCAATCTTAATTGCATGACAGAAGGCAAATTCCCTGTGAAAGAGAAAAAGACATCGATATGAAGAGAACAATCTAAAAGTAAAACAATAGGAATAAGATTTCAATGGAAAAAAATATAAAAGAAGCACAGTGCACCTGAGAAATTAAAATCAAGTTTGGAGGCAATTAAGGGCAGGAAAACTGAACCAATGCTGAAGACAAACTTGAAAAGTTGCATAATTATAGAAAGGAGAAAAAAAAAAAGATATGAAAACTGAGAATACAAGCACATGGGAAAAGCCAAGGAAACCAAGTTTTATATAAGGAAAAGGGTATGATTTCAAAGGACCTCTAAGGGTACACAAAATCAAGAAGAAGCTGGAAAACCAGGTTTGAAAATAGAAAGGAACCAAGGGAGTTCCAGAAGGTAAAGATGTAGAAACTTTGGCCAATCTGTGGATAGAAGAGACTCTAGGGCACAGATGACAAGGGACCACCACCTGTTGGTTCTGTGCCACTTGCTCAAGCTTCAACTCAGGAGATAGCATCCAATTGTCCAAGTTTGTACACAAGACTTAAGAATAAAATAATATTTCCAGGATCTTTAAATAAGTTCTACTAAACTATAAGCTCTTTAAAGGTCAAGACCAAATAGGTATATAGTATATGTATAATACACATAGTCTCACTATGCTTAAAACATTGGGTTTTTTTAAGTTAGCTATTAAATAAATGCTTGTTAAATGAATGAAAATTTAATCATGTGAACACTAAATAGACTAATACTTACATAGATATATTGTTTGACAAATTAATGACACAAAATCAAAAATCATTCCTTCACCACTGTCTCTATTCACTCATAAATGCCCATTGCTTTTATTTCTTAGACTTCTCTCAACTCCATCCTTTTTATTTCCATTTCCATTTCAATAACCTCAGTTTAGGCTTTTAAGCCCTACTCCCCTTAACTACAGAAATGAATCTGATAATTGATCCTCAGGTATGCACATCTGGTCAATTAACCTATGATAAAGTAGCCAAGAATATACAGTGGGGAAAGGACAGTCTCTTCAATAACTGGTACTGAGAAAACTGGATATCCACATGCAAAGAATAAAATAGGACTACTATCTTATACTATACACAAAAATTAACTCAAAATGAAAGACTTGAATGTAATACCTAAAACCATAAAACTCTTAGAAGACATAGATCTTTGACATTGGTCTTGACAATGATTTTTTGGATCTGACACCAAAAGCAAAGGTAACTAAAGCACAAATGAACAAGTGGGACTATATCAAACTAAAAAGCTTCTGCACAGCAAAGGAAATCATCAACAAAATGAAAAACAACCTAAAGAATGGAAGAAAATATTTGCAAATCATACGTCTCATAAGATGTTAAAAATCCCAAATACATAAAGAACTCATACAACTCAAAGCAAAAAATCAATCTAATTTTAAAATGTACAGAAGATCTGAATAGACATTTTTCCCAAAGAAGACATACAGATTGGCAGCAGGTACATAAAAGGATACTCAACATCACTAATCATTAGGAAAATGCACATCAAAACCACAAAATCACCTCACACTTGTTATTGTTAGAATGGCAGTTACCAAAAAAGACAACAAATAAGGAGCGTTGGCAAGGATGTGAAGAAAAAGGAACGCTTGTACACTGTTGTTGAAATGTAAATTGGTGCAGCCACTATGAAAAACAGTATGGAGATTCCTTAAGAAATAAATAATAGAACTACCATATGATCTGGTAGTTTCACTTCTATGTATATATCCAAAGAAAAGAAAAGTACTAACTGAAAAAGATATCTGTATTCCCATGTTCACTGCAGCATTATTTACAATAGCCAAGATATGGAAACAACCTAAGGGTACACAAACAGATGAATAAGAAAAGAAAATGTGGCATAAATATTTAATGGAATATTATCCAAACATGAAAAAGAATGAAATCTTGCCATTTGCAATGGATGAATCTTGAGAGCATTATGCTAGGTAAAATAATGTAAAATAGACAGAAAAAGACAAATACCATATGATCTCACTTGTATGTGGAATTAAAAAAAACAAACAAGTCCATTTATGCAGAAACAGATTGGTGGTTGCCAGATGTGGGCGGGTGGCAGTGGGATGAAATGTGTGAAGGGGGGTCAAAAGGTACAAACTTTCACTTACAAAATCTATGGCCCAATCAGGAGACTATAGATGCTGGAGAGGATGTGGAGAAACGGGAACCCTCTTGCACTGTTGGTGGGAATGCAAATTGGTGCAGCCACTCTGGAAAACAGTGTGGAGGTTCCTCAGAAAATTAAAAATAGACCTAACCTATGACCCAGCAATAACACTGCTAGGAATTTATCCAAGGGATACAGGAGTACTGATGCATAGGGGCACTTGTACCCCAATGTTTATAGCAGCACTCTCAACAATAGCCAAATTATGGAAAGAGCCTAAATGTCCATCAACTGATGAATGGATAAAGAAATTGTGGTTTATATACACAATGGAATACTACGTGGCAATGAGAAAGAATGAAATATGGCCCTTTGTAGCAACATGGATGGAACTGGAGAGTGTGATGCTAAGTGAAATAAGCCATACAGAGAAAGACAGATACCATATGTTTCCACTCTTATGTGGATCCTGAGAAACTTAACAGAAACCCATGAGGGAGGGGAAGGAAAAAAAAAAAGAGGTTAGATTGGGAGAGAGCCAAAGCATAAGAGACTCTTAAAAACTGAGAACAAACTGAGGGTTGATGGGGGGTGGGAGGGAGGGGAGGGTGGGTGATGGGTATTGAGGAGGGCACCTTTTGGGATGAGCACTGGGTGTTGTATGGAAACCAATTTGACAATAAATTTCATATATTGAAAAAAAATTTTTTTAAATAAAAAAAAATCTATGGCCCAAAGCTAAATACTGAATCCCAACTGGTTATGAATTCACACAGCAAAACTATGTTTTATTTCTTTTTCTAGGCAAAGTAATGTTGGTTGAGCACACAAATTAATCAGAGAGCTGCTACTTATGGTTCAGAATTATTTTTACAATACTATTTTACAAGTATTATTCCCTTCATAAATGCTCAAAAGGAAAATATAAACCATAATCTTAACAACCATATGTAATCACATTTAGTTTTCAGACATTGTCTTTTCACTCTTTCAGAAGCAATGTTAGTTATAGTTAAAAGCTCTGACTTTGGAGCAAAGTTTTTCCCCAACTCAATCCCTGTTCTGCCCAGTGACCTTAAGCAAGTTATCTATGCTTTCTGCGCCTCGGTTTCCTCATCTGTAAAATGGGGACAATAATAGTACCTCACAGAATTTTGTAAGGATCAAATAAATTAATACATGTAAAACATACAAATTTTAATATTGTTTGTTCTAGCTCTGTGAAAAGTGATGTTGGCATTTTTAATAGGGATTGCACTGTAGATTGCTTTGGGCAGTATAGACATTTCAACCATACTTGTTCTTCCAATCCATGAGCACAGACTGTCTTTCCATTTCTTTGTGTCATTTTCAAAAGTCTCTCATGTGTTTTACAGTTTTCAGAGTACAAGTCTTTCACCTCTTTGGTTAGGTTTATTCCTAGTTACCTTACTGGTTTTGGTGCAATTGTAAATGGGACGGATTCCTTAATTTCTCTGCTACCTCATTATTGGTATGTAAAAATGCAACAGATTTCTGTACATTGATTTTATATCCTGCAACTTTACTGAACTTGTGTATCACTTCTAGCAGCTTTTGGTGGGGTATTTCAGGTTTTCTTTTTTTTTTTTTTTTTTTTTTTTGTAATATTTATTTATTTATTTGAGAGAGAGAAAGAGAGAGAGCAGGGGAGGGGCAGATAGAGAGAGGGAGATAGAGAATCCCAAGCAGGCTCTGCACTGTCAGCACAGAGCCCAACATGGCGCTCAATCTCACAAACCATGAGATCATGAGCTGATCTGAAATCCAGAGTCAGACGCTTAACGGACTTAGCCACCCAGGGGCCCCAGTCTTTCAGGTTTTCAATATAGAGTATCATGTCATCTGCAAATAGTGAAAGGTTCACTTCTTCCTTACTGATTTGGGTGCCTTTTACTTCTTTTGCCTGATTGTCATGGCTAGGATTTCCAGCACTATGTTAAATAACAGTAGTGAGAGTGGACATCCTATCTTATTTTTGACCATAGAGGAAAAGCTATCAGTTTTTCCCCATTGAGGATGATGTTAACTGCAGGTTTTTCATATACAGACTTTATTATGTTGAGGTATGTTCCTTCTAAACCTACTTTGTTGAGGGTTTTTATCATGAGTGAATGTTGTACTTTGCCAAATGCTTTTTTTGCATCTATTGAAATGATCATGTAGTTTTTAAAGTTTCTTTTACTAATGTGTTTGTACACATTGATTGATTTGCAAATATTGCAAAAGATTCCAAATAGTCAAAGCAACCCTGAAAAAGAAAAGCAAAGCTGGAGGCATCACAATTCCACACTTAAAGTTATACTACAAAGCTGTAGTGATCAAAACAGTATGATACTGGCACGAAAACAGACACACAGATCAATAGAACAGAAAAGAAAACCCAGAAATGAACCCACAACTATATGATCAATTAATCTTTGAGAAAGTAGTAACGGGACGCCTGGGTGGCGCAGTCGGTTAAGCGTCCGACTTCAGCCAGGTCACGATCTCGCGCTCGGTGAGTTCGAGCCCCGCGTTGGGCTCTGGGCTGATGGCTCAGAGCCTGGAGCCTGTTTCCAATTCTGTGTCTCCCTCTCTCTCTGCCCCTCCCCCGTTCATGCTCTGTCTCTCTCTGTCCCAAAAATAAATAAATGTTGAAAAAAAAAATTTAAAAAAAAGAAAGTAGTAAAGAATATTCAATGGGAAAAAAGCAGTCCCTTCATAAAACGGTATTGGGAAAACTGGACAGCAACATGCAAAAGAATGAGACTGGACCACTTTCTTGCATCATACACAAAAATAAATTCAAAATGGATTAAAGACCTAAATATGAAACCTGAAATCATAAAAAATCCTAGAGGAGTACACAAGCAGTAACCTCTTTGACATCGGCCATAATAACTTCTTTCTAGATTTGTCTCCTGAGGCAAGGGAAACAAATGCAAAAATAAACTATTGGGACTACATCAAAATAACAACTTCACAGCAAAGGAAACATCAACAAAACTGAAAGGCAGCTTATGGAATAGGAGAAGATATTTACAAATGACATATCTAATAAAGAGTTAGTATCCAAAATATATAAAGAACTTATAAAACTCAACACCCAAAAATGAATAGCCCAATTAAAAAATGGGCAGAACACATCAACAGACATTGTTCCAAAGAAGACAGCCAGATGCCCAACAGGCACATGAAAAGATGCTCAACATCACTCATCATCAGGGAAATGCAACTCAAAACTACAATGAGATATACCTCACACCTGTCAGGATGGCTAAAATAAAAAACACAAGAAACAACTGGTGTTATCAAGGATGCAGAGAAAGGGGGACACTCTTGGACTGTTGGTGGGAATGCAAACTGGTGCAGTCATTCTGGAAAACAGTCTGAAGGTTCCTCAAAAGTTAAAAATGGGGGCACCTAGGTGGTTCATTCAGTTAAGCATTTGACTTTTGACTTCAACTCAGGTCATGATTTTGTGGTTCAGGAGTTTGAGCCCCTCATTAGACTATGTGCTAGTGGTACAGAACCTTCTGGGATTCTCTCTCTTTCCCTCTGTCTCTGCCCTTCCCCTGTTTGCTCTCTCTCACTCAAAATAAATAAACTTTTTTAAGAAGTTAAAAATAGAACTACCCTATGATCCAGCAATTGCACAGCTAGGTATTTACCCAAAGAATCCAAAAATACTAATTCAAAGGGATACATGCACTCCAATGGTTATAGCAGCATTATCTACCATAGCCAAATTATCAGTGTTCAACTGATAACTGGATAAAAAAGAAGTGGTATACATATACAACAGAATATTACTCAGTCATAAAAAAGAATGAAATCTTAGGGCACCTGGATGGCTCAGTCGGTTAAGCATCTCACTCTTGATTTTGGCTCAGGTCACAGTTTGTAAGATTGAGGCCAGCGTTGGGTTCTGCACTGACAGCATGGAGCCTACTTGGGATTCTCTCTCTCCCTCTCTCTCTCTGTCCCTCCCCTGCTTGCACTCTTTCTCAAAAAATAAAAAATAAAATAAAAACTAAAAAAAATGATATCTTGCCATTTGCAACAACATGGATGGAGCTAGAGTATTACAGTAGGTGAAATAATAAAGACAAATACCATATGATTTCACTCATATGTGGAATCTAAGAAACAAATGAGCAAAGGAGGAAAAAAGAGAGAGGGGCAAACCAAGAAACAGACTACTTTTTAAAAGTATTTATTCATTTATTTTGAGAGAGAGGGCATGGGGGAGAGAGAGAGAGAGAGGACAGAGTGAATCCCAAGCAGGCTCCACACTGTCAGTGTAGAGCCCGATGTGGGGCTCAAATTCACTAACTGTGAGATCATGACCTGAGCTGGTATCAAGAGTCAAACATTCAACCGACTGAACCACCCAGGTGCCCCAAGAAACAGACTCTTAACTATAGTTAAGAGAACAAACTGATGGGCACCAGAGGGAGGTGGTGGGGGGGGGGGGGATAGGTTAAATAGGTGATGGGGATTAAGAAGTACACTTGTTTGATGAGCACTGGGTGTTGCATAGAAGTGTTGAATCACCATACTGTATACCTGAAACTAATATTATACTGTATATTAACTAATTGGAATTTAAATGAAAACTTAAAAAAATACACACAAAGCAAATTGGACAGTGCCTGACACATAGTATGCACTCAATAAACATCAATTCATTATTATATCTATATCACATTCTTTTAAGTAGTCAATTTTTTTCAAAGTGGTTTTCTATTTTATTTTTTTTACATTAATTCTAGTTGGTTAACATACAGTGTTATATTAGTTTCAGGTGTATAATATAGTAGCCTAATTCTTCTACTGAGTTATGTATCATAAACATCTCTATACATCTAAATTATTTTCTACAACATGATTCTTAATAGTATGGATGCACCTTATTTTAACATAGTTTCCTATTGGGAGACATTTAGGAGAGTTTCAGATTTTAGTCATTAGAAAGTGTTACGAGTGGGCATGCTTGCACATCTCTTTCATGATTTCCTCAGAAGTAAAGTTGCTGGGATAAAAGGCATATTCACTTTTAAGCCTTTTGATATATTTTAGGTCCCAGGATTTATATCACCCACAGTTTCTTATATTTTACATTTGGCTTATTATGAAAGGGGCCTCAGAGACTGTTACTGAGCAGAGGAATAATGAAGTTAGGGTAGTGTGCTCCTTAGCCACTCTGAACAGCAAAATAATGTTGAAATGAAAGTTTTCGGTGACATGAGTGTCCAATGAAGGTGACATGTGCTGACTACCATACCAGCATCTCCAAGCCCAGGCTATTTGAGCTATCAGCACTCTTCCGGTACAACTAACTCCAGATACGAAAAACATCATCAAGCCCCGGGTGTCAGGAATCCTCAGCCTCAAACTGTTGCATTGGGGAAAGTCAGAGCAGCTGCACTGACACACATTTCACAGGCTTTCTCTCTTAATCTACTCCATTCATGGAGAATTTCTCTTGACAAAGTGTTATGGCCCTTGTGTCAGCAAGACCTTGTATAATTTAGAAGTATGTTCCAAAAATAGTGAAAGGGCTGAAATGTCTCAGAGGCAAAAAATTACCTGAAGAGGTTCCATTGTAAGGAACCTTGCCAGAGGGAGCTAATCACATTGAATCACAGGTGAGGAAGCAGCATGACATGGGTGTCCAGCCCACTGGCCCAACACTTTATGCCTGCATGCTATTAAAAAGCGAGGTCTTAAAAATAAATCATCAGTAAATAAATATTCTAATATTTAGAGAAAGTGGAAATCATGGATTCAGGGATTCTCACGATTATAGAGATCATCAACGTCATCTATTCTAGCTCAATGGTCGGCTGTTGCTTGGATTCCATTTACAATTGTCCTGAAAAGTGACCTTCTGCCTCTGCTTAGACATGTCCAATAGCAGAGAACTGTTACTCTCTCCTTAGGACAACTAATATAACTAGAGAGTTCACCCTTATTAAAATCCTGAAATCCATTAGCCTAAATAAACAAGCACATAAGTAAATAAGATATTTTCCAGACATTGGTGAGTCCTATAGAATGCTGAAAATGTTATTTTTTACAGCTGGCTCCAGAGCTTTTCTTAGGAAGGGAACTAAGTTTGTTTAGAAAAATACTCTGATAAGCCATATGGGGTAAGAAAGATGAAGGGTTATAAGGTAAGCAGAGAGCAAAACCAAACTGTTGTGCCTTAGAAATTAAGGGAACATTGAAGTGGGGTAAGCAGTGAAAAGCTGGAAATGGGACTGAAAAAGGAAGAGGAGTTGCTGAACAACACATCCAGATGCTAGAGCCTATAGGGAAAGGTGGCCAGTTAGGAATTCCCTGTGCTTAAAGTTCTATTAAGAACAAAAAAAAGAGAGAGAGAGAGAGAGAGAGAGAGAGAGAGAGAGAGGTTAGAGTGGGAGAGATCCAAAGCATAAGAGACTCTTAAAAACTGAGAACAAACTGAGGGCTGCTGGGGGGTGGGAGGGAGGGGAGGGTGGGTGATGGGTATTGAAGAGGGCATCTTTGGGATGAGCACTGGGTGTTGTATGGAAACCAATTTGACAATAAATTTCATCTATTTTTTAAAAATCACAAAAAAAAGAACAAGATTCCATTTTAAGATGATTTCATTTCTACAATACAAAAGATAGATTGGTATAACACTTTTAGAAAGCAATTTAGCAATATATATCCAATGTGCTTTAGCCTTATAATCCCAATTCCTGACATACATCTTGAAAAAATAAATCAAAATGTAAAAATGCTGAATGAAAAAAGATGTGGTACAGATATATAATGGAGTATTACTCAGCCATAAAAAAGAATGAAATCTTGCCATTGGCAATGACATGGATGGATCTAGAGAGTATTATGCTAAGTGAAATAAGTCAGAGAAAGACAAATACCATATGATTTCACTCATATGTGGAATTTAAGAAACAAAACAAACAAGCAAACGTGGGAGGGTGCAAAAAAAGAGAGAGAAGCAAACCAAGAAACAGATTCTCTAACTATAGAGAAAAAACTGATGGTTACCAGAGGGGAGGTAGGCAGGGGGATGGCTTAAATAGGTGATGGGCATTAAGGAGTGTACTTGATGTGATGAGAACTGGGTGATCTATGTAAGTGTTGAATCATTATATTGTATACCTGAAACTGGTATTACACTGTATGTTAACTACCTGGAATTTAAATAAAATTTTTTTTTTTAAATGTGAAAATGCAAAAACTTAGAACCAACCCAGATCCTAAAACAGAGACTGCTAAATAAATTATGGCACAGTCCCAAGAATATTTTGCAACTCTTAAATATGATGTTAATGATAATATAACATAAGAAAATGTATGACAAGATGTTTTCGATAGAAATAAGAAAATTATACTTTAATATTAACCTACTAAGGAAACAAATAACAAAGAACTTCTATGCGTAGAAAATATTTTAAAGAAATACAGCAAAACTGTTAATAATAGTCATCTCTAAGGATAATTTTCTCCTATTTTTCCAAGTTTTTAAAATTTTACATAGCAAATATGTTTAACACTTATAATGTAAAATTTTTTTACACAATCTATATTTAAATGTCAATTTTAAACTTCATTTAAAATGTGTTTATGGCTGTTAATTCTTCAGCAACTATACAAGAGAAACAGCTTCATGGTTATAGAAAAGCCAACTATCCTTTCTTTATACCCAAGTCTGACTTTGGTCAGTTCATGTCACCTTTCTGAATGTCAGCTGTGGTACAAATATAAAGATCTCTCCCTGACTCTATCACAGGCTTGTTGGGGTGCACAATACATTGGTGAATATGGAAGCCCTCTGAATTCTGCATCCTTATAAAATTATAAAGGACTCTTACTGTTAGATTAGAATCTACAGGTAGTCACTTCATTCTTCTACCTTCTGATCCATTCTTCTTTTGCAATGACCACTTCATATAATCTGGGGAAATGTGACTGTATATAAGTCACATTTCTATATAACGCATGTTGGGATAAAAATGCATAAAATTCAGTATATTACTTTGAAACAAAATAAACAAAAGGTCCTGAAACCAATGGTGTCATAATGGTCTTTAAAAGTATGTTTTCGGAGTTGGAGGGGAAGATGGCGGCGTAGGAGGACGCTGGGCTCACCCCGCGTCCTGCTGATCACTTAGATTCCTTCTACACCTGCCTAAATAACCCAGAAAACCACCAGAGGATTAGCAGAACGGAGTCGCCGGAGCCAAGCGCAGACGAGAGGCCCACGGAAGAGGGTAGGAAGGGCGGCGAGGCGGTGCGCGCTCCACGGACTGGCGGGAGGGAGCCGGGGCGGAGGGGCGGCTCGCCGGCCAAGCAGAGCCCCCGAGTCTGGCTTGCAAAAAGCGGAGGGGCCTGACGGACTGTGTTCCGACAGCAAGCGCGACTTAGCGGCTGGGAGGTCATAAGTTAACAGCTCTGCTCAGAAAGCGGGAAGGCTGGAGGACAAAGGGAAGGAGAGCTGCTGAGCCCCCGGAAGACAGAGCTCAGTTTGGTGGGGAACAAAGGCGCTCGCCAGCGCCATCTTCCCCGCCCATCCCCCAGCCAAAATCCCAAAGAGAACCAGTTCCTGCCAGGGAACTTGCTCACTCCGCGCAAACACCCAACTCTGCGCTTCTGCGGAGCCAAACCTCTGGCAGCGGATCTGACTCCCTCCTGCTGCCACAGGGCCCCTCCTGAAGTGGATCACCTAAGGAGAAGCAAGCTAAGCCTGCCCCTCCTGCCCCTGTGCACCTTGCCTACCCACCCCAGCTAAGACGCCAGATCCCCAGCATCACAACCCTGGCAGTGTGCAAGTAGCCCAGACAGGCCACCTCACCCCACAGTGAATCCCGCCCCTAGGAGAGGGGAAGAGAAGGCACGCACCAGTCTGACTGTGGCCCCAGCGGTGGGCTGGGGGCAGACATCAGGTCTGACTGCGGCTCCGCCCACCAACTCCAGTTAGACACCACAGCACAGGGGAAGTGCCCTGCAGGGCCTCACCACGCCAGGGACTATCCAAAATGACCAAGCAGAAGAATTCCCCTCAGAAGAATCTCCAGGAAATAACAACAGCTAATGAGCTGATCAAAAAGGATTTAAATAATATAACAGAAAGTGAATTTAGAATAATAGTCATAAAATTAATCGCTGGGCTTGAAAACAGTATAGCTGACAGCAGAGAATCTCTTGCTACAGAGATCAAGGGACTAAGGAACAGTCACGAGGAGCTGAAAAATGCTTTAAACGAAATGCATAACAAAATGGAAACCACCACAGCTCGGATTGAAGAGGCAGAGGAGAGAATAGGTGAACTAGAAGATAAAGTTATGGAAAAAGAGGAAGCTGAGAAAAAGACAGATAAAAAAATCCAGGAGTATGAGGGGAAAATTAGAGAACTAAGTGATACACTAAAAAGAAATAATCTACGCATAATTGGTATCCCAGAGGAGGAAGAGAGAGGGAAAGGTGCTGAAGGGGTACTTGAAGAAATAATAGCTGAGAACTTCCCTGAAGTGGGGAAGGAAAAAGGCATTGAAATCCAAGAGGCACAGAGAACTCCCTTCAGACGTAACTTGAATCGATCTTCTGCACGACATATCATAGTGAAACTGGCAAAATACAAGGATAAAGAGAAAATTCTGAAAGCAGCAAGGGGTAAACGTGCCCTCACATATAAAGGGAGACCTATAAGACTCATGACTGATCTCTCTTTTGAAACTTGGCAGGCCAGAAAGAGTTGGCACGAGATTTTCAGTGTGCTAGACAGAAAAAATATGCAGCCGAGAATCCTTTATCCAGCAAGCCTGTCATTTAGAATAGAAGGAGAGATAAAGGTCTTCCCAAACAAACAAAAACTGAAGGAATTTGTCACCACTAAACCAGCCCTACAAGAGATCCTAAGGGGGACCCTGTGAGACAAAGTATCAGAGACATCACTACAAGCATAAAACATACAGACATCACAATGACTCTAAACCCATATCTTTCTATAATAACACTGAATGTAAATGGATTAAATGCGCCAACCAAAAGACATAGGGTATCAGAATGGATAAAAAAACAAGACCCATCTATTTGCTGTCTACAAGAGACTCATCTTAGACCTGAGGACACCTTTAGATTGAGAGTGAGGGGATGGAGAACTATTTATCATGCTACTGGAAGCCAAAAGAAAGCTGGAGTAGCCATACTTATATCAGACAAACTAGACGTTCAATTAAAGGCTGTAACAAGAGATGAAGAAGGACATTATATAATAGTGACAGGGTCTATCCATCAGGAAGAGCTAACAATTATAAATGTCTATGCGCCGAATACCGGAGCGCCCAAATATATAAAACAATTACTCATAAACACAAGCAACCTTATTGATAAGAATGTGGTAATTGCAGGGGACTTTAACACCCCACTTACACAAATGGATAGATCATCTAGACACACGGTCAATAAAGAAACAAGGGCCCTGAATGAGACATTGGATCAGATGGACTTGACAGATCTATTTAGAACTCTGCATCCCAAAGCAACAGAATATACTTTCTTCTCGAGTGCACATGGAACATTCTCCAAGATAGATCATATACTGGGTCACAAAACAGCCCTTCATAAGTTTACAAGAATTGAAATCATACCATGCATACTTTCAGACCACAATGCTATGAAGCTTGAAATCAACCACAGAAAAACGTCTGGAAAACCTCCAAAAGCAGGGAGGTTAAAGAACACCCTACTAACGAATGAGTGAGTCAACCAGGCAATTAGAGAAGAAATTTAAAAATATATGGAAACAAACGAAAATGAAAATACAACAATCCAAACGCTTTGGGACGCAGCGAAGGCAGTCCTGAGAGGAAAATACATTGCAATGCAGGCCTATCTCAAGAAACAAGAAAAATCCCAAATACAAAATCTAACAGCACACCTAAAGGAAATAGAAGCAGAACAGCAAAGGCAGCCTAAACCCAGCAGAAGAAGAGAAATAATAAAGATCAGAGCAGAAATAAACAATATAGAATCTTAAAAAACTGTAGAGCAGATCAACGAAACCAAGAGTTGGTTTTTTGAAAAAATAAACAAAATTGACAAACCTCTAGCCAGGCTTCTCAAAAAGAAACGGGAGATGACCCAAATAGATAAAATCATGAATGAAAATGGAATGATTACAACCAATCCCTCAGAGATACAAACAATTATCAGGGAATACTATGAAAAATTATATGGCAACAAATTGGACAACCTGGAAGAAATGGACAAATTCCTGAACACCCACACTCTTCCAAAACTCAATCAGGAGGAAATAGAAAGCTTGAACAGACCCATCACCAGCGAAGAAATTGAATCAGTCATCAAAAATTCCCAACAAATAAGAGTCCAGGACCAGATGGCTTCCCAGGGGAGTTCTACCAGACGTTTAAAGCAGAGATAATACCTATCCTTCTCAAGCTATTCCAAGAAATAGAAAGGGAAGGAAAACTTCCAGACTCATTCTATGAAGCCAGTATTACGTTGATTCCTAAACCAGACAGAGACCCAGTAAAAAAAGAGAACTACAGGCCAATATCCCTGATGAATATGGATGCAAAAATTCTCAATAAGATACTAGCAAATCGAATTCAACGGCATATAAAAAGAATTATTCACCATGATCAAGTGGGATTCATTCCTGGGATGCAGGGCTGGTTCAACATTCGCAAATCAATCAACGTGATACATCACATTAACAAAAAAAAAGAGAAAAACCATATGATCCTGTCAATCGATGCAGAAAAGGCCTTTGACAAAATCCAGCACCCTTTCTTATTAAAAACCCTTGAGAAAGTCGGGATAGAAGGAACATACTTAAAGATCATAAAAGCCATTTATGAAAAGCCCACAGCTAACATCATCCTCAACGGGGAAAAACTGAGAGCTTTTTCCCTGAGATCAGGAACACGACAGGGATGCCCACTCTCACCGCTGTTGTTTAACATAGTGCTGGAAGTTCTAGCATCAGCAATCAGACAACAAAAGGAAATCAAAGGCATCCAAATTGGCAAAGATGAAGTCAAGCTTTCGCTTTTTGCAGATGACATGATATTATACATGGAAAATCCGACAGACTCCACCAAAAGTCTGCTAGAACTGATACATGAATTCAGCAAAGTTGCAGGATACAAAATCAATGTACAGAAATCAGTTGCATTCTTATACACTAACAATGAAGCAACAGAAAGACAAATAAGGAAACTGATCCCATTCACAATTGCACCAAGAAGCATAAAATACCTAGGAATAAATCTAACCAAAGATGTAAAGGATCTGTATGCTGAAAACTATAGAAAGCTTATGAAGGTAATTGAAGAAGATTTAAAGAAATGGAAAGACATTCCCTGCTCATGGATTGGAAGAATAAATATTGTCAAAATGTCAATATTACCCAAAGCTATCTACACATTCAATGCAATCCCAATCAAAATTGCACCAGCATTCTTCTCGAAACTAGAACAAGCAATCCTAAAATTCATATGGAACCACAAAAGGCCCCGAATAGCCAAAGTAATTTTGAAGAAGAAGACCAAAGCAGGAGGCATCACAATCCCAGACTTTAGCCTCTACTACAAAGCTGTCATCATCAAGACAGCATGGTATTGGCACAAAAACAGACACATAGACCAATGGAATAGAATAGAAACCCCAGAACTAGACCCACAAACGTATGGCCAACTCATCTTTGACAAAGCAGGAAAGAACATCCAATGGAAAAAAGACAGTCTCTTTAACAAATGGTGCTGGGAGAACTGGACAGCAACATGCAGAAGGTTGAAACTAGACCACTTTCTCACACCATTCACAAAAATAAACTCAAAATGGATCAAGGACCTGAATGTGAGACAGGAAACCATCAAAACCCTAGAGGAGAAAGCAGGAAAAGACCTCTCTGACCTCAGCCGTAGCAATCTCTTACTGGACACATCTCCAAAGGCAAGGGAATTAAAAGCAAAAGTGAATTACTGGGACCTTATGAAGGTAAAAAGCTTCTGCACAGCAAAGGAAACAACCAACAAAACTAAAAGGCAACCAACGGAATGGGAAAAGATATTTGCAAATGACATATCGGACAAAGGGCTAGTATCCAAAATCTATAAAGAGCTCACCAAACTCCACACCCGAAAAGCAAATAACCCAGTGAAGAAATGGGCAGAAAACATGAATAGACACTTCTCTAAAGAAGACATCCGGATGGCCAACAGGCACATGAAAAGATGTTCAGCGTCGCTCCTTATCAGGGAAATACAAATCAAAACCACACTCAGGTATCACCTCACGCCAGTCAGAGTGGCCAAAATGAACAAATCAGGAGACTATAGATGCTGGAGAGGATGTGGAGAAACGGGAACCCTCTTGCACTGTTGGTGGGAATGCAAATTGGTGCAGCCGCTCTGGAAAGCAGTGTGGAGGTTCCTCAGAAAATTAAAAATAGACCTACCCTATGACCCAGCAATAGCACTGCTAGGAATTTATCCAAGGGACACAGGAGTACTGATGCATAGGGGCACTTGTACCCCAATGTTCATAGCAGCACTCTCAACAAGAGCCAAATTATGGAAAGAGCCTAAATGTCCATCAACTGATGAATGGATAAAGAAATTGTGGTTTATATACACTATGGAATACTACGTGGCAATGAGAAAAAATGAAATATGGCCTTTTGTAGCAACGTGGATGGAACTGGAGAGTGTGATGCTAAGTGAAATAAGCCATACAGAGAAAGACAGATACCATATGGTTTCACTCTTATGTGGATCCTGAGAAACTTAACAGGAACCCATGGGGGAGGGGAAGGAAAAAAAAAAAAAAAAGAGGTTAGAGTGGGAGAGAGCCAAAGCATAAGAGACTGTTGAGAACTGAGAGCAAACTGAGGGTTGATGGGGGGTGGGAGGGAGGAGAGGGTGGGGGATGGGTATTGAGGAGGGCACCTTTTGGGATGAGCACTGGGTGTTGTATGGAAACCAATTTGACAATAAATTTCATATATAAATTAAAAAAAAAAAAAAGAAAAAAAATAAAAGTATGTTTTCATGTGTGGCATGTATGTGTGATGGGAGTTGTGAGTGTGAGTGGGTTATGAGTGTACATGTGCATATGTATGGTGTGTGTGAGGTATGTGTTTGCAAATGTGCACACTGAAGAGGCCTAAGGAGCTAGAGGTGAATTTAGAATTGCTGTTTCCTTATAAGGAGATTTACTTTGTTTTCTTTTGCTTTGTTGTGCCTGACTATCCATAGCAAGTCTAGATATTAAAGAAGAAACTTTCAGGACCAAAGATTACAGATTCAAATTCTGGGCATGGGAGCCTGTCACATCCTGTTGGAGATCATTCATTGGAATCTGACTGCAATACCTTAATCTTTAAGCAGAATTCAAAATAAGTCCATCTTGAGTTCCTTCCAAAAGTTAGGGAAGGAATCACTAAAAGACCCATTTACAAGGCAGTTGCCTCTCTTCCTCCCACAAAACAAACAAACAAACAAACAAACAAAATAGTATAGTGGGAAGAACACAAGACTCTAGTCAGATGCTCAAAGTTAAATTCCTACTTACACTAACTAGTAAGGCCATCTTTACCCACCAGCTCAGCACAGTGCCACTTCCTTCCACTCTGCCTGGTTACTTCCCCAAATTCCCAGGGAAACCTCTCCCATTGCCAATCCATCCCAGTTCATCACCAGTTCTTATAAATGGATCCCTGTGCCTTCATGTCTTACATTTCTTGTATCACTCCCGACCCCCGGCCTATGCCCTTCAAGTGAGATCAAGTTTCCAGCCTGGTTCATCTTCCAGTGATTACCCAGGCCACATCAGAGACTGGACACAAGGGAGCCAGGAGAACATTTTTAAGTTATTGGACCTCTCTTGGCCTGAGTTTCAAGGCTACTGGATTAAATGATCTCTAGTGTCCATTCTTTTTTTTTTTAAACATTTTTTTTTCAACGTTTATTTATTTTTGGGACAGAGAGAGACAGAGCATGAACGGGGGAGGGGCAGAGAGAGAGGGAGACACAGAATCGGAAACAGGCTCCAGGCTCCGAGCCATCAGCCCAGAGCCCGACACGGGGCTCGAACTCACGGACTGCAAGATCGTGACCTGGCTGAAGTCGGACGCTTAACCGACTGCGCCACCCAGGCGCCCCTCTAGTGTCCATTCTTCATCTAATATTCTACAGTTCTATCACAACATAAACATTACAATAACAAATATAATAATTAAACCAGAAAATTTGTGTAATGGTCCAGTTATCAATGCGTCTTTATTCACATCATCTCCTTGGCCCACCCAATGGATAGATAAACCAGGTGGTATCATCTCCATTCTGGAGATACATTTTGAAAATTACATGATTTACTCTCCCAGGATTACAGGACTCAAACCCAAATCTTCTGACTCTAATTTTTAAGTTCTTTAATCCATAGAATGATAAGGCATAGAAAAACCCTGTTGCTATATATTCAGAGAGGAAACAAGGATTTGAGCAATTGTGGGAATTCCAAAATTTAAAATATAAGCAATGTGACTTTTTCAGACTAGATTCAAATCCTTTAGGGCATAACAAGGCATTCATTTCAGTTCTTATGAAGCAAAGCACATCTCCTACCCAAAAGAGAAACTGGTAGGATTTCAAACATTCTTACCAAGCTCAAGGGGTCTAGAGTTTAGCACATACCATAGTAGCTTATCCAAATATAAAGCATCATGAGCCTCACTCTTGTATAATTGTACATAACCATTACATTGTCTTTTTTAATGTTTGTTTATTTTGAGAGAGAGAGAGAAGGAGAAAGAGAGAATGCAAGCAGGGGAGGGGCAGAGAGAGAGAAGGACAGAATCCCAACCAGGCTCCAAGCAGTCAGAGCAGAGCCCGATGAGGGGCTTGATCCCACAAACTGTGAGATCATGACCTGAGCTGAAATCAAGAGTCAGACGCTTAACTGACTGAGCTACCCGGGTGCCCCAGCCCTTACAATGTCTTTGATCATGTACTGGTTTTCCATTGTTACTATATAAGAAATTATCACAAACGTAGTGGTTTATTTTTTTTTTATTTATATATGAAATTTATTGTCAAATTGGTTTCCATACAACACCCAGTGCTCATCCCAAAAGGTGCCCTCCTCAATACCCATCACCCACCCTCTCCTCCCTCCCACCCCCCATCAACCCTCAGTTTGCTCTCAGTTCTCAACAGTCTCTTATGCTTTGGCTCTCTCCCACTCTAACCTCTTTTTTTTTTTTTTTCCTTCCCCTCCCCCATGGGTTCCTGTTAAGTTTCTCAGGATCCACATAAGAGTGAAACCATATGGTATCTGTCTTTCTCTGTATGGCTTATTTCACTTAGCATCACACTTAGTGGTTTAAAACAACACAAATTTATTGTTTCACGATCCTATAGGTCAGAAGTCTAACATGGATCTCACTGAGCTAAAGTAAGGTGTTGGGAAGGCTGGTTCCTTCTAGAGCCTCCAGGAGAGAATCTGTTTCCTTGCCTTCTCTAGCTTCTAGAAGCTGCCTGCATTCCTTGGCTGGTGGCTCCTCTCTTCGTCTTCAAATCCAGTGATGTAGCATGTCTCTGACCCTGCTTCTGTTTTCCCATCTTTTTCTCTGACCACAGCAGGATAAGGGTCCTTTTATTTATTTTTGTTTACTTTTTAGAGACAGAGAGCACAAGTGGGAGAGAGGGATAGAGAGAGAGAGAGAGGGAAAGAAGCTCAAGCAGGCTCCAAGCTCAGTGCAGACCCCGACTCATGGGGTTGATTGACATGGGGCTCAATCTCATGACCCTGGCATCATGACCTGAGCCGAAATCAAGAGTTGGACACTTAGCCAACTGAGCCACCCAGGTGCCCCAATAAAGCCAGATATGATTAGATTATACTCACTCAGATGATCCAGGTAACCTCCCTATCTCAAGATCCTTAATCATATTTGCAAAGCCACTTTTCCCATGAAAGGTTAACACAGTCCCAGGTTCCATGGATTAGGATGTGGATATCTCTGGAGGGCCATTATTCCACCTACCACCATGATTGTCATTAGTTCATTCAAAAAATAATAGCCAAAATGCATCAATGTACCTTCTATATGTTAAATATCTGATGTAGGAACTTTATACCCATTCCAACAAATATTTGCAAAAATATGTCAAGGTTGGTATCACTATCCCCATCTGACAGACAGTGAAAATGAAACTTATTGGTTAAGTAACTCTACAAGGTCATCTAGCTAGTCAGAGGCAGAGCAGACTTTTAAACCACTATAAAACAACCATGCACAGGAGAAGCCACCACTTTTCAGTGCGAGCACTGATTCCCAGGCATAAAGCTATCATGTAGTTAAGCTCAGCTGGGAGCCTCACAGATATCTCTGCTTGGAGGAGCCCTCCCCATGCACAGAGCCCCAGCATGCAGTCTGAGGTTCCTTTGCTTGTGGCACGTTCCATCCACAGCAAAAGGGAAATCTAGAGAGTAAGAAACGGCAAAAGCTTCCTAAGAGAAAAACTCTTCTAAAACCTCTGCCGACTCTTGAGATTTTGGGTAACACATGGCAAATGTGACAGGTTTCCTGGGCGTCTGCTAGTACTTGGCATCATCACGCTCCACAGTCAATTTCAAAATTGTCATTTTGGGCCCACTGAGGCTTTAAATAGCACCTCCAAACAGCCGGGCAAGTTTTGTAGCTTTCTCTTTCTATTAAGAGCATGTGAGGGCTCAGAGACTATTGAAAATAAATGTCACAAAGTAAATGCTTTTATGCATTTGTTTGTTTAAATTGTTTTGAGGGCACTGAGAATGAAGACACATGCTTCAAAAAGAGATATTCCAGAATAATGATGCCATATCTCAAAGCACCCAAAATATCAATTGCTACCCAAAACAAGATGCTGAGGTAGAAATGCACATGTCACATTAATGCAAAGGCCAAAAAGTGAGAGAATAAAAGAAAACAAAATTTCAAAACACTATTGTTTATTAAGCACCTGTTGTTTGCAAGAAGTTTTTGAAAATTAATTTCATTTAATCCATACAATACTTACAAGTAACCTAATTTCACTGGTGAATACAGAGCCTTAGAGAGGTTAAGCAACAGGTCCAAGGTCACCCTGCTGGATGCCGATGAGGCTGGGGCTATCTGGCATAAAAAGAATCTATTTCACCACACACCCAACCAAGCAGGCTAGGCTCAGGGTATTAGGCAAGTGTCAGCCCTGACTCACCAGAAGGCAGCCTGACTTGGAAAATAATATTTATTTGCTTCTAGGCTATGGGGGAGACAAAAAGAAGCATTAAAGCTGAAGATAAAAGACAGGCAGGTGCAGCTGATTTAGTTCCAGTCATCACATTCTCAATGTTCCCAACAGGAGTGGTGATAGTAACACCTCGTAATTACACAACGCCCTCCTCAGGGAAGCTCAGAGCTCTTTAAAGACACATTCACATTTGTCTTCCCAACAGCTCTGGAATGGAGGAGACAGCACAATCACTTTCCTTTTACAGAGGGAGAAGCTGGTGCATTTGCCCAAGGTCACAGAGGGACACAGAGGCTTGGAGAGATGGTAGCCCTGGGACTCTTATCCAGATGGCTTAACCACCAGCCCTGGGCTCAGAGACCCATGGGTGAAATATCCATTTAGTCAGCCATGCTATGCTTTGTAAAATCCCTGTCAAAATGACCCATACCATGAGAAACATGTGACAGGAAGGCCCTCTATTTCCTTCATACTTCCAGATATTCACTCCTGGTGGAGAGGGGATCTTTCTCTTTTGTTCAACAGCACATGTGCATTATTGAAAAAGGATCAGTCTTAACCAGAGAAAGGTTTGTCAAATTGATAGTCTACTCCAAAGAGCCTCAAACTCTGGAGCCAGGAGGATCCCTGATCCTCTCCCAGAATGGAACCTAGAATTAGAATTTCTTGCCTTGACTACAAGGTGCATCAACTGAAGAGAGCAGGACCCGAGGGATGGCGAAAAGAAAAAAGAGGAAAAGGAGGGAGACCCAGCAGAGAAAGGACCCACAAGTGGAACATCCACTGTATGGGCCATCCCCAAAGTGAACTGTACAGAGGGTAAAGTGTTTTTTAGCACAAGCTCTGCACATCCTTAGTGTCTGCAATTGGCTACTGGTATGGCTATGGTTTGTATGAGGATTATACGTGCGCATTCTTCCAGATATTTCAGGGCTTAGTAACAAGCATATGCAAGATTCAGAATGTGTCTCTTACAGCACAATACTTCACAGCATAAAAACAGGTAGAACACTATAGGTCTTAAACAAAAGTGTGAGTCATTCTAATTACCAGATTTAATAAAAGGTTCTATTGTACCAACATAAAAAGAGGTCTTCATAATTTAAAATACTCTCAAGGCACAAGGCTTAGCACTTGACACTTGGAATGCCAGCTTCCTCATTTGCGATCTTGGGCCAAACACTGAGATATTTGCACTCCTAGAAAAGTAGTTCAGTTACCTCCTCCCTAAGGCAGAGACTTTACCATCATGAAACTTTTGAGAGCTAATACCTGATTTTTAATGCTATATGATTTATGTTATGATTTAAATGCTATAGTCTCAAATGTGAATTCAATGAAAATACTATGTAACTTTGCTTTGCTTGTTGCTCCTGGATTTGAATCAGCACAAGATCAGAAGCTTTTAAATTAAAACAATAAGTTTTGCCTACCCCACTCATTCTCAATTTCTGATGAATAAAAACCAAAAGGAAACCGGGGAATCTAGCTGGGTCAGTCATTAGAGTGTAAAACTTTTGATCTCAGGATCATGAGTTCAAGCCCCAAGCTGAGCATAAAGCTTACTTTAAAAAACAAAGGGAATAGAAAAGAAGGGGGAAGGGGAGCAATCTGAATTAAGAGAAATCAAGAAAGAAGACTGAAGAAAAGTCTGCTACATAGACAATAGATGAAGACAAAATGAAGAAAGAATAAGAGTATATTCTGTCTGGGAAGAAAGTGGCCAGAACCCAAGGAAGAAGTCACAAACAGCCTCCCCACCCCAGCTCAGAGCTACAGGGTTTGAAGCAAGAGTTGGCTATGGAGTAGTAGCTATGAGGCAAATTCACAGTCTCCTAGGCAATCTCAATTATAACTATAAATACATATATCATTAATAAAACATTAGAAAAATCAAGTCTGTCAAGATATTTAAAGACTAATACATCATGACAAAGTAGGATTTATTCCAGGAATGAATGCAATTATGGGCCAATATTAGGAAATCTATAATTCATCATATTACTAGGTCAAAGGAGAAAACCTATCTAATTGCCTCAATAGATATTTTTTAAAAAGCAATTGATAAAATTTTAAATCTATGACCTAGAAATATAAATAGAAGAGAAACAGGCCCATAAGATGGCGGCGTAGGAGGACGCTGGGCTCACCGCGCGTCCTGCTGATCACTTAGATTCCACCTACACCTGCCTAAATAACCCAGAAAACCACCAGAGGATTAGCAGAACGGAGTCGCCGGAGCCAAGCGCAGACGAGAGGCCCACGGAAGAGGGTAGGAAGGGCGGCGAGGCGGTGCGCGCTCCACGGACTGGCGGGAGGGAGCCGGGGCGGAGGGGCGGCTCGCCGGCCAAGCAGAGCCCCCGAGTCTGGCTTGCAAAAAGCGGAGGGGCCTGACGGACTGTGTTCCGACAGCAAGCGCGACTTAGCGGCTGGGAGGTCATAAGTTAACAGCTCTGCTCAGAAAGCGGGAAGGCTGGAGGACAAAGGGAAGGAGAGCTGCTGAGCCCCCGGAAGACAGAGCTCAGTTTGGTGGGGAACAAAGGCGCTCGCCAGCGCCATCTTCCCCGCCCATCCCCCAGCCAAAATCCCAAAGAGAACCAGTTCCTGCCAGGGAACTTGCTCACTCCGCGCAAACACCCAACTCTGCGCTTCTGCGGAGCCAAACCTCTGGCAGCGGATCTGACTCCCTCCTGCTGCCACAGGGCCCCTCCTGAAGTGGATCACCTAAGGAGAAGCAAGCTAAGCCTGCCCCTCCTGCCCCTGTGCACCTTGCCTACCCACCCCAGCTAAGACGCCAGATCCCCAGCATCACAAGCCTGGAAGTGTGCAAGTAGCCCAGACAGGCCACCCCACCCCACAGTGAATCCCGCCCCTAGGAGAGGGGAAGAGAAGGCACGCACCAGTCTGACTGTGGCCCCAGCGGTGGGCTGGGGGCAGACATCAGGTCTGACTGCGGCTCCGCCCACCAACTCCAGTTAGACACCACAGCACAGGGGAAGTGCCCTGCAGGGCCTCACCACGCCAGGGACTATCCAAAATGACCAAGCAGAAGAATTCCCCTCAGAAGAATCTCCAGGAAATAACAACAGCTAATGAGCTGATCAAAAAGGATTTAAATAATATAACAGAAAGTGAATTTAGAATAATAGTCATAAAATTAATCGCTGGGCTTGAAAACAGTATAGCTGACAGCAGAGAATCTCTTGCTACAGAGATCAAGGGACTAAGGAACAGTCAC
>NW_024412401.1:26322507-26334378 GCF_014898765.1 Herpailurus yagouaroundi | reverse complement strand
GAAATGCATAACAAAATGGAAACCACCACAGCTCGGATTGAAGAGGCAGAGGAGAGAATAGGTGAACTAGAAGATAAAGTTATGGAAAAAGAGGAAGCTGAGAAAAAGACAGATAAAAAAATCCAGGAGTATGAGGGGAAAATTAGAGAACTAAGTGATACACTAAAAAGAAATAATCTACGCATAATTGGTATCCCAGAGGAGGAAGAGAGAGGGAAAGGTGCTGAAGGGGTACTTGAAGAAATAATAGCTGAGAACTTCCCTGAAGTGGGGAAGGAAAAAGGCATTGAAATCCAAGAGGCACAGAGAACTCCCTTCAGACGTAACTTGAATCGATCTTCTGCACGACATATCATAGTGAAACTGGCAAAATACAAGGATAAAGAGAAAATTCTGAAAGCAGCAAGGGGTAAACGTGCCCTCACATATAAAGGGAGACCTATAAGACTCATGACTGATCTCTCTTTTGAAACTTGGCAGGCCAGAAAGAGTTGGCACGAGATTTTCAGTGTGCTAGACAGAAAAAATATGCAGCCGAGAATCCTTTATCCAGCAAGCCTGTCATTTAGAATAGAAGGAGAGATAAAGGTCTTCCCAAACAAACAAAAACTGAAGGAATTTGTCACCACTAAACCAGCCCTACAAGAGATCCTAAGGGGGACCCTGTGAGACAAAGTATCAGAGACATCACTACAAGCATAAAACATACAGACATCACAATGACTCTAAACCCATATCTTTCTATAATAACACTGAATGTAAATGGATTAAATGCGCCAACCAAAAGACATAGGGTATCAGAATGGATAAAAAAACAAGACCCATCTATTTGCTGTCTACAAGAGACTCATCTTAGACCTGAGGACACCTTTAGATTGAGAGTGAGGGGATGGAGAACTATTTATCATGCTACTGGAAGCCAAAAGAAAGCTGGAGTAGCCATACTTATATCAGACAAACTAGACGTTCAATTAAAGGCTGTAACAAGAGATGAAGAAGGACATTATATAATAGTGACAGGGTCTATCCATCAGGAAGAGCTAACAATTATCAATGTCTATGCGCCGAATACCGGAGCGCCCAAATATATAAAACAATTACTCATAAACACAAGCAACCTTATTGATAAGAATGTGGTAATTGCAGGGGACTTTAACACCCCACTTACACAAATGGATAGATCATCTAGACACACGGTCAATAAAGAAACAAGGGCCCTGAATGAGACATTGGATCAGATGGACTTGACAGATCTATTTAGAACTCTGCATCCCAAAGCAACAGAATATACTTTCTTCTCGAGTGCACATGGAACATTCTCCAAGATAGATCATATACTGGGTCACAAAACAGCCCTTCATAAGTTTACAAGAATTGAAATCATACCATGCATACTTTCAGACCACAATGCTATGAAGCTTGAAATCAACCACAGAAAAACGTCTGGAAAACCTCCAAAAGCAGGGAGGTTAAAGAACACCCTACTAACGAATGAGTGAGTCAACCAGGCAATTAGAGAAGAAATTTAAAAATATATGGAAACAAACGAAAATGAAAATACAACAATCCAAACGCTTTGGGACGCAGCGAAGGCAGTCCTGAGAGGAAAATACATTGCAATGCAGGCCTATCTCAAGAAACAAGAAAAATCCCAAATACAAAATCTAACAGCACACCTAAAGGAAATAGAAGCAGAACAGCAAAGGCAGCCTAAACCCAGCAGAAGAAGAGAAATAATAAAGATCAGAGCAGAAATAAACAATATAGAATCTTAAAAAACTGTAGAGCAGATCAATGAAACCAAGAGTTGGTTTTTTGAAAAAATAAACAAAATTGACAAACCTCTAGCCAGGCTTCTCAAAAAGAAACGGGAGATGACCCAAATAGATAAAATCATGAATGAAAATGGAATGATTACAACCAATCCCTCAGAGATACAAACAATTATCAGGGAATACTATGAAAAATTATATGGCAACAAATTGGACAACCTGGAAGAAATGGACAAATTCCTGAACACCCACACTCTTCCAAAACTCAATCAGGAGGAAATAGAAAGCTTGAACAGACCCATCACCAGCGAAGAAATTGAATCAGTCATCAAAAATTCCCAACAAATAAGAGTCCAGGACCAGATGGCTTCCCAGGGGAGTTCTACCAGACGTTTAAAGCAGAGATAATACCTATCCTTCTCAAGCTATTCCAAGAAATAGAAAGGGAAGGAAAACTTCCAGACTCATTCTAGGAAGCCAGTATTACTTTGATTCCTAAACCAGACAGAGACCCAGTAAAAAAAGAGAACTACAGGCTAATATCCCTGATGAATATGGATGCAAAAATTCTCAATAAGATACTAGCAAACCGAATTCAACGGCATATAAAAAGAATTATTCACCATGATCAAGTGGGATTCATTCCTGGGATGCAGGGCTGGTTCAACATTCGCAAATCAATCAACGTGATACATCACATTAACAAAAAAAAAGAGAAAAACCATATGATCCTGTCAATCGATGCAGAAAAGGCCTTTGACAAAATCCAGCACCCTTTCTTATTAAAAACCCTTGAGAAAGTCGGGATAGAAGGAACATACTTAAAGATCATAAAAGCCATTTATGAAAAGCCCACAGCTAACATCATCCTCAACGGGGAAAAACTGAGAGCTTTTTCCCTGAGATCAGGAACACGACAGGGATGCCCACTCTCACCACTGTTGTTTAACATAGTGCTGGAAGTTCTAGCATCAGCAATCAGACAACAAAAGGAAATCAAAGGCATCCAAATTGGCAAAGATGAAGTCAAGCTTTCGCTTTTTGCAGATGACATGATATTATACATGGAAAATCCGACAGACTCCACCAAAAGTCTGCTAGAACTGATACATGAATTCAGCCAAGTTGCAGGATACAAAATCAATATACAGAAATCAGTTGCATTCTTATACACTAACAATGAAGCAACAGAAAGACAAATAAGGAAACTGATCCCATTCACAATTGCACCAAGAAGCATAAAATACCTAGGAATAAATCTAACCAAAGATGTAAAGGATCTATATGCTGAAAACTATAGAAAGCTTATGAAGGTAATTGAAGAAGATTTAAAGAAATGGAAAGACATTCCCTGCTCATGGATTGGAAGAATAAATATTGTCAAAATGTCAATATTACCCAAAGCTATCTACACATTCAATGCAATCCCAATCAAAATTGCACCAGCATTCTTCTCGAAACTAGAACAAGCAATCCTAAAATTCATATGGAACCACAAAAGGCCCCGAATAGCCAAAGTAATTTTGAAGAAGAAGACCAAAGCAGGAGGCATCACAATCCCAGACTTTAGCCTCTACTACAAAGCTGTCATCATCAAGACAGCATGGTATTGGCACAAAAACAGACACATAGACCAATGGAATAGAATAGAAACCCCAGAACTAGACCCACAAACGTATGGCCAACTCATCTTTGACAAAGCAGGAAAGAACATCCAATGGAAAAAAAGACAGTCTCTTTAACAAATGGTGCTGGGAGAACTGGACAGCAACATGCAGAAGGTTGAAACTAGACCACTTTCTCACACCATTCACAAAAATAAACTCAAAATGGATCAAGGACCTGAATGTGAGACAGGAAACCATCAAAACCCTAGAGGAGAAAGCAGGAAAAGACCTCTCTGACCTCAGCCGTAGCAATCTCTTACTCGACACAATCCCAAAGGCAAGGGAATTAAAAGCAAAAGTGAATTACTGGGACCTTATGAAGATAAAAAGCTTCTGCACAGCAAAGGAAACAACCAACAAAACTAAAAGGCAACCAACGGAATGGGAAAAGATATTTGCAAATGACATATCAGCCAAAGGGCTAGTCTCCAAAATCTATAAAGAGCTCACCAAACTCCACACCCGAAAAGCAAATAACCCAGTGAAGAAATGGGCAGAAAACATGAATAGACACTTCTCTAAAGAAGACATCCGGATGGCCAACAGGCACATGAAAAGATGTTCAGCGTCGCTCCTTATCAGGGAAATACAAATCAAAACCACACTCAGGTATCACCTCACGCCAGTCAGAGTGGCCAAAATGAACAAATCAGGAGACTATAGATGCTGGAGAGGATGTGGAGAAACGGGAACCCTCTTGCACTGTTGGTGGGAATGCAAATTGGTGCAGCCGCTCTGGAAAGCAGTGTGGAGGTTCCTCAGAAAATTAAAAATAGACCTACCCTATGACCCAGCAATAGCACTGCTAGGAATTTATCCAAGGGACACAGGAGTATGATGCATAGGGGCACTTGTACCCCAATGTTCATAGCAGCACTCTCAACAATAGCCAAATTATGGAAAGAGCCTAAATGTCCATCAACTGATGAATGGATAAAGAAATTGTGGTTTATATACCATATGGAATACTACGTGGCAATGAGAAAAAATGAAATATGGCCTTTTGTAGCAACATGGATGGAACTGGAGAGTGTGATGCTAAGTGAAATAAGCCATACAGAGAAAGACAGATACCATATGGTTTCACTCTTATGTGGATCCTGAGAAACTTAACAGGAACCCATGGGGGAGGGGGAGGAAAAAAAAAAAATAGGTTAGAGTGGGAGAGAGCCAAAGCATAAGAGACTGTTGAGAACTGAGAGCAAACTGAGGGTTGATGGGGGGTGGGAGGGAGGAGAGGGTGGGTGATGGGTATTGAGGAGGGCACCTTTTGGGATGAGCACTGGGTGTTGTATGGAAACCAATTTGACAATAAATTTCATATATAAATAAAAAAATAAATAAAAAATAAAAAAAGAAATATAAATAGAAGAAATTAAATATTATTTATTAATTGATATGGAATATCTATGATCCAATTAATTGGCAACATAATATTTAAATATAAAACATTATGGAGATTTTTACTAACTGAAGGAGTGAGACAAAAATGACCATTATCAAAACTAATATATCTTTCTGGTAGTTCTAGGCAATTAAGTAAGACCAACAGAAGTAAAAAGAAGTATAAATATTAGGAAAGAGAGGAAATTTTATCTTTGCTTGCATATAATATCTATATGAAAAATATCTAAGACAATCAAATGAAATAAATACTGAAACTAATAGGAGAGTTCATTAATGTGGCTATGTAAATAACAAATATATATTTAAAATGAGAAATTTTGTATATGTCAGTTATATCCATTTTCTCCCCAATTAAAACCCACTCATGTTGAGAAACCCAAAGAAAATGAGGGTAAAACTAGACACATGAAGATTTCAGGAAATGTAAAGATACAAAGAGCACCAGTTCTCTATTCTATAACTTTCCAAACTACAATGGGATTGTTGAGAAAAGATGAGAATTTTTTTTTAAGATGAGAAATATTTTAAGAATTAATAAAAGTACTTACATACAAATGGAAACCAGCAGTATTCCTTTCCCTTTTTGTCAACATATTCTAAAGTTTCATAACAAATTGAGTTTTTACCATAGTGTCTCCTATCCATGCACCAACCCACTGATAAGAGCACAACTATATTTAAATTTGAGGTTACAGAAGCCACTCCTAAATCATATTACAGACCCCAAGTCACAGATCGGTAACCTCGCTACCAGTGGGCTCCTCTTACCTATATAGTAATGGTTGTCTTCCTCTCACCCTAAACCTCTGGGTTTATTTCTTCACTTACTTTTCAAACCCCAGCCCCTCATCAATCCATGTACAAGAAAAACTTTGTCTTACTACTTTTACTTGGGAATTAAAAACCTGCTACCACCTGAGGTCTGCTCTGTGCATTTATTCTTTCATACATTTATCCCACAAACAAATGTCTATTCAGTGCCAACTATAGACTAGTTGCTGGTGCTGTAAAATGAGTAAATTAGATACAGTAAGGGCCTCACAGTGCTTATAGTCTAGTGGGAGATTCAAACAAATTGAGAGGCAATGACAATATCATCAGTAAATGTGTGCTAGGGGAAGCACAAGGTGATGATGTAACAAAACATAGGGTCATCCAACCCTATTGGGGAGGTGCCCTAAAGTATGAATAAAAGCTGAAAGGCAAAGTATAAGGTGGGGGTGGAGAGAGGAAAGAGCACATCTCATTTTACTTATTTCTGGCATAAAAGACAGCCACACATTCAATTAACATTCTCAGACCCACTAGGCAAGCTTCTAGGAGCCTGAACAGTTTTAGCTGGTACAGACACCATGTTACATGCCGTGTTTTATAGCTCCTTGGTGATGTCTGATAGCACTCTAAATAATCCTTTTGGAACTAACAGAAGTTCCGAGTGGATAGGATGAATTCTGAGCACAGTGTTTTTAAGAGTTTCTTTATCCTCTGGGGCTAAAACCCCTTTCAAGGACTGCTTGAGCAATCCTAGTTGTTAGATGACAACCCGCATGGTTACCAAGGATGAGAAAGGCATATGAAGAAAATACTGTTTTGGTCTTCAGTAAATGTTTGAACTCTGCTGGGTCTGACAGCAAAGCCCCAAGGACAAAGATGAATTTTATGATGTAGGCTTTTCCCATCAGGGCTCATGACTGACTAAGTTTTTCAAGGCTCAAGTGAGGGTCTGCTACCATGGTCAGCATTTAAAGTATGTAGCCTAGAAAAGTGCAGCTTTATAGATTTGGAAAATCTTACTAACTTTTGTCCAGGAGAATCAGAACGTTAAAAAGCAAATATTTTTGCTTATCTCCCAAAAACCAGTACTCCTGCCCAACTCTAGGTGCTCCTCAGCTACTACAAACACCACTTTATTAGTATATTGCTAGTAGCCCTTTCACATATTATTTACATTTAAACAGGAAAGACATGTTTATTATTGGAAAGTCATTACTATGACACTTTCCTAATATTTACATGTATTCTGTTCATCCTAAAAGAGAACTCTAACATTCACTCATATAAATCATAGTAAATTGGTTTGAAAACTAATTTTTCATTAAATAAAATGTATTTATTGCTTAAAATGTGACCCCTAGGAATTACTGACCTCTAAGAATAACCAATTTTTATAAATTTCAAGACAAGGAAAACATCATTACTTTCCCTCTAAAATCAGGGATTAAATGATGATGTCTGTATTTACCCCCATCTATTAACATTGTACTAGAGGTTCTAAGCAAAGAAGTGTCATTATCCAAAGACAATATGATTGCCTATGTACGAAATCCTAATGTTTCTACAAAAGAAGAAAGAAACAAAAAAGAGAGTGAGAGCTACTGCTAAGTGAATTTATCAAGATCAGTATACAAAAACCAACTGCATGTGTATATATATAAAATACTTAGGGATGGAAGATGTACAAGACTTGAATACTGAAAACTACAAACCACTGCTAAAAGCTAAAAAATACATAAGTAAATAGACATAGACCAAACAACTCAATATTGTTAAGATGTTAATTCTCTTCAAATTGATCTATAGATGTAATACAATCCAAATCAAAATTCCAGGAGGCTTGTTAGTAGAACTTGACAAGCCAATCATACAATTCATATGGAAATACAAATGGCCTATAAAAGCCAAAACAAGTTTTTGAAAATAACCAAGTTAGAGGACTTAACATTACCTGACTTCAGGACTTACGATCCAGTAATAGTAATCAAAACAGTGTGATATGGGTGCAAATTAAACAAGCAGATGAAACAGAATAGAAAGCCCAATAATAAATGCACACATACATGGTCAGTTGACCTTTCACAAAGATGCAAAGGCAATCCAGAAGAAATATACAGACTTAACAAATGGCACTAGAACAATATCCATAAAAAAAAAGGTAAGCTTCAATCCATAACTCACATCACATGGAAAAATTAACTCAGAACAAATGTAAATATAAAACCTAACACTATAAAATTTGTATAAAAGGGGGACCTGGAAATAAATAAACAAACATTGAAAAAATTGTACAGGAATTTCTCTGGGTTAAATGAAAATAAAATCAAAAGCATGATCCATACAAGAATAAACTGATAAACTGAACTTCATCAAAGTTAAGGCTTTGGCTCTTCTAAAGATACTGATAAGAGAATGAAAAGACAAACCACAGAGACGATATGTGCATATCACATATCCAATAAAGGATTTGTTTCCAGAATGTATAAAGAACTCTCAGAACTCAATAAGAAATAATGTTTATAAAAGATTTGAATAGACATATCCTCAAAAAAGACAGATGGCAAATAAACACAGGAAAAGATTTGCACACCAGTAGTCACTTGGGAAATGCAAATTAAAACCACAATGTCTATTACACCTTAATAAAAAAAATTTTTTTAACTGTAAAAAAAACTCCTTAATGAGATAAGCACTACATGCCTATTTGGATGACTACAATTTAAAAGACTGAACATTCGACGTTTTCATAGAGATGGGGTGGAGTTAGAACTCTGATACACTGCTCATGGGAATGTGAAATAGTAGGACCACTTTGGAAAATATTTTGGCAATTTCTTTTTTTTTTTTCAACGTTTTATTTATTTTTGGGACAGAGAGAGACAGAGCATGAACGGGGGAGGGGCAGAGAGAGAGGGAGACACAGAATCTGAAACAAGCTCCAGGCTCTGAGCCATCAGCCCAGAGCCCGACGCGGGGCTCGAACTCACGGACCGCGAGATCGTGACCTGGCTGAAGTCGGACGCTTAACCGACTGCGCCACCCAGGTGCCCCTATTTTGGCAATTTCTTAAAAAGTTAAACACACACCGACTATATGATCCGCTCTTTCATTTCCAAATATTTGCCCAAGAAAATGAAAGCATATGCCCACACAAAGACTTAACACAAAAGTTGAGAGCAAATTTTTTTTTATGGAACATTTCTAGGATAGGTGTAGATCTTTTTCTCTCTTTGGTGCTGGAAAATTCTCTTCTATTATCTCTTTAATAATTTTCCCTTAAATCTTCTCATTTCTCTTATCCTGAGATTTCTATTATTTGTACATTTGGCCTCTAGGATAGGTCTTTATATGTCTTATCTTTTCATTCACATTTTCCACTCTGTTTTTTCCCCCACCTTCTTGGAAATTTCTGTCTCTATCACACCCTTTTGTCCCCCAACTGCATTATGTGCTGAGATCATCTGAAACTTGGGATATTTAAAAAAAATAGCTATTTTTTTAAAATTCTGCATAAATAATTATTTAAAATTGACTAAAAGTTTTACGCGTTTCTTTGGATTGAACGTTTGTTGTCTGTTTGCTTTGCATATCTCATGGGTTTGCTGTATGTGTGTGTGTGTATATATATATATGTGTGTGTGTGTGTGTGTGTGTGTGTATTTAGTTATTCATGGAGGTCTTTTTTCTAACCATTCTTTCAGAGTACATTTTTTGAGACATTTTTAAATTCTAAAATGTCTTTGGTAGGCCTTTAAAATTGAATGTCACTGTCACTGGGTATGGAATTTTAAGTTCAAAATAATTTTCCTTCAGAATAGCAAACATTTTGTTCCAAAGTTTTTGTAATACGTTGTTTATGACAAGAAGTGTGATGTCAATTGACTTCTATTTATTTGTAAAAAAACTATTTTTATCTTTCTGGAAACTTTGAATTTTCTCATTATCCTCAATGTCTTAAAATTTTCACCCATAAAGTTAAATTATTGCACACATTATGCTTGATACAAAGTATATCTCAAAAACTGAAAAATCATTTCTTTCTTCAGCTTTGAAATTATTTTCTACCTTTTTTCCTTAAAAATTTCCTCTCCTCCATTCTTTCTTTCCTCTTCTATTATATTTTCAAAGTTTAAATGGAATTTCTCTTGAAATTTTTGAACTTCTATTCCATGACTTATATGACTTTTCTGACATATATACCTTTTGTCATTTTGAAAAATTTGGGGGGAGAATTACTCTGTTCAATTACCCTGAACATAGATCTCTCTCCAGCAGTAGCACATGGGTGGGAATAGGATATACTTCTGGTTGAGATTCCTGGAATTGGTATTCTGCTGGTGGAAGATTCTAAAGTCCTCCCAAAAACTGCCATATGAGTTGATAAGTTGGGATACTTATCAGCATCTCCCAATAATTGAAACTTTCAACTTTTTTTTTTGTAATATCCAGACTGTAAGTAATCCAAATGTCCATCAGCAGATAAATGAATAAATGAATTGTGGTAAATTTACACAATGGAATACTATTCAGCAATAAAAAGGATGAATTCCAAAATAATTATACTGATTGAAATAAGCCAGACAAAATAAGGGTTCATATATTATTTCATCTATATAAAATTCTAGAAAATTTAAACCAATCTACAGTGACAATAATCAATGATTGCCTCTAAAAGATGAGATAAGAGAAAGCAATTATAGAAGGAGAGATGACAGTTTTGGGAAGGACAGAATATGTTCATCATCTTGATTGTGTTGATATGTATAGCATTTGTGGAGATACATATCAAAAGTTATGAAACTGTAAACAATTAAATATGTACAGTTTATTTAATTATATCTCAATAAAGCTGTAATAAAAGAATATAATACACATATGTATCAAAGTGTTGAAAGCGGTTTATTTTGAGGTGGTAGAATTAAACCTGGCTTTTATCTTACTCTATGTACTTCATTTTATTTCACTATTTTTATAAATAAACATATAACATTTAAAATAAAAAACAGTAACTCTTACTTTATATTACATTTCAAATCAGAAAAATAGTAACTATCTGGTTTTGGTCTGTAATTTTGGATAATTTGTAAAAGTATAAAAATGTAATTGAATATTCTGACATTTTCACTAAGCATTGTATTATAATCTTTCTAACATATAACAGCTTTTTTTGTTGTTATTTTTAATAAACCCACAGTAATTTCATTGTATTGCTGGACCACAATTTAGCTAATCATGCTCTTTTGTGGGGTATTTAAATTTTCCCCCTTCTTTTCTTTCCCCTCTTGCTGTTATAGTTAATTTTCAAAACTACCTTCATGCACAAAACTTATATGTTTTTTTCAAAATATAAGTCACCCAACTGCAAAAGCAAAAATGAACTATTGGGACTTCATCAACATAAGAAGCTTCTGCATAGCGAAGGATACAATCAACAGAACTAAAAGTCAGCCTACAGAATGGGAGAAGATATTTGCAAATAACATATCTGATAAACGTTAGTATCCAAAATTTGTAAAGAACTTATCAAACTCAACACACAAAATACAAATAATCCAGTTAAGAAACAGGCAGAAGATATGAATAGACACTCTTCTAAAGAAAACATATACATGGTCAACAGACACATGAAAAGATGCTCAACATCACTCATCATCAGGGAAATACAAATCAAAACCACAATGAAATACCACCTCACACCTGTCATAATGGCAAAAATTAATAACACAAGAAACAACAGGTGTTGACAAGGATGCAGAGAGAAGGGAACCCTCTTGCACTGTTGGTGGGAATGCAAACTGGTCCAGCCACCCTGAAAAACAATATAGAGTTTCTTCAAAAAGTTAAAAATACAACTACCCTATGACCCAGCAATTGCACTACTATTTATCCAAAGGATACAAAAATACTGGGGCACACACCCCCAATGTTTACAGCAGCACTATCAACAATAGCCAAATTATGGAAAGAGCCCAAATGTCCATTGACTGATAAATGGATAAAGAAGATGTGGTGTATATATATATACAATGGAATATCACTCAGCCATCAAGAAGAATGAAATCTCACCTTTTGCAACAACGTGGATGGAGGTACAGTGTATTAAACTAAGCACAGTAAGTCAGAGAAAGATAAATACCATTTGATTTCACTCAGATGTGGAATTTAAGCAATAAAACAGGTGAACATATGGGAGGGGGAAAAGACAGAGAGAGAGAGAGAGAGAGAGAGAGAGAGAGAGAGAGAGAGAGAGA
>NW_024412401.1:26051929-26322497 GCF_014898765.1 Herpailurus yagouaroundi | reverse complement strand
AGAGAGAGAGAGAGAGAGAGAGAGAGAGAGAGAGAGAGAGAGAGAGAAACAAACCATAAGAGACTCTTAGAGAAAAAACTGAGGGTTGATGGACGGAGGTTGGTGGGAGATGGGCTAGATGGATGATGGGTTTAAGGAGGGCACTTGTTATGATGAGCACTGGATGCTGTATGTAAGTGATAAATCACTGAATTCTACTTCTAAAACCAATATTGCACTGTATGTTAACTAACCAGAATTCAAATTAGAATTTGAAAAGAAAATAAATAAAACAAAATAAAAGTTACCCAATTGTTTTCCCAAAAGGAGGCATCACTTTATATCTCCTTCGACAACAAGTGAGTGTATTAGTTTTACTATAACCTTACCAGTATTACACTTACTTTTTGTTTTGTTATTCTTTTGGTTTTTAGGGGGAGGAAGTGTCTAATTTAATAAGGCACAAAATGATACTTCATTGATTATTAACATGGTTAAGCATTTTCTATGACTTTGTTTATTATTTATATTCTGTCTTCTGTAAATGGTATTATCACTGTGTTAGTACAAGAAAATAGTCAATTATTTCAAGGGAAGGTAAAGGAAAGAATGAAAATGTATCCGTATAAAATAAATGAGATATAAAATGATATACTTTACTAAAACGAGTTAGGGATGACTTTTTTCAGCAGACAGAAGATAACACCACAAATGTAGAACATGTCATGAATTACCTAAATCCAGGAAACACTCTTCTAAGGTGGGAGCAGCGCAAAATCAAATCAGAGCTATGAATGGAGCCAAACTGCAGATGACTGTGGAAAACCAGTGAGCAAACACCCAATCATCCCTATCCAGCCCCAGCCGATTGCTACCATGCAAGAATACCACCAGATCTTCGGGTTTTGTTTAAAGATATTGGACTTCTTGATTATAATGTGAACTCTCCCCTATTTTTAAAATAGTATTAATTAAAAAACAAACTTTGTTTATTCAAATAAAACATATCTGAAGACTGTTTTGGACCTCTAGACTGCCAATTTTCTACTTCTGGGCTGAGCCTAAGCCTGAACATCTTTCACTTGAGTTCCAATATTTCATAAGCATCCCTTACCAGGTTGAACTATTTCTCAACAAGAAAGGGATTAAGAGTTTCAGTGAAGGACATCTAGTTAATCACAGCATGTTGAACACATATGCTTATTACTATTCCTTCCTGAAACTCCACTAACAATGAGAATGAAGAAATAAAGAAGTAGAATTCCATCAGAACTAAGAGAACAGTACAGAAAACCATAATAATACAGATAAGAGGAACAGAGACAACACAGATGAGAGGTGTCAACAAACTTTTGGAAGATGGAAAATAAATGGGGGATTTCTCATAGCTGAGAAAGCTGAATACCAAAAACCTTCAATAGAGAGTGATAAGGAGGAGACAAGTAAACCAATTTATACCATAAGCCCCATAAAAACTTAGGAGTTGGTGGCACCAGGTATAGAAAGTCGCATATAAAATGTGGCACTGAAAATATGAGCATTGGCTAAATGTCCATATAGGAGCAGTCAGACCGGGAATTAAATCGGTGAATAAATTAGACCAGAGTTTCTCCAAACCCAAAGACACTAAACACAGTGAAAGGTGGAGAAGAGGTGCCAGGCTAAAACTATGGGTAGTAGGTGAAAATCTACATTCTTAATAGTGAGGTTCTTGTCCAGTTTCCTTGCAGTGCTTAAATCCAAGAGTACTGGAAGTCAAGCATATAAACCTCAATCTCTAGGCAGAAATATGTAGAGCCCTGAACAGTCCCAAGTCAAAACACAAGAGACTGATACATGAGGATCCCTAACAAAAGAAAGGTCCCAAGCAACAATTCTGCACAGAAATCTGCTGGAGAATTGACTTCAAAGAGCCAATAAATACCTATACACATTATTTCTTAAAGAATCTTATGGTTTTACGAGTATCCCTAAGGGCTCTGTGAAAGATTATGATTCAAAAAATAATAATAAACATCAGTCATGAATTTCACATGCCTTGTGATGAAATGGACAGTAACCCAACAGGCCCACTAGCAATTTAGTAAGAAATCTTTTGGCAGTGCACTGTAGAATGATGTTTATTGCCTAAGACCATTCTCGGTTCTTGACATGAAATAAAGGAAAGCTGTTGATAATTGATGACTGCTACATGGCATGGAGGGAGGCTATGGTAGGCTGATGACATCAGTCTCTACCCCAAATTACTTCATCCAACCTCTATTTATGGGCTGCTTGTGTGAATACATAAGTTCTGCTGGTGTAATTTTAAAAACTGCAGGGAAATTTTCATTCTAAAGAATGAATTTTTATGCGCTGCAATTTAATTGCTTCCATGCCATTTTGATATTATTTTAAACATCACAAATGTGAACTATAGAAGTTAGAAGTAAATAGCATTATGAAGTTTTCATTTTTTTTGTGATATTCTGTGTAGTTATATATTAGGTCTTTCTGTTTTATATTTTGCTAGCATTATATTTTATAAAGAGGTCTGATAGCCCAAAATGGTTATTTTTAAAGATAATGTATAAGTTAGAAAAGGAAAATTCCAAATCTAAGTTAATGAACAATTCCAATAAGGTCAAGGATGAAGAATTACAACCTCAAGAGTCATTCACTGCACTTGTGCAACAGATGACCAAAATAAAAGTCCAATCACTCACAGAAGGACAGTGAATTTTACTGCACTGTTCAACCTTCAACACATCTGAGCAAACTCTTCTTATTTAGCAATCATCAAGAGAAATCATCTCATCTTGATTGAAAATGACATACACATGTGCATACCTCAAATTTGACCTAGACTTGCAGATCTGTGCAGGAAAAAAGAAGCATAGGTTTCAAAATAATGGCATATATATCCTTTTTTAATTTTAGTTTTAAAAATAATACTCTTTATGTCTATATACTCCTATAAGAGCAACAGAGAAGCAAACACATATTTATGATACTTTGCAACTGCTAAAGTTAAAATTAATTTTGGGCATGAATGTAGTAAGAAAATATTTCTTCAAAGTCTTGTATAAAATTATATCTTACAATCCACTTTATTCATATTGCTTTTGCTTATGGTTGTAATAGCATTACTATTCAACATTGTCAATAAATTTTCATGTTATAAATAACATTAATTAAAATCTATTTATAACCTCTTCTTAAATCTACCAAGCTCATATTTAGAAAAATCAAATTCCATGTTGGCTTAAATCAGTCATTGAAAAAAAATTTATTATGTTTGTTTTATGAGCTTAAAATTTATAAAAAATACAATAAGATTGGGGCGCCTGGGTGGCGCAGTCGGTTAAGCGTCCGACTTCAGCCAGGTCACGATCTCGCGGTCCGTGAGTTCGAGCCCCGCGTCGGGCTCTGGGCTGATGGCTCAGAGCCTGGAGCCTGTTTCCGATTCTGTGTCTCCCTCTCTCTCTGCCCCTCCCCCGTTCATGCTCTGTCTCTCTCTGTCCCAAAAATAAATAAACATTGAAAAAAAAAATTTTTTAAATAAAAAAAAAAAATACAATAAGATTGATTTCAGGAAGGCTAAGCTCAGCTTAACTATCTGGTTGTTTTAAGAAAGGTTGGAAGGGCGTCTAGGTGGCTCAGTTGGTTAAACATCTGACTTCAGCTCAGGTCATGGTCTCACGGTCCGTGAGTTCGAGCCCCATGTCGGGCTCTATGCTGACAGCTCAGAGCCTGGAGCCTGTTTCAGATTCTGTGTCTCCCCCTCTCTCTGACCCTACCCTGTTCATGCTCTGTCTCTCTCTGTCTCAAAAATTAATAAACATTAAAAAAAAAAGAAAGGTTGGATAAGTAGTCTCTTTTTTTCATTTAGGGGGGAAATACTCTTGCACACACATTATACCACATATCAACTCATTAACATTTCATATAGTAGAAATTCATTATAAAACATCAGGCTACTTGGATAAGGTTTTAAAAATCAAATAGGACATAAAAAAAGAATAAAAATCAAATAGGAAATGTTGGAAGACAAATATCAAAATTACCACAAACTATATTACTGACCTACATTACCATTGATATCCTCTCTGGAAAAGGGGAACTGCTCACAGAGAGTAAGCTAATGTGTTGCACAAAATAAGCAGACCTACAGAAAAATATTATTCTCTACTCAAAAAAGCACTGGAAATTATTATTAAATTTTTACATCTAAAACTTAGTGGTCATGTTATGTACCTTGAGCCAAAGATTACTCATTTTATGCATAAGTTCCCTGAGACATGAAAATTATTTCAAGGGTTCCACCAGAGAAAAAAAGATTGCAAAAAGTTGTTCTCAAAACACAGAAAAGATCACGAGCAGATTTTAAAAACCTGGAAGAAACATAAACAATTCAGGATCTATAAAAACCCTTGGAAAAAACCATAACTAATATCCTAAAGTATATTAGAGAGGTTAAATTATTACATCCATGAACAGGATGATGTAACCAAAAAAAAAAAAAAAAAAAGGAACAGGCAGAGAACCAAAACGAACTCTGAAAACTTGAAAATATAATGGCAGAAATGAAAAATGCAATGGAATATTTGGAAGATGAAGTCAAGGAGATCTCCCAGAAAATAGTGGAGGAGGAGGAAACGGGTATCAGGAAAAAAATAAAAGGAAAATATTATTCTAGGAAGTACAACCTTGGACATTGTTCCAGGGAAAAGGGAAAAACAGAAAATTAAGGACAGGAAATTATCAAATAAATAATACAAGAAAATTTCTAAAAGTGAATGAGCGCACCCAAGTTCTCAACACAGTAAATGAAAGAGACCCACACCAAGGCACACCATTCCAAAAGTTTAGAACGCTGACTAGAGAAAAAAATAGGTCAGATGCAACACTTCAAAACTCAGCATGCATTCTCTAGAGCAATACTGGCAACCAGGCATTTATGAAGCAGTGCCTTCCAAATTCTGAGGGAAAGTTATTTCCAAATTAAAATTCTATATGTAGCCAAACTACCATTTAAGTGTGATGGTAGGGTATAAACATTTCCAAACAAGCAAAAATATATTTGAATTCACCTTCTAATCAATTTTTCTCAAGAAGTTACTGGTGAGATTATTCCAAGAAACCAAGGAAGTTGTCCCAAAGATAAGAATACAAAGAATACAGAAAATAGGGACTCTAATACAATGACAAAGAAATGTCCCACATTGAGATGTGTCCACGGGCTAAAGCCTGCTGAAAGATTACTGGCGTCTCAAAGAAAGGAGAAAGCAATGGAGACTAGGAAAATTATGGGAATTCAAGACCTAATAGTAACTTGTATTTTCTCAACTCATTTTCTTAGGATAATTTAAAGGCTGAGGCATAGTTTGTCTTTATCACATGCAATGCTGGGGCATTTCGTGGATTTCCCTCTCAAATGGGTGGATGTTAGAGTGCATAATCCCAAGTGTGTTCTTTCAACATTAAGGAAAACAATATATTTCAAGGAATTCACTAATTTCATCTCAATATAATGTTCAATTTCAAGAAAATAATGTAAATAGGTGAGTCATATTCTTTATTAAGCAAATAATTTTTCAAGCATTCAGTATTTCTGGAGATTTTAGTCTGAACCTCCTGGCTGAATTCAACCCAAATAAAGGTCTTATTTGAGCACTGCTCGAAATTTTTCTTTTAATTTGAATTCTAAATGAACATTCCAATTAGCCACAAGCCACACAACCACTCCATTGTGTTAAACAAAATCTATTATGCTGGATAACACTGCCTCAGCCCTATAAGCATTTGAGTTGTTGAACCTTGGTTTAAACAAAACAAAAAGCTATGAGGTTACAAGTGCATCCTATCTTTTACAGTGATTCCATGGGGACTGAAACTAGAGTGTGACTGGATACAAAGATAACTGAAAGCTACACCCTGGATAAGCCATTCAAAATTAACATAAGCAATGAATATTTACACTCAAGGAGTCCTGGTTGGGAACAAGGGAACAAGAAAAATCCTAACAGTATGGCCCCAAGTTCAAGATACAGAAAACACTAATTATGGTTGTAACTCTGTCTTATCTGCTCACGTCATCTACACTTACTGCTTCAGCACCTCTGTCTGGGAAGCAGAGATAAGGCTTACATTTATCTTAGTGGAATTAGGAAAGCTTAGTTTGGAAGAGTATGGGAAACTTCCTTGAAAAGGATACATGAACACTCTTATTACATATTATAGTTCTAGTACTAATGTATTTAGGAAATCCAATTAAGCATTAAGGCTCTGCTACAGAAAATCCATTTCTCTTTTCTTAATCAAAGGACAATTTTCAAAGGAAAATTACTTTCATCCCTAAATAATCCTTCTAGGTCCCTCTGTTTTGCAAGTTGTCAGGTCTCATCAGCTTTCAATGTGAGCTCCTCTAAGGGTAAGAACGAGAGATAGAGGCATTCTGTAGAGCTTCTCAGACACCATAGATGACAATAAGAATTCTTAAAGAATGCCTTTTTCAAAAATACACTGATGTCAGTAGAGCCACAAACCCACAAAACAGAACATTTTTAAATGTATGAAGGGATAAAAGAAGTTTTATACTTTGTAACTACCTGCCAACTATTTTTTTTTTCCCCTCTCATATTGCCTTGGGAGCAAAGTGACTTATCTACCAGTTAATAAATAGGTGAAAAAATACCACCAGGCAACTATTTACTTCATAGATGTATAGGCCCTTAGCCCTTTGGATATACTGGCAGCACTGGGCACTTGTTGACACTGATTCTGTTTCCCTAAATTCCAAGCAGTTCCAGAATATCGGCGTATCAGGGAGCTGAAGCCACTTCCTGTCACATGCATTTTTCATGACTTTTCCTACTATCTCAGACGAGGAGATTCTGGGGGAAAAATCAACTGGAAGAGATACGTACCTTGCTCAAAGGCTTTCCACATATGTAATTATTGGTCAAACAAAGGTGGAGCTATCAGCCTTTCTCAATCCCACATTAAATGTTAGGCTAATAAAATTCATAGGAAAAATATAAAAACAGACACAGAAATCAAAATACTTGGAATTTTTTTTCAATTTAATTCAAATATACTAATGAATAAAAACCTGAGGACTCCCATTTAAAAAGTTGTCCTAAATTAAGAATGTGGAGAACTGTACATTTCTGGTGGAAGATTCACAAAATGGAAATGTAAAATGGAACAGCCAGTTTGGAAAACAGTTTGGTAGCTTTCGAAAGGTTACACATAGAGTTACAATATGAGCCAGAAATTCTACACCCAGGTATATACACAAAAGAAATGGAAAGGCATGTCCACACAAAAACTTGTATATGAATATTCACAGCAGCATTATTCATAAATGACAAACAGTAGAAACATTCAAACGTCAATTAACTGATGAATGGATAAACAAAATGTGGTATGCACTCAGTTGTATACTATTCAACAATAAGGAGGAATAAAATACTGATATATGCTACAACCTGGATGAACCTTGAAAACATTATGTTCCATGAAAGAAGCCCCATGCAGAAGAACACATATTGTATCATTCCATTTATTTGAAATGTCCAGATTGTTCACCTGCCGCTTCTTGCCCAGGATCATGGGAAGCTGTGGCCGCCTCTTCCCCTGGCCAGCTCCTTGCTACTCTTGTCGTAGTGAGCTTGTGCTGTCCCCTAGGATGGGGGGCATGGCCCTGGCTGCCAGATGCCCTACAGCACCTTGGCATGACCTGCCGCCTCTGCTTCTACACTGGAGCCAGCTACCTCTCCTGCACCTGCCGCTCAATAAACAGTGTCTGTGCCCCTCAAAAAAAAAAAAAATCTATAGAGACAGAAAGTAGAATAATGAATGGTTGCCTAGGGATGGAGATGGAGACCAAAATGTGTGGGGTGGAGGGTGACATTCTTTGGGAGGTGATGAAATGTTCTTAAATGGATTGCAGTGATGGCTGCATAACTGTGAACACACAAAAATATTTTAATTTAAATTATATACTTCATATGGGTGAACTGAATGGTATGTTAATTACATCTTAATAAAGCTGTTACAAAAAAATTTTTTAAAGAATTTTTAAAAAGCTGTCCTAAAGAAGGCTGAGATGAATCTCAATTTGACCACAGGTCAAACTATGAAGCTGATTCAGTGCGAGGAGAGAGTATTTTGTCTCTGTAGAGTGAGTCTTTCAACCAGCATTTTTCTTTTTTTTTTTTTTAATGTTCATTTGTTTGAGAGAGTGTGAGCAGGGGAGGGGCAGAGAGAAGAGGGGACAGGGGATCCAAAGAGGGCCCCACGCTGACAGCAGCAAGCCTGATGTGGGTCTCACACTGACAAACTGTGAGATCATGACCAGAGCTGAAGTCCAACGCTCAACCGACTGAGCCACGTAGGTGCCCCTCAATCAGTCTTTCAACTTACCTCTAGGTAAAGGAAGAATTCTAAGAAAGGAGTTTAATGTCAGAATATCTAAAATTGTAATAAAACATGTTGGAGCTTTCCAGTGAACTCAGAAAGAAGTTGGATAAAAACTTAACTAGCTTTTGAGAGAGTTCCTTGTTAACTGCTCCATTCAGGAGGGGGAAAACTTTTTTTCCCAAGGATTTACAAAATTAGCAGTTGCTACAGATTCCTTGTTCTCTTTTTTACTTGCACCAATATAGAATATGAGTTTATGAGTCACATTTACTCATTAATAGAGCAATGAATTTTCTCTTCAACTACAGATCATGGCACTTTTATAAGCCTACAGCAAAAGGAAACCTCCCACATAGAGAAATCACAAAGCAGAAGGCTGACAGGTTCTGCTCCAGTGTTCCTGAGCAGGGAGCTTTCCAGACAGAATTAAACAACTATGCAAAGTTCATATCATGCTTGTCTACTCCAGTAAAACACTGAAGATTCACAAAAATAACAAATGCTGAGGATTGAAATATATGTGTCAAGTATATTGGGGGTCAACTAAATGAATTCAGGCAATCTCCACAGGAGTGAGAGCATTTTGATAAGTCCTACCCCATAGTATTGGCTAGGAAAACCTCTTCTGTCAAAAAGCTCTGCTTCCCTTTGAGCACCAGCTGGTTATAAAAATAGTCTGTCAGGGAGCAGAATATGGAGGTAGGAGACAAAGCCCCTTTTAAAAAGGAAGGAAGCCACTGATCAGTGTCAAGATGTGATAAGACAACTAGTGTGTTCCAAAGGACTCACGAGCTGAGAAAGGCCTTCAGAGCTGATTCTGGGAGAAGATGTCTGCTAACTGCAAAAGCATATTATATTCCACCTAGATTATTAGATGTTTTTAAAAGCCAAATAGATGATGAAGAAAAGTTCCTCTTCATAGTATAATTCCTGCTAATAATGCAAAAGAATAAGAGAATTAGGAAAATCACCAGTTCTGTAGAACCTAATGAATGAAGGATCTGGACCTCAATTACCAACAGAAGCTAAAACCATAAAGTGACAAGCTGATGGTGAACTTTATAACACACAATCTGGCTTACACCAGCCAAACCCACTAACCAACCTTAAAATAGCATAAAAAGTGGAACAGTCATTCTGTGTTTCACCACCTGTGAATTATTCTTGCTAAAATTGAGTCTAAATCTAGTTGAGCCTAGATCAAGTTACCAGTCTACAAGAAACATATAACATTGAAGATGATGTTAAAAGACACCATGAGGATGCTATCAGCCAACTTCAAAATGAGAAGAACTGTCCCAGTTTCAAGAAATAAATAGCATGAAAAAGTGGGGTAGGAGAGCTGTTTAAGATCAAAAGAGACTTCATAAAGATGGCAGACAAATGCTATGTGTGGACCTTGCTTGGATGCTAATTCAAACACAGCAATTTAAAAAAGCATTTTGGGGGGCACCTGGGTGGCGCAGTCGGTTAAGCGTCCGACTTCAGCCAGGTCACGATCTCGCGGTCCGTGAGTTCGAGCCCCGCGTCGGGCTCTGGGCTGATGACTCAGAGCCTGGAGCCTGTTTCCGATTCTGTGTCTCCCTCTCTCTCTGCCCCTCCCCTGTTCATGCTCTGTCTCTCTCTGTCCCAAAAATAAATAAATGTTGAAAAAAAAATAAAAATAAAAATAAAATAAAAAAGCATTTTGGGGGCAAATGTAAAATTCTTCGAAGAGATCATTTAATCAGAGGATATGAGATCTTTGTTAATGTATAGTGGTATTCTTAAGTCCTCATCTATCATAAACATACTGATATATTTATGGATGAAATAATATCATGTCATGGATTTGCTTTAAATATGCCATCAGCAATCCCTATCAAAATAAAACCAGCATTCTTCACAGAGCTAGAACAAATAATCCTAAAATTTGTATGGAACCAGACAAGACCACAAATAGACAAAGCAATCTTGAAAAAGAAAACCAAAGCTGGAGGCATCACAATCCCGGACTTCAAGATGTATTACAAAGCTGTAATCATCAAAATAGTATGTACTGGTACAAAAACAGACACTCAGATCAATGGAACAGATTAGAGAACCCAGAAATAGACCCACAAATTTATGGCCAGCTAATCTTTGACAAAGCAGGAAAGACTATCCAATGGAATAAAGACATTCTCCTCAGCAAATGGTGCTGGGAAAACTGGACAGTTATATGCAGAAAAGTGAACATGGACCACTTTCTTATACCATACACAAAAATAAACTCAAAATGGATGAAAGACCTAAATGTAAGTAAGATAGAAAACCATCAAAATCCTCAAGGAGAAAGCAGGCAAAAACCTCTTTGACCTCAGCTGCAGCAACTTCTTACTCAACACATCTCCAATGGCAAGGAAACAAAAGCAAAAATGAACTACTGGGACCTCATCAAAATAAAAAGCTTCTGCACAGCGAAGGAAACAATCAACAAAACTAAAAGGCAACTGACAGAATGGGAAAGGATATTTGCAAATGACATATCAGATAAAGGGTTAGTATCCAAAATCTATAGAGAACTTATCAAACTCAACACCCAAAAAACACATAATCCAGTGAAAAAATGGGCAAAAGACATGAATAGACACTTCTCCAAAGAAGACATCCAGATGGTGAACGGACACATGAAAAAATGCTCAACATCACTCATCATCAGGGAAGTACAAATCAAAACCACAATGAGATACCACCTCACACCTGTCAGAATGGCTAACGTAAACAACTCAGGCAACAACAGATGTTGGCAAGGATGCGGAGAAAGAGGATCTCTTTTGCACTGCTGGTGGGAATGTAAACTGGTGCAGCCACTCTGGACAAACAGTATGGAAGTTCCTCAAAAAATTAAAAATAGAACTACCCTACACCCAGCAATTGCACTACTAGGTATTTAGCCAAGGGATACAGGTGCGCTGTTTCAAAGGGGCACATGCACCCCAATGTTTAATCACTATCGACAGTAGCCAAAGAGCCCAAATGTCCATCAACAGATGAATGGATAAAGAAGATTTGGTATGTGTGTGTGTGTATATACACACACACACAATGGAGTATTAGTGATCAAAAAGAATGAAATCTTGCCATTTGCAACTATGTGGATGGAAATGGGAGGGTATTATGCTAAGCGAAATCAGAGAAAGACAAATATTATATGACTTCACTCATATGAGCAATTTAAGACACTAAACAGATGAACATAAGGGAAGGAAAGCAAAAATAATATAAAAACAGGGAGGGGGACAAAACATAAGAGACTCTTAAATAGAGAACAGAACGCTGCTGGAGAGGTGGTGGGAGGGGAGATGGGTTAAATGGTAAGGGGCATTAAGGAACCTATCCTGAAATCATTGTTGCACTATATGCTAACTTGGATGTAAATTAAAATATTAATTAATTTTTTTAAATATGCCACCAAAACCCAAAGATGTGGGGGAGGAACAGACTGGCAAACTGTTGATAACTATTGAAGCTGGTTAATGGGTACATGAAAGTGTACTTTCTACTATTCTTCTATTGTGTATGTTTGAAACATTTCATAATAAAGAGATTAAAAGAGAGAGAAAGAATTGCTGTAGCAAGTTTTCCCCTTGGTTTTGTCCTTATTAACACAATCCATGGACAGACAGAAAGTTCACAGAAGAGAAAGTGGACAAAAAGAGAAAGAAGCAAGAAGGAAGAAGGAAAACACAATTGCTGGTCAAATAACTGCAGGTCATTTTGGTCCCTCTAAAAGAGAAGGCTTGACAGTTAAGCGTCCAACTCTTGATTTTGGCTCAGGTCATCATCTCATGGTTCATGAGTTCAAGCCCCACATCGAGCTTAGCACTGTAAGAAAGCACAGAGATTCTCTTTCTCTTCTTGGGATTCTCTTTCTCCCTCTCTCTCTATCCCTCCCCCGCTTGCACATGCTCTCTTTCTCAAAAATAAATAAACATTAAAAAATTAAAAAATAAAGGGGCGCCTGGGTGGCTCAGTCGGTTAAGCAGCCGACTTCGGCTCAGGTTATGATCTCACGGTCCGTGAGTTCGAGCCCCACGTCGGGCTCTGTGCTGACAGCTCAGAGCCTAGAACCCGTTTCAGATTCTGTGTCTCCCTCTCTCTCTGCCCCTCCCCTGTTCATGCTCTGTCTCTCTCTGTCTCAAAAATAAATAAACGTTAAAAAAAATTTTTTTAATTAAAAAATAAAGATGATTTGATCTTTATGACTGAATCTACCTTTTTTAAAGAAAAATAATCCCAGATGAGTCCTTTATCAATCAAATGTTCTTATCAGTTTTCGGGAAAATGGTGAAATAACAAAAATGGAGATGTTTAACTTGAGAAGCTATAATTTCTATTAGTGATAGAGATTATTGTAATTAAGTCTTTGCCAGGATTATATCTCTAAAGCCTTATTAGTTATCTTTAGTGTAGTATTTATTTTCCATGCATGGATTTAAATAATACCATCATTTTTCCCATAGGAATAGGTGGCTTCAGGGATAGGAAAAGGCAGGTGTATTGAGAGTTGCCTGTGTAAAGATATAAAACCCCCAGGATGGCAGGGAGACAAGCAGACATGATCTTCAACTGCTTTAAAAGCAAGTTAAACTAGCTCAGCACAGCTCAATCTGGGCAGAAATACTGCCATCTTCCTCTGATATGCCCTGTTACTTAAACCTGAAAACTCCTAAGTGTGCAATGTTTGATTATTTTAATTTGGTATAACTGCCCCAGTGGGAACCACGGGTCAAGATCACCTGCCTGTGGGATTTCTTTAAAAGAAGCAAAGATTTCTGCTGCCAACTACTCTGATAAAGAGTAGATCTTGGGGAAGAAAATGAGGATTAAGAAGGCAGACACAGACTAAAGGAAGAGACACATTCCCTCCTCTCTCTAGAAATTGAATCTGGCCTCCAGTATCATCAGCCTTGAGGACACCATCCAGGACCCACCATCATGGATCCCAGCCTACAGGAGTTAAGAAGCCCTCATCTACAAGTGGTTTTATTTTATTTTAATTCTGTTGTTGTTACTGTTGTTTACAATTTATTTTCTTTTAAAATGTTATCTTTTTATGTAATTTCCACACCCAGTGTGGGGCTCCAACTCACAACCCTGAGATCAAGAGTTGCATGCTCTACAGACTGGCACCCCTTAGAAGTAGTTTCAGGTTATGCTCCATGTTGTATACTTATCTCCCACTTTCCTTGAATCTTCATCAGAATTTTGTCAATGTTGTGGTCTGGTTTCAGCCATCTTATGGGACACACTCTAGGAAAGACTTGTGCCTACACTCCTTCACAGAAGTAAAAAATAAGTCAGGAATCTCACACTGACCTAAAGCAGCGTCACAAATGCTCACGCACAGAGGAATAAATAGATCAAAATTCAAAAACGTGATGGCTTGACACCAAGACAGATTTTTTAGTACAGGTAAACTTCTAGATTTTCCAAAGAACCTGGTGAAAACTGTACTTATTGTTGGAAGCCAGAGTGGAAGCTAACAATTTTGTAATATGGGGTTTTAATGCAAATGCCTTCTCACAAATTAATGAGGCATCCAAGAAGTTAAAAAAATACAAAAAGAAATTTATTTTTAATTTTAAAAAGACAAAAAATAGAAGTGCATTCAATTACATGCTAGAGCTGAAGTTCTGACAAAACAGCAGCACAAAAAAAATAAATTTGTTGGATTTGTTTCTATGCCATGTGTCTGTCTGTGAATGTGTGATACAGAATCCCATCAGCCTTCAATATATCCACATCTTCTGATACCAAAGAAATGGGAAAGGATTTTGTTAGACATTAAAATTAGTATCAGATTCTTGTTTTGCTGGTGAGCAACTGCTCTAAATACGATAGTTTGATTCAGTTTGGAAAACTATGATGTCCATCAGTTGGTGTCTTCAGGCTCCAGGACACATTAACTTATGGTTCACATATGATAGTGAGAATTAAACTCTTCCAAAATAGATGATGGTATGAGCACAAGTGACCAACCTCCCCAGCTGATGCCAACTAGAATGACCCTAGCCAGGTCTATCTCTACCTTCACTACTGAGACTATATTTGGGGGTCTTCTCAGGCATCTGGTCCTCGTCTGCTCTGCATTAGATTCCTTACCCCCGTCAACCAGGCAATTAGAGAAGAAATTTAAAAAATATACGGAAACAAATAAAAATGAAAATACAACAATCCAAACGCTTTGGGATGCAGCGAAGGCAGTCCTGAGAGGAAAATACATTGCAATCCAGGCCTATCTCAAGAAACAAGAAAAATCCCAAATACAAAATCTAACAGCACACCTAAAGGAAATAGAAGCAGAACAGCAAAGACAGCCTAAATCCAGCAGAAGAAGAGAAATAATAAAGATCAGAGAAGAAATAAACAATATAGAATCTAAAAAAACTGTAGAGCAGATCAATGAAACCAAGAGTTGGTTTTTTGAAAAAATAAACAAAATTGATAAACCTCTAGCCAGGCTTCTCAAAAAGAAAAGGGACATGATCCAAAGAGATAAAATTATGAATGAAAATGGAATTATTACAACCAATCCCTCAGAGATACAAGCAATTATCAGGGAATACTATGAAAAATTATATGCCAACAAACTGGACAACCTGGAAGAAATGGACAAATTCCTAAACACCCACACACTTCCAACACTCAATCAGGAGGAAATAGAAAGCTTGAACAGACCCATAACCGGCGAAGAAATTGAATCAGTCATCAAAAATTCCCAACAAATAAGAGTCCAGGACCAGATGGCTTCCCAGGGGAGTTCTACCAGACGTTTAAAGCAGAGATAATACCTATCCTTCTCAAGCTATTCCAAAAAAATAGAAAGGGAAGGAAAACTTCCAGACTCATTCTAGGAAGCCAGTATTACTTTGATTCCTAAACCAGACAGAGACCCAGTAATAAAAGAGAACTACAGACCAATATCCCTGATGAATATGTATGCAAAAATTCTCAATAAGATACCAGCAAATGGAATTCAACAGCATATACAAAGAATTATTCACCATGATCAAGTGGGATTCATTCCTGGGATGCAGGGCTGGTTCAACATTCGCAAATCAGTCAATGTGATACATCACATTAATAAAAGAAAAGATAAGAACCATATGATCCTGTCAATCGATGCAGAAAAGGCCTTTGACAAAATTCAGCAAACTTTCTTAATAAAAACCCTCGAGAAAGGCGAGATAGAAGGAACATACTTAAAGATCATAAAAGCCATTTATGAAAAGCCCACAGCTAACATCATCTTCAACGGGGAAAAACTGAGAGCCTTTTCCTGAGATCAGGAACACGACAGGGATGCCCACTCTCACCGCTGTTGTTTAACATAGTGTTGGAAGTTCTAGCATCAGCAATCAGACAACAAAAGGAAATCAAAGGCATCAAAATTGGCAAAGATGAAGTCAAGCTTTCGCTTTTTGCAGATGACATGATATTATACATGGAAAATCTGACAGACTCCACCAGAAGTCTGCTAGAACTGATACATGAATTTAGCAAAGTTGCAGGATACAAAATCAATGTACAGATATCAGTTGCATTCTTATACACTAATAATGAAGCAACAGAAAGACAAAGAAACTGATCCCACTCATAATTGCACCAAGAAGCATAAAATACCTAGGAATAAATCTAACCAAAGATGTAAAGGATCTGTATGCTGAAAACTATAGAAAGCTTATGAAGGTAATTGAAGAAGATATAAAGAAATGCAAAAACATTCCGTGCTCATGGATTGGAAGAATAAATATTGTCAAAATGTCAATACTACCCAAAGCTATCTACACATTCAATGCAATCCCAATCAAAATTGCACCAGCATTCTTCTCGAAACTAGAACAAGCAATCCTAAAATTCATATGGAACCACAAAAGGCCCCGAATAGCCAAAGTAATTTTGAAGAAGAAGACCAAAGCAGGAGGCATCACAATCCCAGACTTTAGCCTCTACTACAAAGCTGTAATCATCAAGACAACATGGTATTGGCACAAAAACAGACACATAGACCAATGGAATAGAATAGAAACCCCAGAACTAGACCCACAAACGTATGGCCAACTCATCTTTGACAAAGCAGGAAAGAACATCCAATGGAAAAAAGACAGTCTCTCTAACAAATGGTGCTGGGAGAACTGGACAGCAACATGCAGAAGGTTGAAACTAGACCACTTTCTCACACCATTCACAAAAATAAACTCAAAATGGATCAAGGACCTGAATGTGAGACAGGAAACCATCAAAACCCTAGAGGAGAAAGCAGGAAAAGACCTCTCTGACCTCAGCCGTAGCAATCTCTTACTCGACACATCCCCAAAGGCAAGGGAATTAAAAGCAAAAGTGAATTACTGGGACCTTATGAAGATAAAAAGCTTCTGCACAGCAAAGGAAACAACCAACAAAACGAAAAGGCAACCAACGGAATGGGAAAAGATATTTGCAAATGACATATCAGCCAAAGGGCTAGTCTCCAAAATCTATAAAGAGCTCACCAAACTCCACACCCGAAAAGCAAATAACCCAGTGAAGAAATGGGCAGAAAACATGAATAGACACTTCTCTAAAGAAGACATCCAGATGGCCAACAGGCACATGAAAAGATGCTCAACGTCGCTCCTCATCAGGGAAATACAATCAAAATCACACTCAGATATCACCTCACGCCAGTCAGAGTGGCCAAAATGAACACATCAGGAAACTATAGATGCTGGAGAGGATGTGGAGAAACGGGAACCCTCTTGCACTGTTGGTGGGAATGCAAATTGGTGCAGCCACTCTGGAAAACAGTGTGGAGGTTCCTCAGAAAATTAAAAATAGACCTACCCTATGACCCAGCAATAGCACTGCTAGGAATATACCCAAGGGATACAGGAGTACTGATGCATAGGGGCACTTGTACCCCAATGTTTATAGCAGCACTCTCAGCAATAGACAAATTATGGAAAGAGCCTAAATGTCCATCAACTGATGAATGGATAAAGAAATTGTGGTTTATATACACAATGGAGTACTATGTGGCAATGAGAAAGAATGAAATATGGCCCTTTGTAGCAACGTGGATGGAACTGGAGAGTGTGATGCTGAGTGAAATAAGCCATACAGAGAAAGACAGATACCATATGGTTTCACTCTTATGTGGATCCCGAGAAACTTAACAGAAACCCATGGGGGAGGGGAAGGAAAAAAAAAAAAGAGGTTACAGTGGAAGAGAGCCAAAGCATAAGAGACTCTTAAAAACTGAGAACAAACTGAGGGTTGACGGGGGGTGGAAGGGCGGGGAGGGTGGGTGATGGGTATTGAGGAGGGCACCTTATGGGATGAGCACTGGGTGTTGTATGGAAACCAATTTGACAATAAACTTCATATACTGGAAAAAAAAAAAGATTCCTTACCCCCATCCCTACCACATCAGCTGAGTGTCACTTCCTTGACAGAATCTAAGATTGAACATGATGAGTAGAACTGCACTCCCACCCATCACTTGATTCTACACCTGCTCGAACCACCTGCTCGAACCAGGAGGGAGACCCATTCCTTACCTCTACTTCATTCCAATGTCCTGCACTGTTATCAACACATGCTCAGCCAAGGGCAAATTATCCTTTACCTTAACACCTTCTTTTTTTTTAGTTTCAACTTTTTTTAATGTTTATTTATTTTTGAGAGAGGGTGAGTGAGCATGAGCAGGGGGAGGAATAGAGAGGGAGGGAGACACAGAATCCAAAGCAGGCTCCAGACTCAGAGCAGTCAGCACAGAGGCTGATGCAGGGCTCGAACTCACGAACCATGAGATCATGACCTGAGGCGAAGTCGGACGCTTGACTGACTGAGCCACCCAGGTGCCCCTATCCTAACACCTTCTAATTAAACCCCACTATACTTTTTCTTCTGCCCATATATTTCTATTAAGAGACTGTGGCCATATCTAGTTGACACCAAACAGATCACTTCAGCGAAATTACCACAATATAGATTTATATGAATCATCTATTCAATCATTTGCCAAACATATTGTCCCATTCTTTGCGCCCAGCACCCTGTTAGGCTCTAACTACACTTCCTAAAATATACCAGTCTTAGGATTTCGTGGGTTTTTTTTTAATTTACTCTGTTAATTTAATAATTTTATTTTTATTTACCCATCACATGTTACTTAATGTCTCTGTAGGTGCCACTACACAGATTAATTCATTTAATCTAATGAGCTAATATTTATTGACAGCCTACTGTGTACCTTTAATAGACACTATAAAAGAAAGAGAACTATAATTCCCTAAACTTCAAGACAGTGAAATGTAGTAAAGTAGGTAAGAATTACACACTTACACACACACACACACACACACACACACACACACACCGTAATACATCAATCAGTGCCATATAAGTGGTTCAGACAGCAAGTTATATAGGAGCTTAGAAGAGAGAGAAAGATATAACTGACACACAGTAAATGTGCAATCAATGTTTGATTGAATTAAATTGAACCAGGGCACTTAATACTGAAAATAAAGACAGATGGAATGACATGAAAATCTGATAATGTGGAAATTTGCACGAAAATACTGAGACATTACATGCATGTTTTCTTTTAAATAGGTTTTTACTTAAAGTAATATAAAAACATGTTAAAGTGACATTTTATTATCATCACTACACATGGGAATCCCTACAGGTGACATCTCTACTAATGTGCTAAAAATAAATTATTTTAAATTCATTCTATTTTTTTGAGACAACATCAGTATATTTGGTATATACCTACAGGGTTTTGGTTAATTTGAGTCTTCTGGAAGTCATTTGATTAATAGTTTCTTTTCTACTGCCTAACTGGTTTTCTTGTTTATGTTACATAGAAAAAAAAGCAGAACGTGACATCATTCTGAAAGTTCACAATGAGAATTTAAAAAATCATATTAGGAGGGAACACTACTCAGCAGGTACTCTAGGCATGAAGAAATGGAGACAGGAATCTGTCTTTCTTCTCCTGTGACATCAATTCATAAATCAAAATTACCATGACTAAAACATCACAAACAGATTAGCACATTGGTATGATTTTCAAAGTAGAATCTCGGAACTAAAATATCCATATTAAAATGGCAGCCCCATCAAGTGAACCAAAACATTCCTACTGAAATGGGAGCCTCATAAATTAAGACTCCAGGTAGCAAGACCAGTATCACAATCTGAATTAGGTCTTGGAATTCCAATTTGCAGTCAGTATGTAAAAGAAAAAAGAAAAAAAAATTCCCCCCTCAAAAAGTAAGGACACCTTCTGAAAAAGAAACTAGTAAGAACATAATAAATATACTGAAGCACATCAGACCACCTGGATGAAGAGGGGGCTACTCTAAAGGGCAGGCAGCATGGATCAGTCAGAAAGCCAGGGCACATCCTGGTGTCAACTGCAATGAATGAATGAGGAGCCCCAGAGACACGAGTAGAGTTGAGGAGGGCTGGATGATACTGTTCATCAAGATCCTTTTTACACTTCCTGCTGTGGACTGGTCTCCAAGGAGCCTCCCGTTTTACTGAGATTCCCCTGAAGATGCTGCATTGACTCAGCAAATGAGGTTGTCAATTTTCCTGGTGGAGGGGTTCTCTTTGAGATCAATAATTTGAAATGAAGAAATAAAATGTAGGAACTACATTTTAGGAACTACATTTAGGAACTACTACTACAGATTTCCTTCTTGAAATCTGATTATCCTGTGTCTAGTCCCCTGAGATATAGTCACATTGTAACTGACATTGTAGGTCTGTGCACCCCCTTCCAAGGAATTACTTTAATAATAATAACCCCAAGTAGTATTTATGGAGTTTCTACCATGCACCAGACATTATTCTAATAACGTCTGCCTATCCCTAGCAGCAAGAAAACTGCCTGGGTACCAGTTCCAAGCCCCATGGCCACGCAGCAGATGCACAATACCTATTTGTGGAATAGGTGAGCAAATTAACTCAACAAACCTTGGAATTCCTAGCTTTACCCTTTCTAGAGAAAAGGGGAAAAGTGGGAGATGGAGAGTATGTGCCCCTCTATAGTGCTTTAATTATAACAACTTAATGACAAATACGTGTCCCTTTTCCTTGACAGCATCTCTACCTTGGCTCTCTTTAACTTCAACTACGTCTTTGTCCATCAGTTTTAAAACATGCTTAGAATACTCTAATTCTTATCCTTTTTATGTCTCAGGGTAGAAGATTCAGTGATCCATGCATGACAAATATATGTAGTATCAAAGGGGCAGTTAAAAACTCAAAGCAAGAATCAAGATTCATCACATAAAAGAAACTTCTAAAACCTCCCTGTACAGTGGCCTTAATTACATCATGACAGCCCAACTCCTTTTTCACCATATAAGTGAGGAATCGGATGTGGTTCTACTTCTACATGTTACAAAAGCTAAATATAAATGTGAGTATAAAGTCAAAAGCCGGTTTCCAAAAAATAAGCACTACTTTGAATTTGAAACCCCCTTTTGGCCAGTAAATCCATGCTGAAAATGATGAAGGATTTCTCTAGATTTAGCTTCCTTTAGGGATAATTCTGAGATAAACAGTGACAGAGAGCCAAAGGGATGATTATAGGAAACTCACTCCAAACAGCTCAAACATTCATATACTTCTGTATTTCATAGGCACTTACTGCACACCTATGATGTGCATGACACCTTGCAGGACACAAGACCTGGTGTCCAGGGAAAGAGACACATAGATATCAGGATTGTGTGCCCCAGGCTTCTTACAGGAAGCAACAGAGCAGAGGAAAATCACTTAATCTAGCTGGAGCACCACAATCTAGACTAGATTACTTGCAGAACAAAAAGATCTCCCTACAAATAAATATTTCAGCTGCCTCTCCAAAGCAAAGGTGGCATTTTGAAATATTTTAGGCAATGCCAAGTCAATGTTGAAAATCTTTGGGTGAAAATCACAGGCATGTAGAGAAAACCCTCTTTCAACCTCTCATACTTACCTGGAAGTTTGTGCTAAACTAACCTAATATATCAGAGCAGTAAGAAATCTAAACTTTAAAATGCTCTTCAGTTTATAGCAATGTACTTAGTAATACAATGATGTTCTTGACCACCAAACAAAGATGTACTCCTCTGAAAATTTAGCTAACCTAAGCATAAAACAACCTGATGATTTTTGGGGGGAGAGATCAAATATACCTTCTCCTAGTGTGACCTGAAAAAGATTTCTTGAGAAAAAGAATCTCATCAGCTTTCTTTCTAATCTCCTATCTTAGACTATCTTTAATATGCTGTCAAATGCAGATAGTTCTTTATACCACGGTATGACAGGAATACAAGTAATATAAAAGCAGTTTTGCACACTTATAGACAATATCAAGTATTTTACATAATAATGATGCTAGAGAATACAAGACAATGATATTGTAATAGCGATGTGTGATGGCAGCAGCTACACTGTGGTGAACATAGCATAATTTATAAAATTGTCAATATGTTGTACACCTGAAACTAATATAATTGTGTGTCAAATATACTCAAATTAAAAAAAATAATGATGATGATGCTATAATACAGATTCTCACCTGCTGGGGAAGAAAGAACTAAAGTAGGGTAAAAAAGATTTTATAATTTAATTGTGTCTTCCTATCAAACTCTACAGATTCCAATAGTTTAACTGGCATAATATACTCATTTTCTTTTTTTTTATTCACTTAGCCTATGATTGCATTAAGTACATTACTAATGCGTTCATTAAATGAGGTCCTTCCAAGGGAACTGGTGATTTTAATGCTCCTGGCTAAATGATAAATATCGCTAGCTTTACAGCCTTAAGTATGACTTGTGGCAGAGCAAACAAAAGTTCATCAACGACTGAGGTAAGAGAGAATGGATGGCTCTCTATCTTTAATTAAAAATAATCTGTTAACATTACAAAAGAAGGAATAGAAAGTTAACATGGAAATAAATGAATATTTAGAAGTCAACATTATGCCAAATTTAGCAACAGTACTAGGGAAGCTAGAAACTCATCTATATTACAAATACAAAATAGAAATGCATCTATATTAAAAAAATCATCAGAGTTCATATATGAAGTTATTTCTATAATATTCAAATTTTCCCTTTAAACATTCAAACACTAAAACGTTTCATTTTATAGTTGCACTTAAGTTTCTTATTATCAAAATGAATGCCAAAAGTTGGGGGAGGGGCGGGGGGGAAGATTAGAGAGAAAATAAAGATTACCAGGATTTCCACTTATGGCAGCATGATGGATAAAAGTGGATGGACAACTCTCAAGGATGAAACAATAACATGTTGGATAAAATAGCAAAAAAAAAAAAAAAAAAAAAAAATTTTAATGCAATTAAGTGCAAAACTGAGCAGGAAGGAAAACAAAAGACACACAGAGCCCAAAAATAAAGTGAAAACAGGCACCCATACCGGTAAGCACACACCAAAGCTGGCTTCTACCCTGAAGTTTCTGCTGAACTCTAAGGACCTTAACTTTCTACTTCGATGACTGCATAGACCTTAATAGAGAGATCATTCCTAGGATCTCATTTTGAGAAGTCAAAATAAGTAAACTAATAAACTACACATAAAGCTGGAGCACCCCACTCTCAGATGCAAAATTAACTCCACTGCACAAAAAGGGATGGCAAATAAAGAGTGAAATCTTGCCATTTGCAATGACATGCATAAAGCTAGAGAATACTATACTAAGCGAAATAACTCGGTCAGAGAAAGACAAATACCACATGATTTCACTCATATGTGGAATTTAAGAAACAAAACAAATGATAAGAGGGGGATGAAAAAGAGAGAGAGAGAGAGAGAGAGAGAAGCAAACCAAGAAACAGACTCTTAACTACAGAGAACAAACTGATGGTTACCAGAAGGGAAGTGGGCGGTGGGATGGGATAAATAGGTGATGGGGACTAAGGAGGGCACTTAATATGAGCACCAGATGTTATAGGGAAGTGTTGCATCACTATATTGTATACCTGAAACTAATATTATATTGTATATTAACTAACCAGAATTTAAGCAAAAACTTTTAAAAAGAGAATGATGGAAAAATCTTACCTGTTTTTACTTTGGCACTAAATTGAGACAGAGGGAAATCCCCTGAAAATTAATAACAAGCTAGGTTACCCATGATTTTGTAGTCCAGATTTACACTACCTGTGGGGATAAAATCCTCAAGCAGAGAATTCAATTCAACATGGTCCCAATTTGGTAGTTCCACTAAGCAATTAACAGAAGCCAATGCTAATCCTGTCTAGGGGAACTCAGCTTCAATCCAGAGCTCAAATGTTTCCCAGAGATAGAACCCCAAATAAAATAGTCCACAGTGTAAAAAAAAAAAAAGTTACTAAACACAAGAAAAATAAGGCAATACGACTGAAACATATAACAGACCCACAAAAAGATCTGCAAATGGAATTCTTAGGCAACAAAAATAATATAACCATATTGACTATGATTTAAAGAAATAAAAGAGAGGCTTAAAAATCTAAGAAACAAGAACTCATAATTAAGCACTTGGAATTGGAACCAAGTAGAATTTAGAAATAGATACTAAAATAAATGAAATTAAAGTCTTGATGGAAAGATAAAATAGACAAGACACAGCTAAAAAGAGAATTGGTGGATTATAAAATAGATATTTTTGGGGCGCCTGGGTGGCGCAGTCGGTTAAGCGTCCGACTTCAGCCAGGTCACGATCTCGCGGTCCGGGAGTTCGAGCCCCGCGTCGGGCTCTGGGCTGATGGCTCAGAGCCTGGAGCCTGTTTCTGATTCTGTGTCTCCCTCTCTCTCTGCCCCTCCCCCGTTCATGCTCTGTCTCTCTCTGTCCCAAAAAAATAAATAAACGTTAAAAAAATTAAAAAAAAAAAAAAAAAAAAGACCAGTTAGCAACTATCCATAGAAAAGACACCATTGTGAAAAATCACAGAACCCTGGGTAAGGCTGAAATACCCTTGAACCACAGAAACAAAGGAGGACCACATTAGAAGGGTAAGAGGAGAGGTTTTACTTTGAATGCATTACCCATCCCCCAGGCCAGCACAGCACTGCACTGAGATGCTCCCCTCCCCAGGCCTTAGTTTGTCTGGTAGTTAAGAGATCCCAAGATGGACATTCAGCTTCCCTAGCTTTATGGAGCATTTTCCAAGAGGCCTACTCAGGTCTTATGCCATGGAGATCACTGGGGGATTCTACTGGGCCAAACCACTGGAGATCAGATAGAGATACACAAGGGTTTAGAACTTATAGCAACCAGCACTCAGATCTGATACTACAAAAATACAAAGGATCATAGGATACTATGAACAATCATAGACCAAAAAATTGGACAACCTAGAAAAAATGAGAAAATTCCTGGAAACATATAGCCTACCAAGAATAAATCATGAAGAAACAGAAAAACTGAACAGACCAATAACAATAAAGAGCTGAATCAGTAATCAAAAATCTCCCAACAAAGAAAATCCTAGGACCAGAATATTTCACGGTGAATTCTAAACATTTAAAGAAGAATTATTGCCAATCTTTCTCAAATTCTTACAAAAATATGAAGAGGAGGGAATACTCCCAACTCATTTTCTAAAACCAACAATACCCTGAGAGCAAAGCTAGATAAGGACACTACAAGAAGAAAATTACAGGACAACACACCCAGTGAATACAGATGTATGGGCTGATGTATGGATCTGCTGAATTTTATGTTGTATACCTGAAACTAATAAAACACTGTATGTTAACTAATTGGAACTAAAATAAAAACTAAAAAGTTCTCTCCACAAAAAAGAAAAACTGGTACCATGAGGTGATAAATGTGTTAACTAACTTTATTATGGTAATCATTTTGCAATATATACATATATGATATCATCACATTGTATAACTTAAACGTACACAATGTTATATGTCAAATATATCTCAACAAAGTTGGGAAACAAAAAAACAACAAAGGAATATTTCCAACAAAATAAAAATTAAAAAGGTCAAGAGCCATGGAGTACAGAGTTAGAGGCTCTCATAAGGGCTGTCCAATCACAGCTCCACTCTGAACAGGCAATCACCAATATTTTTCCAGAATTGATAAAAGATTCCACTTCTCAGATTCAAAAATCTCAGTGCATTCCATGTTCACATACTCTCCCAAAATAATACACTCAGACACGTCGCAATAAAACTGCATAACACGAAGAGGGAAAATAACTTAAGTACAGCCAGAAAGAAAGGACAAAGCACTAACAGAGGAATGATAATTAGATTGACAAGTGACTTTTCAATGACAATGGTGGGAAACAGAAAATAATTACAATGTGCTAAGAGAAAATAGCTGCCAGTCTGAAGTAATATAAAACCAGTGAGACTAGCTTTCTAGCACAAAGAATTTATACATAGAACAAAACCTGTAGTTTACCTTCAAAAAATGAAAACGTTTTTTAAAACTCTAAACTTAACCAGAAGGAAAACAATCCAGTTAAAAAGTCTGAGAAAATATATTGGTAACTATGTGGTTACAACCAAACAAATATTTACTATATAAACCTATTGAGAATATATTAAGTAACAAAATGTAATTTAAATTAGTGAGGAGAAATGATGTGTTATTCAGTAAATGATATTGGGAAAACTGGCCAGACACTGATTAAAAATAGATTCAGAAATCTTGCCATTTGCAACTTTGTGGATGGAACTAGAGGGTATTATGGTAAGCAAAATTAGTCAGTCAGAGAAAGACAAATATCATATGACTTCACTCATATGAGGAATTTAAGATACAAAACAGATGAACATAAGAGAAGGGAAGCAAAAATAATATAAAAACAGGGAGGGGGACAAAACCTAAGAGACTCTTAAATACAGAGAACAAACTGAGGTTTGCTGGAGGGGCTGTGAGGTGGGGGATGGGCTAAATGGGAAAGGGGCATTAAGGAAGACACTTGCTGGGATGAGCACTGGGTGTTATACACAGGGACTGAATCACTGGAATCTACTCCTGAAATCATTATTCCACTATATGCTAACTAACTTAGATGTAAATAAATAAATAAATATATATATAAAATAGATTCATATCTTTCATCTTATATTTTTTTAATTCCTGATTTATTAAAATTTAAATATAAAACTAAAATGAAACCATTAAAATGTATGTAAAATTTTGAAAATTTTAAATAGCAAAGATATTTCTAACATAATAGCAAAGCCTGAAAACACAAAGGAAAATACTAATTTAATGCTAATTTAAAAATGGCAAAAATATAAGAAAGGCATCATAAAAATGAAACACTTAGGAAATACTTACAATATGCATGATCAAGAGATAGTTTAAAAATTCATACAAATCAAAATGAAAAGTACAATGACTCCGGTTTAAAGATAAGCAAAACATATGATCAGACATCCTATAAAAGAGTGAAAACAAATTCTTAATAAACATTAAAATTAAAGGCAAGGAAACCCCTTATTAATGAAGATCACAGATATAATAGTTATGAACTATCAATTTTTCTTGTAACACAGTTAAGATCAAACTGAGTAAAGGGCACCTGGGTGGCTCAGTTGGTTCAGCGTCCAACTTCAGCTCAGGTCATGATCTCTCGGTTTGTGAGTTTGAGCCCCACGTCGGGCTCTGTGCTGACAGCTCAGAGCCTGGGGCCTGCTTCAGATTCTGTGTCTCCCCATCTCTCGGCCCCTCCCATGTTCATGCTCTGTCTCTCTCTGTCTCTCAATAATAAATAAACGTTACAAAATTTAAAAAAAAAAACTGAGAAACACCCATTGTCTAAGAGAGTGTATAGGCACATTTGACAAAATGTATTATATCCTTTGGCTTTATTCCCCAATTTAATGGGAATCTAGCCTAATAAATTGTACAAGAATACATATATAACAGCTCCACTTGTTTGTGAATACAAGACTGGTTAAATAAGATAAAGTTACAGTGGAATATTATACTATCTCTATAAATGTTAGTTCATAAATTAGCCCTGTACATGCAAGGCCAGGAAAGACCAAGGAAAGAGGCAGACTACCCCAGATTAAAACAAAGCAGTTTTAAGGGAACTTAGAAGACTTGTCTTGGGTAGCTACAAGATACGTAGATCTCTGCACCTGTCTACCAGAATCTAAAAAGTTCATATAGAGGCCTTAACTGGGTTCAGTCATTTATTCAGTCCAGATGGTCTCAACAGCACCATATTCTCTCTTAAAGCAGGCTAAAAATTTGTAGGTATAGTGTGATGTCAACATGTTTATTTAAAAAATAAATAAACTTATAACATATATTAATATAATCTGAATAACTAATGAATATTTTTATCACTGCAGCTATACCATTAGAAGATACTCATATGTAAATCTTTAACTCTAAACCACATTTTTGACAATGTAATTATCCATATTTTTATACATTTTAGAATTCATTATGTTTGATGGCAACTAAGCTGAAAAAATATGCTAATTCTTCCTTCCTATCACCATCATGTGCAAATTACACATATACTTGATGAATGCACATGTTGCTAAATTCCGCATGTAAATGATATTTAAGTTTTGATAGTTTCACTGCTTCTTTAGCCAGTATATCTCCACAAATTATACACTGCATATGCAGAACCTGCAAAACAAATTCACAATGCCTAGAATCCAATCAAAGTTTATCAAATCTACAAAAAATCAGCAAACTATGATCTATAGTTAGGAGAAAAATCAGAACTGACACGTTAGCATTAACAGGTTATCATTAGTAGACAAGGACATTAAAAGAGTTATAACTGTAACCCATAAATTCAGAAAGTTAAGTAGAGATATAGAAGATATTTAAAAGCCCCAAATGAAATTTCTAAAAAAATTCTACTTTACACACATTAATAGCATGTATTGTGTGTAATCCCACACTGATGGGATTAATGGAAGAAGAAGAGAAACTGCAGAATAAAACATCAGTGAACTTGAAGACATAGTAATATTCAAAAGAAAAACAAAGAGAAAAGAGAATTTTAACAACACAGTATCAGTGAGCTGTGGGACAAATTCACGTGGCTTAATACATGTGTTTCAGGGGGCCCTGAAAAAGAGGGGGAATAAAAAAAGGACAAAAAATATCTGAAAAAATTGTAGCTGAAAGTTTTCCAAGTTTGGTAAAAAGCTATCAACCCACAGATCCAAGAAACTCAACAAACTCCAAATAAAAGAAATGAGAGGGGCACCTGGTTGGCTCAGTGGGTTGAGTGTCTGCCATCAGTTCAATTCATGATCTCACAGTTTGTGAGTTCAAGCCCCACATTGGGCTCTGTGCTGACAGCTCAGAGCCTGGAGCCTGCTTCCAATTCTGTGTCTCCCCCTCTCCCAGTTCCTCTCCCCCTCATGCTCTGTCTCTTTGTCTCAAAAATAAACAAATGTTAAAAAAAATTTAATAAAAATAAATAAAAGAAATGAGAAAAAAATTCACCAAGGAACAACAAAATCAAATTTTAAAAAAAGGACAAATTATCTTAAAAGATAAATTTTAAGAGTAGCCAGTAATAAAAATCACATTATAATTGAATGTTTATTTTTGAGAAAGAGAGAGGCAGAGTGAAAATGGGGAGGGTAATGCCTTTCTCTGACTGACTTATTTCACTTAGCATTATACTCTCTAGCTCCATCCATATTGTTGCAAATGGCAAGATTTCACTCTTTTTTATGGCTGAGTGATATTCCATGGTATATCTAGACTACATCTTTATCCATTCATCTATCAATGGACACTTGTGCTTATTCCATATCTTGGCTATTGTAAGTAATGCTGCAATAAACATAGGGGTGCATCTTTTCGAATTAGTGTTTTCATATTTTTGGGTAAATACCCACTAGTGGAATTACTGTATCCTATGGTAATTCTATTTTTAATTTTTTGAGGAACCTTCATACTGTTTTCCACTGTGGCTGCACCAGTTTGCATTCCCACTAACAGTGCATAAGGATTCCTTTTTCTCCACATCCTTGACAGCACTTGTTTCTTGTGTTTTTTTTTATTTTAGCCATTCTGACAGGTGTGATTTTGATTCATATTTCCCTGATGATCAATTAAGCTGTTTTTAAAAGAGCAAGTCAAAGACAAGAACATAGCTCTTTATCTCGGTCTCAAATCTCAAGATCCTTTTTCATTTTGTTTTATTCTGCCTTTGCTTTTATGTACTTCCTAAATAAAATAGTTTTTTCTGTAGCATGGTATAATGAAAAGAGCACTGGGTTAGAAATCAGAACCAACTTTTAATTTTGGCACTAAATATCGCTGTGACCCTGAGCACATTACTCAAATTGAACTCTACTTTTCATCCAAAAAACAAGGAGGTTACACTGGATACTCTCTTAAATTTCTTCAGCATCCATAATTTACTGTGAATCAGATTAGAGATAAAACAGAAAGACTCCTCCCCTCAAAACTTACTCCAGAGCAGCAATAGAACGTACATCTGGACATAATTAAATCACTCACCATTCAAATGGATACAGAGAAGCAATGAAAGCAGAAAGATTATCTGGCACTCCATAAGTTTCCATCTGCTGTACATTTGAGGGTTCCCAGGAAAGGGAAAATAGTGACCTACATACTGGATATCAACTCAGGGAAGTCATTAAGGAAATAATAACAAAGCAGGAAACTCTGTCCAGTCATCCTGGGTAAGACACAGACACCTTCTCACAGGTCTGGCACAATCAGGCCCATTTTGAATCACAAATGAGGGCTTTGGACCAAAAGGTCTATGAAGGCCCTCCTACTTGCTCCAACATTCTGTGATTTGCATTTTTATTGTAGATTGAGGATTAAAATGGGAACAGATGAACGTTTTTCACACCCAGTCCCAGTTTCATGTGAAATGTTTCTGCACAAAATGTTTAATTGCTTTGCAGAAGTCACAAAGATGATTCAATGCCTCTTTCCTCTCCAAATGCATATAACTACTAGCTATGCTTATACAATATAGAAAACACGATGCTTTGGGATAATTTGGAAATGAATGGACAATATTCTCTGAAATAGTTATCACTAATATCTAAGTCAGCAGGTGCTTGCTGAATCACTTCCCCTTTTGGCTTTGGCCCTTTAGAATATCTGTATCTTTTTAAAGTGTATTTAAACAAACAAAAAGATGGAGTGATTGTTCTCAAAAAATGTTTCCACAGTTGGTTATTTACATTTATTGGAGGATGCAGCAGATACCCCCAAAAGACATTCCCACTTGCCTGCCTTCATTAAAGTTTGAATACATTCCCACTCCCAGCTTTAAGAAGAATAGAATTCACTCCTAGCTTTAAGAAGAATAGAATTCACTCCTAGCCTTAAGAAGAATAGAATTCTTAAAGCTAGGAGTGGCCACATGACACAATTCCAGCCATTGGGATATAAACAGATCTGACAGCAACTTCTGGGAACTTTTAGTTATTCTGATTAGGTTTATACATTCCCCATGATACTTTCTTTCTTCCCTGAACATAGGTGTTATGTCTAGCCCCGCAGCAGCCCTAGTGCAACCATGAAATTACAAAGCAACATACCAAACAGTAAAGGGGAAAGATAGACAAGGCTTAGGTCGCTAACAACACAGTTAAGTTAAAAGATAAACAAATACCTCTTTGCTTAAGCCTCTGTATGCCAGGCTGTCCATCCACTAGTTGCAGCAAAATATATTCCTTGTTGATACAACAGATTTGAGGAAAAGAACTAATTGCCTTTTAGTCTGAGAATATATGTATTGCTTACAAAACACATGAAATTGATTCTTGACTGTTTCTTAATACTAATAACACCATGATTATTTAATAGGGCAATTACACATAGTCTAGGTTTCCATCAACATTTCAAAGAGGAAATATTAGCATATCATCATCTCTGATAAACAGCATAAGGATATATTACTTGTATACATATCATAATCCAGTTTCTATCATGGTCATAGCCTCTTTCCTATTATGAAAAACCATAGTTAAGTATTTTAGCATAAGCATGTTATCTGCCTCAAAAGCCACAGTCATTTTATTCATTCATAAGTCAAAAGATCTATGTGTCAGAAATTGTCATTTCACATTTTCTCAACTGATAAGTGCAGATACTTGTCAATCCTTTTCATCCAGTGTGCTTCAAACTCTAAAGATCTACATTTTTTTATACCTGGGAGTAATGTAGTTATGTTTTGTTATATTATTTATATTATTTGTTATATTACATTTATACTGAAATGTAGAGCAAGGATTAGCAAACTTGCTCAGTAAACAAACAGATAGTGGGGGTCCTGGGTGGCTCAGTCGGTTAGGTGTCTGACTTTGGCTCAGGTCATGATCTCACAGCTCGTAAGTTCGAGCCCTGCATCAGGCTCTGTGCTGACAGCTCGAAGTCTGGAGCCTGCTTCAGATTCTGTGTCTCCCTCGCTCTCTGCCCCTCCCCCACTCACGCTCTGTCTCTGTCTCTCAAAAATGAATAAATGTAAAAAAAAAAGAAAAGAAAAGAAAAAAGAAAGAACCAGATAGTAAATATTTTAAGGTTTAGGCTTTACAGTAAATATTTAGGCTTTACCATAAGGTCTCTGTTACAACCACTCAGTTTTGTCAAGTAGCACAAAACTAGCCATAGACAACATGAAAATGAATTAATGTAACTGTGTTACAGTATAACTTTATTTACTGACATTGAACATTGCAGTACATAAGGTTTTCAGGTGTCATGAAATATTATTCTTTCCAATTTGTTTTCAACCATATAACAATGTAAAAACCATTCTCAGTTCTTGGGCAATACAGAAACAGGTAGCAAGCCCTATTTGGCCCATAAGCTATTACTAAATAAAACCTGCTATTTTGCCCTGAAGGCTTCAGTCACCTGATTATGCCTTACAGAATAAGCAAATGGAAACTTTCAAAACTTCACTAATGTTTCAGGTGTAGTTTTTTCTAATAAAGCGTTCAACAGACATTCTAATGTGTACTGCTTTACAAATAAATGATTCTAGATTTCTTAATTCCTGCATTCATTTATATAGGAAAAGGCAGCCTTTTTGTATAGCAATAGGCAGCATTACCACGAACGCATTATGATCTGAGATCACGTTTCCACTGATAACTGATAATCCCTGTGAGGGCTGCATCCATAGCCCAGGGGAGTACCCCATTCATTTCTGTGCTCATCCCTGTTATCTTCCCCCTGAGATCACCCCATCGTGGCTGTTCTCTCAAGTCACATAAGCACTCTGCCAGGGAAATAAAGGAAGGCATTCTTTGGTTGTCCTGATTTTAACTGTCTCCCTTAAGTTTAGCCTGGCCACTAGACTTTAGTCCTCTTTCATATAGAGGTTAATGTATACTATTTAACATAGTACTGGAAATCTTAGCCTCAGCAATCAGACAGCAAAAAGAAATCAAAGGCATCCAAAGTGGCAAGGAAGAAGTAAAACTTTCACTATTTTCAGATGACATGATACTCTATGTAGAAAACCCAAAAGACTCCACCATAAAATTGCTAGAACTAATACAAGCATTCATCAAAGTCACAGGAAATAAAATTCAATGTGCAGATGTCTATCACATTACTACACACCAATAACGAAGCAGCAGAAAAAGAAATCAAGGAATCAGTCCCATTTGCAGTTGCACTAAAACATACCTAAGAATAAACCTAACTAGAAGAGATAAAATATCTGTACTCTAAAAATTATAGAACACTTATGAAAGAAATTGAAGAGGACACAAACAAATGGAAAAGCATTCCATGCTCATGGACTGAAAGAACAAGCATTGTTAAAGTGTCTATACTACTCAAATAAATCAACACATTCAGTGGAATCTTCATCAAAGTAACACCAGCATTTGTCACAGAACTAGAAAAAAAAATCCTAAAATTTGTATGGAACCACAGAAGATCCCAAATAGCCAAAGAAATCCTGAAAAAGAAAAACAAAACTGAAGGCATCACAATTCCAGATTTCAAGCTATATTACAAAGCTGTAATCATTAATACAGTATGGTACTGGCACAAAAACAGACAAATAGATCAGTGTAATAGAATAGAGAACCCAGAAATAGACCCACAAATGTATGGCTGACTAATCTTTTGACAAAGCAGGAAAGAATATCCAATGGAAAAAAGTCTCTTCAGCAAATGGTGCTGGGAAAACTGGACAGTGAGTGACATGCAGAAGAATGAAACTGGACCACTTTCTTATACCATACACAAAAAATAAATTCAAAATGGATGAAAGACCTAAATATGAGACAGGAAACCATCAAAATCGTGGAGGAGAACACAGGCAGCAAACTCTTTGACCTCGGTCGGAGCAACTTCTTACTAGACATGTCCCTGTAGGCAAGGGAAACAAAAACAAAAATGAACTATTGGGACCTCACAAGATAAAAATCTTCTGCACAGTGAAGGAAACAATCAATAAAACTAAAAGGCAACTGACAGAATGAGAGAAGATATTTGCAAATCACACATCTGGTAAAGGGTTAGTATCCAAGATCTATGAAGAACTTATCAAACTCAACATCTAAGAAACAAACAACCTAGTTAAGAAATGGGCAAAAGACATGAACAGACATTTTTATAAAGACATCCAGATGGCTAACAGACATGAAAAGATGCTCAACATTACTCATCATCAGGGAAATGCAAATCAAAACCATGATGAGATACCACCTCACACCTGTCAGAATGGCTAAAATTCACAAGAAACAACAGGTGTTGGCAAGGATGCAGAGAAAGAGGAACCCTCTTGCACTGTCAGTGGGAATGCAAACTGGTGTAACCACTGGAGAACAGACTAGAAGTTCCTCAAAAAACTAAAAACAGAACCACCCTATGGCCCAGAAATTGCATTACTAGGTATTTACCCAAAGGATACAAAAACACTTATTTGAAGGGCTATATGCACCCCAGTGTTTATAGCAGCACTATCAACAACAGCCAAACTATGGAGAGAGCCCAAATATCCATCAACTAATGAATGGATAAAGAAAATGTGGTGTATGTATACATGTATGTATATACACATATGCATACATATATGTACATATATACATACATATATGTACATATATACATACATGCAATGGAATACCACTCAGCCATCAAAAGAATGAAATCTTTCCATTTGTGATGACATATTGGAGCCAGAATGTGTTATGGTAAGCAAAATAAGTCAATCAGAGAAAGACAAATACCATATGACTTCATTCGTATGTGGAATTTAAGAAACAAAACAGATGAACATGAGAAGAGGAAAAAAGAGAGAGAGAGGGAGAGAAGCAAGCCACAAGAGACTCTTAACAACAGAGAACAAACTGAGGTTTGATCTAGATGGGCTAGATGGGTGATGGGTATTAAGGAGGGCACTTGTGAGGAGTATTGGGTATTGTATGTTAAGTGATGAATCACTGAATTCTACTCCTGAAACCAGTATTTCCCTGTATTTTAACTAAAATTTAAATTAAAAATGAAAAGAAGCTAATGGGACATGAGGTTGCCAAAAACAGTAATAGCATTAAACAGAAAAAAGATGCTTTATCATTCCTGGCAAGAAGAACAAGACAATATTACTTATGGGGTGTAAAATGATAGTTCTCCCCACTCTAGGGCTAAGAAACATAACCTCCAAGAATGACTTGGCAATTTGTGACAATTGTTTTTGTTAAGATCATCGCCTATGCACATTGGCATTAATAAGTTATATGAATTATCTTTTTATGGTGAAATATTTTCTGATTCCTTCATTTTGCTAACCAGAAACAAAAATCAGGAGTACACCATGAAAGCCTTAGGCAACTGCAGCCCACATACGTCTGTCCCATTCATTCTTATTCTACTTTCTGTAACTGTAGCCCTTTTTCTAGGACTGGAGCTCTGCCCACATTTCCATTATTTTTGGCTAGAGTCCTATTAAATGAAGGTGACTTTGAATTCCAGGCTCAATAAAAAGACCTCAGGATAGCTAGGTGATGTAAATAGTGAATGATTTACTGAGAATCTACCATTAACAAGGCACTGTTCTAAGTTCTTCATATATTTAATACATGATCTTTAGATAAGGTGCTATTATCATCATCTTATAGATAAGAAAACTGATGCTTAGGGAGTTTACAAAACTTACCCAAGGGGCGCCTGCACAGCTCAGTCAGTTGAGCATCCAACTCTTGATTTCTACTCAGGTCATGATCCCAAGGTTGTGGGATCGAGCCCTATGTCAGGCTCCATGCTGAAGGTGTAGCCTGCTTGGGATTCTCTCTCTCCCTTCCTCTGCCCCTCTCTCCAGGTTACACATGCATGCACTCTAAAATAAAATAAAATACTTAAAAAAAAAACTTACTCAAGGTCACACTGCAGGTAAGAAACAGTTCTCCTTCCACTGCACCAACCTGCCTCTTAGATTCTAGTTCATTATAGGCTCTTCCCTTAGGGTCTGAATTTATCTCCAATTTCTCCATGTAGATATGGGAGGATTTCCCAAAACAGTGATCATTTGGAAGTGGTCACTTTGCATTGATTTTGGATCACACAGAGTTCTACCCACCTTTTCCTCCCAGAATGAACTTGAGAATATTGTATTTGAGTAGCCCAGGTGTTGACTCCAGGCCAGCCCTCTATCACTGGACACCTTCTTCCCAGCCCCTAGCCTGTGCCCTGCTGAACAGATTTTATTGCTTCCCTGAAAACCCAGTATTTCTGGATATCTAGGATACCAAAACCATGCCTACCTGAGTTTCATCATTTCACTGTAAATCTTTGAATGGTTAATCCTACCACTATAAAGGAAGGACACTGTCCCACTGTAAACAACACTTCAATACTAAATTGCATGATGATGAATTTATGCAATTAAATTTGAATTTTTCTGTGAAATGGAACATTCCAATGAAATCTTTTTTTTTCAATAATAGTTTTCAATGTGAGGTCCTGGAAGGTGTAATGCTATGTGCAAAGAGATATTCTGGGCTTCTATTGTGTATTTAAACTATTAGACCTAGTCCCAGCTTAAAAAGGTTGAATTTATATGTACCACAGTTGTAAGACAGTCTTGTTTTCTTTTCATAATGAAGACATATACAGCTAGAAGTCAGTCCGGGCCTACGCCAAATGCTGAAATAGTTGAAGTTGTCTTTACTGATTCTTTACCTCTTCTGTGGTACCTCACCCAAGATATCCTACTATTGTCATGTGTCACCCACACATGCCCACAGAGAGTTCCCTAAACTCTAAACCTTTCCCATTTCCATTTTTGTGCCTATCAAAAGTGTCCAGGATTTTATTTTCTCAGTCATATTCTCTATTTCCAATCTCCCCAAAGCAAAAACAAAAACAAATCCACAATATATTCTAATTATAAGTGCTTTAGTATATTCCCCCTCAAAGATAACAAATTATCAGTTTGGTTCCCAAGATTGGAAGCTAGAGGTCCCTGGTCAGAACAAGGAGGGTTAAGGTGAAGAATTTCAGATGACCACAAAAGCACAGAAGGTTGGACAGTTTGGCACATAGCCAAAGGATATGGCAGGTACAGATGGCAGCAGTCCAGTACCCAGGGATTCAGATGGCAGCTAATTGACAGGAGAAAACAACTAGGCAGGTGGCTAACAGCACAGGTTCGGCTATCTAAAGTCAGGTCAGGCACAGGGTCAGAAAACCAGTAACATTAAATCTGAGAAATAAGGAATTCATAGAAACTGAGTAATTTTGCCTGAGAAGCCTGGATTACTGAACCATTTCCTTCCCCAGCTTTGGCATAGTTTTATCCAGGCTATAGTGGTTAACTACAGGAGTCTGAGAATGAAAGTGATGTGACAGATTCAGATAAGGAGAAACCAGACAGCATCTGAGCGGCTAAGGTTAATAAGACCATTGACCAAGCCTCATGAACAAACATTGATTATTTCCCTCCTTCAGGAGAGGACACATTTATAGTATAAGGAGAACTGCAATGACTGAATCCATTCTAAATGCAATACTTAAGTCCATTCTACAGCAGGGGGGAAAAACTCACAAAGATTAATTCCGCCTGAGAGCAAATGGTTGCACAGGTAATTGAGAAGGAACAGTCAAGAGAGGTTTCACAAGGGAGATGACATTTGAGCTTGATTGTAGAGCATAAATAGAACATTATCATACAGGATGAAGGACCTTCCAAACAGGGGGTACAGCATGAGCAAAGACAAGCAGGCTTGAAAATACACATTGTACTTGAGGCCTTTTGGGTTGTCCAGTGTGTTCAGATATAGGCAATATGGTAGGAAATAGCAAAAACGAAGCTAGACTATAAGCATGTATACATACACAAGTGCTCACATACATATGCCTGTATATACATATATTCACATATGTATACATATTTGTATATTATATATAAATATAAATGAGTGCATAAATATAAATGTATATAGTTGTCAAACTGTAATCAGATGGTGAAGTCTTTGACTATAACCCTTAGGGAATGTGACCTTAAAGGAACACATTCAAAGGTTTTAATCAAGCAGAGAGGCATGATCAGTTTTATAAAATCAGTGATAACGATGCATAGGATGGACTGGAAGGAGAGAACTATAGCACAGATAACAGACCCATCAAAGATCAGTTACAACAATCCACACAGAAGATCATGATGAGCTAAAGCAGGGCAGTGGTCACAGGGATAGAGAGGAAAAGGCAGTTTCTGGCGTTTTTGAGGAGAGAAATCAGCACAACTTACTAACCTATTTTACACAGAGGAAAAGAAACAAAGAGGTTCCTAATTTGTGCAACAGAAGGTGATGAGATGGGAGTGCCATTAATGAAGACAAAGAAACAAGATTTGGGGAACAAGATTACAAATTGGATTCAAATTTGAAAAAACAAAAAACCAAAAAGCCTAGAACATAAGAATGAGCTTGTGCTATAAATTGAGGGTCCAGTATATTAGTAATGTTTGAATACTTGGGAATGTACAAAATCACCCAGGGAAAATGTCTAAAAGGAAACCTGGAGAAGACTAAATTTGTCTGCACATGAAAAGATGTGTCACTGACTACAAAAGTAACTGTAGAGACTTTAACCAAATGAATAATACCCAAGAGAGCAAGTCTTATATTTGAAATAGAGAGAAGGGGACAGATCATGCTTAGAGATACTGAAAAGTAGGAAAGGTTTTCTGTACTCAAATACACCATACTGACAACCAGCTACTCTATTCAAGTCTTCTTGGAAGAACAAGAAAGTGGTAATGGTCTTTCCAGGCTCTCTTGTCCTATAATGCTTTCCTCTCAGATGTACTTGCTTAACTTCTACCTTGTTTACAGAATCCTGGCCTTTTTATGGGCTGATGCTGGCCTGGCAATGGCACAGTTGTCAAATAAAATGCATCTGAGTTCATGGAAACCAAATCTATCGTTGATATTATGCAGCCAACCTGTACGACAAGGTTCTGGAAACACACTAAACCTGTTGTGGCCAAAATCACCCTATGCAAATTAAGTCTTTACATTCATCCTTATTTCCTGGTAACAATTTAGATGTAATTCTTCAAGTTATTCAGTGACATATAGTAAATGGCCTCTTCTATTACACTGATCAGCAGCAAACATCCATGTTAATTACCCTGACTATAGCAATCATTTCACAAAGTACATGTATATCAAATCATCACATGTACACTTTACATTCAATATTATCTGTCAGTTACACCTCAACAAAGCTGGAAAAGAAAAAATAAATATCCAGTCTATTATATGCTTGGAAACCTCCGTATTCTCAACAGGAAAGCTGGAATTACAAATGCACCTTACAGAGTTGTGAGGATCAAATATTTGTGAAAGTGTTTTATCAACTTTCAGTCACTTCATAATTGTTAGTTGCTATTAGTAGTATCAGACCCTGGGGTTTAACGTACAGTTAATGACACATAGAATTAAGTGATAAAGTGATTTTTGTTCAATTTTTACTACAGCTTATAAAAACAGTAAGACATTAACCCAAATATGTGACATTTTAACAGACAAAATTTGTATTCTGATGATCTAGCTGAAAAATAATCATAGAATTATACACATTCAATCAGCACCTACATAAATACAAAAAGAAACTCTAGCCCTTTCATTGTGAAGAAGGAAATACAGTAAAGAAACCTGCCCACAAGAGCCTAAACAGATGTGTTTAATCAAATCAATAATATTGTGTGAATGATAAAAGTACCAAACATCGGTGAATCAATTTCATGTTATATTCTTGGAGTGATATTGTATAGGCATTATTTTAGCAGAAAACTTTGTCCCAAAATGCTTAATCAACACTAGATAAAATACATACAAGCACTGTTGTTCTACTAGGCTTCATAAAGAATCCATTCATCCTAAGGGAATACATTCTGGTTGCCACATCTCTCCACAATATTTTATATCTATGCTCAAGAAAAGCCTGGGGTGAAGAAAAAGATATGACTAAATGGTTGAACATTTTAGCAGCAAAATCCTTAAACTCATAGTAGAACAATGATGAGATTAGCTGCTCCAGAAGAAAATCAAAACTATGGAAAGTAAAGAAAAATTTATAGTCAGGGTAAGCAAAGTAAATGCAGGCTCCTACATTTCACAAGAATATACCTATTTGTAAGGGCAAAAAAAAAAATATGTTGACAATGAAGTTTATTATTAACTCTGTTCTCCCAAGCAATTGAGGGCATCAGGAAATACAATGTTTCTAAAAAAAATACTTCTGTTCAAGAAATAAGAATTATCTATACACAGGGCCTTTGTCTGAAAACACAGAACACAGAGATAAGAATCATTTCTATTGTAAAAGAAAGCTGCAGGTTGATAACTGTGGTGATCTATTTGGGAATACAGATCCAATTCTCCTGCTCACAGTGCTTAATGTCTCCAGCATTTTCCAGCCATCTCCTTCTACGGAGGCCCAGGTACGATAGCATATGCTCCATGGGATGGCCATTAACAAAGAAATGTGGGCTTAGACAAGAATCAATACCAGCTGTCGTCTTATGTGATCACAAGATAATTTTTAAAGCCCAAATAATCTCCTTGATTTGGCGTATGCAATTGAGCTCATTTTTCAGTAGCTAAAATGCATGACTACATATTTACCCCTAAACACATAAAAGGGAAACAGAACGCTGTATTTCTCAAGAAAAGCAGACTTGGCTTGCCTAGACTATAGATCAAATTAAGTGGGGCCATGAGGCAAATGAGCTCAGATTTGGGACAACAAATTCTGTCGATGAATTTGGTTCCATTAGACTTGGGTTACAAACTACACCAAAATAATGGGATTTGGTTCCATGTGAGAAAATTATGGAGCTTAAAAAAAAATAAAAAAAAAAATCTTTCCCATTACAATCAACCACTAAAGGATTCTGCAAGGGAAATGCACTCAAATGAATTAGTTGTATAACTGTTACTCTTTCATTAAAATGATTTAATAGTTCTACAAATGTCATGGCATTAGCATTTTATGCAAAGCTATAAAACAGTAGCAAGTAAAAAATCAACTGCCTTTAAAAGTCAGCACTTTTGGACTATGTTTATGAGACTACACGGTCACTTTGTGATATGAAATGGCAGCATTGCTAAGATAAATATTGCTTGCTGGCCAGTTTTATTTTGGGCAGAAGGCCATTAAAGGAAGGAGGCTGCCGAATTCATATTTCATTTGGATGGGCTTCAACAATTCATGTACATTGGCTTAATTCATCTAAGGAAAAGAGAAGCTTTTTGGAGTATCTCCTTAAGAGATTATTTAATTACATATTCCTACAAAGTTTAAACTACTCCTTTCAGGGCAGGCAATCTAAAAACATATTTATAGGCAGGTGATAGGCAGACATGTGATGGCAAAACAAACGACTTCCAGAAAGACAAAGGTGCTGACTCTGTTCACAGTCTATCCTTAATCCACTGTATCTCTAAATAGGTATTAGATGTTTTCCATCCTCATTAGAGTATGGTAGATGATGTTCATATTTTTCATTAGTTGTTTCCAAAACTATTCCTTAAGCAAAATTTTGATAACAATTGTCAACACACTTAGGCTGGATAGTAGCCCACGAAGTTTAACTTATTAACTGCACATTAGCCAACTGCTAAAGTTTAATAGTAACAAGTACCTAGTGGTATGACTGGCATTCAGATTAAAAATAAAGGTTTGGAAAAAATATATAGGAAGGAAGGAAGGGAGGGGTGGTAGGGAGAGACAGAAAGAAAAAGGTAGGTAGGTTTGGACTGTCATAATTTTGAGTGTCAGTGGGTAAGATTTAAGTGGTTAGAACACTGTCAATGGTCCTTCAGTAGCTGATGCCACATGAGAGACTAGCTAACAAAAATGAGCAGGTAACAAAATAAGTCTCTTTTCTGTGTTATTGGCCTTCTTTGGCTAACATGTTCAATAACATGTAATGAAAGGAGACAGCATGATGCAGTGGGAGAACACTGAAGTTGGAATATTAAGGTCTGGGTTAAAATCCTAGCTTGATCTTAGGAATTCAAATAGCTTGTTTTTAAACTAGGAGCCTGGATTGGATGACATCTAAGATGGTGGACCAAATGGTATGGGGAAGGAGAGCACCCTATTACCACACAACAACGACAGGCCACTAGTGGCTTACCAACAATTATCAAGAGTAGGGGCGCCTGGGTGGCTCAGTCGGTTGGGCATCCGACTTCAGCTCAGGTCATGATCTCGCGGTTCGTGAGTTCGAGCCCTGCATCCAGCTCTGTGCTGCCAGCTCGGAGCCTGGAGCCTGGAGCCTGCTTCGGGTTCTGTGTCTCCCTCTCTCTGCCCCATGCCCACTCATGCTCTGTCTCTCTCTGTCTTAAAAATAAATAAAGCATTAAAAAAAAAGAGTAGTCAGAGGGTATAGGTAAACTCTGTGTAGCTCCTTAATATCTACCTAATTGAACTGATGTGGAAGTTTGGTCACAATGGATTGGAAGTGGGCTTTTCAAGCTCCTGTATGATCTCATTCCAATAGTAAGACAGTTTCATTTATTATCTTAAACTTCTAAATGTTATGTTAGCCTAATCACTTTTAAACTTTTTCTTTAATATTTATTTATTTTTGAGAGAGAAAGCAGGAGCGGGAGGGGGGGCAGAAAAAGAGGGGGACAGAGAATCCGAAGCAGGCTGCACACTGACAGCAGAGAGCCCAATGCAGTGCTCACACTTACAAACCATGAGATCACGACCAGAGTCAAAGTCACACACTTAACCAACTGAGCCACCCAGGCACCCCAGTCTTTTAAAATTCTATATTCTAATTACAATTATTAACTCCCACCAATATCTCTGTTTTTTATTATTAAAGTCTCCTCAAATTTAAAGGCAGGCAAACTGAAGCAGGAAATAAGGATGCAGTGAGTGAGTGTGAGAAACTGAGAAGTCTTCATGAGATCGACCCTAACTCTGGGTTCTAACTGTGGGACCTTTGATTATTACTGGATGCTTTATTTTTTTTTTTTATTTTAGAGAGAGAAAGCACACAAGCTGAGGAGAGAGGCAGAGGGAAAGAGAGAGAGAGAGAGAGAGAGGAAGAGGGAGAGGGAGAGGGAGACAGAGAGAGAGAGAGAGAGACAGAGAGAGACAGAGAGAGAGAGAGACAGAGAGAGAGAGACTCTTAAGCAGGCTCCATGCTCAGCACAGAGCCTGACACTGGGCTCAATCCCACGACCCTGGGATCATGACCAAGCTGAAATCAAGAGTTGGACGCTCAACTGATTGAGCTACCCAGGTGCCTCTGATTTTTACTCGAAGCTTTAATTGGAAGTCCCACCATATTGAGTCTTTCCAACTGCTATATGAATACATTTAATTTTGCTTTCTAAATCAAAAATGCAAGTAGTGAGATAGCATATAGTAAATGTCTAAATATCTATTGCAGACTTTGGGATTCAGAAGGTAGTAGATAACATAATCCCTGACCTCAAGAAGTTTACAGTCTATACTGGATATTTACCCAAAAAATATAAAAACACTAATTCAAAGGGATACATGCACCCCTCTGTTTATAGAAGCATTATATACAGTAGCCAAATTATGGTAGCAGCCCAAGTGTCCATCGACAGATGAATCGATAAGAAAGATGTGGTGGATAGACAGATAGATACAGAGACATAGATAGATACAGATATAGATGGCCACAAAAAAAGAATGAAATCTTACCATTTGTAACAACCTGGATGGAGCTAGAGAGTGTAAAGCTAAGCAAAATAAGTCAGAGAAAAAGACAAATACCATATGATTTCACTCATATGTGGAATTTAAGAAGCAAAACAAATGAGCCAAAGGAAGAAAAAAAGGGAGAGAGACAAACCAAGAAACAGACTCTAACTATAGAGAACAAACTGGTAGTTGCCAGAAAGGAGGTGGGTGGGGATGGGTGAAAGAGGTGAAGGGGGTTAAGAGTACACTTATCATGATGAGCAATGAGTAATGTATGGAATTGTCGAATCACTATATTGTACACCTGAAACTAATATAACACTGTATGTTAACCATACTGAAATTAAAATTTTAAAAATAAAAAGTAAAGTTAACAGTCTGATTAGAGATAAAAATGAAAAGTCAGTTATGTGCAGTGGTTTTCAAAATACAGTTTGTAAAAATTATTCAGGAACTTTAAGGATGCAGATTTCCAGGCTGCAGACCTAGACCCAGGGACTCCAACAAGACAGTATTTCTGGGGTGTGTTCAGTAACTGAACTGAGTAACTTTAGTAACTGAGTGCTGCATTTTTAACAGTATCCAAATAGGTGATTCTAACTAATCCACATGGTCAGGCAACCACACACTGAAAAACACCACTGAGTAGAAGCTCAGGCTCCAGAGTCAAATAGTCTGGGTCTTACCAGTTTCCAGCTGTGCGACCTTGATTAAGTTACTCGGTTCTCCATGCTTTAACGTTCTCATCTATAAAATGAAGATAATAATAGCACCTGTGTCTTTAGATGGTGGTAACACTGGCACCCAGTAAGCACTTAGTAAAAGTTGTTCTTGTTTTTGTTATCATTAATATTATTATAACACTAGAAACTGATCAAGTGCTAATTGGCCTGACATTGTTCCCAGAATTCAATGATAAAAAAAGAGTTCTGACTAAGGGTAGGAAACACTTCAAGGAAGAAGAGAGAGTTGAATCACATCTTAAAATCAGTGAAACGTTTGGATTATCAGAGAAAATAAGAAATTCTGGGTATAAGGAACATACTCAGCAAATTATCAAGGAAGGTGAGAATAAGGTGTGTGAAAACAGGGAGGGGAAGTAGCCCCTGAAGCGGAGGGTTGAAATGGGGAAAAGTGGGAGGTAAGTAGCCAGAATACTTAAAGCTCAGCAAGCCTCAAGTCCCCCCTTCTTTTTATTTTAGATACCTGTTTTAAGAGGCAGCTACATTAGAGACAGGCCCCCGCTTTAAGAAACAGGATATAAAAGATCCATTTATAATAAATTTCCTTTTTACAAAAATAATCCCTATTTACAAAATAAGTTATCACACAGAACCTTAATTCACTGTCTGCATTAAGGTTTAAGACACATTTCATTCACTAAAAATAAACAATTCAACATTCCAATAAAGGGCAATGAGCTTTTTCTGAAATCAAGAGACTATTTTATTTAATTTCGGGAACCTCAGACCCCAGCACAAGGCCAGGAACATGAGAATAGCTCTAAAACCAAATAGTTGCTCATATATATATATATATATATATATATAAAATAGTTATGATATAAAATAGGATACACATTTTTAAAAAGTTTCTTTCCTTTTGAAAGCTGCCACATCCATTTATTGTTCACATTCCCACGTGAGGCTACTGCTTTAAAAATGCAACCAGATTCATTGTTTTCATTTATACTGAGTGTCCGTAACTATGTAAGGAGCAATAAATTAAATTAAATATTGTACATGTCAATAGTCAATCTGGATAATTCAATTGAAAATACACTGAACTCTTATTTGACTTCACAGGAATTTAAGTAACTTCATTAAATTTGTAATTTAGTGGATGAAAAGAAAAGCACAGTGCACTGAGGCACTAACAGCCTCCCCTTGTTTCTTCTTTCCTTGGGTTTCTGTGTACACAGATCCTTAGAGGTTTACTTACAGGTACAACTTGATCCTCCAGGAAATGTCCATCAAACATCTCTAAACCCCCAGATGGAAGTATCCCCTACTGGTTCTATTGCCCAAGAACTTCTTTTCTGATTTAGGATATTCCAACTTTTCTGTTTTTATCTTAGGAAAACATCAATGGAGCATACGGGATAGTTCATTTTTTTTCTTTGACTCCTCAAATGATGTCTTGAAACTTATGACCATACCGCACTCAAAACATATCCACCACAAAGGATACAAAAATACTGATTCAAAGGGGCACATGCATCCCAATGTTTATAACAGCATTATCATCAACAGCCAAACTATGGAAAGAGCCCAAATGTTCACTGACTGATGAACGAATAAAAAAGATGTGATATGTATGTATGTATGTATGAATACACACACACACACACACACACACACACACACACACACACACACTGGACTATTACTCAGCCATCAAAAAGAATGAAATCTTGCCATTTGCAATGACATGGATGGAGCTAGAGTGTATTATGTTAAACAAAATACGTCAGAGAAAGAAAACTAACATGATTTCACTGATATGTGGAATTTAGGGAACAAAACAGATCAACATAGGTGAAAGAAAAAAGAGAGGGAGGCAAACCACGAGAGAGACTCTTAACTACAGAGAACAAACTGAGGGCTGCTGGAGGGGAAATGGGCAGGAGGATGGGCTAAATGCACGATGGGTATTAAGGACATTGGTTGTGATGAGTACTGGGTGTTATATGTAAATGATGAATCACTAAGTTCTCCTGAAACTAATATTAAACTATATGTTAAATAGCTAGAATTTAAATAAAAACTTGAAACATTAGGGGAAAAAAAAAACCATATGGGCCAGAAGTTCATGAGGGTGTCACACTTCACTTTCATAGATGCTATCCATGTCCTGCAGACAGGGCAGCTGTGTTTATCACCTATAAAGCACAAACTAAATGTAGATTATGGAACTATGTCACTGAGGAATCAGTAACCAAGGCAAGGAGAGATGTCCATGTCGGTTATTAAGATATCCATTACAGTGGAAAGACTTGCTTTACAAAAGAACCACAACAGAAAAATGGGAATTTATCAGAAGTGATACTTTTACATTGCTATGCCCATAATTCCTACAATGAAAATACCCCACTAATACAATTTGTAATCTTTGATGAACTAGAAAATGTCTTTGTTCCCACTACGATTCACTTCCTGTTTTTGTGAACTGGGGATAAAATGACCAACTTAAGCTTCACTTCACTAATTTGATTCCAGTTAATGCCCCAAGGGGAGCTATCAGCATGTCTCTTCCAATTGCCTCCTAGGGAACAAGAGAGAAATATTTGGCCTATTAAAAACAATGGACGCATTCACTTCTGTACTGGCCTGATGGGGACCCTGTGCTTCCGTTTACAACTGCCAGGTTCATTCAGCTCTTTGATTACCTTCTATCAGTGTGTTCACAACCAATTCAAACCAATAGTGGGAGACAATTAAATTCACTGAAAGAGCAGTTTTTATGGTCACACCTGCCTAATGTCACCCAGTCTTTTTTCATGCACATGTAATTAATACTGTTCAATGCCAATAACTCAGACTTCCAGCAATATAGAGTATGGTGGAAAGAACTCTGTTACTACCAGGGAGTGAGCCAGGCCTGGGTTTGTGTTCCAGCTGATACACTTAGTACCCGTCTGCCATTTCAAATACTGTGACTCAATATACCTTCAATAGTCATGCTCTCTTCTAAAATAAACAGAATGATGAAAGAATAGCAAGAAATATAATGGTTACACTTGCTTTTGTATTAATAGTTACTGTCACTTGAAGCACTGTCACTGAAAGTCACTGCTTTTCAATATAGGCAGGGGCAGAGTAGCACTTTGAACTAGACATCTGTTCTTCAAAGACTCATTTGAATCATCTTTCTTATAAAAGATGAGCATGTACCTCTGCTCTGGCAGAAGAATATAATAGAAACATTTGTGCCTTACTAAGTCAGACCCCTTATAATACCCATTGGCAACTGGGCTGGTTTCTAGGAGAAAAGGTGAACCAATCTGCAGAAGGGTCTGATACACTCAAACCCTGTTCCCTGATTCAAAGTCAGGAAGATCAATGATGGCAGACCAGGGTGGTCCAGAATAAGACCCACAGGAAAAAAAGGCAAGCCCTCTAGAATAAAACTGTCTGTGGAAAGGTTAGCAATCCGAGCTCAAAGGCCTGAGATTCAGAAGTCAGGGGGCATGGAAATAACAATGCAGACCTAGAAGTCTCTCAGGACCCAGACATCCAAGCACAATGTTGTGTTAGAGGACATTTGACTACAGACTAAAGAACATATGAGTATGGACTTAAGTATGATCTTGGAGCTCAACCATAAGGCACCACAGTGGTTGGCACATGAGTCTGGACCACTGTCATATTGCAAAGGGAAACATCAATATTCATGGGATACTAGAGCACCCAGCTTCAACAGCAGTGCTAGGAGTTAATAGAAAGCAATGACCAAGACTTCTCGTTTCCCTCTAATTCTGGCATTAGAAGAAGAAATAACCTTAATTTCAAGAAGGTAAGCCTTTGGTAAGCCTTTGGAAAAACACTGGACATCTTTCTACTAGAATATCTGGGGTCTGAAATAATTAACCTGACAAAATAATGACCATATTTGTACCCTAAATTAATAAAGTAAGTTACAATGGTTACACTGCTACAAAGGCAGGATCTACACAGCCCAACTGGAGAAAGGAGCAAGCACTGGCCTGTTGAAGAAGCTATGCCAGCAACAAATATACAACAATCTCCTAGCAGCATAGAACTGCCACCTTCTAAACCCATACATTTAGTTTATTATCTCCTTTGTAGATTGCCAGTTAAGGTGGAAATCTGGGCATATCCCATTCCCAATGCCAATGTAGATTACTTAAAAATTGTTAATAGTATGAAAAGTATATGACATCTTCACACAAGAAACACTGATGTATGCAAAGGGAACGAGACGGAAGGGAAGGCTGACCATTCCCATGACTTCTCTCATGTGCTGGATGAATTTACTTAACAAGTAAGTGGAAGAGAGCTCAACAGAACCCACTGAAAAGGATAAGCAATTGAGGGAGGCAAAAGTGGTCTTGTGGGGTCATCGTACATCACATTTAACTCCCATCTGAGCCTTTAGAAAAAGCATGGGTGCTAGAGACCACATCAAGACAGGACTCTGGGAGGGACTTACTCCTCCCAGCTCTCATCTAGGGGACTACTATGCTTGCCCTTGTACAGGGGCACTGCCATGACTAGCTCATTTTGCCACACATATGGAATTGCCCATATTGAAGTCTGATTGCCACAACAAACATGGAAAAAAATGCTGGTTCTAGCTCTGATTCTTTCCCTACTAGAATGCTAAATCTTTAAACTAATTGGTAGCTTAAAGCTCCAGACAACCTAACATTTTCATTTTCTCTTTCTTCTTTATTTATGTCTGAAATATTTAAACAAGGATCCATATTCCCTCCATTAGACCCACTTCAACTCCCAGCAGATCACAGGTATTGACATTCTTCTGTAGGAAAAGCAAACGGGGAAAAAATCAGCAAACATGTAAAGTTATAAAATAAATCAAATTAAGGAGAAGGAACCACCTGAGGAATCAGAGCAAGTATGAAATATGTTTGAAATATGTGACCACCAGAAACAAGAGAGAATTTTAGGCATTTCCCAATACACATTCTCAAAAGATGAGTTGAGAAAAATGTTCACACATACATGAAACCACAACAGACCCTTAAGAAGTCATGGGGCGCCTGGGTGGTTCACTCGGTTAAGTGTCCAACTTTTGATTTTGGCTCAGGTTATAATCTCACAATCTTGAGATCAAGCCCCGAGTTGGGTGTGGAGCCTGCTTAAGATATTCTCTCTCTCTCTCTCTCTCTCTCTCTCTCTCTCCCTCCCTCCCTCCCTCCCTCCCTCCAACTCTTCTCCCCTCTTGTGCATGTGTCCGTGCTCTCTATCTCAAAAAAAAAAATTTTTTTTTAAAAGTCACAATAGCCTGATGTCAAAAAAAAGAAGAAAACAACACACACTGTAATGAAAACATGCAGTGAAAACACCACGATGGATATAAGGAGTAACTGATCAGATCCTTCTAAAATGGATTACAGGGCACCTGGGTGGCTCAGACCAACTCTTGATTTCAGCTCAGGTCATATCTCAAGGTTTGTGAGCTCACGCCTCACATGGGGCTCTGCACTGGTGGTGCAGAGCCTGCTTGGGATTCTCTCTCCCTCTCTCTCGCTTCCCCTCCCCACTCACTTCCCCTGTCTCTCTCTCTCTTAAAATAAATAAACTTAAAAAAATTTAATCAGGATTATAGAAATAAGATTGTAGAATTCAAAATATTCTCCCACAAATTCAGGAGAAATTGATTAACAGGCTAATTTAATGAAAGAAAGGGTAAGATATATGGAGAGATTAGAATTTTATCTATGTCAGATGTAAAAACGGAGAAGAGAGAGAAGAAATAACTGTTTAAAATTAGAAGCAAATGTCTTAAGATGAAGAATTCATTTTGCAAATCCCAAAGCCTAAAAGAGTACTAGGCAAAATTATTTAGATGTAACCTAGATAAAATTTTGAAGTTCAAGACTTGTGAAAAAATATGCAAGAAAACAATCAGAAATAAAAGTGATGTGCGAAAGAGCAAATATCAGATTGGTCTCAATCTTTATGAACCGAATTTTGAAGGAAAAAAGTATATCACATCTATTCAAGTAGTTATCTTCAAAGACAAAAAGAAATTTCAGAAATTTAAATATTCTGAAATTAAAACACTTATGTACTCTTCATGAAAAAAACATCTAGAGTATATATATATATAACTGAAAATGAAAGCAAAAATTCAAGAAAAGAAAAATTGATATTATAAAAGAAAGTAGTTAGTGAAATACAGTCTAGTTAACATTTGGACAAAAAATTAATGTAAATGTCAAATTATCATTAAAAGGCTGTATGTTGTCCAATGTAAAAATGATAATTGTTTAATAATCTGGATTTAAAACTCCAATTTACAACAAAGAGCAGCAAGTGGAGAGAGGAAGCAGGAAGTAAAGGCATAGTAAGTTTCCCAAAGAAAGGAGTGGGCTCAGAAGAGCCAATGTTGCTTTTCTCTTTGAACTCCAAGTTCAAAGTCATGTCAATAGCTTGAAATTGGCCTGGGGAGAAGCATTTACACCACCGAAATCAGCAAATATTACCAATAAGGCTTTTCTTTTTTCCTCAGAGAGCCACTATTGTCCCATAGGGTATAGTCAAATACCTAGTCTTTTTTTTTATTTTATATTTTTATAGTGTGGTAAAACACACATAACATAAAATTCACAATTTTAACCATTTTTAAGCATGCAATTCAGTGGCATTAAGTACTTTCACAATGCTGTACAACCACCATCACACCATTTAAGAAAGTCTTAAAGTAGTCATGTAACTTAAATTTACCAATCCGGCCAAAAGGACATGAAGTAAAAGGCAATTTCATCAGGAACTGAAAACCCAGTGTCTAGAGAATCAGACAACAGGATGGACTCAAGGCTGTGGGCAGTAAACAAATATCATGGAGCTGCATGGCTTTCCATTACAACGGCCATGGTCAGGAGCTGGGGTGGGAATTTTGCCTCCTTAATGTACCTAGCTAGGGACAGGGGTTGTAGAGGAGAAGATGTGGTCTCAAGAGATTCAGGCTGACTCTACATTTCAAACAGTCCCCTAACTTAGCCCTTTTATCTTTTGAATCAAACAAACCAGAAAGGTGCAAGAGTAGTTTCCAACATGCGCAATATACTGGAATCGCCAGATCAACTCTTTTTTAAATTTTTTTTTTCAACGTTTTTTTTTTTATTTATTTTTGGGACAGAGAGAGACAGAGCATGAACGGGGGAGGGGCAGAGAGAGAGGGAGACACAGAATCGGAAACAGGCTCCAGGCTCTGAGCCATCAGCCCAGAGCCTGATGCAGGGCTCGAACTCCCGGACCGCGAGATCGTGACCTGGCTGAAGTCGGACGCCTAACCGACTGCGCCACCCAGGCGCCCCGCCAGATCAACTCTTAAAAAGCACTGATACCCAGGCCCACCCAGACCAATTGCAACAGAATCTGTGGGAATGTAGCCAGGACTGAGAACCACCAGTGTAAAGCCACAACTTTCAGTAAGGGACTGCAAACCTGCATGAGTCTGCATCAGGTAAGGGACTCCCCCCTCAACTGTAACTTACCTTGTGAACATCATTCCAGGGAGTCAGAAACCACAGAGGGAAAGAACATGAAATGGAAGGACACACAGTCCGTAAACTGAGCATCAAATCGAAAAGGAAAGCAATGGAGGCACCTCCCGAAGCACCACCTCAGCCAAGATTAAGCCAGTAATTTAAATCCAAATTAGAAATTGGCTAAATCTTCCATCGGTTTCATTTCCTCCACTCAGTTCTTTCTGTTTTTGGCTTTGTTTTCTCCCTAGAGGTGATCCCTGTGGATTGTGCCAAACAAGTCTATTCTGATCGATTCACTGCTATTAAGATATTTTCTAAGATTACCCAGCCTCTGTGGGATTATTCAGAGAATTTCCAATCCATTCAGAGGTAGCAAACCTATAAAATGCTGGAATGCATTATCAGAAGCCTGCTGTAAGATACCAGTTAATAATACATTGTCTTCCCACAAATGGGCTAGAAGGACAGAAACCCTGAATAGCCCAGGATGTTACTGAAGTTGGTTTCAGCTGGCTGCCAATGCTTTTCAAAATAAATGTACAGCCCAGTCCACTTGAAAGATGAAACATTAGAAACAGGTCCTAGTCTGAGCTCTGTACTCTCCTTCAGAAGGTGGAAAAGGAAAGTGAACCAGCAATAATTCTCCTAGAAAACAGAAGCCAATATGGGAAGCTTTGGCCAAACCTAGGCCAGCTGTGTGGCACCAACTACCCTTGAAGTATTTATTACCAGATGAGACACTTGTTATGGGTTGGATTGTGTCTCCCAAAATGATGTTGAAGTCTTAATCCCTGGTACCTGTAAATGTGATCTTATTTGCAACTAGGGTCTTTGCAGATGATCAAGTTAAGGCAAGGTCATTAGGATGGGACCTAATCCAATATGACTGGTGTCCTTATAAACTAGGGAAATTCTGATAAAGAGACAAACATTTACAGAGGGAGGATGACGTGAAGACACAGAGAGAACATCATCAGCAAGCTAAGGACCACCTGAGGCCACCAAAAGCTAAGAGAGCAGGCACTGAACAGAGACTCCCTCCTAGCTCTCAGAAGGAACCAACCCAGCTGACACCCTGATTTCTGACTTCTGGCCTCCAGAACGAAGATAATAAACCCCCGGGTCTAAGTGACCGGGTTTGTTGTACTTTGTTACAGCAGCCCCAGGAAACTAACACAATCATCAAAATACTGTATTGGTTTAAAACCTGGTGAACCATTCAAAACCAGACCACTAATCCAGAGGACTAGGTAAAAAGAGGCATTCAACACGTAATTTGAAGAAGGCAGGCACCAAACAGAAGTGATTAGAGAAAGCTAACAGGGTGGAGGAAACAGAACCAGGAGCAATCACAACACTGAAGAGGAAATTAGTTTCACTTCCTGAACATGGATTTAGAGGCCAGGTACTGCCCCAGGTGCTGGGGATTCGAGAGCAAATAAGAAGTTACTCATCATCTGCCCTGCTAGCCTTTTGTAGATATGGTGTGCCAAGATAGTAAGCAAAGCACTTTGGGATCAAAGGGGTGGGGAGGCTCACAGAGCAACCTGGGATTTGGGGAAGACTTCCTGGAAAATAGGATATCCAAGCTCAATCCTGAAGGATGAGAAATTGGCAGGATGGGCCAAAAGACACCCATTTTCATAAAGAATCCAAGGGCCTCTTGATAGAGTGTCTAACAGGATGTGATTTTTTTTTAAGAGGAAAGAGGCACAATCTTCACATACACATTTGAACATAAAACACCACGAGTTTGTCACCTTCAGAGCTGCAAAACACCCAAAGTAATAACCAGCAGAAACAGTCACCACATTATAGAGCAGAGGAAACTGTGACCAGTGGGAGAAACCGACCTCAGCATGTGGGGGTATGAGGGCAGGAGGAATAAAAGTACATGTGCCATGCTGTATTTGTTCATGATACACACGAGACACCCCACCTTTGAGAACTACCAGAAAAACATAGAGAACTTTGCAGGGACTCATGACAGCAAGTGAGAGCAAGTCAGAGAATCTACAGCAAAAATGAAAACAATAAGAATCCCATAGGGTTGTTGTAAGAAATGAAGAAAGAATAAGTAATATTTCAAAGCAATTGGGATATATCACCCCCACTCCATCTATCAATGTTTGATCCTATCTGCATCTGTGTTTATCATCTTATGTTGTCATCATTATCACTTACCAATATTCATTTCTTGAAAGCAACCTATTTTGGGAATGATGGCTCTGTAACACGAATGAGACTGATTTAATGACTGGCGAGTAGCAATCTAATGGGGATCATGGTGGCTGCAAGCCTGAGCACAGACAGGAATGGCATGGACCTCCTTTCTGCTGCAGCGCTCGGCTAATTGGGTCTAATGGAGGAGCTGGAGGTATTCTCCTTACGTTTTCCTAATGATATTAATGTCTTCATGAGGTTAATGAAACTGCTAACATGGGCCGACTGTGAATGGTTTTGTGTATAATATAAAACCATGTATTCTGAGTCTTATCCAAACACTAGGGATTATTACTGTTGTGGCTCGTTTTCTCTATAAAATCAAGGATGATGGGGGGGGGGGGGCCGAGGCTTATTTTTCCTTCTAAGAGCCAGAATCAAAGACCACTAAGGATCTGATCTGATTCAGAAATTCCTAGACTGCTAGGTGGACACCATCGGCGGGGGGGGGGGGGGAGGGGGGCGGGGGGGGGGAGGGCGGGGGGGCGGGGAGAGAGGGTGGTTAAAACTATAGCCCTGGTTTGGTCATATCCTTTATGGTCTCTACTGCCCCCTGCTGGCCTGAAGAGGGAGGAGCGGATCTCCGGCACCCCCATGGGAGATGGAAAGCACCTGAAGACAAGATAAAATATAAACAGCTATTATTTACTATCACTTACTACGTGCTTTCTAATTTAATACAACATTCCTGTGGGGGTAGGTCTTGTTACTGCCATTTTACAGATGAAGAAACCTAGGTTCAACTAGTAAGCCAAGTTACCCAAGGACACAGAGCTTATAAGTGGCAGAACCAGGACAAGGTATAAATCTGTCTGGCTCACAACTGTCGTTACACTCCCACCAGGGCATACAGTACAGTAAAAGTACCCATACTTCAAAACCAGATAAATTTGAATTTTGGTTTTTTTTTATTTTTTTTAACATTTATTTATTTTTGAGAGAGAGACAGAGCGTGAGTGGGGTTGGGGCAGAGAGAGAGAGAGAGGGAGACACAGAATCTGAAGCAGGCTCCAGGCTCTGAACTCTGAGCTGTCAGCACAGAGCCTGATGCGGGACTCGAACTCATGAACCATGAGATCATGACCTGAGCTGAAGTCTGATGCTTAACCAACTGAGCCACCCAGGCGCCCGAAGTTTTGATTTTAATCCCCCAACTTAAGAGCTGTTTAACATAAACTTTCAATAAGTTATTAAATCTATTTAAATTTGCTGAACTTGTTTTCTTTATCTGTATAATGTGAATCATACCTACCTTGGAGGATTGTTGTGAGGGTTAATAATAAAGTAAGCAAAAGATAGGACCTAGAGTACAGTGGCTGCCCAACAGATGGTGGGTCCTATTTGGGGCTAGAGATAGAAGGTGGACAAGCATCAGCCTTCCTGTGGCTCGGTGGCTGCTTCACTCAGGTCCCCAGGAGGTTTGTAACTCAAAGCTCAAAAAATACCAGAATGCTCAAGTAATGATGCCAATATATCTGAATGGCTCGTTAACACTTACAAATCACTTTTGTGTATATTTTATTTGATCTTCTCAAATATGTAACTACAGATGCATAAATATGCCACAATTAATTGAAGAAATTCACAATATGCCCAGCATTACTCTAAGCATATAAAATACATTGCTGAATTTCACCTTCATAACAATCCCACAGGTTGGTATTATTTTTCCCATTGTCTAGATGCAGAAACTGAGGATCAGAAAGGTCAAGTAACCACCCCAGAATCACACTGTACTAAGTAGCTGAGCTAAGACTTGAACACTGGCCAATCTGACCACAGAGCTCATTTCTCATAACCTTCAAGATACACTGCCTTCTTCTGAAGCAGGCAGGGCAAGTATTACATTTTTACTATACACATGGAGATATTCTGATTCGCATTAAGGTAAACAACTTGTTTTAGTACTCACAAGTTGTATTAGTGAAAATTGAGCCTGAACGGTGACCAGGGGTGTCATTTAGACATTGGCACAAGAAGGTTCCAGGTGTGTCAGGTTTGCAATGTGACATCTGGAGAAGAACCTTATGAAACTACTCATTATCCAAAAGTATTAACATCCAAAGATAAATTCATAATAATGGAAAAAAACCAATTATTCACTGAAACTGGAATGAGGAATGAGGCATGAAAAAAATATATTATCTCTTTGCAAATATGGCCCAGTACTTTTACTATAAATTAAAATCTATGATAAATTGCAAATAAATTAGATGGACATCTGCAGCAGAGATTAAATAACCAAAGAAAAACTACACATTTGGGGAATTTTAAGAACATGGAAACCACCTAAGAGAGATGGCTTTCCTTGCAGATTGTTTAGTGGATCCATTTCTTATCTAAAGTCTTTTTTTTGGGGGGTGCCTGGGTGGCGCAGTCGGTTAAGCGTCCGACTTCAGCCAGGTCACGATCTCGCGGTCCGTGAGTTCGAGCCCCGCGTCAGGCTCTGGGCTGATGGCTCAGAGCCTGGAGCCTGTTTCCGATTCTGTGTCTCCCTCTCTCTCTGCCCCTCCCCCGGTCATGCTCTGTCTCTCTCTGTCCCAAAAATAAATAAACGTTGAAAAAAAAAATTTTTTTTAATCTTTTTTTTTTAATTTTTTTTTAACATTTATTTATTTTTGAGACAGAGACAGAGCATGAACGGGGGAGGGTCAGAGAGAGAGGGAGACACAGAATCGGAAGCAGGCTCCAGGCTCTGGGCCATCATCAGCCCAGAGCCCGACGCGGGGCTCGAACTCACGGACCGTGAGATCGTGACCTGAGCTGAAGTCGGACGCTTAACTGACTGAGCCACCCAGGCGCCCCTAAAATCTTTTAAAGAACAATTGTGATGGCTCCCACTCACTAGCTCCTTTTGAATATGAAGGATTTTCTCAGAACTAGACGGTGAGGACAGGTACCTCCAGCAGTTAATACAGAAAATGCCATTGTCATAATGTCAGATACATAAGGACACCGCAACTCAGGGACTATAATACAGATATATAATGTCTACATACAAATTTATCAAGTTGTGAATACAAGTCTGAAACTTGTAACCATAACATATAGCAAATCAGAATGGAAAGGGAGGCCTTCATAAATATTAATTTCCTCATCTTTAAAAATGGCTTAGGTGTCTATATATCTCAAGATCAGCTTCGTATTTAAAATGAACAGTGAAAAGAGGGGCACCTTGGTGGCTCAGTCGGTTAAGCATCCGACTTTGGCTCAGGTCATGATTTCACAAAGAACTTGAGTTCAAGCCCTGCATTGGGCTCTGTGCTGACAGCTCAGAGCCTGGAGCCTGCTTCAGATTGATTCTGTGTCTCTCTGGAGCCTGCTTCGGATTCTGTGTCTCCCTTTCTCTCTGCCCCTCCCCTGCTCATGCTCTGTTTCTCTCTCTCTCAAAAATGAATAAACATCAAAAAAAATTTTAATGAACAGTGAAAAGAATGTAAATAATATATAAATATAAATAAATTAACATTTTGTTTCTTAAAAATTGTATATAAAGGAAAACACTTGTTAAATTACTGGAGATCTTAATATTTAAAATAAACTTGTGGCTTCTCCCTTCCCTTTTATAAAGTGAAAATAACTTAATGTTCTTCAGTCCCTGTTGTTTTATTTTTAATTTTAACTTATGTTTTTCTTTTATTTTAAATATTTCTATTTCTTCAACAAAGGCTTTGAAGTCCAATAAATAAAGTGTATTAACTGAGAAAAGTCTTCCTGAAACACAAACTTTCCTGCTTTGCAAGGGGAGTTACCCTTTTTGTGACCACAGCATGAATAAAGACACACTTGGACATTCAGCAACACTGAGCCAGGAAGTTGCCTACATCTCATAAACCACTATGAGTCACCACAACTTCAGAACAAGACAGAGAAATAGCAAGTGTCCACAGTTAAGAACGAAATCTCCTATCTATGGTGAGAGATGCTTTCATGTAGGGAGCAAAGGCAGTCTTGCCAACCAATGGACATCCCAAATTCCCAGCCTCTCCTCTCCACACCTGTAGCATCTCCTGACCAACGGAGAAGCATAATTTTATCCTATACACCTCCCTTCACAGGTTATTATTTCTGCTCTTTCCCATTCCTGTTGATTGTATCATGTATGTAAGACTTTCTTCTATCCCCAATAGTGAGTCTCTTGGCAAAGCTAAAGGCTTTTCTTTAGTTGTCTCTTGAGACGTATAGAAACTGGGAGTTGGGAAAGCTCTGTTTAGAAGAGCCAAAGCAGACCCAGGTGCTCTCCATACCTTGGGTTGGACCATGGCCCCTGAAGCAGGCAAATGGGCCCAGAGTGTCCATGTGTCAGAACAAAGCCTTATCTTCCTTCCAGCAAGGAAGCTTTCAAAACCCAGCCAGTACAGTAGCTGTTCACCAGACCAAAGTAAATGTCCAGCTTCAACTTCATATGTATGTATGTAGGAGGATAATTTTCACATTTTACTGTGTACTTTCGTCTGGGTGAATAAAATCTCTTCTAGAAAAGAAGGTTGGGGGAAAGGCTTTTATTTTCAGAAATTCTTAAAGGGTAAAATCTACCCACACAGCCTAGAGAAGGAAATCAATCAATCCGACACCAGAGCTAAGATTTCACTATATAGTAAGTGTGAGCTGGGAGGGAAGCATGGCAGGGATTCACTTGCCTCCTACATGGTCTCACTGGGAGCCAAGACTGCATTTCATAGTAGGACACTCCAGGCAGCCCTCTGTTCTGCCTCTGAACACAAGAAGTCTAACCCAGGAAGCAAGACACATCATTCTACAGCACCTTCCTGAGCTGCAGTTTATAAAATGGAATTAGTGTTTTTTCCTAACTGTATAACATTGACTAAATGTTAATGAGTATTATTATTATCTGGAATAAATACACTAGAACTTAAAAAGGAAATGTGCCAAGTTGTATGGTGCATTGTGAAGACTGGACCTAAATTTAGAAGACCTGGGCTCTTGCACTGCTACATACTACCATGTTCCCAGTGTTCTCTCTGGTTCTCAGTTTCCTCGTCTGTAAAACAAAGTGATTCAAAGTTGTGAATTGGCAGTCCCTGGAATGACTGCCCTGTTTCTCAAAAGTTTAATCATATTTAAATGGAGGACATGCTGTCCAGGCGGCCAGAGCCCCATCACTTTTTTTCCTCATAACTGATCCTCCTTTACACATTTATGAAACCAACCTAGCCCTGAAAAATTTGGGCTAGAAATGCTAAAATCTCAAAGAATATTTCCCAGTCTTAAAAAAAAGAAAAAAAAAAAAAAACTACAGTGTTTTCACCCAAGCAGCCACAGCTAGTATTTCCTTGTTCCCTCCCTATTTGAATATCTCAGCTTGAGCTACATTTTGAAAATGAAGAGATAAAGGCAGTCCAGCACGAGGAAGGAAAGTATTGTAAAGTATGACACTGGGACGTGTCATGCCACATCATGGAGATGTAAGCAGTCGTGCATGACTATACAGAAGACTGTAGGGGGAGAAGTAAAGGGAACAGAAAAATTGAGGTGAGATGCTTAGCAAGAGGTCAACACTGAAAACAGTTGTGAGCTAGGCTGAAAACCCTGAACTCCGTCCCAAAAACTGAAAAGAGATGGTGGGGGGAAGGGGAGAGGGAGGTCACTGAAGGTTTTTAACCTGTTGGATTTCTATTTTAAGCCTCTCTACTCGAGAGGCTGCATGGAAGACAGACAAGTACTTTCCCCCACCAGCATAAAGTACTTTCCCCATTAGTAAAATAAGTTGTGTAGAACAAGGGTTCACACTGCTGGCTGCATATTAGAATCACCTGAGAAACTTGTAAAAGCACTGCTAACCTAGCCTGATGCTAAGAGATTTTTATTTAGTTGAGGGGGTAGAAACAGGTACGATATTTTTTCTTAAATGCTAAAACCTTAAAGATTCTTCTCGCTCTGAAATTCTATCAACTGTATCAAAGGAGGTTCTTACCATTCAAAGTGAAGCGTGGTAAAAGCCACTTCCTTTATATCCTCAGACCCCAAATCTGGAACAACATTTGGAAAGTACCTCCAAACAACTTATATCACTCTTCTTCTTTAAATTGGTTTAATCCTTGAGCGTATCAAGCTTCTCTCTGAAAAAGCACAGGATTATTTCAGAGAATGATTTCAAACTCCTATTTTAGAATTTCACACTGTTAAATCATTTAGAAGTGAAAGAATACCAACACCTCCCAAATAAACGGAAAACTAAAATGAAATATAACAAAATCTATTCACATCTTATAAGGGATTGTTTTTAATCAATCAGTCAATGAGAATATACATAAAACCTGAGTCTGTGTAATATTTCCCAAAATGAGTTACTCCAGCCTGGTAGGAAAGCAGCTCTCTACTCATTTTCTGCCTCTCTCTTCCCCTAGCTTGAACCTGAAGACATTTGCTTGTTTGCTTGCTTGCCAGTTTTCAAAGCTATTGAGCACTTCCTATGAGCCAAGCATTGTGCCAAGGACTTTACAAATATACATCACCATTTTATTAATGTAGAAACTGAAAAGAGGACAAATAACTCCCTCAACAACACAGAGCTGGTAAGAAGCAATGCTAGAATTTGAACCCAAGTTCATCCTCCCAAACCCATGTGCTTCACCATCACCCTGCAGAGTACGGCCATTCCTCCCTACTCTCTAATGACATCTTGCCATCTACCCACACCCCCACACCCTCCCTGACCTGTGGATGATTCCACTTTGAGTTCACTCAAAGGATGTGAAGAGGTAAATTAAGAATAGACACACATATAACCCAGATCATCTGATCCTCTCTCAGGGGGTGATCCCTCAGAATGCTGAAGCAGGGTGCCCTCTGCTGTTAAAGATGATGTAGATGTGGGTTAAGAACCCAGGGCCAGGAAGATTCAGAGGGCCTCCTTATAATAAGGAGACCAAAGCTTGAGATGAATTTGTCCCTTATAAACAAACAACTGTACCTCCTGCTCACAAAGAAAACGCTTCTGCTCCATGGGTCTATCCCCAAAAAAAGCCTTCAACCAAAAGAAGCAAGACTTCCATGTCAGTTTTCAAAATTTTGTCCAAATTCAAGGCACAGAATCATTACAGTGGTCCTGAAATCAGCCTCCAGTCCTCTGGTTTGATGTTATTTTCCTGTGTTCAGGCTGTTCACATTAAACGGAAGCTGTGTCCTCTATGGCTACCGCTCTCTTCTAAGTGCGATTGTGAGAAGGAATGTCTCCTTATATTAGCCATTAAAATGATGCTGAACTTGCTGCTAAAAATCCACAGCCTTGGATGCTTTCTTTCTTTACTCAGAAATTATAAAACATTTAGGGACCCCTGGGGCAAGTTAATCATAAAATATTCAGCAACATCTGTGCCCTATTATTTACTGACAGACTAAACCCAGAAAATATGGCGCCTGTATCGCCGGCTGCCCTTCATCACGTGGGCGCGCACACAGTGGCTGGAGGCGCTGTTCTGCAGTCCTTTGCCTCTTTCTCACTCAGCCCTTCTCCCCAGCACCTCAGTCATGGGCTACCAGTACAAGCCGAAGATTAGAGTCTCCCCAGGCAAAGCAATTTCTAACAAATGGCTCCCGGTCCTGCCGGGATAGGGCTGTGTGCCTCGCCTCAGGAATTTACCCAGGTGAGTGGCAGGAAGATTCGGTCACAGCCTGTGGAGGGAACTGCAGTGACCCCGGTGAGAGCGCCCCCTGGAGTCTGTGCACACGCACGCACATGCGCAAGCTTCAGGCTGCTCTGCCCCAGAAACAGAATCCCATAGGAAGGGTTACAGACTAGAGGTTAAGGCACTTGCATTCTGTCAAGCAGTCAATAAACGCACAATCAACACCTTCTCTGTGCCGGGTGCAGTGCTGGGCTCTGGCTTCTGGTCCTGACTGTGCTGCCTTGTGACCCTAATACCGTGATCCTCAGTGTGGGTTTCAGGATGGAGGGTGAGGGGAACAAGATAGCCACGTGGAGCACTGTTGTAAACTACACGGCCCTTCTTATTACCAAATTCTGATAAACAGCTCCCCTCTCCACCACACTCCCCTCCCATTCCCAGCTGCATTTTTATTTTGGAAAAAGTTCCTCACAGTATATAGCTGGTCCCTTCAAGAACTATGAATTAGATCCTTTGTAAGCAGAGTGACCATACATACACCCAATTTGTCCAGGACAGTTCCAATTGACATCTGTTCTCCTATTTTATTAATAACATCCTTTTTCCCTCTCAGAGGTGTCCCAGTTTAGGAATGTACTTTATATGGTCACCCTTTATAAGGGCCTTTCCAGATTTAATGTGACTTTCACACACCCATACCAAAGATTTCAGGGCTTCTAGAAACTTCCCCACAAAAATCTCCCTAACTATATTTTAAGAGTCCCAACTGAGAAGTCTCATCACATTGTGTTTCTATCAGACAACATTGCTATAGACCCTTGCTGCTTAAAGTGTCCTTCACAGACCAACAACTTGAATATCACCTGGAAGCTATTAGAAAACAGGATCTCAGGCCCCATCACAGGTCCACTGAATTAGAATCTGCAGTTAAACAATATCCCCAGGTGATTCATCTCTACACTGAAGTTTGAAAAGTACATAGGACTGGAATAGACATTTTTCCAAAGAAGACATACAGATGGTAAACAGACACTTGAAGAGATGCTCAACATCACTCATCATCATGGAAATACAAGTCAAAACCACAATGAGATATCACCTTACACCTGTCAGAATGGATAGACTCAAAAATAAATAACACATGTTGGTGAGAAAGGAGAAAAAAGAAAATGGGAGAAAAAGGAACCCTCATGCACTGCTGGTGGGAATGTAAACTGGTGCAGCTACTGTGGAAAATAATATGGAAGTTCCTCAAAAAATAAAAATAGAAATACCATATGATCCAGAAGTACTATATAATACCAATTCTACTATTTACCCAAAGAAAACAAAAACACTAATTCAAAAAGATATATGCACCCCTATATGTATTGCAGCATTATTTACAATAGCCAAGACCTGGAAGCAACCCAAGTGTCCACTGATAGATGAATGGATAAAGAAAATGTAATATATGTGTACACACACACACGTATATATTACTCAGCCATTTAAAAAAAAAATGAGATCTTGCCATTTGCAACAACATGGATGGACCTAGAGAATATTATGCTAAGTGAAATAAGTGTGACAAATACCATATGATTTCACTTATATGTGGAACCTAAAAAACAACATGAACAAACAAAGCAGAAATAGACCCATAAATACAGAGAACTGATGGCTGCCAGAGGGGAGTGGGATGGGGAGTGGGGGATGGGGAAAATGGGTGAAGGTGAGTGGGAAATACAGGCTTCCAGTTATGGAATGAAAAAGTCGTGAGGATGAAGGGTACAGCATAGAGAATATAGTTAGTGGTACTATAATAGCTTTGAATGTTGACAGATGGTAGCTACATTTCTGGTGAGCACAGGATAATGTTTAGAATTGTCAAATCACTGTGCTGTACACCGGAAACTAATGTAACATTGTGCATCAACTACAATTTTAAAAATCTCATTACATTAAAAAATTTTTGAAAAGCACAGTTCAGGGGTCAAATTTTTTTCTTTAAAAGGCTGGATCATGTGGTGCTGAGTGGTTCAGTCAGTTAAGTGGTCGATTCTGGATTTCCACTCAGGTCTGAGCTCACAATTCCTGAGTGTCGGGCTCTGCGCTCAAGGAGCCTGCTTCAGATCCTCTGACTCCCTCTTCTGGCTCTCCCCCACTTGTGCACACGTGCGCACGCGCGCTCTCTCTCTCTCAAAAATAAACGTTAAAAAAAATTTTTTTAATAAAAGGCTGGATCGTAAATAATTCAGGCTTTATGGGTGATACAGTCTCTATCACAACTGCTAAACTCTGTCATTGTATTATATATAAGTGAATGTGTGTGGCTGTGTTCCCTTGAAACTATTTACTGGAGCACCTGGGTGGCTCAGTCGGTTGAGCCACCGGCTTCGGCTCAGGTCATGATCTCACAGTTTGAGTTCAAGCCCCACGTTGGGCTCTGTGCTGACAGCACAGAGCCTGCCTCGGATTCTGTGTCTCCCTCTCTCTCTGTTCCTCCCCCACTTGTGCTCTGTCTCTCTGTCTCTGTCTCTCTCTCTCTCAAAAATAAATAAACATTAAAAAAATTTTTTTAAAAAGAAACTATTTGCTGAGGGGCGCCTGGGTGGCGCAGTCGGTTAAGCGTCCGACTTCAGCCAGGTCACGATCTCGTGGTCCGTGAGTTCGAGCCCCGCGTCAGGCTCTGGGCTGATGGCTCAGAGCCTGGAGCCTGTTTCCGATTCTGTGTCTCCCTCTCTCTCTGCCCCTCCCCCATTCATGCTCTGTCTCTCTCTGTCGCAAAAATAAATAAACGTTGAAAAAAAAAATTTTTTTTTTTAAAAATAAAAAAATAAAAAGAAACTATTTGCTGAAACAGGCCATATATTTACTATGGGCTAGACCAGTGGTTTCTCAAATGTTAGTATTCATTAGCATCACTCTGGGAACCTGTTAAAACTTGCTTGCTCATCCTTGCCCTCAGTTTCTGATCAGGTTTAAGCAAGGGTCTGGGAATTTGCATTTCAAGCAAGCTTCCAGATGATGCCAAAGCTACTGGACCAGAGACCACAACTTGAGAATCACGACTCTAGAGTTGTGATTTTCAACTCTAGCTGTACGTTAGAGTTATTCAGGAGTCTTTTGAAAAATACCCAAGCCTGGGTCTCACTCCAGACCAATCAAATCACAGTCTCTAAGGGTGGGCCCTGGCAGCATTGATACTTTTTAAAAGCTCCCTAGGTAATTTGAAAGTGCATCCCAGTATGTGCACATTACAAAATTACCTTCTATTCCCTAAATGACAATGGCAAAGCATTAGGAAGACAGAAATGTTAATGAACCAATTTACAATTATCTGTGAAAAACCTGCACCTTAACACACAAAGACAAGAATTTTACAAGGGGATTTCTTCTTAAGACACTCAAATTGGTAAAACCTACAATGTGACTAAGCACAATTTAACACTTTCAGGTTGTTTGGGGAGGTTTTTTTTTTTTATTATTTATTTTTAGCGGGGAGGGGCAGAGAGAGGGAGACAGAGAATCCCAAGCAGGCTTTGTGCTGCAGGGCTCAATCTCACAAAGCTTGAGATCATGACCTGAGCAGAAATGAAAAGTTATATGCTCAATGGACTGAGCCACTCAGGCACCCCTGGGGAGTTATTTTTAAGTGAACAGAAACATAGGTTATCAGGATTTCCTTCCCATGCTGTTATGGTATTCCATTTCACAAATAAACAACAGCAAGTACCAAGACTTGACTCCTAGTTCTGAGCTTGCAAGTCAACCAGCTGTGTGACCTTGGATAAGTCTCTTGAGCGTGTGCTTTCTTGACTGTAAAATGAGAGGGTTTGGCTTGTGTCCCCTCCTGCTCTACATGTTTTTGCTAAAGCAAAAAACATGATTTGCATTTTATGAATCATGACTTTCTGTAAACATTTCAAGATTTTTCTCTCTGGCAGTAGCAGCGGGTATTGTATCCATAGGATCAGGCCAAGAGTGAAAGCAACTGCTTATACAGAGATGCCCTGCATGTGATTTTTGTTTATGGGGTAGCAAATCCTGAGCACCATGGAACTTGCCATCTTGGTGGACCACCCTTAGAAATCAGAATCATGGCCAGGGTCAGTATCAGGTGGAGATTTCACCAACTGTGCCAAGCTCTCACCTACTTTGAATAGTGATATTGATGCATGGGAAGAAAGGAGAATGAATAATCTTAACCATGGACAAAGAGAATAAAAACTGTCTTAGGATATAGGAGGCTTTATCCTTGGGCTGAGGAAAGAACAGAACAGATGCAAGAGAAGTCAACAGAGATATCTCAGCAACTGTATGAGAATAGCGGTCACGTGGGAAATGACAATTGCTACATTCAGTGGGAGAGAGAATAACAACACTCATGTGAACCAGAGGAAAATAGAAAGAAAGGCGGCAGTCATATGTATGACTTCCTGCATCTATGTTTCAGGGCTAAGTCTCTTGAAAATAGTCCAAATGCCCTTAGAAAGTCGTATAAGTGCACAGTAATAAGATCAATTCTGATGCTTTGGGAAAACCCAGTGAACAAAGGTGCCCCTGCTACTAGACAGACAGACTTTGGACATTAGGAGTCATAATTTCTATATGGGCTTTTAAGGAAGACATTTTATTAACTTACTTCACTAGATGTCCTTTCAACTGAATAGTCTTTTCTGTATCATACACAATGGGAACCAGTTTTCCAATTAGATATTTAACTTTTACTACTCTAAATAATCTCAATTTAACAAGGAATTAATTAAATGGATATAGTGAAAAAGCAAGTGGAATGATCACTAACAGCAATCTTGTAATTCCATCTTTTATCAACAACGTGTGACTCAGTGTAGGTTAAGCCAGTCTCTTTCTTCCCATGAAGTCCTCTCTGGATTCATAAAGTAGAAACTTTCACCAACACATCCACCCTCTTGAGGAACTTCCATCAACAACTCCACCCTCTTGCTCTTCGGGAAGAGAGGAGAAGCAACTTATCTGATTGTTGAAATTGGGATAAAATGCATAGCTCATGCATATCTTTGGTTGAGTCTCGAGAACTAAAATAAGATTCTAAAAACTGAAAAGTTATGGATTTGGCTGAATATTACTAAGCATTCCTATTACAATAGGGAGGAAATCTGAAAAAGATATGAAAGTGACAGTTACTGAAGAAAACAAGCATTACATGTTTATTCTCCAATAAAGTACATATTAGATTAGCACTTCTTTTTCTTTTTAATCTGAAATGTGATACTATCTTGTACATTAATCTCCCACTTTTTTTCCCACGTAATATTATATCATTGGAATCCATACAGTTCAAAATATGTAAATCTGGTTTACTCTTTTTAATTTTGGTATAACAGTTTGTAGTAAAGATTATTATAATCAATCCAACTATTCTCCTATTAATGTTCATTCAAGTTGTTTCCAGCTTGGGGTTTTTTTTTTTGCCAGTACAAACAACACTAAATAAATATCCTTATTCATATATCCTTAAACACTTGCACTTCTGTTCTTTATTATAAATTACAAAAAGGGATTACAAGATCAGATGATATCATGTATTTTACATCTTCACAGATATTGCCAGATGCTTTCCCATCAACTTCTAGCAATTCAAATTTCACCCAGCAATGTACAACTACCCATTTTGTATTTTCACCAACACTTAGTGTTTCCAAAGTTTCCCATTTTTACCACACTAATTGTTTCTTATTTCCCTGAGTACGGGTGAAATAAGCATCTTTTCATGTCTTTACTAGCTATCTGTATTCTGTAAATTATCTGTGCATATACTTTGCCCATTTTTATTAGGTCATTTGCCTTATTCTTTTTTTTTTTTTTAATTTTTTTTTCAACGTTTATTTATTTTTGGAACAGAGAGACAGAGCGTGAACGGGGGAGGGGCAGAGAGAGAGGGAGACACAGAATCAGAAACAGGCTCCAGTCTCCGAGCCATCAGCCCAGAGCCTGACGCGGGGCTCGAACTCACGGACCGCGAGATCGTGACCTGGCTGAAGTCGGACGCTTAACCGACTGCGCCACCCATGCGCCCCCATTTGCCTTATTCTTATCCATTTATAGAAAGCCTTTGTTTATCAAGCTTCTTAAATTTTGTCCATCATAGATGTTGAAATATTTTTTCCTTTTTGTCTTCTATCCTTTGCTTTCATTTATGTTATACTTAAACATACAAATGTTGATGTTTTTTGAAATTTATTAGTCTCTTATTGCAATTGGGTTTCCTGTTAGGAAGTTCTCTCTACCCATGGTTATGAAAATATGCTCCTAAATTTCATTATTCTATATTTCTACACTGAAATCTTTATATATATGTGTGTGTGTGTGTGTGTGTGTGTGTGTGTGTGTGTGTAAATCATAAATTTATAGTACCTGACTTCAGAGCAATTTGGCAAGGTATCAAGTTCTTTTAAATATATATAAACTATGGGGTGCCTGTGTGGCTCAGTCGGTTAAGCGACATGGCTCAGGTCAGGATCTCACCATTCATAGTTTGAAATCTGCGTCGGGCTCTGTGCTGACAGCTTGGAGCCTGGAGCCCACTTCAGATTCTGTGTCTCCCTCTCTCTCTACCTGCCCATGCTTGCACTGTGTGTGTGTGTCTCTCTCTCAAAAATAAACATTTTTTAAAAAGCATATATAAATATATATATATATATATGCAATTTAATTTCTAAGAATTTGTGCTAAGGAAATAACTCATGTGCCCAAATATTTCTGTACCACAATAGTCACAGGAAAGAGGTAATCTAAAATGTCCAAAATCAGGAGATAGGTAAAATAAACTGTGCTATTTATAATAGATTTTATAACAGAATTTTATACAGATCTTAAAATTTGGTTCATAAATATTTTACAACTCCTTTGTAATATATAGCAAATATATATTAAGTGAAACGAAGTATAAAATACCAAATATCATTTGACTACATTTTTGCACAAAGATAAAGTAAAAGATCAGAGGGATATATACCAAAATGTTCTATTCTTAAAAGAGTGGTTTGCTCCTTGTCCACATTCATTATTTAATCCTCTGCAAGATTTGGGGTTGAGATTGTAGGTCATGTTATTTTTATTGTCTCTGTTTCCTTTTTTCTCTACAATTAGCATATGTTGCTTTTGTACTTAAAAAAAGAACACCAAAAAAAAAAAGATTACAATAATTTCAAAAGTAAAAAGAGTGAGCCTCCAAACCCAGTATGTATTTTGGTCATATGTTTCTTCTCAATCTGCTTCAAAACAGTCGTATTTCAGTTGATTGCTACTTCTCTTCTCTTTTCCCTGGTGCAGATATCATGTGGACACACGGCAGATTTATAATTACTCATCCTCTGTTCAACACGTCTATTATTTTCATCATGGCTCTAGTAGGTGTGTGTCATGTGGGCAACCATGGAAAAACAATGAAGCAGCGCACCAACACTGCTGCAGAGTCAAACAGGAAATAAAAGGCTAAGTTGAGAAGAGGCATCATTTGTAGCCGGTATATCCAGAATTTCAGCTTTTGTGTAGAGAGAAAAATTAGGGGAATATTGGAATTGCATTTACTGTCCATACGTTAGAATAAACAAAGAGAGCTTGTCTGCTCACCTACTCCCTCCCACCGCAATACAATTTGTGCTATCATTTTATACATTTGCTTTGCTTATGCAGAAAATAAAAGAGACATGCTGTCTCTTGTTCTGTTTCCTCTCTATCTCAGTAATGTAACTTCAGCCCTATCAACTGGCCCTATTTGACCAGTGCCTAGAACCACAGGCTTCTCTTAAACCTTGAGGCAAAAGCACAATTCATTAGGTTCTGTTGTCCTCTCCTGAAGTCAATTATTCTACTGGGAAAGAGTAGTTTGCTCCTAGATCCCATTCACTCTTTAGTCATCCATAGAATCAAAGCATGGTGGAACTCAAAGGGTCTTAGATAATAATAGCTATCATTTAGAGTGCTTATTACATATTCAGTATTCTGAGAGTCATACATAAAAATTAACACACTTAATCCTGACCACTCTCAAGTAGGTTCTATCTTCATTACAAAGATTAGAGAAATGAGGCACAGAGAGGTTAGATTAAATTGCCTGTGTCACACAAAAAAATATTCTAGGATTGGAACACATGTTGTCTGGCACCGAAGTCCCCTTAACCCCCATACTCTGCTTCCCCATCATCATTTGTACATCAGGTCCTCATGGAGATTACCAAGTAGCATTCTCACTGTGGAAAAATTAGAAAGCACGGAATACAGAAGCAATCCATCATTCATGTATCTGTCTTTTATTTTCATTTATGGTGTTTCTGACATAAGGGAAAAATTTACTCTTTATGTACCATACTTTCCATTGTATATTTTCTGCCTGTGGTGGCATACTTAGATTTCATGCCTCTAGATGATATATGGATATAGATAGTCACCTATATGTACTTCAGTTTTTCTACATTTATTTACTTATTCTTTTTTTTTTTTTTTTAATTTTTTTCAACGTTTTTTATTTATTTTTGGGACAGAGAGAGACAGAGCATGAATGGGGTAGGGGCAGAGAGAGAGGGAGACACAGAATCAGAAACAGGCTCCAGGCTCTGAGCCATCAGCCCAGAGCCCGACGTGGGGCTCGAACTCACGGACCGCGAGATCGTGACCTGGCTGAAGTCGGACGCTTAACCGACTGCGCCACCCAGGCGCCCCTTTCTTTTTTTTTTTTTTTTTTAATTTTTTTTCAACGTTTTTTATTTATTTTTGGGACAGAGAGTATTTACTTATTCTATATCCTATTTATTTCACTCCTTTTGAAACATTTATATCTCTAATTCAAGTAGAATTTACTTTGATGTGGTATGACGTAACATTTCCAAAATTGTTTAATCAATTTCTAGCCTGATTTATGACACATTCAATCTTTTCTTGCTGATTTTAAATGTAACCTTTACCACATGAATATATTTCAGGACTCTTCCTCCTATTCCATCAATATGTGTCTCATTAGGACTTTTTATTTTCCATATTCTAACTTTTAATGCATTTTAATATTTTATTGGGGGACAACCATGTAAATTATCATTCCTTTATAAAATTTTCCTCAATATTTGGAAAATAATTGTTATCACTTAATATAACTTCTCATTCAAGCAATCCCTATCAAAATAACACCAGCATTCTTCACAGAGCTAGAAAAAACAATCCTAAAATTTGTATGGAACCAGAAAAGATCCCAAATAGCCAAAACAATCTTGAAAAAGAAAACCAAAGCTAGAGGCATCACAATCCCAAACTTCAAGATGTATTACAAAGCTGTAATCATCAAGATAGTATGGTACTGGCACAAAAACAGACTCAGATCAATGAAACATATTAGAGAACCCAGAAATGGACCCACAGACATATGGCCAACTAATCTTTGACAAAGCAGGAAAGAATATACAATGGAATAAAGACAGTCTCTTCAGCAAATGGTGCTGGGAAAACTGGACAGCAACATGAAGAAAAATGAACCTAGACCACTTTCTTACACCATACACAAAAATAAACTCAAAATGGATGAAGGACCTAAATGTAAGACAGGAAGCCATCAAAATCCTAGAGGAGAAAGCAGGCAAAAACCTCTTTGACCTCAGCTGCAGCAACTTCTTACTCAACACATCTCTGGAGGCAAAGGAAACAAAAGCAAAAAGGAACTATTGGGACCCATCAAAATAAAAACCTTCTGCACAGCGAAGGAAAAAATCAACAAACTAAAAGGCAACCAACGGAATGGGAGAAGATATTTGCAAACTACCTATGAGATAAAGGGTTAGTATACAAAATCTACAAAGAAACTATCAAAGTCAACACCCCAAAAACACATAATCCAGTGAAGAAATGGGCAAAAGACATGAATAGACACTTCTCCAAAGAAGACATCCAGGTGGCAAACAGACACATGAAAAATGCTCAACATCACTCATCATCAGGGAAATACAAATCAAAACCACAATGAGATATCTCACGCATGTCAAAATGGCTAACATTAACAACTAAGGCAACAACAGATGTTGGCAAGGATGCAGAGAAAGAGGATCCCTTTTACACTGCTGGTGGGAATGCAAACTGGTACAGCCACTCTGGAAAACTGTATGGAGGTTCCTCAGAAAACTGAAAATAGAACTACCCTACAACCCAGCAATTGCACTACTAGGTATTTACCCAAGGGATACAGGTGTGCTGTTTCGAAAGGGCACATGCACTCCAATGCTTATAGCAGCACTATCGACAATAGCCAAAGTATGGAAAGAGCCCAAATGTCCATCAATGGATGAATGGATAAAGAAGATGTGGATTATATATACAATGGAGCTAAATGGGTAAGAGGCTTAAGGAGTCTACTCCTGAAATCATTGTTGCACTATATGCTAACTTAAACAATTTAAACTAACTTAAACAATTGTAAATTAAACAATAAATTAATTTAAACACACACACACACACACACACACACACACACACACATATATATGACTTCTCATTCAAGAATCTGGTGTGTCTGTGCATGTTTTCAAGCCTCCATTTCATGACCTTCAGAAAGAGCTTATTTAAAGGAAATGGTTTTAGGGGAGCCTGAGTGACTCAGTTGGTTGAGCATCTGAGTCGATTTCAGCTCAGGTCATGATCTCAAGGTTTGTGGAACTGAGCCATGCATCATGCTTTGTGCTGACAGCTTGAAGCCTACTTAGGATTCTCTCTCTCCCTCTCTTTCTGCCCCTCCCCTGCTTGCACACGTGTGCACTCTCTCTCAAAATAAATAAATAAACTTAATAAAGGACATGGCTTTATAGTGTTTTACAGATTATTAGACCATTCTTACTATGTTAAAAATCATATACTATATTGAATAAAAGTGGTGAAAGTGGGCATCCTTGTCTCATACCTGACTGTAGGGGAAAAGCTCTCAGTTTTTCACCATAGAGTATGATGTTGGTTGTGGATTTATCATATAAGGCCTTTATTATGTTAAGATATGTTCCCTCTAGACCTACTTTACAGAGGCTTTTTATCATCAATGGATGTTGTAGTTTGTCAAGTGCTTTTTTGCCTCTATTAAAATGATCATATGGTTTTTATCCTTTCTCTTATTGATGTGACACACCATATTGATTGTTTTGCAAATATTTTCTAAATGTTTATTTATTTATTTTGAGAAAGAGAGGAAGCACAAGCAGGGGAGGGACAAAGAGAGGAGAAGAGAGAGAATCACAAGCAAGCTCCACACTGTCAGCGCAGACCCTGATCCGGGGCTCAATCTCATGAACCATGAGCAGAAATCAAGAAATCAACCAACTGAGACACCAGGTGCCCCAGATTGTTTTCCAAATATTAAACTACTTTGTAACTCCCATCTCATTGCGGTATATGATTTTCTTTTTTTTTTTTATTTTCTTTAATATACTGTTAGATGTCCATTCTCACCACTGCTATTTAACGTAGAACTGAAAGTCCTAGCCACAGCAACCTGACAACAAAAAGAAAGAAAAAGCATCCAAATCAGCATGGAAGAAGCAAAACTTCCACTATTTGCAGATGACATGATACTATATATGGAACACCCTAAGGACTCCACCAAAAAAATACTAGAACTGATAAATGAATTCAGTAAAGTCACAGGATACAAAACCAATGTGCAGAAATCCGCTGCATTCCTCTACACTAATAATGAAGCAGCAGAAAATGAAATTAAGAAAACAATCCCATTTACAATTGCACCAAAAACAATAAAACATCTAGGAATAAAGTTAACCAGAGAAGTGAAAAACCTGTACTCTGAAAACTATAAAACATTGATGAAAGAAATTCAAGACAACACAAAGAAATGGAAAGACATTCCATGTTCATGGGTTAAAAGAACAAATATTGTTATAAGTCTATACTATGCAAAGCAATTTACAGACTTAATGCAATTCCTATCAAAACACAAACAGCATTTTCACAGAATTAGACCAAACAATCCTAAAATCTGTACAGAACCACAAAAGACCTCAAATCGCCAAAGCAACCTTGAGAAAGAAAAACAAAACTAGAAGTATCACACTTCTAGATTTCAAGTTATATTACAAAGCAGTAGTAAATAAAACAGTATGATATTGGCATAAATACTGTCACATAGATCAATGGAATAGAACCTAAAACCCAGAAATAAACTCATAATTATATGGTCAATTAATCTTTGACAAAGGAGGAATGAATATACAATGGGAAAAAGACAGTCTCTTCAACAAATGATGTTGGAAAAAATGGACAGCCATATGCAAAAGAATGAAACTGGACCACTTTCTTACCCATACACAAAAGTAAACTCAAAATGGATTAAAGACCTAAATGTAAGACCTGAAATCATAAGAATCCTTGAAGAGGGGCATCTGGGTGGCTCAGTTGGTTAAGTGTCTGACTTCAACTCAGGTCATAATCCCACAGTTCGTGAGTTCAAGCCCCATGTTGGGCTCTGTGCTGACAGCTTGGAGCCTGGAGCCTGCTTTGGATTCTATGTCTCCCTCTCTCTCTCTCTGTCCCTCCCCCACTTGTGCTCTGTCTCTCTCTCAAAAATAAATAGACATTAAAAAAATAAAAAAATAAATCCTTGAAAAGAGCACAGGCAATAATCTCTGACATTGGCTGTAGCAACATTTTTCTACGTGTCTCCTGAGGCAAGGGAAACAAAAGCAAAAATAAACTATTGGGCCCACATCAAAATAAAAAGCTTCTGCACAGCAAAGGAAACAATCAACAAAACAAAAAAGCAACCTACTAAATGGAAGAAGATATTTGCAAATGATATATCCAATAAAGGGTTAGGATCCAAAACATATAAAAAACTGATATAACTCAACACCCAAAAAATGAATAATCTGATTAAAAATGGCAGAAGACATGAACAGACATTTCACCGAAGAAGATATATAGGTGGCCAAAAGACACATGAAAAGATGGCCAACATCACTCATAACCAGGGAAATGCAGACCAAAACTACAATGAGATATCACCACCTCACACCTGTCGAATGACTAAACTGAACAACACAAGAAACAAGTAGATGTGCAGAAAAAGAAACCCTCTTGTACTGATGGGGGGAATACAAATTAGTACAGCTACTGTGGGAAACTGTATGGAGGTTCCTCAAAAAATGAAAAATAGAAGTACCCTAAAATCCATCAATCACGCTACTGGGTATTTACTCCAAAACACAAAAACACTAATTCAAAGGGATACATGCACCTCTATGTTTATAGTAGCATTATTTACAATAGCCAAACTATGAAAGCAGCCCAAGTATCTATTGATAGATGAATGGATAAAGAAGAGGTGGTATACACACACACACACACACACATACACACACACACACACACACACACACACACACACTTGAATATTATTCAGCCATCAAAAAAGAATGAAATCTTGCCATTTGCAATAACATGGATAGATCTAGAGAGTATAAGGCTGAGCAAAACAAGTCAGTCAGAGAAAGACAAATACCATATCATTTCACTCACATGTGGAACTTAGGAAACAAAATCAAACAAACAAAGGAAAAGAGTGAGAGAGAGAGAGACAAACCAAGAAACAGACTCATAACTATAGAGAACAAACTGATGGTTACCAGAGGGAATTTAGGTCAGGGGATGGAAGAAATAGGGGATGGGTATTAAAGAGTATACTTACCATGATGAAAAAAAATAATTTTGAAAATGATATACTATAAGAAGCATATAGAAGACAGAGAGCCACCCTGGTCTCCCTATGCAAAGATATCCACTGCTTTAATTTTGACAGATATCCTTCCATTTCTCCTTTCTATGTACATATACATACCTGAAATTACATATTTTATATAGTGTGAAATTTATTTTCATTTCATAATATATTATGAGTTTGTTATTTAAAAAAAACTGGATTTATCAATGTCCAACTTCTAAACAATTAAGTCCTGGTTCTACTGCCCACTGTTTGTCTAAGGCACACATTCTATATTAGTAGTAATATAATGACTACATTCTATTCCATTGTATGGATATTCTACACTTTATTTAACCAATTCCCTATACTGGAGAGTACAATGGTTATCCATTTTTATTACCATATATTACTTTGCAATATATATCCTTTATCTTCATCTTCGAAAAGTTCTCCCATTACTTGCTTTGAATAAATTTGTTAAATGTGGAATTAATGGGTATATATGGTATAGTGTATACATACTGTTCAGGTTCTTTGTAGATATTGCAGGACAAGCCTGTAAAAGCTGATTCCAAGTTCTACTATGACATAAATATCTAGAGTTCCCATCTCTTCTCAGTCACATCACTAGGCATTAACACAAAGTATTGAGAATCTTTTAAATCTTTGCCAATCTAATGGGGAAAACCAAATTTCACTGTTGCTTTAGTCATTTCTTTCCAGCACATAAAATTCCATGATAGTTAAGGCTTTATTAGAAATACTCTTTATTAACAAAATTAACATTTTTCATCAAATATTTAAATTATCTGATAATATCACAAAGTATTTTTTTATTTTTACTTACAAAATATTTTTTCCCATCTTCCTTCTTTTAACTTTAATAAGTCAATTTTTAATTGGGTATGTCTGTTGTAGATAGACACAAATAATTAGATTATATTTTTACATGCAATTTGACAGTCTTGGTCTTTTAAATTTTTTTTAAATTTTTTAATATATTTTATTTTATTTTTGAGAGAGAGAGACAAGAGTGTGAACAGGGGAGGGGCAGAGAGAGAGGGAGACACAGAATCCAAAGCAGCTTCCAGGCTCAGGGTTATCAGTACAGAGCCCAATGCGGGGCTTGAACTCACAAACCATGAGATCATGACCTGAGCCAAAGTGAGATGCTTAACTGACTGAGCCACCCAGACACCCCAAGAATCTTAGTCTTTTTAATAAGGAGACTTTACTCATTTTTATTTACTGGCATGTGGCTTTACGAGATATTCACTGGTATCTTGGAAGCACTGATCTATGTATAGTTCCATTAAGTTATATTTACTTTCCAAAAATATTTTAAACTGACACTTCTCTAGCTATAAACATTAAAATGAAAAATTATATTTAGAGTCCACCATAATTAAAACTAAAATTTCAGCATAATTGTACATACTACTACTTTTCTAATAATCTAACTTTCCATTCTTTATATTTTTCATCTGTTATCATTTTTACCTTAATTTTGTTCTCATGAAAACTATTTTGGGATTTGCATTCAGTTTTATAATCTGATTTGCTGTGTTTAATATATTCCAGTGCTCACTACCAGCCTTCCCATACTCCACAGACATGAGGGAGGCATGTTGATCATACAAAGCTGGGTTTTATTAAACGTGCTCAGCAGAACAGAGCATCACCTACAAGAGGTCTCAGAAGGGTCTGCTAAAGGGAAGACGAGCCTAGGAAGGAAAGTTTCAAGGTTTCAGAAGCTGGTGTTAGTTATAGAGTTTCAAGTGGAAGTAAGTATGGTCCAGGCAGGAATTGGTCACGATTTATAACTGGGCCAGTTGCTGGAATAATCAGTGGTCTTATCTTTGGAATACAAGTCTATGTGGAGTTACTGTGAAGACAGTTTGTCTGTGGTCTTATTAGCTTAGCTGTGGGTCTGAATGAACTGGTGTTAAAACACTCTGGGATCAGTCTTACATTTGGCGGCTTTATAGTCTGTTTTGCCAGCCAATTATGTTTTCTGTTTCATTTATCACTGCAAATCACTATTTTTGCTTCATCTACTTGTTATTTAAAATACACCTTCAAATATTATTTTAAAAAGTATGGGGCACCTGGGTGGTTCAGTCAGTTGGGCTCTGACTTCAGCTCAGGTCATGATCTCACAGTTCATGGGTTTGAATCTCTCATCAGGTTCTGTGGTAACAGCTCAGAGCCTGGAGCCTGCTTCGGATTCTGTGTCTCCCTCTCTCTCTGCCCCTCTCCTGCTCGAGCTCTATCTCTATCTCTCAAAAATAAATAATAATATTAAAAATTAATAAAAGTAAAACATTTTCTAAGTTCATGAATACCTGAGTTTTGTTCTCTTTTGTTTTTTTCTGTTGACTCCACCACTTGAAAGATTGCTTATTTGGGTACAAATTTCTTGGTCACAACCTCTTTCCCTCAGAATTCTGTAAATATTATCCCATTGTCTTCTGACATTTAATGATACAGAAAAAGGAACTCTGATGCCAGGATTTTTCTTTTTTCTTTTTTCTTTTTCCTTGAATATTTTAGAATTTTCCTTTCATTCAGAAACTTTGTTGGTATATATTTACATGTAGATTTCTTTTTAGATCTTGTCTGGAGTATAGGAGCCCTATTTTGTCTATAGACACAGACATCTTTTCAACCCAGGAACAGTTTTATCAATTATAGCTCTGATAATTGTTTTTGTTCTATGTATTTATTTTTCCTTTCAGGAATACCTATAATTCCTAGGTTTGCTCATCAATCTCTGTTTTCTACACCTTTCTATTGTTTCTTTCATCTATTCCTCTTTTTCTTGATATTCTGTGAATGTTCCTAGGTTTGTCTTCTCATAACCATTTTAGTTTTCAGTAGTGCTAATTCTGCTCTCACTCTCTCTTAGCAGTAAGGCACACTAGTTGAGAGCACACCCCCTGCATCCCCTGGATTAGAAATCTGGGTTTTTCTCGTAACCAACTCTGTGACTTGAGCTGCATTTCTAATCCTCTCCATACTTTGGTTTTTTCATCTGTAAAATAGAGATAATAATAGGTACTATCTCAGAGTTGAATACGAGTTAATACATTTAAAGCAAAGCTGACACTCAAAAATGATTAACTATTATAATCAATTCTGCTACTGCATTTTCTTTTTTTACAATTATATCTTAATCAATGTGGTATATATATGCCATGGAGTATTACTCGGCAATCAAAAAGAATGATATCTTGCTATTTGCAACTACATGGATGGAACTGGAGGATATTATGCTAAGTGAAATTAGTCAGAGAAAGACAAATATCATATTACTTCACTCATATGAGGACTTTAAGAGACAAAACAGATGAACATAGGGAAGGGAAACAAAAATAATATAAAAACAGGAAGGGGGACAAAACATAAAAGACTCATAAATATGGAGAACAGAGGGTTGCTGGAGGGGTTTTGGCAGGGGGGATGGGTAAGGGGCACTAAGGAATCTATTCCTGAAATCATTGTTGCACTATATGCCAACTAATTTGAATGTAAATTTTTAAAACAATTAAATTAAAAAAATAAATAAATAAAAATTTAAAAAATTGTAAAAAACAATTATATCTTAATCAGATCTATTTTCCTCTTCATTTTGTCCTCCTATCCTTTCATATCAATCTGTTTTCTATGATTTCTTTCTTTTTTCTTTTTTTTTTTTTTTGTTCACAAATCTTCTTAAATTCTAAAAAACATATAAAATAAATACCTGAAATCTTCTTCTGAACCCCACACTATTTCATTTTCACGGATGTGCTCTTCTTCTGAGTCTTTGCCAATCATATTTACTCTCCGCTGTTTTATAATCTTTTTCCAAATGTCCTATGTTGAGTTTTGGGATTTTGTCATTAGATGCAGTGAGATTTTCTTTATGGTTTTTATTTAAGGTTGTTCCACTTAGGTCAAATACCAGGGCTGATTGGATCTTCTGTGCTTTTGTTTGTTTTGGTTTGGTTTTTTTAGTGTTTATTTTTGAGAGAGAGAGAGAGAGAGACAGAGCGTGAGCCAGGGGAGGGGGAGATAGACAGGGAGACCCAGAATCCAAAGCAGGCTCCAGGCTCTGAGCTGTCAGCACAAAGCCCAACATGGGGCTTGAACTCACAGACTGTGAGATCATGACCTGAACTCAAGTCGGACACTCAACCGACTGAGCCACCCAGGCACCCCTTTTGGGCTTTTGCTTTAAAGGGATAATGGAAGAGGAAGAATATGAAGGGTACAATTAAGGCAACGTGCTGCTTCTGATGTGTCTGTTTCTTCATTATATGTTTTGTTAGAGGTCCCATAAATACATTTTCTCTCAGGTGTTTTCAAGGACTTTTAACATTGTAACTATCTGGGCAAATTACCATCCTATTTAAATTAAGCATCCTTAAAGAGATTAATTCACTGTCTCCAAGCTAAATTCCATGTAACAATTATTGCCTGAGAGATTTCATGAGAGCTCCCAGGTTTGTCAGTGCTTCGTACTAATGATCTGATTCTAGGACTCAGCATCCAACTCGTATCACATAGCCTGCTGGTTGCAGTTTGAGTTAAAAGAACAAAGATGACATCAAAGGTCATGTTTGAACTGTCACTGTGAGTATCTCTGTTCTGCAATGCATTTGTATTTAAGGCTTTGGATCCTGAGATAACACATTTGTTTAGAAAACCATTGTTTCTTCTCAGACTTCTGTATCAATGCCTCTCTCAAACTAATTTTGTGTGTGAGAGAGAAAGAATATAGGGAAATAGCCTTTATATTTCATTAAGTCTTTTCAATACAATGCTCTCTTTCATGTAGTTGGAGGCCTGCCTCTGAAATGAAGGTGCCATTGGACACGATCAATCATTACCCTTAGTTAAATTTATCCATAATAATCTTTCAGTTAGCAGGTGTTTTCAATATTACTGACTGTTAAAAGTCATGGAGGGATATTATGGCAGGATGTGGTGTTAAACTAAGAAAGATACAACCTGGAAAGATAAATTTCCCATGTACTTTTCCATCCAAACTAACCTCTTTAATTTCCAAGGGGCATACCCACCCTACTAGAATCCTAATGCATGGAGGTTAAAGAACATCCTACTAAAGAATGAATGGGTCAACCAGGCAATTAAGGAAGAAATTAAAAAATACATGGAAGCAAATGAAAATGAAAACATGATAGTCCAAACCCTTTGGGATGCAGCAAAGACAGTCCTAAGAGGAAAATACATTGCACTCCAGGCCTGTCTCAAGAAACAAGACAAATCCCGAATACAAAATCTAACAACACACCTAAAGGAACTAGAAAGAACCCCCAAAGCCAGAAGTAGAAGAGAAAGAATAAATATTAGAGCATAAATAAACAATATAAAATAAAAAAACAAACAGTAGAACAGATCAATTAATCTAAGAGCTGGTTTTTTGAAAAAATAAACAATATTGATAAATCCATAGCCAGACTTCACAAAAAGAAAAGAGAGAGGACCCAGATAGATAAAATCACGAATGAAAGAGGACAGATAACAACCAACACCACAGAAATACAAACAATTATCAGAGAATACTATGAAAAATTATATGCCAACAAACTGGGCAATCTGGGAGAAATGGACAAATTCCTAGACACCCACACACTACCAAAACTCAAACGGGAAGAAATAGAAAATTTGAAGACTCATAACCAGTGAAGAAATTGAATCAGTTATCAAAAATCTTCCCATAAATAAGAGTCCTGGGCCAGATACTTCCCAGGAGAATTCTACCAGACATTTAAAGCAAAGCTAATACCTATCCTTCTCAAGCTGTTCCAAAAAACAGAAACGGAAGGAAAGCTTCCGGACTCATTCTATGAAGCCAGCATTACCTTGATTCCCAAACCAGACAGAGACCCCACAAAAAAGGAGAAATACAGGCCAATATCCCTGATGAATATGGATGCAAAAATTCTTAATAAGATACTAGCAAATCGAATTCAACAGTGTTTCAAAAGAATTACTCACCATGATCAAGCGGGATTCATTCCTGGGCTGCAGGACTGGTTCAATATTTGCAAATCAATCAACATGATACATCAGATTAATAGAAGAAAGGATAAGAATCATACGATCCTGTCAATAGATGCAGAAAGAGCGTTTGACAAAATACAGCATTCTTTCTTAATAAACACCCTCAAGTCGGGGGGCGCCTGGGTGGCTCAGTCGGTTGAGCGTCCAACTTCGGCTCAGGTCACGATCTCACGGTCTGTGAATTCGAGCCCCGTGTCGGGCTCTGGGCTGATGGCTCAGAGTCTGGAGCCTGCTTCCGATTCTGTGTCTCCCTCTCTCTCTGCCCCTTCCCCGTTCATGCTCTGTCTCTCTCTGTCTCAAAAATAAATAAATGTTAAGGGGCGCCTGGGTGGCGCAGTCGGTTAAGCGTCCGACTTCAGCCAGGTCACGATCTCGCGGTCCGTGAGTTCGAGCCCCGCGTCGGGCTCTGGGCTGATGGCTCAGAGCCTGGAGCCTGTTTCCGATTCTGTGTCTCCCTCTCTCTCTGCCCCTCCCCCGTTCATGCTCTGTCTCTCTCTGTCCCAAAAATAAATAAACGTTGAAAAAAAAAAAAATTTAAAAAAAAAATAAATAAATAAATAAATGTTAAAAAAAAAATTAAAAAAAAAAACCCTCAAGTCGGGATAGGAGGAACATACGTAAACATCATAAAAGCCATATATGAAAAGCCCACAGCTAATATCATCCTCAATGGGGAAAAACTGAGAGCTTTCTCCCTGAGATCAGGAATATGACAGGGATGTCCACTCTCACCACTGTTATTTAACATAGTGTTGGAAGTCCTGCCTCAGCAATCAGAAACAAGATGAAATAAAAGGCATCTAAATTGGCCAAGAAGAAGTCAAACTTTCACTTTTTGCAAATGACATGATACTCTACATGGAAAACCTGAAAGACTCCACCAAAAAGCTGCTAGAACTGATAAATGAATTTAGCAAAGTCACAGGATACAGAAAAGCAATGTACAGAAATCAGTTGCATTTCTATACACTAGAACAGAAAGAGAAATCAAGAAATCAATCCCATTTACAATTGCACCAAGAACCATAAAGTACCTAGAATAAACCTAACCAAAAATGTAAAAGATCTATATGCTGAAAACTATAGAAAACTTATAATAGAAATTGAGGAAGACACAAAGAAATGGAAAAACATTCCATGCTCATGGATTGGAAGAACAAATAATGTTAAAATGTCAATACTACCCAAAGTAATCTACACATCCAATGCAGTGAGATTTTTTAAGTGACGTATTTGCCAAAACTCAGGTAAGTCAATTTCTCTTGCCCACTTTTTACTTGCTGGAGAATAGATATATACAATGGAATACTACTTGGCAATGAGAAAGAATGAAATCTGGCCATTTGCAGCAAGCAACGTGGATGGAACTGGAAGGTATTAAGCTAAGTGAAATAAGTCAGGCAGAGAAAGACAGATACCATATGTTTTCACTCATATGTGGATCCTGAGAAACTTAACAGAAGACCATGGGGGAGGGGAAGGGGGGAAAAAAGAAAAAAAGTTACAGAGAGGGAGGGAGGCAAACCATAAGAGACTCTTAAATACTGAGAACAAACTGAGGATTGACGCAGAGTGGGGGAAAGGGGAAAGTGGATGATGGGCACTGAGGAAGGCACCTGTTGGGATGAGCACTGGGTGTTATATGGAAACCAATTTGACAATAAAGTATATTTAATATAAAAAAAAGATTATAGGTTAGCAGTGGGTTATACTGTCTCCATCCTGGCTTCTAACAGACAGCTCCACTATTCTGAGATGAGGGGTTCTCCTTGCCCAGATCTCTGACATACCAAACCAATCCAATGAATAAAAACCATTTCCCGGGGCGCCTGGGTGGGGCAGTCGGTTGAGCGTCCGACTTCAGCCAGGTCACGATCTCGCGGTCCGTGAGTTCGAGCCCCGCGTCGGGCTCTGGGCTGATGGCTCAGAGCCTGGAGCCTGTTTCCGATTCTGTGTCTCCCTCTCTCTCTGCCCCTCCCCCGTTCATGCTCTGTCTCTCTCTGTCCCAAAAATAAATAAACGTTGGAAAAAAAAAATTAAAAACCATTTCCCCCAGCATGAACTCCAACAAGCATCTATCTTCAAGTCTCCTCCTTTAACCATAATGTTTTATCTATTGGAATCTACACATCATCATCAACAACAACTACTACTGCTACTACCATGTCTTGAATGCTAACCATGTGCCAACGCTGTATAAGATACTTTATATATCAAATCTATAAAATAATTCTGTAAGCTAAATATTATTTTCTCCATGTTACAGATGAGGAAACAAGCTCCAGAAGAGTAAGTCACATTGCCAAAGCCTCTCAGGTATCAATTGGAAGAGGTAAGATTCTAACCCTGCCCCCTCTGTTCATTCATTCCTCTATACCAAGCCATGTCCCTGCCAGCACCTACTCCCTTCTTCAAATTCTGGTATTTTCTAGTAACCTTTTGTGCCAATGAATATAGAAGGATAGAGAGGTGTAATTTTGTCCTTTTGTCATCTTAAAAAATCATTGATTCTGAAGAAAAGAAGATCAGACCTTAGGTCCTGAAGACAGGACAAACGGTTGGTAGGAAAAATCAGTATTTTTCTATCCTTCTTTTTTTTTTTTTTCAAATGGGTCTGTTCCATAAGGTAAAGTATGGGTGTGCCAGAAGGGAAGATGAGGAGGTATTTCTTAATCCACCTTCTGCCAATAAACTTTCTTTCTTAAATCTTCTTAGATAGTATAATATAGTTTCAGGATTTTCTTTGCACCTCATAGACATTTCCAACCAAAGTTAGGAAAGGCTATGTCAGAGACAGCTAACCTCACACTATTTTAAACATTGCAATTTTCTATCATTAGGCCCAATTAGAGAGTCTATGAGAGCCAGTGAAATGTGTGGTGCACAGTGACCTTCCCACTCCTCTCCTACACATGAGCCCATTCCAGCATGATAGAAACACGAACCTGGGAACTCACACAGGTTAAATGGGGAAAATTGGCTAAAGGCACGCAGCCACAATTTTTAAAATACCCCATGCATTAATTTGAGGTTAATTAGGAAAATGAGTTTTGTCATAAGGCCAAACACCTCCTCTAACCTGAAGGAATGATTATTCAAAGCATGTCATTCAAGGTGACAGAGAAGACCTAGTGTCACTCAGTTCCTTTCTGGTTGCTGATTGTAATTATCTTTACATGAGCTTTTTATAATTTTCTACTTGAATCAAGAGAATTTAAAGAAAAACAGAATAACTAGCATCCATGTTCAGCATTCCTTTTCACATGTGAATCTGTTCCCTAAATATTTTTCCTAGAGAAAATATTAATTAAACTAAAAAGAATGCTGGGAGAGCAGAATATGATCTGGGTTATAAATTAACAACTCATACTATTAAATGATGAGGATAATTTATTAATGAACTAAATGCAATGGACAAAAAAAACGCATTTTACTTCTTCCAGGTCATTTGGTGAAATATTAGAGATTAATTAAGTGTAGCCTAAGAAAGAACATTCTCTAAAAAATTTTTGACTTGATTGTTCAATAACTGAAGCACACTAGTTTCCAGTCATCATAAATCTGTCCTTTATGCTCTTGCTATTAACAATTTAGTACTTGTAACTACAAGTTACTAAAAATATTGAAGGAATTAGCACAGGGTTACAACAGGCGCTGAGAGCTGAAATCCTACACCCAGAAACTGCTGTTGATTTTGAAACCACCCATCATGGCTGAGTCAGTTGTTCATGTGTATCTCTGCTGGGGCGCAATGATCATTTTGTGCCAAATTTGGCAGGTGTTGTCCTCATATTCCAAAATAGGGAGATCAGCTCTCTAAAAATATCTTTCTTCCTTTTTCACACAGGCACCGTATTATTCTGGGAATGAACGCATTACTATCAACAATTGGGTATGTATGTATTCATTTAGCTTTTGTACCATTCCTTGTTCCAAAAAAAGATTTGTGTTTATATTTTAGGATGGAGCATCTAACCTGATGCCTGGAACATAGTACCCAACAGATGCTGAAGGAATGAATGTTCCAGCAAAGCAACTCAAAATCTCTTTCCCAGGAATTATATTGCAAAATACTCAAAGCCCAAAGCAATTGGCTTATTTTTAAGTATCGTATATTTCTTGTAAATTTCTATTTGTTTCCATATTGCTCATCTTTATGTAGATATTTGACAGTAGTTTATAAAAGTACAGCCTTCTTTGCCATCATAGTCCCTCGGCTTCTGTCCTTCTGACCTTTGTTCTGTATGTATTTCCCTAGGATCCTTCTACCTTTGTTCAAGACATTACCTTCTCCTCAGATGACCTCCTTATTACTCACAACAATCTGAATCATTTATGTCCCAGCTCAAAATTCGCCTCTTATGAGAATCTCTCCCCAGGACCCCACACCCCTCCTCACTGATCTTCACCCCTCAGCACATACACACTAGGTCTGCTCTAGTTGCCCTGATATCTCTAGGGTCCCCTTCAGTTTTCTCAAGCTATTCATGGTTAACATATATTTTATCTCTCCTTAATGATGAATGCCTTCAGGAAAGCACTTGTTCCACTTTTTGAGTACACTTCCTTCCACTGACCCACTGTTGATTTCCCTATGACACATCATGTCATAGACAGTAAGAATTCAATTCACGATTCACTGTTCACACTAAGTTTTGTTCTTAGCAGTTCTTTGGCCAATCCACACAGTCCTTGGATTCTCAGCACTTCGCATCTGGCACATTTTACTAAGTCATAAGCCACACTTTGGTGATATATTCTAAGTGTGGATCTTCTATAAAGCCATCCTAACAGGCCTCACAAGTAATTTTATGTCAAAGAAATGTGTATGTGGGTTACTTTCTATGTCTAGCACTTCCTTCTGCTTGTCCAGTATAACAATAGACCCTTCAAGAGAAAAGGTGTCACTCCATAAAACCATCCATACTCTGGGAGAAAAATAAACCTTTGTATTTTGTTATTGTACATGGTAGAAAATCAACCACCGTCCTCCTCCAAGTTTTCAAATGATCATGCCATAGGAACTCAGTAAGAGCTCTGTAAGTGAGAGTAGAGTGTTCAGATTTTCTTCTAGTGCATGGGAAGCCACTGGAATGCTTTAAGCAGGGTGGGACTTTCTTAAAGGTCACTCAGGCTACAGGATGGAGAACAGCTTGTAGGGGAAGAGGAGGATTGCAAAAGGAAGCCCTAGTGTTGTCCCCGTGAGGATGGCTTGGACCATGTCAATCTTTCCTAAGAGCAGATTGAAAACTGACTGTAAAAAAAAAAGGTGAATAATTACAAATAGGAAATCAAATACATCTTTTTACAATACAGCCTTGGGAAAAAAACAATAGAAGTTGAGTCCACAAGCACAGAAAGCTGGAGCATCCCTTGATTGCTTGTGTGTGAGAGAGCAGAGGGGTGTGCGTACAACTCTAACAGAGCAGGCATGATCATCTATCTGTGCCCTGATGTTTGTCATATGTCACTGCCTTGCTTAGGGTTCAGGAGAGTCCTCCATGTACTGGGAAAAGTTGTTAAGTGCTCCTGGCTACATGCCAACATTTCTCCCAGAGCTATACAAGCTGAGAAGGCTAATTATAATCTACATAATATATTTTCATCTCAAGAACCTGCTTACCATCCATCCTGAAACCAGAGGCACCAAGCATGTACAAGGACAAGTTCATGTGTGGCCATGAAGCTGTGCTCTCAACATTCTTCAACCACGTAAGTTAACTAAGATTTAACCCAATATATGTGGGAAAACTATTTTTACAAACGTGAGGGGGATGCAAAATAATATTTACTGATCCCCTCTGTGCCAAGCTCCAATAGCTATTATATATTTTATATTCATTGTCTCATTTATATTTCTCCCATCAAGCCAGTAGAGTAGTTATAACTATCTCCAAGTTATAGAAAAGTAGACTGAAACCCAGAAAAGGCAGGGACATACAGCCAATGAGTGTAAGTGCTTGGATTTGTTTTCAAAGCTCACATTTTAGGGAAGCCAAGTACATAATATAGCTTTGATTTCTCTAAAGGAACAGAGACAAGTTGTTTTTAAAAGTGAACAAATGTGCCTTAAAATAAAATAGCTTTATTTTTGGTTTTGTAAAAGAAATACATCTTCGATGTAAAAAGTTTAAATAATACAGAAATTTTTGCTCCTACTTCATGGCAAGAGCTTCAGTTCAGGGGGAATCCCCAAAGCTTCGGACCCACTGGAGGTCTCACTACACTTCTGTGCCCTCTGCACCCTCAGCTGGAATCCCCATCCAGACTCATCCACACTCCCTTCCCTCTCTGGTAAATCTATAAGCATCCTAAAATTCTTATCCAAATTTCCTTCAAGGCCTTCCTTGCATCCTTCACTTTATCCCCCACCTTCCTCTAACCTTCCCCTAACCAGACAGAATCACTCCCACCTCTGCCTCCGTCACTATGCCTTTGAAAGCACTCCTACTATGGTTTGCTGATTTTGTATCTCTCCCCTCCCCCTGAACTGGGGGCTCCAAGAGGGTAGGGGCAAATCATATTCATCTTCATGCCAAGAGCATAAATGTCATGGCACAACTGCAGTGTAACTTGGAAGTAGGGAAAAATATATCATGTCCATTGTTCCATGGAAAGAGAGCATAATGCAGCAGGGAGGAGCAGGGACTCTGGAGCCAGACTGCCTGGGTTCAAAATCTGGCTCTGCCTTTGCCAGTTACAACTTTGTACAAGTCAATTAACCTCTCCATGCATCAGTTTTCTCATCTGTAGAATGGGGATTACAATAGCACCCACCTCACAGCAAGACCATGAGGATTAAATGACGTAGTATTTGTAAAGAACTTAGAAGAGGACCTGGAACTAAATAAACACTTGTTTTAAATATTTGTTTGAGAAATAAATATTATTCAAGACCTATACCTGTGCCACATCATTCAAAAGAGAAGAAAATACAGCTCAAATTCAGACTCTTGAGCCTGCTTTTTTCCCCTCCAGTTGTTTTCACCAAGTCTGTGTACAGTCAGTGCATAGGGAGTAGTTAACATTGCTCCCTACGTGAAAAATGGGGATTTAGTACCTGGAATTGATTTTAGAGATGACTGAGCTTAAGCTTCTCATTTTATGGGTGAGGAAACCAAGGTGAAGTGGCTGTCCCAGGGCACAAGGCTCATCATAACGGTGCTTCCTTTGCCAACCCAGTGTTCTTTCCACATATTCTCAGATAATACCAGAAAGCCTGAGTATGGTTAAAATTATCTGGGAGAAAGAAAATGTCAGCAAAACTTGCATGAGCACAGGGCCCATGCTGATTAAGCCGCTGTTCTTATTCCAAACAGATCTCATTGTCTTCTGACCAAAGTTGGATTCTACTCCTTCCAGAGAACTACTGGGCCCTTCTCCTTGGATAAAATCACCATGAATTTGAGAAAATGCCCCTAATTGCTTACTGAGTGGCAGGAAGAATTACAGAATGTCAAATTGCCTTGGTGTCATCTGGGGAGAATTTTCTAAATTTTATGCTTCTAGTAGGAGAGTACAGATGACTGTTACTATTACAACAAATGAGAGCATATCAGGGAATAGAATGCAAAATGCATTTCGGGGTTTTTTTTAGTGTTCCAATGACATTGCAAAGAATTTCTCACTCCTAGGGGGATGCTTCAGGCTACACCTCCACCCTCTAAAGATCAAATCCACTCTCTTCCACTCTATCCTCTACTTCAGGAAGATATTTTGAGATGCAGTGAAATGGCAGAGTCAAGGATAGGAACCACTCAGTGGGTTCACATTCAAATCCTTGTACATGCCGTCTAGCCCAAAAGATACAAACAAACAAAATCAAAGCCAGCATGGCCTCTCTTCAGAGACGATTCCTGCTCCTTTGCCTTCTTCCCTTTGACAAACATGATACGCAGCTGGGAAAGTGCCATTTTCATAAATGTTTCATTTCCCCCTCCCCCAGGCACAGCGTTGCTGGAGCATGAATTATGACCAGCCTGGCGGGCAAGCATCTTTCCACAAGCACATCTTTTCTCATTTGCGGTCACGGTCATACCTCCAATGGAGTTGCCGGGGTGAAAGAGCTCAGTATTGGAAAACACTGGCAGCTTCTGCGTCTGCTGACCAATCCCTTGCCGGAGAGTTTACCAGGCAGTTAATTTATGTTCTTTTCTCAAAGCCAAGATGAACAGGGGTTTTCTCTCCTTCCTGCTTGGTTGCAAACATAGGGAAGTCCTGCTGCTGCTGACTTAACCCACTTAGGATTCCGCTTTCAAGCACTATTTCCATTGTGCTATATTTGAACAATAAATTATTGTTCATCCTTTTTTAAAATGGTGAACAACTTCCGTGCTTGCTGAGTGATAATATTTATAATTGTTGCCAACCAGGAGAATCTGTTTATGGGTGTTTCCTACTGTCACTGTAACCACAGCACTGCAGGGGACAAGCAAGGAGAAAAGAATATGATGTAGCCCCAAACACACACCCTCTGACAGCCTCATTCATCTCTCCATGAATTCCTCTCCCTTACACATGCCTGCTTGGTAACATAAAACCATTCATGGAAGCCACTTAATTTACTGAAAGGCCCTCATAAAAATACTCAGAAAAGTAGAAGTCGCTGAAGTGGAAAAATGGAGTCATCTTTAAAAGGAAGCCCTCAATGTGAGGTACAGCAAGATGCATTAACCCTAAGACTACTGTACTTTTAAAGATGCTGTTTCTTTTTGATTCCCCAGCTTATTGATGGCCCCTCTGCCCACCCAGTTACCCAGTTCAAAACCTTTCTCTTCCTTACTTCCCTCCACTAATCACCAACACAGTCAAGTTCTATGTCTTAAATAGTTCTTAAAAGTATCTTTGCATCCCTAACTTCACCAGTACATCAAATCACCATTGTTTCCCTGCAACAATTGTTCTCGTGGTTCTCAGTATGGGGTTCCCACACCAGTAACATCACTATCACCTGAGAACTCAGAAATGCAAATTCTCAGGCTCCACCCAGATTCACTGTATCAGACACTCTGGGGTAGGCTCCCAGGAGTCTGTGTTTTAATAAGTGCTCTGGCAGGTTCTAATGCCTACTCATTTGAGGACTACCATTCCTTCCCTATTAATGACCTTCCTAAATGCAAATATGCTTATGTCAATTGCCCTGCTTACAACTTGTCAGTGGTTCCCTCTTGCCCTCTAGATAAAATCCTAACTTCCGAGAATAAACATGCAAGGTCCTCTCTTATCAATAAGTTTCCTCCTTTTCTGCTGATACCCTTCCCCAAGCATCCTATTGTCTAGGTATACCAGAGAGCCACCCTGAATGTGCCTGTCCAAGTGCATGCTGCCACCCTGGCTGGGGAAGATATGAAGAGGTCAGAGAAGGTTTTACAGAGGCAGAGTTCCTCATCTGGGTCTTAAAAGAAAGGAGATGAAAGCCATTCCAAGTATGGTCATGGTGCATATAGAGGCCATTGAGGCATTACTGTGCACATAGGCCTATCTATTCTTGTAGGACCCAGTAACTTCTGGGTTCTAGAATTGGAGATGTTTTTGCAGGGGCAAAAGCTCATGTCAACAGATACTCTTTGTAGTATCTATACTCTACACTTTGTAGTACATGACCTGGCACCAATGGCTCTATTCAGGCTGTGGCTGTCATCCACAACTGATAGCGATCCACATGTGACAATAATAAAGCAAAGATACAATATATTTTAGAAGACCTCTTGGGTGACTAGGAACCACCACAAGTTGTAGTTACTATTCAGGAGATTTACTAAAGAGCAATCAAGGCTGAAAAAAAGAGATATAAAACACTGTTAATAGCTTGTCAATGTGAGATAGCACTGGTTGTAAGACCTTGAGTAATGAGTAAACTTTCTGCGTCTCAGTTTTCTCACTTGTAAAATGGAGGTAGTAATGGTACCTACCTTACAGAATAGGAACTGAGATTTTTAATGTGGAATACTTAGCACAGTTTGGCATACAATAGGCACTCAAAAAATGTAATCATTATTATCACCAATATTGCAATGCTTGATATTTTATGAGCCTGCCAATGCCACACAGTATGTATTTTCAGAGAAAGCATATATATGGGAATAAAACGTTCCAGAAATTCTGAAAGCATAATAAGATTCAAATTGCTTATATCAATTAAGTCTTTCATCACTTGTCTCTCTCCAATTCATTCTAGAGAGAGTAGGTCCACTGGAAGATCTCACCAGTGAAGTTAGTTACCCAAGTTCCAAATAATGTGTTCCAAGAATTTGAGATGATCATGGGCCAAGCTTCCCTAAGCTTTATACTATTTACCAAGAATTCCAGCTGTTGAGATGGAGACAGAGATGGGAATATTATCTGATGAGATCTAACTCACAAAATGAAACTCATGCAGGGCACCTGCATGGCTCAGGTCATGATCTCACAGTTCGTGAGTTCAAGTCCCACATTGGTTGAGCCCGTGACACACTGTGGGTGAGCACGAGCCCCCTCAACACAAGCCCTGCTTCAGATGAGCCCCACTTCTCTCTCTCTTCCTCTCTCCCTCTCTCCCTCTGTCCCTTTCCCTCTGCCCTTCATGGGATTCTCTCTCTCTCTCCCTGCCCCTTGCTTACACACACACACTCTCTCTCTCTCAAAATAAAATAATAATAATAATAACACTCATGCATAAAGTTATCTGAATAGCTTGGTTTGCTTTTGACCAGGGACAGTATTACTCAACAGTTTTTGATGATGACTTCCATACCTGGAGGCTGAGTTGTTACTAACAAAACTGGAAGTGCTTCAACAAGAGAAAAAGATATCGTTCTCACATCAAATGCCTGGCGCAAGTGCCTTGTTTGAAAAGGTATTTATGATATAATCAAAATCAAAGAACATCACCTCATGTTGTTCTAACAACATATCTTAGGAAAAGATATGAGAAGCAATTACTTACAGTGGGGATTCTTAGTTTCTCCCAGGCTTCCTAAATATACTCTATTCACTTTAGAATGTGAGTTTCCAATTTTGGGATCTATGATTTTGTGATTGAGAGACCTGGGTAATGAAAAGTGAACTGAAGCCACTAATTCCAATAGATGGGACTATCAACAAGAGAACTCATGACTGTATTTAGTCAGAGTTATAAGAGCGATAATGAAAGTAATGACCTAGAAGCAATTTTGTCCCCTTCATCTCAGTAACTGCTTAGGGGTCTTTGCATGAATAGCAAATGTTTATTATGAGATTCCATCTAGCCCTAATTGGTTCAAATAATACATTTGGCTTCTCAGTAGGATTTGGAGTGCCATAAACAAAGTTACCGAGTTACAGGCTCAAGGATCCTGGCTTTAAATGAAGGGGTTGCTAACACACTCATGCACCTTTCCCATGTCCATGGTAACAACTAACATTTATGGAATGCCAAATCTGTTGTCAACACCATATTAAATACTTCCATGGATCTTCTCCTTTACAGCAAACCTACATGGAGTCTACTATTAATATAAATACTTTATAAATGAAGTAAGTGATGTCTAGAGAGTTTTAACTTGCCCAAGGTACAACAGCTGGTCAGTGTGGAGCTCCAACAGTCAAATCAAGCAGTCTAACTGATGGAGCCCATGCTTTGAATCCCAGGGCTCTACTGCTACCATACTGACTCTGAAAGCCTGGGTTTCTGAGCTAGTTCCTGAGATATTACAGTTCTTCTCATTGATCATCTTTTTCTCCTTTCTTTGGTTGCTAAGAAAGTCAGGACCAATTTTTAGTACTTCCTGGGGAGAGGGCACTTAGCACAGTGGCAAATGGCTTAGCTCTGATCAGTCAGATACAGGCCCATATCTCAGTTCTTCCCCTTAACTGCCATGTGAACACAGGCCAGTGATTTCACTTCCTGAAGCCCTATTTCCTTATCTAGAAAACAACATAATACCTGCTTAGGGTTATCATGAGGATGAGATCTGGTAAATTAATGCATGTCATCTTGTCAGTAGACTAGTGGTGATGTGTTTGATGAAAAGAGATCAGTGAGGATAAGCACTGTTTCAAAAACTGCTTGTCTAGTGTTGTGTGCTTATGCACACACTGGGTCACCATGTAAAATATGTTTGTTCTTGTGAGTTGGAGTCAAAGTTTGAAGGCCACTGTTCTAACCCTCCTCCCTCCCAACATTTCCTCTGAGATCTCTGGGGTTCCTTTACGCCCTCTTTTTTCCCTCTTGCAATGAGAAGAAGAATCCCCTTTTCTTCAGAATTTAAGCTTCCTTGCAGAGACATTAGGAATATACTCACCATATACTCACCACAAGAAAATAAACTGTTCTTAACTGGTCCTTTCTGATTTGGGAAAAAGAAACCAAGAACTTTTTCCCTTCGAAGGAAAGCAGCAGATATTTAGTCTGATTCTCAAATGCTGCCCCACAGGCATCCCTGGACACAGAAGCCCAACACAGTCCTCTGACCAAGTGGCTTATTAATAACCCTAAGTATGTAAAAAATTTCCCGAGTGTGTCTGATGATTGGGATCAATGATCTCATCCTATTTCTTTCTGGCTTTCTTGTTTTGTTTTGTTTTAATTTTTTTTTTTTAATGTTTCTTGAATTTTATTTTGAGAGAGAGACAGAGTGTGAGTGGGTAAGGGGCAGAGGGAGAGGGAGACACAGAATCCGAAGCAGGCTTCAGGCTCAGCACAGAGCCTGACATGGGGCTTGAACTCACGGACTGTGAGATCATGACCTGAGCCAAAGCCAGACGCCCAACCGACTGAGCCACCCAGGTGCCCCATCTGGCTTTCTTATTTTAATCTCATTCTCTCAACCCTTTCTTGCTTATTCCTTTCCCTCCTCAAATCCTTCTATTTTTCCTTCTAGCCAAATAGCCTATTGGAATGCAAAATGCTAATTTATAATTCTTCATTAAGTATTTTTAACCACAATTACACAAAACCAACATCTTTTAGTTGATTTGAATCAGTACAACTCTTTAGTAATTGAATGGTCATGGAAACTAGTTTTGGTAAAAATTGTTTCCACTTTCAATCTGTCATCAACTCATCATCAGAGCATTAAGCTTGCACTGAATTTCCCAAATTCAAGCAGCACCTCCACAAGTGACTTACAGGCTGCCCTTTGATGTGCTAATCATGTAGGCTGATAGAATAGTCATACTTTCAGGAGGCATCTTCATGGAAGCAAACAGCTCTATTAACAACCTGAAACACTGAAAGTCATTCTGAGCCAGGAGTACCATTACGTACACAAAACAAGATGAATGGTACAGTACATGAAGCAGAATCCCTTCCAATACCGGATGGAAAAGACACCTGATTTAGCATGAATTCAAGAGACAATTGTCATCCTGTGGTATACAGCTACTATTCTTCACTGCAGACTATGAGGGAATGTTTCACTCATGTTAGCTGGGTTTTTTACTTTTACTATAAAAATTATTATTGACAGATTCATTTGGGGTAAGAAATGGTCTTCCAGAAAAGCACGAGGGGATTCAGCAGAGCCCAGGAGCAGATGTGCATTATAAAGCAATATGAGGCATAATGAGAAAAGCACTCGTCCCTATCCCATTAATCATTGGCACTACCTGATAATCAAGAATTACTGACCTCTCCCACCCTCCAGCTAGCAGATATTTGTGTATTGTAATGCACCATGGCCCCAACACAAGCTCAATTCTATGTAATGCTGAGAATCAGCATTTCAGTAACATTAATCTGAACGCTACCTATTCCCTCTTGCATTGCTTATAACACAACTTGTGAATAATATATAAATTCCTTCCAATAGGCAAATGACTGAGTAAATGATACAATCCAATTGACGGACTACTGCGTAAAAATTTTAACTGCCAATTATGAAGATGATTTTAAAATATGGAAAATGCTTTGGAATTAAGATTTAATGATAAAAGCAAAATGCAAAACTGTCAGAATACTCAGCTTACAGACACATAATAATGCGGTTAGATGGAAAGAAAAGGCAAGCTGTTGATAGGGAGAATGATAAGCAATTTCTTTTTTTTCTTTTGAAAATACACTCTAATGTTCCTATGATATTTTAATTATAAAAGTTACTTTTTTTATTTTTAAAGATTTTATTTGTAAGCAATTTGAACACCCAGTGTGGGGCTCGAACTCACGACCCCGAGATCAAGAGTTGCATGCTCCACTGACTGAGCCAGCCAGGGGTCCCTAATAATAAAAGCTATTTTAAAATCAAAGCCCACCTCTTAGGAAAAAGTTGGTTACCCCTTACCATGCTTCCATACAATGAAAACTGCATGTGATAAATGCTTAAATGGTTTTTTTGGAGGTTTTTTGTTTTTTGTTTTTTTTTTTTTTTTTTTTGGTTCAAAAATAGGTTGGAATCTGCCAGGGAATCAGCTCACATTATTCAATGTCAGGCACATTTACACTCATATGTATTAGTAATTCCTTTGGTTGACTTTTCCTTGCCGTTGTCATGGCAACCGTTTCCACTGCCATTAGTACCTCTAGGGCCCTGCCTTGTTCACATATTTTTAGGCCGTTTCTCTTGTAACAAAGCAATTAATACTTATGGCGTATCTGTATCGAAGCCCTGGTGACCTGTTCTGTCTCTTGGAACTGCTGAGCATTCGGTTTCCTTCCTTTTTGCTTCTGTAGGTGCTTCTGTTTCTCTTTGTGGTGCTTCCTCTTTTCGCTAACTCTTGCAAGTAAGCCTCTTGACTATTTCTAATTATATCCTATTTGGATTATTTAAAGTTTCATTTTTTCACATGTCCTCCATGTTTCCCTATCCATTGACACTCATTCCAAAACCAACAAAATAGCACATTTTCATTCATGATCACTTTGGACTACCATCATAGAAGAGAATAAAAATGCCATGCAATAATTGAGACTTTAGAATGATTCTAGACGGAAGATCACATGGCTGTGTAGTCGGGATTGCACACCTCCAGTCACAAGGCATCCACAAAAGCACAAGGTTATCACCTTGCATTTTCTGACAGCTGGAATGAGTCATCTCATAGTCTTCTCTAATGAAGATTAAGGATATTGGCTACCTTTTTTCATGCCAAATTAATTTTCTCTATGCAATGACCAATGTGGTGAGGTTGCTGTAAGATGGACTGATTCTTACATTGCTACACAGAGAATAAATGTGGGCACTGTTTGTTAACCAATAACTACTGTTAAATGCCTTTGGCCCTGTAATTCTTGTAGAAATCTCTTCTAAGAAAATTATCTAAAGTGTAGGGAAAAAATAGGTATTTGTTTATTAAAATTGTTTACAATAGCAAAAACACTGGGAGCCATCTAAATGTTTAACAGTAGGAAAAAAACATGGTGTATGCAAAAGGTAAAATATTTACAGATGATGCATCTATAAAGGCATTGCAAGTGCACGTGGTGTGATACTTTAAATCGTTAATGTGAAAAATCAGGAGGTGAATATGCAAGTATAACTTTGTAAAAAGAATAAACTAAACCACAAACCCCATGAGAACAGGAACCATGTTTATCTTATTTATCTTGTATCTATATAACCTACCATAATATCTGTAAATATTTGTTGTATAAGTGGGTGAATGGATAGACAGATGAAGATGTGTGCCAAAAGAATGGAAGATAATACACCAGATTTCTAAGAATGACTGTCTTTGGGAGATAACTTTTTGTGCTTTCTAAGTTGTTCCTTACTTAATTGTGTTTTCCATCTTATTAACTTTTAAAGACTTTTTGGAGGAGTTGGATTAATCTTCTCAGCTTTATGCCTTGCATACGGAGACAATACAGAACAAATCTATACCCTTTCTACATAGAACCCTCCAAATAGTGAGAGTCAGTTCGAACAATTTCAAACAAGTTCTGTATGACATGAATTCCCAACCCCATGTAGGGCTTTATCTACTTCATCCTATAAGATTAAATGTTTTTCAAGTAGGTAGAAAAGCTATGTAAACTCTAGAACTCTGTACACATATGAGAATTCTGTACACTAAAATTACCTTTATTGTTTTATAAATTCTCTTCCTAATACATAGTTCAGATCATTTCCATCATCAAAAATCTTCTTGCCTAATGAATAAAATTCAACCCCTTAGTCTGGCATTCAAGGCCTTCCAAAATCCAGTTCCAAAGTATATCTCCACTTTTATGTTCCATCCCAATGTTACCCAAACTCTGTGCACCAGCCTTGCCAGAGTATTTGCTATTTGTTGTGTATGCAATACAATGTCTTGCCTTCCTACCAGTGCTGACACTGTGCTCTTAGCTTGAACTGCTCTTTTTTCCCCTTTCCTCTTGACAAAATCTTTCAATACCAATTCAACCACCTTTTCTGGCCATGAAGATATAATCAATGATGACAATCAGTCTATAGAATGATTACGGTTAAAACCTTTTTACATTTTCAAATACTCAGGGGTTTGATTTCTGCTATCAAATCAATCAAAAATTAAACTGTCTAATATTCATTGGCATTCTAGTTAGGATCTACTATGAGCAAATCTCATTAATGAGAACAGCCATTTTACCTGGGAAAGTTACACTCAACTTCATCCTGACAGGAGAGTAAGAGTGTGTATGTGTGTTACATAGGGGTTTAGACTCAGGATAAATGTAACCAGCACTCTACAGAGTGTGTGTGTGTGTGTGTGTGTGTGTGTGTGTGTGTGTGTGTGTGTGTTGGGAGTGAAGGAGAGTAGCACATACTGACTAGACAGAATTTCCGGGATTGTGGAACCCTTTTATAACATTCTGAGGAGTTACAAAGTTTAAGTCTGGATCACCGATGGTGAGGGAAGGAGAGAACAACAATTTTCCAGCCTGGTGGATAGGCCAAAAAATAGCATGTGGGTGGGGGGGTGAAGCGAAGAACTTCAAAGGACATTTATTTCCACCTTTTAAGGCATACTTGAAAAATTCACCAAAAGATGACATTTTAAAATGTTTCTCTTTTATAATGATTGCCCAAACTAGCCTTCACCCTGCCAATGAGAGCAAATAGGAGATAAAACCACCAACCCAGAAAAACACCAGCTGTCAGAAGAGACTGGCACATGGCAACTTCACTTAATACAGGCACAGAAATGCCTTCACTGGAGTGCCGTGCTCTCTTCTCTCGCTCCTCCTGTGGGGGACACTTCAACACAGCCAAACCATTTTCTCTCGCTTTGCAGTCATCTGTCTGTAGTCTTTTAGAATATTTATTTAATTTCCATTTTTTATAAGTGTTCAAATTTACTTCCTCATCAATAAAAACCATATATAACACCCCCTTCAATTTGTATGAAAATTCATTCAACCAGCTCTTTCCCAATAAAAATGAAGTGCACTTTTCCTCACTTTGTATTTCACTAATTCCCTCAGTAAGTTCTAACAAAATTACACCTATATTTCATCTCCCAATGCCTTTTTTCCACTAATTCATTGGAGGATTGCTAGTTCAAACTATTTCAAGGGACCAGATGATTGATTGATGCTGACTGGTGTTACTCCATCTCTCCAGAAGATTGAACAAAAAGAAATGGAATTAAATCACATCTGAAAGGAAATTCTGAGACAGAAGGAAAAAGCTTCTTAAGTGTATAAATCAAATGTTACAAGAGTTTCTATGAAGGCTATAGAACACCAATCATCAATATTCTTTTAAAAAAGAGTTAAGTGTATTTTTAAAGCCCAACCTCCTTGGAAGAAGTGATCCTGAATGAAAGACTTCTTGATGCCTTATCCTTCACAAAAATTCTATGATTAACAAATACTGTAGTACAGCAGCAGACGATATTTGCCTGCCCAATATCCACGCTTCCCTCTTCCTGACCAACAGACTCCTCTTATGCTTCTAGAGATGGCCATGTAACCTGGCTAATGAAATGTATGCTGAAGTGATTGGGAAAGAACTTTTTTTTTTTTTTTAATTTTTTTTTTCAACGTTTTTTATTTATTTTTGGGACAGAGAGAGACAGAGCATGAACGGGCGAGGGGCAGAGAGAGAGGGAGACACAGAATCGGAAACAGGCTCCAGGCTCTGAACCATCAGCCCAGAGCCCGACGCGGGGCTCGAACTCATGGACCACGAGATCGTGACCTGGCTGAAGTCGGACGCTTAACCGACTGCGCCACCCAGGTGCCCCAGGGAAAGAACTTCTAAGGAAGATTTACAGAAAGGAACCAGACTCAGCAGTCATCCTCCTTTTACCCTTTGCCCTTTGCTCTTTACCCTTTCCCATTCTTCTGACTCTAGAGATGTAGCCACCATCTTGGAAATGTGATAAAAAGGAAGTCACTCGCTAAACACAGCAAAGGAGGAAGACATAGGTACCTTGCACTACTACCCCATCCAAAGATAGCTCCTTCTAGACTTACTGTTACAGGACAAAAGTAAAGCCCTTCTTTAGTTAAACCACTGTAATAAGGTTTCCTATTATCTACAGCCAAACCCAAAGCTAACTGATACAATTACATTCCTCTTTTTTTTTTAATGATTATTCGTTTTTTGAGAGCAAGACAGAGCAGGAGTAGGGGAGGGGCAGAGAGAAAGGGAGACACAAAATCTGAAGCAGGCTCCAGGCTGTGAGCTGTCAGCACAGAGCCTGACACAGGGCTTGACTCATGAACCACTAAATCATGAACTGAGCCAAAGTCCAACACTTAACCGACAGAACCACCCAGGCGCCCCAACATTCCCTTTCTTAAAACTGCCTACCCTTGGCTTCTGCAACACTACATTTTCCTGGTTTTATTCCTCTCTCACTATCCATTCCTCCTTTTCCTCTTTGCTGCATCTTCTCTTTTCAGCCCCCTCAGACCACTCCAGGGATCAGTTTGGGCTCTTTGGTAGGCAAAATAACGGTCTCCAAAGTTGCTCACATCCTAATCCTCAGATTATGTGAATATTCTACTTTACATGGCAAAAGGGTCTTTGCAGGTATAATTAAGGATCCTGACATGAGGAAATTATCCCAGATTATCCAGTTGGGCCCAATGAAATCACAAGGATCTTTATAAGGGAAAGAGGGAGGCGGGAAAGTCAGAGTCAGAAAATGCTATGAGAATGGAAACAGGGATTGAGTGATACACTATAAACACTGAAGATGGGGCCACAAACCAATGAACATAGGTAGCCTCTAGAAGGTAGAGAAGGTGAAAAAACAGATCCTGCCCTGGAGTCTCCAAAGAGAATTCAGTCCTGCCAACACCTTGATTTCAGCCCAGTGAGACCCATGTTGGACTTCTGACCTCTAGAACTGTAAAATAATAAATTTGTGGGGTGCGTGAGTGGCTCAGTCAATTAAGCATCCAACTCTTGATTTCAGCTCAGGTCATGGTCTCACACTTGTGATATCGAGCCCTGTGTCAGGCTCTGCACTGGGCATGGAGCCTGCCTGAGACTCTCTCTGTCTCCCTCTACCCCTTCCCCACTTGCAAACATGTACTCTTTTTCAAAAAAAAAAAAGAAAAAATATTTTTTAAAAAAAATTTTTAATAGAATAATAAATCTGTGTTGTTGCTTTAAGCTACTACTTTTGTAGTAATTTGTTTTGGCCTCAACTGGGCACTAATACAGATCCCATTCCTTTCTCTATTGATAATGTTCTTCTTAAGAGACCTCAAGGCAATCCTGTGGTTTTAAAAAAACATCTATATTCCACAATTTCTAAATCTTTCTCAGCAAATCTCACCTCACCCCAGGATTTCAGATTTGTATATTCAAATTAGTACTTGTGGGGAACAAAAACAAATAGTAGTCCTTTACAAATGCAGACTTATCTAAGCCTAATTTTGTCTGAATGTGTTACTTTTTGAATTAGTCTTTCTGTGCTCCCACATGTGATGATGAGGCAGCATCTGAAAAGAGTGCAGATGTAGTGACAGAGTAGGCTATCCTCTACTTCATTCATTCATCCCTTCATCCAAATATGGTTGCTGACCCAACCTAGAATGTGCCAGTTGCCATGCCAGTCCCACAAGTGGAAGGCATGTTCTTTCTTGTGCATCTAATAGATATCCCAAACTCCATACAGCTATTCAGCTATTTCAGAATACACCTCTCCCCACAGCTTCCCCCCATCCCCATCAAAACACACTCTGCTCCTTTCCCAAACTTCCTCATCTCAGTAAAATGCACCTTCATTCACCCAGTTGCTCATGCCAAAAACCTCAGAGCTTACCTTGCACCTATTCCTCTTCCCTCACTCCACACATCCAACCTATAAGCAAATCCTGTCAGCTCTACCTTCAAAACACACCCAAATGCATTGACATCTACCCTCTCTAGACTGTTTGCCTTGCAATCCAAGCCACTGCCCTCCTTCATGTGGAATACTGCAACCACCTCCAACAATCTAGTCCCCACACAGCAGCCAGAAGTACATTTTTTAAATGTAAATTAGACCACATCATCCCCCTATTTAAAACCCATCAATGATACCTTGTTGCTCTTAGAATAAAAGTCAACCAGGGTGCCTGGGTGGCGCAGTCGGTTAAGCATCCGACTTCAGCCAGGTCACGATCTCGCGGTCTGGGAGTTTGAGCCCCGCGTCAGGCTCTGGGCTGATGGCTCAGAGCCTGGAGCCTGTTTCCGATTCTGTGTCTCCCTCTCTCTCTGCCCCTCTCCCGTTCATGCTCTGTCTCTCTCTGTCCCAAAAATAAATAAACGTTGAAAAAAAAAATTTTTAAGAAAAAAAGAATAAAAGTCAACCTGGCTTTCAAAGACTTTCTTCCTGCTTTCTAACTCTTGACCTTGTCCCATACCTGGCTTGAATGAGTAAAAGAGGATAGTAGCATCACTGTATCCTCAGATGTTGCCCCACCACACGAGAGGCATATACAAGGTACAAACTAAATTAACTGGTAGCAAATTCAGATAAATATAGACTCAGTTAAGCCCACATTCTGTAAGGGGGCTGCTTATATGACTAGTGTTCATTCTCGTCGGTCCAATAGTCAGGTGGGGTCCACCTGAACTAGTGTCAATGTAGAATAACAACCTAAGGATTCTCTGCTTTGAAACACTATGAAGAGGGGTATCTGGGTGGCTCAGTCGGTGGAGCCACTGACTTTGGCTCAGGTCATGATCTCATGGTTCAAGAGTTCGAGCCCCACATCGGGCTCTGTGCTGACTGCTCAGAGCCTGGAGCCTGCTTCAGATTGTGTGTGTGTCTCTCTCTCAAAAGTAAATAAACATCAAAAAAATATGTATTTAAAAAAACTCTATGAAGAATATAAAAGGATTGATGGGGGATTCCTAAACCCTTATTTTATAATGGGAACAAAACACAGTTCACTAAGTACACTAACACACTAAAAGCCATAAAAAATGCCGAGGGGATTCTGATATGTCTCATTTCACTATGGAACTAATAATAATATAATTGCATTAGTATTTGTACAGCTAACGTTTGTAGAGAATTTACTTGGATCCAGAAACTTTGCTAAGAGCTCTCCATGAGGTGTGCTATAATTATTCTTATTTCACAGATAACATGACTGAGTTTGAGAAACACAAGGTCACATAGTTATTTCATGGCAGATTCAGACTATCAACCTGGTGACCTAACTCCTGAGCCCACATACTTAACCATAGCCCTAGCCTCAATTAACCAGCAGGGTCAGAGAGACTAGTCAGACTTTCTAAGATGGTTCTCTCTGGGTCTTTTTCTGATTAGCTCAGCATATGTGCCTCCCATCCCACTTAGTCCTCTGCTGGGATGCCTGGAGGTCTTATGTTTGTTTCAGGACTCTTGTTATAAAGTCTTGAATCTCTGCTTAAGTACTTATTCAAAGAAGTGATTTAATCATTTCCTAATCCCTACCCATCTGGATTTGCTTCCCTCCCACATATTCTGGGTAATGTTATAATGTCTGCTTGGTGCTAGAGCTCCCGGCTCTCCAACTTGAGTGCTCTACAGCTGGCTTTCTTGGCCCCAGTGTTCCCTGCTGCAGAGCTGAGCAATGGCAGCAGGATTAGTATATCTCAAAGTCCCTTTGACGTGGAGTATGTATCTGCTTGAAGTAGAAAGTTAAAATGACTTCCTCATCAGACAGAAACCTGGAGGGAACGACATTCCTTATGAAATACCATTTGACAACTCCACATTAAATGTTTAATTATTTCATGCCCAATTTTATATAGGTTATTCTAAAATACTCTAGCAGGGAGCAGGACTTTTTAATCACATTTTGGTAGATTCTAAATTGAAAACTCATTAATAAACAAAACCTCCAGGGACTTTGATTTCTACAGCATTTCCACCCTGCAGCGCACAACAAGAGTGTCAGGTGGACCTTTTCTCCAAATGATATTCCCTTGGCACTTGGGACATACGGTAATGTGTCTGTCTTTCTATAATTCTTTTTTGTGTTGGCATTTGGTCATGTGCCACAAAAGAAGTGAAGATGACCAGGATAAAAGACAGAAGTGCGTAGTTCTGTTACCTATTTTTCCCACACAAAAAAAAATTAAGGCACATGCTCTCTATATCATGTGTCTTTGCTTTGGGTTCATAGCATGAGGATATTTAGAAGAGCCTGGGAATATTCTGGCCAAACCGAAAAGGAAAAGGCACCAGTATAGTTATCAGTCATGTTTTCAAGCAGGTATCAGCACATTTTTAAATGCTGAATAATATAAGGAGTATGTCGAAAAGCTGAAATAAATGCATCTACATTGTAACCAGTAACATCTCCTGCCTCACTAAATGCAATAGGTAAACTTCCAAATGGGAGTCATGTAGCTTTAAGAAAATGAAGGCCCTAAACATAGTAGAAACATAGCCAATTACAGTCACCAAAAATAATTCATGTCTATGTTGCTCAGTGCAGGAGACTGCTTACATCCAAAAAGAGATAGGGCTTTGCGGCATGGTAGTTCCTCACAGCTGTCAGAAGCCAGTTTTCTTATCAGTCCAGCAGGAGTGTAATTAAAGACAATAGCCAGAGCAGCTGTATTGAAAAAACAATTCATTTGTCTTCCCCTTCCCCCACCCCTTCTGCTCACATAGCTAATCTGAACATAACATCAGCTCCATCGTCAAGGCTTCTTCAAAAGGCAGAATAATAGGAAACATCTATCTGTTTCCCACTGTGGATTGTGAAGATTGAAGAAATACTTGCTCTTATCTTGTTATTACATTTATATTAAATGCAAGTAATTTAAGTCTGGAAATTCAAAAGCTCCTAAGATACGGCAAGTTTTTGGAGAATGAGAAAAATTATTCGCAGGAATAAAGAGAATCTGGGGAAATAACCTAAACTCACTGGTGTCCTGGAAAGTGTTTAACAATAGGCTGATTAGGAGGAAAGCCCCAGCCTGGTTGTTCAGTGGTTAAGCTTCCGACTTTGGCTCAGGTCATGATCTTGCAGTTTGTGGCTTTGAGCCCACATTGGGCTCTGTGCTGACAGAGCCTGGAGCCTGCTTTGGATTCTGTGTCTCCCCCTCTCTCTCTGCCCCACCCCACTCACGCTCTGTCTCTCTCTCTCTCTCAAAAATAAATATTGTTTAAAAATTTAAAAAAAAAAAAAAAAGGAAGAAAGTCCCAACTTGTAACATTTCCAATCTCTGTAAATACCCTCACTGTGGATGAGGTCAGGCTACTAAGGTGACACCACTGAACACAGAATTGGAAGGAGATGCACAGGAGGATGCCAACACACAGTATTTATCCCGCACACACAAGAACATAGTTAGTAAAATAATATGGATATAATCTCAAGATAGATTTAAAAAAACTAGGAAGTGGCAAATTTTGAATATTTGTTACCTTTGTTTTTCATGTAATTTACTGAAATTTTACATAATTTTATTTTTTAACGTTTATTTATTTATTTTGAGACAGAGAGAGAGAGAGAGAGAAGAGAATCAGCAAGCAGGCTCTATGCTCAGCATAGAAACTGATGTGGGGTTCGACCCCACGATTGAGAGATCACGAGCTGAGCCTACACAAAGAGTTGGATGCTTAACCAACTGAGTCACCCAGGCACCCCTAATTTAATTGTTAATAATGACTATGTGTATTGCCTTGTAGAATTCCTGAAAACAATTGCCTTTTACAAGCCAGTACAAACTGACCCCAGTCCACCACTATCTATACTATATACTGCAGCTGCCATGTTATAAGAAGTCATAAATAGTCCTCAAGTTGTAACAGGGGAAGAGAATACAAAATAACAACATTCTTTTTTTTCACCAATGGAATTTGGTCACTTCTTTCATCATTTTCCTAAGACCTATCTTTCTAGAATAATCTCCCTGAAGCCAGAAGAAAGAAAAATCTAGGAACATGTGTATGTGTTGTTACTAAAGCAGTGAAAACACAGGTACTTTTCATAATCATGATTGCTAACAATGCATTTTGTAACCCTTTCTTCATCACATGTACATAACTAAATGCTAGTAGGAAATTTTGGCTGAGGCACCAAGACATAAAAGCCATACTCCAAGGAAGAGCAATGCTTTGCTGAGAACCTGCAAAAGAGGTGATTAAAAAACAGTTACATAGAATTCTACTTCTCGGAAGATGGAGCTGACATATTTTCCCCTGTCTCTCCCACTAAGTACAACTAAAAACCCTGGACATTATACATTAAACAAATAAAAGACTCTGAAAGGCAGGGAGATGAGACAGACTAGCCAGAGAATAACATGCTGGTGAGTTTCCTGGCTTATATTTCTTGCCTCATAAATCCCAGAGTAGATCTGAAGAAGCCAACAACCAAGAAACACCAATGGAGGTGATGAAAAAGCCCCCCAAAAGTCTGCATTCTCTAGCCAAAGGACATTGTGAAGATGGAACCATTCTGTATCTTGACTAGACTGAAACCAGTGTCCTGGCTGTGATACTGAACTTTAGTTTTGCAAGATGTTACCACTGAGGGAAACTGAGTATAGGGTACACAAGATCTGTCTGAATTATTTCTTACAACTGCATGTGAATTTATAACTATGTCAAAATCAAAAATGTAATTAAAAAAGAAAAACAGTTACATGTCTCCTACTCCCTCAGCTATATCAGGATATAAAAGGGTCAGAAGTCAGAGACTAGGATGTTGGAGAAAGTTAACAGTGTACCAAGAGACCCAACCTCCCTCCCAAGGTAGTGAACTAAGGGGCTGTTTCCCCATCCCTGCAAATAATAGAAGACGACCTGCAAATCAAATTAAGAAGACCGCTTAGAGACTTTGATATATGGCCCCTAGAGATGAGGCCCCTATAGACTGACTCCCACCTGAAAAATCTAAAAGGCAAGAAACCAGTTAGCTAGAGGCTTTAACAGAAAAGCAAATAAGATGCAGCTTCTTGGGGCAGCCTGCATTCCTGGAGCTTGCGGAACAAAAGATATGTGAGTATTTGCTGTAGACCAGGTGGAGACCATGCGCAAGAGAGCTAGCATGGGTCTTCTTAGATCTTGTCCAAAAGAGTCCCTGAGGGACAGAAAGAACTCAGTGGGAAGAAACTAGGATACTGCTGAGTTCCTATGGGATGAGGAAGCTTTCCTAGACCTCCATTCAGAGGAGAAATGTCCATGTCAATGGAATGGTGCCTTTTCTCTTCTGAGGGATCAATTACCAAGGTCAGCAACATGGGGGAAGAGGAGCAGAAACCCTCTGTGGGTAAAGAACACATAGCAGCAAATGCAGTATTAATGTTCACATGTGGAACTTTCTTGTGTTGCCTCAAGATGGCAAGCAATCATTATTGGTTCTCAAACTGAGCAATCCTGAGGGACTTTGGAAAACAGTGGCTTGTAGATCATTTCATTTTTAATCATCATCTAAATAGGTCAGGGTCTTCACTGCTGACATGCACTTTGAATGTTTGGTTTTTTTTAACATTTATTCATTTTTTAATAGAGAGAGACAGAGCATGAGTGGGATAGAGGCAGAGAGAGAGAGGTAGACAAGAATCCGAAGCAAGCTCCAGGCTCCGAACTGACAGCACAGAGCCCAACATGGGGCTTGAACTCAAGGACCATGAGATCATGACCTGAGCTGAAGTCAGACGCTTAACCCAACCAACTGAGCCACCCAGGCACCCCTGAATGGTTTTTTAATTAACATAATTACAACATAAACAGCAAGAGTAAATTCATTACAATTAAGGAATTCAATGAAATCATTTTTTCCCTTAAACATATCCTCTGATATTATAGTCTTCTATGAAAAGACACACTTTTTTGGGCTCCTTTCTAACCTCCCCTGCCCACTTTACACCCCTGCTCTGAACCCCACCCTCACCCCATTCTCTTCTCCAAGGAGGGAAAATCCTAATTATAAATCATATTCCAGGGCACAGATCATACAACATAAGCTAGTGGGTGGAGCCACCATGCAGAAAAGGTCAGCATATAATGGTGCTTTTTCCTTTCTCTTGATTGTTTACTGCTGAAGTGAGAGTTGATCCATGTCCTGGATATGTGCTGTCTGAGGACAATAAAATTATTCTCAAGGGATGTTAAGAAGAACAAAAGGAGGTTACAAGAAATTACTAGAGTATATAAGATTTTGTTTCTGGTGTTTTTTATTTAAGTTTTTATTTATTTATTTTGAGAGAGACAGAGACAGTGCAAGTGGGGGAGGGACAGAGAGAGAGGAAGAGAGAGAGAATCCCAAGCAGGCTTCTTCTCAATGCCACGCAGAGCCCAACATGGGGCTCAACCTCACCCACTGCAAGACCATGACCTGAGCTGAAACCAGGAGTGGATGTTTAATCGGCTGAGCTACCTAGGAGCACGCCCCCCACCTACGATTCTTTTTTTTAAAGCATCTTAACATACTTATTTTGCACCCAATAACTGTATCATTCAAAATTCTTGAAATTCTAATTCTGTTACTTGTGTCTAGTGAGTCTAACTCAAGGGGGATCACTTTTTTTTATGTGCTTTGTACTTTTAGATTAAGAGCTCATGTTTAGTAGAGCTATGGGCATCCTTTGGGGCTGAGTTGAGGATGTGCATTTGCTTCTTTCAGACACCCTGGGGCTCTTTCCAAATTAGGACTTTCATATTAACTTCTTGGCTTGAGGATTACTTTGATATGAATTCAAATGCCCAATGTGAGTAAAAGAAGCACTGTGATTACACATTCTCAGAGAATACCTTTTTCCTGCCCAGAGCTCAGACTGAGACACACAAATTACAACTTCATCTCCCTCTGTATGTGGGTTGATTTTTTTCTAGTTTGCCCTTTCCTGGCCATTCGGCCTTTGAGAACCACGGCCTTAGACTGGGGCTCCATTCTATGGGTCCCACATCTTCAGCACAAGCTCTCATCCCCATCCCCGGAGCCACTCAAACCTAAGCTCCCTGACTACCAGCAAACCCACTCAGTTTGGTAACTCATACTTCAGCATCCACTTGTTCCTGTCTTTACTTTTTGTTTTGCTCCTGAACAATTTCTCTTTCTCTTGCACTCTGTTATCCTTCAAAGAGATATCTGTTAGATTTCACCTAGTTTCCCAGACATTCTGCGGCAGGAAAGTTTTCAGGTTATCTAATCTCTAAATTGCCAAAAGAGAAATGCAGTATGTAGAGAATTAATTCAATTTGGTATATATTATACAGTCCACCAGATCAATGCTTCCCAGACTTTCATTTACATAAAATCAGCTAAGGATCTTGATAAAAGGCATATTCTGCTTCTAGCTCTTGGATAGGGTTGAAGGGTATGCCTTTCTAACAAGCTCCCAGGTGAGGCCAATACTGTTAAGACACTGAATGGCAAGTTTCTAGATGACCGTATTTTTTTAAATAGTAGTTATCTACAGATACTCAAGTTACAATCTTTTCTGAATTTGTTTCAATCATCTGACAAACAATGATGCTATTTTCATTTTTAAGAAAACATACTCAGTTTGTAATCACTTTATGATTTAGAAAATCATAATCCTACTAGATCTGCCTTATTCCTTCTGTGTTTATTTTGTCTATGGCTATGCTGTCATCTAGAAGAATGTGATGAAGAATATGACTTCCCTAGAGGGAGAAAACTTTACCTTATTGTATCACTAATGAGATCTTACATACAGAAAGCAATTAAAAATATTTCTAGAGAACAAACGACTCTGGTCCTATTTTCAATCTCTATCTTGAAAACTATATAACAAGGGCATTCCCATCATTTACTCATTTAATGAACATTAATTAATATGCCAGTCTTTACCCATAAGGAGCTTTAGAGTTATATCCACCTCTACTGGTTGAGTAGTCAAATAGTCAACATCTCAGTCATAATAATAATAATAATAGCTAACACTTATTGAACCATTGGATCTGACATGTATTACTTCACTGAAACCTTCAACATTTCTCTAAGGGAGTTACTATTCTTATCCTCATTTTTTTTTGAGAGAGAGAGAGAGTGTGTGTGTGCATGCACACACGCACACATAAGTGGAGGATGACGGACAGAGGGAGAGAGAGGGAGAGAATCCCAATCAGACTCTGTGTTGTCAGCACAGAGCCCAACTCAAGGCTCAATCCCATGACCATGAGATCACAATCTGAGCAGAAATCAAGAGCCAGACACTCAACCAACTAAGCTGCCCAGGTGCCCCTATCCATTTTATGGAGGAGAAAAGTTGAAGCTTGCAGAGAGGTAGATAACTTTCCCGTGGTCATGCCACTAGTAAATTGTAGAACAAGAATTTAAAATCACGACTCCATCCTGACTCCAGAATCCAAACTCTTACCCCCTAGGCTATACTATAGTCACACATAAGTTTCAAGGCACTCTGGCTCAGGTATGAAGCAAAGGTAACCATGTGAGGCCAACAGGAGAGGGACTACACTGAGATCCAGGGGGTTCTCATTCACGTGGACATAAAATATGGGCTGAGGGTAAATAACCTACTGCAAACACCTCAGGGAATGACGTATCCAAGGTCTGGTCTGAAGCAAAGTTTAATTCTAACTTGGATGAAATATGGAGGCTGAGGCTGCTGCTCCCCTTGCCAGCATTGGAACAGCTCCTGCTGCAACAGTCCTAAGATTTGGGAAGTCCAGCTGCAGGCATTTGAGGGAGAAAATAAAGTAGGGGACTCTAGGGTACAGACAGGCATAAAAGCACAGAAGCCAGCATGGTTATGCCAAAGTTCACTGATATGTTGAAGAAAGCCCACCATTTAGTAAATACTCTTTATTAGGATGAAGAAATCAGGATTTTCACAATGTGCTATGGTATCTGAAAATGCCATTGCATGGGTCTGGAAGACACAGCTCTGTACAACTTATATTTTCTGGACTTTAAACAGAAGACAAGTTCGGAAGAGGATTTGTCGAGTTGAAAGCATGAAAAGCTAAGGGTAAAGGGTTTGAGGAGTGAGCTCCCGAGTGGTACTTCCAAGTCGTTAGGTAGACAGATGATCAGTGTCAACAAACATCGAGAATGCTTGTGCCCACTCACTAGCAGATGCAACCTCTCCTAAAGAAAGGTATTTTTTATGTTTATTTTTGAGAGAGAGAGAGAGAGAGAGAGAGAGAGAGCAAGAGCAGGGGAGGGTCAGAGAGGGAGAGAGACAGAGAATCTGAAGCAGGCTCCAGGCTCCGAGCTGTCAGCACAGAGCCCAACACAGGGCTCAAACTCACAAACTGTGGGATCATGACCTGAGCTGAAGTTGGACAATTAACCGACTGAGCCACCCAGGTGCCCCAATAAAAGGTATTTTTTAAAAACTCAGACTAAATGGAATATAGTAAAATTCTTCCATCCGAATAGATTGTTACAGATCCTCATTTTAGCCGTTTATATCACTGTTTGCCATCTATAAAAAATTCAATCTAGAAAAACCAAGAGGAAAAAAAACTGTACACATTCTTTAATAATAACTCATGGTCTTGTGTATTATGAGAATAAGCATTATGTAATTATAAAACTATTGTATTATTGCCTGAGACTGATTCATCTCAGAACACCAGACAAGGTGTAAATGAAGCCATGGCCAAGGGTCAGTTCTTATGAAGGCTATTCAGGATCACTGTGTTTCGTGACAGCCACCTGACCCCTCACTCCAGCTGGTGGCAAGGGGGACAAAGCAAGACAGAGGAGAAACGGTCCTAGTGATAGCAGTGAGTGGCACAGCTTTTCCATATAAAGGAAAACATATTATTAGGTCATGGCTGACATTTAGTAGGTAATTCACTCAAATGACTTACCACTTCATACCCTGTAATTTGGTATGATTCTTCTTTTAATAGCACACTGAACAGATGCAGATTTCCCATTTACATTCAAAATGACAGCAAATTCTCTTTCCACCAATATGGCTCTTGTGAAGGATAAGGAAAGAAAAGGTGAGTGTTCTAGGGGACCACACAGATCTCTGGCCCTGGCTCTGTCTCATCATTCATTCCTCTGCCTCCATCTGCGCTCTATGCCTCTAAGAGCCCCTTCCCTACAGTCCCTTTATATCACTTGAAGTTCTATTCTTTCCTCTCTCAGCCCCTAAAAATGTGAATGTGCTTATCACTTAATAGATACAGATGGATACATGTGAAATAGACAAATTTTAATATGAAGAATCTGAAGAGATCATCCAATTCTCAGGCATGAGAAAGATGACCCTTCTCCCTTTCTATCACTGTAACTCATGTCTTCACGCATCCATCCATTTAAGGTTTGCTGTGATGTTTAAATGTATTTTTAAAGTATAAAAGAAATATAATAGACCCTAGATAACTAATTCCCATTTCCCCCCTATTCCTTTCCCCCAACTTACCCCCACTTTACCCAGAGCTCTCCTCTCCTTGAAAACAAATTTTGAAGAATGCCCTTGAGGGATGTGTAATACCCTACTGATTGCTAAATTGACCTTGAAACATTTTTTAAAGACTATGTGGACACATACCCTTTGTTCTCATGGCTTTTCATCTTCATATGAGTATGGCCAGTAATACTTAACCATCTAAAGTTTAAACCTTCTCTGAGGATTAAGTTGAAGCCTTGAAAGTCTTCTTTTAGAAGATAAAAGACAACAGTCTCCTTCATATAATGTCCCTCTTCCATCAAGCATTTTTTATAAGAACATTAACATCCTCAAGTTTAGTAGAAACAATTTGATTCAAAGGAGAATTGATTTCTGCAGATGGTCCTCAAATTCTGTTGCAGCTTTGGAAACATTCTTCCCAAGTAACCAAAATGACTAGTCTAATGTGAAAAAATTAGAATTCAGTTTTGCCATAGAAAAATGTAGCAAGAGCCAAGATCTTACATTTCTGCAGAACTGGAATTGAGAAAGAATAGCAGGTCAAATTAGGGCGCCACATTAAAATATTTCTCAATTGTGTGGTAGCTCATTTAATTGTTGGCAACTATTTGCTCCCTACCCTGTGAGAGAATTATACATCTTTGTTGTTTGCCCTGATTCCTGTAAGACGGAGCAAATCTCACTGCCCATAGTCAGACTTGGCCATGGACTTGATTGGCCAGTGAACATCAGCAGAAATGACAGTGTGCTTACTCCATGCAGGAGCTTGTTAAAGAGGTCTGCTCTTGCTTTTTAATCTCTACCTAAAGAATAGCATATCCTTGATGGAATGCTCCATTAGCCTGGATTCCAAAAGGAAGACTCATGGAAAAGAGCCATATGGAACCTAGCTTTGGCCACAGCTGCAGCTGCAGGCAACCAACAACAACAGGGGCAAGCTTCAACCTGTGCACGGAGGACATGCATGTTATTTGTCACTGAGATTTGGGGGGTGCTTTTCATCACAGAACAGATGATTAATACAACAAACAAATCATGATGTGTTTATCCCAAGAATGGGGAGACTAGGTTTCTGTGTTCTACAAAAAGGAAAAAGAAATGAACATTTATGGAAACTTTGTTCAAGGCCAACTACTGTTCTAGGAGTTTCGCAAAATTATCCACCAACCAGATGCCCAGAAAAACCTCTTGGGTCTCATCTATGACCTCTAAGTAAGTTTCCAGAGCTGGCATTCTATTATGAGTTGCTTACTAAAGCCATTCAGAAAAGTAAGATTCACTACATAATTTACAGTCACTACATTTCCAGAGAGTAGATATCTGGCCAAGATTAATCCCTATGTTTTTTTCATAATATGACTGATGTTTTAATGTACCACCAATTATTAGCATGATTTTCAGAGAAAATCCAGTTCACTAATGTTTGAAACTTTTTATTTCAAACCCATTTTTATTTCCTATATTCACCTACTTGTTGCCTAACTACCAAAAATATTAGATTCTTTCATTTTTAAGGGCAATCTCCACTTAAATTTTAGCTTCCTTTTATACTGCCATCAATTTCATTAAGATGCCTATAAACATAATGATAATAATGTGAATCTCACCAATAATTTATCTGTGCCAAAAGTTTGTAAGTGATAATCGAGATATCACCAAAAGATTTCAATTCATCAGAGTCTAGTATTATTAAAGATCAATACCATCACCATTAATGAGACACAGGCACTGTTCTGGGAAAGGATATATATCCAGAGTTTGATAAATGGACTTCAAACAAACAGCCGAAATAATTTATCCAGGCTAAAAGAAAGCTTTTAAAGGCTGGCAAAGTCAAATATAATATTCTAAAACAAAATTTTCCTATGCCTCTTCTGATTTGAAAAAAAAATTGTAGAGAGATACCATATACATCCTCTAGTGATGTTAATATTTTTAACCATTTTTATTCAACATTTTAACTACATGCCTGTTGGATAGAAAATATATCTATAAACGTGCCAATCTTTTTAGTTCTAGGCAAAGAATAAGATGTTGGGTGAAAATTAGAAACACAATATTAGAAAAAATATATGAAGGCTATTTTTTCCCCAAAGTACCTTACTAAAATTCACTATGAACACTCATGCACTGTTATATCTGCATATGAAATAAAGACACAGACTAGAAAATAAAAGAGGTAAGTTCAGGGAAGGGGATTATGGGTGATTTGGTTTATTTACCTTTTATTTTTATAATAATATTTTTAAACAGTTACAAATAAATGCTGCTACTAGAATCTTATATGTTAATTTTAATATCCTATTTATATGTTAATTTTAGTAAATCTAAGCAATCCATGCTTTTTTCAGAAAACATATACATCACAAGGAAATAAAAAAGAAAACAAAAAGCATCCATAATCCTACAAAAATTCTAAATTCTTTGAGTCTTTTGTGTCTGTGCATATTTATATGAATAGAGGAAAGAAACAAGAGTTCCACTTCAAGGAAAAAATGATGCATAGTGTCAGAACACCCATCCTGTTGAGAACAGCTAAAAGATGGACAGTGTTTTAAAATATATACTTGAGGGGCACCTGAATGGCTCAGTCGGCTGAGCGTCCATCTGACTCTTGTTTTCAGCTCAGGTCATAATCTCACAGTTCGTGAGTTTGAGCCCCGTGTCAGGCTCTATGCTGACATTGAGGAGCCTGCTTGGGATTCTTTCTCTCTCCCTCTCTCTCTACTTCTCCCCCACTAATGCTCACCTTCTCTTTCTCTCCCTCGCTCTCTCTCTCTCCCTCTCTCTCTACTTCTCCCCCACTAATGCTCACCTTCTCTTTCTCTCCCTCGCTCTCTCTCTCTCCCTCTCAAAATAAATAAACTTTAAAAAAAATAAAATATATATTTGAAATATACGTTGGCCTCAAAGAACTACCAAGACAGTGAGAAGAGGTGAGACAAGATTTAAGAGAAGAGGGAAACCAAGAAGGGTAATCCAGAACTTAGGGCACTTTTCCCCTTGAGGCAAACTGCCAGTTCTGAAAATGAAAACAACAAATGAGAGGCTAAGAAAGTGAGCACAATAAAATAAAAACTTGAGTACACGGCATCAGAACAAGGAGGGACTTAGTAAATAAATACCCTGTACTTTAAGTGAGATTCTGAAAGGGCTTAAGAGGAATTAGGAACAGAACAGCCCTCACAAGAACTGAAGCTCAGATTTGAATCTGGTCTCAGTTTCTGATGGGATGAGATTGATTCTGTTCAAATGAACTGTATACAAGAGCCAGAGGAAATCTTCCCAGGACAAAAAACATTACCTAGAGCCCAAAATTATCTCTAAAATTTTCCTTTTTTTTCCCCAATATATGAAATTTATTGTCAAATTGGTTTCCATACAACACCCAGTGCTCATCCCATAATGTGCCCTCCTCAATACCCATCACCCACCCTCCCCTCCCTCCCACCCCCCATCAACCCTTAGTTTGTTCTCAGTTTTTAAGAGTCTCTTATGCTTTGGCTCTCTCCTACTCTAACCTCTTTTTTTTTTTTTCCTTCCCCTCACCCATGGGTTTCTGTTAAGTTTCTCAGGATCCACATAAGAATGGAAATATATGGTATCTGTCTTTCTCTGTATGGCTTATTTCACTTAGCATCACACTCTCCAGTTCCATCCACGTTGCTACAAAGGGCCATATTTCATTCTTTCTCATTGCCATGTAGTACTCCATTGTGTATATAAACCACATTTTCTTTATCTAAAATTTTTCATAAACAATGCCTGGCCTTCAATAAACAAGAAAGAGAGAAAGAGAGAAAGAGAGAAAGAAAGAAAGAAAGAAAGAAAGAAAGAAAGAAAGAAAGAAAAGGGAGGGAGGGAGGGAGGGAGGGAGGGAAGGAAGGAAGGAAGGAAGGAAGGAAAGAAAGAAAAGAAAGAAAGAAAAGAAAAGAAAAGAAAAGAAAAGAAAAGAAAAGAAAAGAAAGAGCAATCAAGCAAGCACGGGGTACCTGGGTGGGTCAGTCAGTTAAGCATCCAAACTCTTGGTTTTGGCTCGGGTCATGATCTCACAGTTCATGGGTTCAAACTCCACCTTGGTTGGGCTCTGTGCTGACAGCTCAGAGCCCGGAGACTACTTCAGATTCTCTGTCTCCCTCTCTCTCTGCCACTCCCCTGTTTCTCTCTCTCTCAAAAATGAATAAACATTTTTTAAAAAGGAAGAAAGCATGTAAGAGGGTAAGATTTATCTGCAAATCAACAAAAAAACACAATGGAAATAAACTCACAAGTGATACAAATATTGAAGTATCAAAGACCAGATAAACTATTATTATGTTCAATCAATAACTGATGGATAAAGATGGAGAATTTCAGAGAACTGGAAACCAGAAAATAAATCAAACAGAGTCTAAAATTAGAAAATAAAACATGGTAAATTGACAACAGGAAATTACATGCAACTGAAAAAACAATTAGTGAAGAGGTCATCAGAGGGGAATATACACCCTGAAGCATGGAAAATCAAAATGAAAGAATTGAGAAATGATCCTAAAAGACATAAGGGATAAGGAGAAAGTGTCCAAGCATAAGAGAAAATAAAGCAGAAGGGATATTTGAAGAAATAATGGCAAAACTTTTCCCCCCAAAAATGTCAAAACACCAATAAGTGCTACAAACTCCAAGAAGAGTAAATACAAAGAAAACCACACCTGAGCACACCATCGTCAGACTACTGAAAAACAAAGAGAAAGAGAAAAAGCTGCAAATCCATTGGAGGAAAAGAGATGTATTACCTTTAGAAGAACAACTGAGGCACCTGGGTGGTGTTGAACTCTTGATTTCAGCTCAGGTCATGATCTCATGGTTTGTGAGTTCAAGCACCGCATCTAACTCTGTGCTGACAGTGTGGAGACTGCTTGGGATTCTCTCTCTCCCTCTCTCTCTCCCCTGCTCGTGCTCTCTCTCTCTCTCTCAAAAAAAAAAAAAAATTAAAACAACAACACTAAAACCATCAGCTGATGGTTTTCTTGTTGTTCAACAAGAAAGGGAAAAAAAAGCAAGAAGACAATGTAATGATATACTCAAAGTGCTAAAAACAAAACAACAAAACACCTGCCTACACAGAATTATTTATCCACCAAAAATATCCTTCAAAGTTTAAGACAAATACATTTAATACAAAAACTGAGAGGATGTGTGACTGGCACAAATGCACTCATGGAAATACAAAAGGGAGTGCTTCAAGAGAAAGAAAAATCATCCCAGAAAGAAGAACTAAGATACAGAACAGAATGCAGAACAATGGAAAGGGTAAAGTATGTCAGTACATTTAAGTAAATATTGACTAGAAAATAACAGGAACAATATCATCTGGAGTTTAAAAGATATCATTAATAACCTTGACATTAGTAGCACATAAGACATGAGGGGGTTACTCTGCCCTCTTGGCATTTCCCAGAACTAGTAAAGGTAGTACTACATACAATACTTGAATAAATATTTTATTAACAGAAAGATGGTAAGATAAAAGAACACAGACTAGTAGCACAAATAAGTATTAAGATAGCTTTACCAAATATATAATTAATACACTGAATGTGAATATATCAAATACATAATTTTAGAAAAACTGTCAAACTATCATCACAAATAAGCAACTCAATTACATAGAAAAGATACACCATCAATAGGTGAGGTCGGGAACAAAAGGATGGAAAATCATATATGCCATGCAAACACTCATTAAAAGAAGGCTGGTATATCTTCACTACTGTAAGATACAGCAGATTTAAAGGCAAGAAACATTACTCTTCATATTACAAATTTTATCATCAATTTTTTTGGATGTTTTATGATGGATGTTTTATGATGGCAAAAGCATAGATCTAAAGGGAAAACACAATGCCTAAATTTGTATGATGAATCTAAAAATACTACGTAAAGCCAAAAACTGGCAGAAATAGAAGAATAGAAAAATCCACATCATGGTTAGAGACTTTAACACATTCTTCTCAGTAACTGAGAGAAAAAGCAAATACATCATCAGTAAGGATACAGAGCAAGATTAACAAAGGACTTAGTGGACAGACAGACAACAGAGCACCAACTAGTGTCAACTACACATTCTTCTCAAATACCACAGGATATTTACCAAATAATCTCAGATCTGGGGCAAAAATCAAGTTCCAACCAATTTTAGAAGATTTAAGTAACACATGTCATGTCCTGACTAATCACAGTGGAATTAAAACTAATAATTAATACCAAAAAGATAACTAAAAAATCCCCATATGTTTGGACATTAACCAATGCTGTTCTAAATAGTTCATGGGTTAAAGAAGATAATGAAAATGAGAACTATTTGAGATGAATGACAATTTTTTTAATTGCATATTCATTTTTTCCAGATGAAGAATTAATGTCACACTTAGAAGGACATTTATGGCCTTATGTGCATATCGGAAAATTGAGAAAGGCTAAAAGAAGAGGAAGAAGAGGAAGAGGAAGAGGAAGAGGAAGAGGAAGAAGAAGAAGAAGAAGAAGAAGAAAAAGGACATCAACTACAGTATCTACAGACATTAAAACATAAGGAAATATTAACAACTTTATGCCAAAAAATTTGACATAATAAATTAAGTGGACTAATTCCTAGAAAAATATAACTTAGCAAAAGTATCAGAAAATCTGATAAGTCCTATAACTATTAGAGAAATTGAATACAGCTTGGTATTTTTTCCATACAGCAATATATTATAAGCATTTCCTTATGTCATTAAGTATCCTTGTTCAGTGACAGAGGACATTTATTACAATATAGTTATAAGATTGGGGTTTCATTTAAGCTTTATTAATTCTTAACCATGTGACCTTTGATAAGTTATTTAACCTCTTTATACTACAATTTTTAAAACTATGACCTAATAGGTGAGACATTACATTTACTTAGTACAATGTCTTGAATCTAGAAAATGTTTGATAATGATAGCAATGAATATTGCTAATGAAAAAGGCATGGTAGCCTTTTTTCCCCTCTTACAAATGTTGCAAGAAATCCTTATCTACTTTTACACACATCCCTAATTTCCTTAGAGTAAAATCCTGGACATGAAATTAATGGATCAAGAGATTCATGACACATAGGGTCCAACTGTCCTTCAGAAAAGCTGAATCCGCTTACACTTCCATAAACAGTAAAAAAAAAAAAAAAAAAAAGTACTCATTTTCCTATACCCTTGGCCACGTGGATATTATCCTTTTTTACTTTTGCCAATTTGGTAGGACAAAGTGGTTGATCAGTATTAGATTCATTTTGGATTATATTTATTATTTAGTAAGGATGAACACTTATTAGATCTATTGACATCTGAAACTGTCCCTGCATAAATGGCCATTTCATACCTTTTACCAAGGCAGAAGGAAAAAAGGAAAAACTGGGGCACATCACACAGTAATGGCAGTCAAGTGGTTCCAAAGCAAATACCTGTTGGTTTTCACACGGAGGGTAAGGAGATACAGGAGAGACAGGCCACTGCAGCTTGGCAGATGGCATGTTTAAAAAGCAAGGGAACTTACTTAGGAGGCTTGTCTTGGCTAGCTGCAAGACAGAGAGAGCTCCACACCTGCCCACCAGATTCTTAAATTTACATAGAGGTTGTAATGGGGTTCTGTCCTGTATAACACTTGATGTTCCCAACAGCACCTTACTCTCTCAAGCCTGCAGCCTTGAAAAGGGCTCCTGCTGTGGGAAGTACGGGCAGAATGTACATGCCAGGGAAAGGGGAGGGAGGGAGTGAGGAGCCTAAGATAGCCCACATCCAGCTCCAGGGTCAGCCAGCAGTCATGATGACCTTCTCCAACAATACCATCCAAAATATTTTAGATAGTGTTTCCTTTCTAGGGACCCTAAAAGTTTTTGCACGTAGGTCGCCTTCTTGACAGCCCTTCTTTCTTCCATTTTTCCTCTAGGATATTTGTAGTATTTCAGACTGACATTACAAGAGTTTGTTGCTCACCTTTTTTTTTTTAATTTTTTTTTCAACGTTTATTTATTTTTGGGACAGAGAGAGACAGAGCATGAATGGGGGAGGGGCAGAGAGAGAGGGAGACACAGAATTGGAAACAGGCTCCAGGCTCTGAGCCATCAGCCCAGAGCCCGACGCGGGGCTCGAACTCACGGACCGCGAGATCGTGACCTGGCTGAAGTCGGACGCTTAACCGACTGCGCCACCCAGGCGCCCCTGTTGCTCACCTTTTAATTCTGTTTAGGTTTATTTACTTTCATTGTCATTTAATAAGGAAAGTAATAAGGCCATGGATTTGTCTCGGCAGTTTTGGTCATATCCTGTGGGTTCTTACAGGGAGTTTTTTCATTGTCAATTTTTTTGCATCTGCAATGTATTTTTCTTAGTATCTGGATTTAGTACATAAATATAGAAGAGAAAACAAAATCAGGACAGCACAATTACCAACTCACATTATCTGTTAGGTTTTGTTTCTTGGATTAATTATAGAATATTAAACAAAGAACATAAAAACCATACCACGAGGATATTCTCAACTAGAATAACTGAGTTTTTTCCAATTCAAAGGTTAAAGAAAAAATAAGGGAGCAGGGAGGGTATATAGATTCTAAAAGGCAAAGATTATACATACTCACTGTCAGAAGTGGTATGTAGTTGAAATGATATTGCACCCATGATCAGATAATGCTTTAACATGCCAGATGTAATCCATAACACACAGGTCTCAGGAAATGAGATGCCAGGCTGCAAACACACAGCCTGTACTTGAGTCGTCCGCAATTGCAGGCAAAAAACGTATCACCACAACAAACTTCCCTGAGGTCTGTTTTACTAGGACCAGAAATTACCTTCATTATTAACAGTATATGCAGCATTGTTTATACTGTAGCATTGACAGTTTAGAAATGATTGACATTTCCAAAAGAGCCATCTAAGAAGAGATTTTGAAATCATTTGAATTGAGGACAGCCCATGGCTTCTTGTCAAATGAAGCTCCTATTAAATACAAGAAAACCCAAAACAAGGCTTGTAAGGATGCAAAACTTACTGAACTGATGCTGAGGCACTGACTGAACCAAGGTACTTATTGGAATTTTACATTAAACATTTTCAGGTGAAAGCTGCATATAAAATCTGTGCAAAATATGAGAAAAACAGACAACCCTGATTTTGCTCAATCATATATGTCAATGTTTATCAAACAGATTGAAGTTATGGGGCGCCTGGGTGGCTCAGTCGGTTAAGTGTCCGACTTCAGCTCAGGTCACGATCTCATGGTCTGTGGGTTCGAGCCCCACATCCGGCTCTGGGCTGATGGCTCAGAGCCTGGAGTCTGCTTCCGATTCTGTGTCTCCTTCTCTCTCTTCCCCTCCCCCATTCATGCTCTGTCTCTCTCTGTCTCAAAAACAAATAAAAATGTTAAAAAAGAAAAAAAATTAAAAAAAAAAAAAAGATTGAAGTTATGCCCCACCCAAGGGGGTACAGTATTCTTTCTTTTCCGTGGCGGATACGTTCTGAGACCCCCACTGGGTTCCTGAAACCCCCAATAGTACCAAATCTTATATATATTGTGTTTTTTCCTATACAAACATACCTATGATAGAGTTAAATTTACAAATTAAGCATAGTCAGAGACTAACAATAACTAACGATAAAATATAACACCCATAACAACATACTGTTGGGTCTCCTGGGTGGCTCAGTCGGTTAAATGTCAGACTCTCCATTTTCGCTCACGTCACTCACCATCTCACGTTTCCTGAACTGGAGCCCCACATCGGGCTCTGCACTGAGCGCACCGAGCCTGCTTGGGATTCTCTCTCTCTCCTCTCCTCTCTCTCTCTCTCTCTCTCTCCTCTCTCTCTCTCCTCCCTCTCTCTCACACACACACAAAATAAACATTTAAAAAAAACCAATATCCTGTTACACTATACACTTAAAATATACACATAAAACAATAAAAGTTATGTGAATGTGGTCTCTCTCTCTCTCAAAATACCTTATTGTACTTCACTCACCCTTCTTGCGATGACGTGGAGATGATAAAAAGCCCGAGTGACGAGACGAAGCGCTGAAATGCCGTGAGTGACGCCGTAATTGTGACGTCACTTGACGCTACGTCAGAAGGAGGAGCATCTGCTTCCAGACCAGGGAGGAGGGCCGAACCGAGCGGAAAACCTTGGAAGGCGAAACCATGGATAAGGGGGACCACTGTAGAGTACAGCTGTAAGAGCTTGGCAAAGCAAAGCACCAAACAACAGACAAAATACACAGCTGCAAAAGGGAGATTGATTCTAGCCTCTGTTTTGGCACAAGTGACCCTGTTCCCATCAAAAGCATCACTAGAAGAGTCTGAGTCACTGGTTTTTTTTCAAATGCCACAGAGAATTTCTTTTTTTTTTTTTTAACGTTTCTTTTTTTGTTTATTTATTTTTGAGAGAGACAGAGACAGAGACAGAGACAGAGACAGAGCACGAGCAGGGAAGGGGCAGAGAGAGAGGGAGACACAGAATCCGAAGCAGGCTCCAGGTTCTGAGCTGTCAGCACAGAGCCTGATGCGGGACTCGAACTCACGTACCGTGAGATCATGCCCTGAGCTGAAGTCGGATTTTCAACCAACTGAGCCACCCAGGAGCCCCAAGAATTTCTTAACAGCAGCATTTTCCAAACTGACTTCCCAAAGAATCCTTATAACCCAGTGCACATTTAACATTGGCCCGGAAAACACCATTTGGTATATATTTTATAGAAGAATGTTTATTGACATGCATACATTTCCAAGTAGTCCAACACTATGTATAAGATAGTAACAATTGTGTTATTATATATTGATACATTATTTATCTAATTATTTATATATCTAAATATATGTAAGATATATAGTATATATTTTGTTACACACACATACATAATTTCTTCATTATTCTTAGATTCCATATATGCAAATTTGTCTATTTGCCAAAATGTACTTGTAACACCAAAATTAATACTAAGGGAACTCTTGCAGTCATTCACTGACCTTCAAAAAGGGAGGAAAATCTTGAGTTGCCCAACATTTATGTTGTCAATTGAGGTCAAACAGGCGATCATGGTTTACTTAGTGCCATCTTTTTCACATTTCTGTGCTTTTCACATTTTTCACATTTTTGTTGGTGATTTTACATGGATCCCAGACATAGGGCTAAAGTGCTGTCTACTGTTCCTAAGTGCAAGAAGGCTGTGATGTGCCTGATGCAGAAAAGCATGTATTAAACAAGCTTCATTCAGGCATTAGTTATAATGCTGCTAGCTATGAGTTCAATATTAATAAACCAGCAATGATATTAAATAGTGTCCCTAAATAGAAACACATATAAAACAAGGTTATATATTGATCAGTTGACAAAAAATGTGACCAGAGGCTCATAGGAACCTAACCCTGAATCTGCCCTAGGGGCAATGATGCAGTATTCTGTTCAAAGCAAGTTTATAGAATATAACTACCAGCAGATAACAAGAATGACATAGATACATACATACATACATACATACATACATACATACATACATACCAAACTTTAGGAAAATTTTTAAAATGTTTATTTTAGAGAGAGACAGACAGAGCATGAGTGGGGGAGGGGTAGAGAGAGAGGGAGACACAGAATCCAAAGCAGGCTCCAGGCTCTGAGCTGTTAGCACATAGCCCCACATGGGGCTTGAACTCATAAACCGTGATATCAAGACCTGAGCCGAAGTCAGACACTTAAACAACTGAGCCACCCAGGTGCTCCTGGAACTTCAATCCTTTAAGCTAGAGAAATGAGCCTGAATAAGATCCATGTCTGATAGCTATTCATTTTTTCAATGAATGAATATTGGAGATAAAAGTGGTGCACAAATATGGGCATTGCCATGACTTTCTGGACATTTGTGGTCTAACAGGGAAGGGCCACCATTCATATATGTTATATGATGCACAACCTGACTAGAAAATACAAATGTAACTAAATAATCACATTAATGAATTAATAATCACAGACTTAGCTAAGTGCTCTGTGAGAGAAGAATATGGTTCTCTAACAAAGAAGTCACCCATGGAGTGCCTGGGTGGCTCACTTGGGTTAAGCATCCGACTCTTGATTTCAACTCAGGGAATGATCTCACTGTTCGCGAATTCGAGCCCCATGTTGGGCTGTGCGCTGACTGTGCCAATCCTGCTTGAGATTCTCTCCCTCTCTCTTTCTCTGCCCCTGCCCTGCTCGTGCTCTCTCTCTCAAAAGTAAATATTTAAAAATATATATACATAAATAAAATTTTTAAGGAAGTCCCCCAACTTAGATGGAAGGTAGGGGATGAGGAGAATATTCCAATCAGAAAACATGGCCTGGGCAAAGCCTGATAGCAGGAGGAAGCATGACATTCTGTAGAAACTGTAAGAAGGACATTGTGCCCAAATCAAAAGAAAGACAAGTGGTCCAAAATAAAACTTGAGAGTCAGGCAGGGGGTGAACCATCCAAGGCCTTGTAAGCCAAGCTACAAAATGTTGGTTTTATTCTGAGTGCAATGGGAAACCACTAATGGGAGATGATTAGATTATTTGCCTTAAAAAGTCGCCCTGGCTACAGTGCAGCCACGGTGGAAGGGGGTGGTCAAAATCAATGTGGGGAGAACAGTCAAATTATCATAACCTCCCTCAAGTGTCTCCTACAGTATAATTACAGCCTAGCAAATATATAGCTCTAAGTGTGTGGATTAGACCTTACACAGAGGGAAGAATAATAAGATCAGCAAAACAAAAGAGCTTCATATCTCTTATTCTAAAATTTATAAACCATGGGAATACTGTGACTTCTTTTCATTCCAAATATATATCTGAATTTCCTTTCAGAGGCACATTTAATCTTCTTTACTATGACTTCTCTTATTTTTCAAGAGGTACATTTGTGTCTCCATGCAAATGTATACTTCATCTTGTCATTACTCTCCTAATTGTGCAACGTCTGCTTCAGTCACTTTTTGAATGTGTGATATAAGTATTCTTATGAATACAAAGACTGCCTCCTCTGTGGGTCCCAAAACAACTTCTGAAAATGAAGGAGGTGGCAGGGAACCTTAAGTTATACTCAGTAATTATAGGTAACCCAGAAAACTCATGATGTAAAACATCTAGCTCTTTGCTGTGGATGCTCCCCTCACTTTTTCCTGTTTGCAGATTTTTAAATACATGGTAAAAGTTGTGTTCCAAAAGTGTAAGGGATGAAGGAGAGAGAAAAAAGGAGGAGAAGCAGGAACAGGTGAAGGGAAAAGATGAGACGTTATCTCCTACCCATGTGAACTTGTCTGGTCCTCGTCGAACCAATGACTTTAAGCAGATCATTCAAGTCTAGTGGGGAATAAGGACTGTGCATCAGATGACATGGGGACATTTTGTGTGATGATGTGATCGTGGCATGTAAAAGATATATTTAAATGCCATTATTTATTAGTGATGTATAATGAAGCATTTTTGAGTAAAATGACATGATGTCTAGGACTTGCTTTTTAATGATCTAGAAAGGGAATAAGATAAATGAAATGTGGTTGACAAAAGATGAGTAAGTTACAGAGAGGGAGGGAGGCAAACCATAAGAGATTCTTAAATGCAGAGAACAAACTGAGGGTTTATGGGAGTGGGGGAGAGGGGAAAGTGGGTGATGGGCATTGAGGAGGGCATTTGTTGGGATGAGCACTGGATGTTGTATAGAAGCCAATTCGACAATAAATTATATTTTTAAAAAACACAACAGATTAGTAAATGTTGAGTCTAGGTAATAGGTACATAGGAATTCATTACACTTTTCTCTTAACTTTGGTATATTCTTTAAAACTGAGGGAAAGCAGACAGAGGCCAAATTGCAGTGGGCTGAGGAGTGACACGGAGATATTTTGTTTCCTCTGTCTCAAAGCCTTTAGTACATTTTTACAAAATGTTTCGCTTTGTTTTAATTAGCATTCAAGAAATTAAGAGAGTGAATTCTTAACTGGGAAGAGATATTATGCAGCCTCATTTCTCAGGAGACAATGGTCCGGGTACCATAGAAGGTGGCCAGTAACACAGCAGTCCCTGGTGGAACTTTGGGCACCAGCCAGAAGCCCTGCAACCCTGGAGAGGCAGACAAAGGTGATAAACAACAGCCAAGATGGATTTGTGGAACTTGCAACAATTCCTTCCAAGCCCCAGAAAGGACTTGGGGAGGTGAACCTGATAAATGACTGCAGTTGCAGCGTTCAGCAGAATAAGTGCACAGACTCAATATTTGGGCTTCAAAGGGAAAAGCCATGCCTTGAGGCTGGACAACTGGGGAGCAGAGAACACACACACGCACACACACACACACACACACACACACACACACACACACACAAACGCTGACACAAAGCACTTACCTTGAGCTGTGTACTGTTCTTTATGTATACTCATTTCATCCTCTGAACAACTGTGAAGAGGTATTGTTATATAGAAATGCAGAAACCAAAGGACAACAAGGTTCTCTAATTTGCCCTCTCCAGCTAGTGAGTAGAAGATCTGGAATTCTAACCCAGGCAATCTGACTCCAAAGTCTATGCTCTTTACATCTTTTCTATACCACTGCTTGTGCCTCTCTCTCCTTCTCTCTCTCTAAGGGAAAACAACCAGACAGACATTCACTAGTATGTTTGTGGTTGAATATTTTTTTTCCTTTGCACTCAATCTATGTTCTAGATTTTGTGAGTTAACATGTATTACTCACATCTTTATTTTTTAAATCCATAAATATATATATATTTAATATTTTTAATGTTTATTTATTTCCAAAGGAGAGAGACAGAGCGTGAGTGGAGGAGAGGCAGAATGAGAGACAGAGAGAGAGAGAGCAAGAGAGAGAGAGAGAGACAGAATCTGAAGCAGGCTCCAGGCTCTGAGGTGTTACCACAGAGCCCGATGTGGGGCTCAAACTCACAAACTGCGAGATCATGATCGGAGCCAAAGTCGGACGCTCAACCGACTGAGCCACCCAGGCGCCCCCATAAATATATATTTTAAATAAGGATCTTCCTTCTTAGAAAATCCTCTAAATATTAATATGAGATTTTACTCAGATTAAGTGAAAGAAAAAAGTGACTTCTGGGAAGCATTTTTGCTTGATGTTCATGAAAATGTGTTCCCTAAGAACGAAAAGGACTATGAGGTAGAAAATGTGACTGTTAACATGGAAAAAATGTCAGGAAAACCCTCCCATGACAGAAAATACCTCCTGACACTACAAGAGAGAAATATGGGATGAACAGAATGTGGTGAATTGCAAAACTGGCCACAAATTTTTCTACCCCAGTATCCACAGTGCTTTGCAATGGGACATTGCTCTTCCCATCAAGACCAGGAGATTGTGGGAATCTAATGCACAGCATGGTGAGTACAGTTAACAATACTATATTCTACACTTGAAAGTTGCTAAAAGAGTGGATCTTAAAAGTCCTTATCACACACACACACACACACACACACACACACACACACACACACACACAAATGGTAACTGTATAAGATAATAGATATGTTAACTAACCTAATTGTGGTCATCATTCCTCAATATACACATATATTAAATCATCACATCGTCACCTTAAACTTACAAAATGCTACATATCAATCATATCTCAATTAAGCTGGGGGAGGGGAGAAAGAGGTCTGCTTTTTCATCACCTTGTATCTGGGCTTGGCCACAGACGTTCATTGAGCCAACGGACATTGGCAGATGTAATATAAGCAGAGACCTGAGAAACACTTCTCTGTGGTTTGCTTCTTGCTGATCCTAAAACCTTGAGATAGCATGTAAATGAACCCAAGCTAACCGACTAGAAGATGAAAAGCCAGACAGAGAAAATCATGGCTCTCTGGCTTATCACCTGCCAACCACCAAACATGTAAGTGAGGCCCACCAGCTGACCAGAGTTGCATGCCTCAGTTTCTTTATCTGTAAAATAAAGCTAATTTTGTAAGAGTTTATTGAGTCGGGTATAATAATGTATTTATAACTATACCAAGCATAATGAACATTACCAAATGTTATTATTTTAGGGAAAAATTGAGAAAGACATTGAAATGGACCAATTACCAAGTGTAATCCCATATAGCACGCCCATCCAGGTTATATCTACCTTTCATTGTCATTGAGCTACTTCACAACTCTGTAGAAAATGGGGAATAATGTAAATTATCGTTGTCCATAAAAATGCAGGAATATAATTGATTATTGCCTCATAGATAGACCTATCTTGATTCTATTGGTAAATCTATTCCAGCATTCCTTATTTGCCTGTATAATATGTGGTTCTTCAAATTTCCATTGGAAACAACCATAGCATCTTACTGGTTTTCTAACTAATGAGTTAAATAAAATCTTTGATACATGTTCATTGTATGTTTGTATGTGAGTCAAAATTCCCCATTTTAAAGTATCTTTTAACACTATAATTATAGTGTTTAAAAAAAATCTCTTGTGAGTCAAAAATATTGTGCCCACTTTCTTTTATATAAGAAAAAACCACAGGGGCGCCTGGGTGGCGCAGTCGGTTAAGCGTCCGACTTCGGCTCAGGTCATGATCTCGCGGTCCGTGAGTTCGAGCCCCGCGTCGGGCTCTGGGCTGATGGCTCGGAGCCTGGAGCCTGTTTCCGATTCTGTGTCTCCCTCTCTCTCTGCCCCTCCCCCGTTCATGCTCTGTCTCTCTCTGTCCCAAAAATAAATAAACATTGAAAAAAAAATTAAAAAAAAAAAAGAAAAAACCACAAAGGTATTCTCACACATGCAAGGGCACAGGTATACATATAAAATATAGAACACACACACCTTCATTTTAAAAAGTGCTTGAAGAAATCAGCATACTGAAACATAAATCAACATTAAGAAATTTGGAACAGGAGAGCACTGAAGTTAAACATTGAAATTCCTTAAATATAAGTCATATAAATATATATGGCTAGAGGTTACAGAAATAGGAAAAACATGGTTTGAAAACAACACAATAGTTTTAAAATAAATTAAACTACAATAATATAGGGAGGATTCTGGGGAAATGTGGTAAAAATATAACATTCTGACACCCTACCATGCCCAATTCCCTTCTTTTATTTTTTAAGATATTCTTAAGTAATCTCTACACCCAACGTGGGGCTCAAACCCACAACTCCAAGATCAAGGGTCACTTGCTCTACCAACTGAGCCAGCCAGGCACTCTACCCCACCCCCAATTCCCTCAAGTAGATGAGGAAATCCTATTCCATAACCACCTTACCATACAGAAGGGTTTCCCCTACATACCTGAAAAAGTTTCTGCAAATAAAGCGCAGTGGTGAGGAGGGTGGAGAGCCTACCTGTCGTGTTCTCCCCCAATACTCATAAACAGAATTTTTCCTTCTGGCAGCTCCTTCCTGCAGACCCTCCCACTGGGCCACATCAATGATCTGCCTATGTCAAGGGATCTAAAAGGGGACAGACAACCTCGTGACTATGTACACTTAAAACTAATTACCTTTGCTCTGATTTGCCACTTTTTGTAAGTATAACAACACTAAGGAACTGTAAGGACTACCACTATCTTTACCCAAAATGTTTTGTTAGGAAGAGGATGTGTAGAAAGTGTATTTTACTATTCAAAACTTGTAATTCAAAATGAATTACCATGATTCTGACTTAGCAAGAGCTGAGCACTTACAAACTCATAAAGAAGTGGAGGGGCCAAAATTTTCTATCCCAACATATGCCTCTTTGGCATGTGGATTATTTTAGTTTTATTATTTAAAAAAATTTTTTTAATGTTTATTTATTTTTGAGAGAGACAGAGCACAAGTGGGGGAGGAGCAGAGAGAGAAAGAGGGAGACACAGAATCTGAAACAGGCTCCAGGCTCCGAGCTGTCAGCACAGAGTCCCACGTGTGGCTCGAACCCACACGTGGTGAGATCGTGACCTGAGCCAAAGTTCAATGCTTAACTGACTGAGCCACCCAGGTGCCACCTAGGTTGGTTATTTTTAAAAAACAGAAGACTCATGGGGCGCCTGGGTGGCGCAGTCGGTTAAGCGTCCGACTTCAGCCAGGTCACGATCTCGCGGTCCGTGAGTTCGAGCCCCGTGTCGGGCTCTGGGCTGATGGCTCAGAGCCTGGAGCCTGTTTCCGATTCTGTGTCTCCCTCTCTCTCTGCCCCTCCCCCGTTCATGCTCTGTCTCTCTCTGTCCCAAAAATAAATAAAAAAAAAAAACGTTGAAAAAAAAAAAACAGAAGACTCAAGGAGTTTTTCTTTTTTTGCCTCCCTTGTAACCACCTAAAAGAATTTAGATAGAGGACCTATTCCAGGAAGGGAGATATCACTATAGATACCTATAGTGTAACATGAAGTAGGTATGCTAGACAGGGAGGAAACTAGCAATACCCCTTTGACCTAAATTGTCTCTATGTCCCATTGTTTCTGTATGGCCCAACAAACATATTTACCCAACATTTACTCTTTCTATTCTTTTTGTGAATTGCATTCCTTCCCTTCAAGCCTCAGGCCCCTACCCTCTTCTCCTTAAGCCATAATGACATATATACCTCATTTCTCCTTTCTTTGTAATCTCATTTTTATGTGGTTTCCCCCATATATACGTAATTAAATTTCATTTTTCCTATTAAACTATCTCATGTCAATTTAATTCTTAGACCAGCTAAAAGAACTTGAAGTGTAGAAGAAAAATTTTCCTCTCCAACATAAGCCACACCATCTGTCACAAGACTATTTGTTGAATGAAAGGTAATCACAAGAATGTTTATTGAATGAAAGGTAAATAGCCACAGAGCCTTTTGTTGATATCTTGACAAATGAAATAATTAGTATAACAGTGACTTATTAGTCCTCCTACAGGAAAGTGTGCTAAGAAACTACAAAAAATTTACATCACATATGCCAATATTTTCTACCTAAAAAAAGATATAGCACACTTAAATGTATAATTCCTGAAAAGAATTAATAAATATAATTCTGACTTACATGAGTACAACTTCTTTTTTTTTTTCAGTTTATTTATTTACTTTGAGAGACAGAAAGAGTGAGTGGGGGAGGGGCAGAGAGAGAGAATCCCAGGCACTGCTATCAGTGCAGAGCCCAATGCAGGGCTGGAACTCACCAACTGTGAGATCATGACCCAAGACAAAATCGAAAGTCAGATACTTAACCGACTGAGCCACCCAGGTGCTCCACATGGGTACAACTTCTAAGAAACTTCAGGGAATATATCATCCTCAACCAGGATATTCGCTTTTTGGAAAGAAAGATAGATCTTTCCCCCAAAAGACCAAATTACTATTTTTTTATGAAAAGTCAGCTAAATGCTAACCAGATATTAAGGCTTCTAAATGTTTACATCCTTCTAGACCAAATGTTCCCCCATTTTTGTCTTAAAGGGGCAGATAGTAAATATTTTTGCCTTGCAAAAATATGGTCTCTGTCACAACTATTCATAGTTGTGCAAAAGGCTGCCAATATGTCAACAAATGGATATGGCTGGGGTCCAATTAAATGTATTTACAAAAACAGGCAGAGAGCCAGATTTAGCCGTAGGCCATAATTTGCTGGCCTTTCCTCTAGAACTCAGTTACTGCAAAATAAAGTGTGAGAGGAGCAGGAAACATCCCCGACCCTATTTTCCCACACGAATCAGAGTTCAGCCTTCTTGTTTTCAAGAACTGCTTTCTAAATAGCACCTCAGGCAAGCAGACAAGGATCTCTCCTTTGTCTTCCTTGTTCGTATTCCTGATTGTTCCACAGACTCAGCGGAAGAAGTGAAGATGCAGAGGACATTTTCAGAGAAATCTTCTGCAATATGTGACTCAATCTCACTTCAAAGGGATCCTCTTCTGGCCCAGAAAGTCATTTTAAACTGAAGCACCACTTCTTATCCCAAAGGAAATCAAGTACCAGAGGGTCTTATCCTGCCATCTTGTGGCAGATTGGAGTATGGAAAGGGAAATGGTTGCACAGGCGGAATGCCTACTTTGTAACAGGCACTCTACTCTGTTCATGTGCTGGATGCAGGAGCTATATAGGCAGCCAAAAAAGCCACAATCCGTTGTCCTCAAGGAGCTTACAATCTATAGGACAGGAGGTATTAATCAAAAAAAATTCTCACAAACACACGTAAAGTGGTCTGAAGGAGCTTACATGATCTGAAAATGAATATAAGGGACTCAACCTGGACACAGAAGGTGGAGAAAGCTTCCCTGAAGATGAGATGATTATCATGAGGCCTGGATATGGGCAGGGATGTTTCAGGTGAGAAACTGAGGGAAGTTGATTTCAGAGAAAGGGAACAGTGGCCATAAAAACTCTGCAGTAGGAGGAAAGCAAGGGGGGGCTCTGGCATGAGATAAGGCCAGGGAGGTAAAGACAGGATTGTGCAGAGCCTCAGAAACCAGGAAAATAAGGGAGTTTTCTTTATCGTATAAGCAGAGTGAAACCATAAGATGGTTTAAAGCAAGGAGGAGACACAAAATCAGATCTACATTTCAAAAAGACTGAACTGTGTATCAGTCAGGGTCCAGTCAGGACACAGAAACTACACAGTAATTTGAACAGGGAAAGTTTAAATCAAGAATGACTAACTCTTTAACAGGAGATTGAAGTAATGAGGGACTGGTCTACAAGATAGAAGCAAAATTCTAAAAAATATACACATATCACATATAAGGAGCAGCCACTCCCCAAGAAAGGGCCTCCCACTCCCAGGGCTGAGACCCAGACCTTATTGGAGAGGAAACCTCCATGGCCCCCTGGTTGGCAGAGAAGTCACAGTGTTGCAACTTGCTGCAAATGCCCCCTCTAGGGTGCCAGGGGAAGCCCTTCAAAGGGAGGTAACCCTCTGGAGGCACTCCACTAGGAAACCACGTAAGGGGAGCATCCACAAGAAGTTTCTGACTGCTGGGTGCTGCTGGCCACAGTGCACTGCAGAAGCTGGGCACTGAAAATCCATGCACACTGCAGGAGCCTGCATGGAGCAGTACGTCCCAACTAGGAAAGAAAACCCCTTCCTCCTCCAGTGTCTCTCCAGTGCCCTCTACTGACAAAGGTTAGCATTGTGCCTTCTGGCAAAGGAAAATTATTTAAAGGCCCCAGCAGAGCAGGCAGTTTGAAGCCAGCACCCATCTTGTTAATGTGGATGAAAAAACACAAGAGGTTATATCGTCCCCAGGCATGGCCAGAAAGGACACAGACCCAGGCCCAAGAGACATACAAGTAGTTGGTAGAGTGCTGACAGGCAGCTAATCAGCACTATCCTGAACACATAAGCACCAGATGCACCTAATGAAATCTCAAACAATATTTTTCAGAGTCCAAGTCTCTTGAGACAGAACAGGCCTCCGTGGGACTGGAAGTAACTAAGTAACATCTATTAACATGACTCTATGGGACCTTCAATCAACAACATCCACCTTCTCAGGAGACCCCTGCCTCAAATTTTGCCCTTAAAAATCCTCACTTCTGGGGCACCTGGGTGGCTCAGTCAGTTGAGCTTCTGACTTTGGCTCAGGCACTGATCTCACAGATTGTGAGTTTGAGCCCCATGTTGGGCTCTCTGCTATCAGGGTGGAGCCTGCTTCAGATCCTCTGCCCCCCTTTCTATCAAAAAATATTTTTTTTAAAGAAGGGAAAAAAAAACCCTCACTTGTAAGCCACTGGGGAGTTCAGGACTTTGATCATTAATTCCTCATTCTCCACGCCAATAAATAGCCTATCTTTCTTCACTCCAAAAGCTCGGTGTCAGTCTTTTATTGGCTCGCTGTTCATGGAACTGACAAACTCTCATTTGGTTCAGTTTCAAATGTACAATGGATTTGAAGCTGAGATTGGTCTCTATGTGGAGAGCCTCCTGAGAGAGGAGCAAATAGGCCAGTTAGGAGGTACTAAGTAGTCCAGGAGAGAGAGGAGGACATGATATTAACCTATAAGGTGCTGGACAGTATACATTAGTAAGTTCCACCGTGGATTACAGAAAAGACACCAAATAGCATGGTTTATGTCGCTGTGCTCACTGGATTTGCATACATGCTGCCTTGGAAGGCGTAGCTAAGAAAGCAAAGAGGGTCAGCTGTCATGGGTCCTTAGATAAGAAATTGATAGTATCAGCTGCACTGAAGCACAGGAGAGCTTCATAAGGCACAGGAGTGGTATTGCTCCCAAGAGACATTACCTACACACCAGGTGCAATCAAAACTACATCTAATCCATGCAAACACTACCACAGTCAGGCTTGCAAAAGCAGGCCCTTGGGTCTAAAAAGTTACTAGAGAAAAATGAGCACAATTTGTAACAAAACATCATTCCTATTTTTAAAAAGCTTTTAAATGAATGACTTTTTTTTTTTTTTTTAACAGCCAGCAAGTCTGGCCTTCATACAGGCTTTCAATTCACCCACTGTCTCAAGATCATCAGGGGGGCAGGGTCCAGGTGAAGGGGGCAAAGTGCCATAGCTTATCTGTAAGGAGTCATCCCTCATTCCTCCAAAGCATTAATGTCACCAGCTGGTAGATCTTGAATACTGCCTGAGAAGCCAGGGTTTGAAGTAAATTTGTAAACAACCAAAATTTACTAAACACAAAAACAAATAGAAGTTATAATGGCTCCTTCTGCGTAGTGGAACTAAGGGTGGGGAGAGGAGGGGGGGCAGTGATTTTTTTAAATACACCCTTTTATGTGGTTTGATATTCTTTTAACCAGCCCTGAAATAAAGGTGGAGAGAAGCATTCAAATGAGTAAAGTCATTATATCATTACAACACTGGACTGGAATTTTAATTACTCAAAGATTACTCTTGGGTCTGAAAGTGATTCAAGGACTTTTTATTATCTGAGAGTGGCTGAAAAAGATATAGGACATGGCTGAGATGCTCTGTGGGGAAAGAACACAGTGTCCCTCTGCTAGCACTTCTTTGATCTCAGCTCTCTCAATATAAAGGCATCCACAGCAAGCGCGCCAAAAAAAGAACTGTTTAGAATTGAGCTCTGCTATTAAGGAGGGCCCTCGTTGTGATCAGCACGGGGTGTTGTATTTAAGTGATAACGAATCACTAAATTCTACACATGAAACTAAAACGAGTATTATGCTGTATGTTAACCAGAATTTAAATTAAAACTTGGGAGAAAAAAAAAAGAATTGAGCTCTGCTTGTTCAGTGGAACTAAGATTTGGACAAGTCTGAATCTAGGCTTGGTTTCTGAGATAGAGTTTAACAAGCTCCTTTATTCCATGAAAGTTTTCCTTGCTTCCTGCAGACGGAGTGTGATAATGCTGTCTCATCAAAACAAAACTCTTGTTTTGGTGGCATTAATCAATATACAAAAATCTCTGGAGGCACGAATCAGTAGTGAAACAGATCATCCTGGTGGTTGAGTTTGCAAAGGAGGACTTGGCTAAAAACCTTGAATCCATCATCATGCCCATAAAGAAGATATAAAAGGGTAAGGATACAGTTTGGAAGAGGAGTTGGAGGATGTCTTCGGAGAACGCTGCTGATCTTCCAACCAAAGGTGGTGGGTATGAGAGGCCTGCCTCTAACTTCAAGGCTAGACCTCCCCAGGATCCGCCAGCAAGCCTGCAGTGAGGAGCCACAGTGGACTGCCGTCTGACTCCCATCTAGGAAATATGGAGAATGGTGCCTTCCAGGTGTGGCAAATTATCAGGGCTGATTCTTTTATTTGTGGAGCACTTTCAGAGATTCCTCCTGCAAAGCCTCTCCTCCAGCAAGCCACTCAACATCTGCATCTAGCAGTACAACTGCAGCCCCTTCTGCTGAGGTCCCCTCACCTTGGAGAAAGGCCCTTTAGGAGAGTTCCTCTCCAAGTGACCACCACGCCAGCTCCCTACCACAGACCCACCTCGCACAGACAGAACTCATTCATTATTGCCCTCCTCTCGTAACTGCAACTTGTTCCTAAATCTAATTCCACCCATGGGAAAGTAACGGCATTTGCTCCACCTCCAAAGCTTTGAAGTAAAAGCCTGGCTGCCAGCCATAATTAACGGTTCAAGAAAAAAATATTAGTACTTAGACCATAAACAGACCAACACACACACTCTAAATTTCTGGGTTGCATGGGTGGGACCGCAAAATATTCCACCACATGTACATAACTATATTTTAAATGATGAATTGCCTATTGGTAGACTGTTAGATCGCCATCAATTTTTTTTTATTAACACAATTCCTACAAATCAAACTGCGGGGTCACGTGGGGCTCCAGTCAGGCGCACCACCCAGATTCTGATTCTCCGGAGACAAACGCCAGGTCCCTGCGGCCTCGGCACTGCGCACTCTCCGTCGCTCCCGCAACGCGCATGCGTCACTCAGTCCCGTTTTCTGCAACCATCTTTCCGGGTCGTGTTGCCCTCTTCGGAAAATACAGCCTTTCCTCCTTGTGGAAGTTGCCTCAAGATAGCTAAGGGTGGCTTCCGGAATAAACTCCATCCTAGAGAGCACGCCCCTCCACGAACCACCTGCCCCAAAGCGTGTGCTTACCGGCCTGCTTGGGGGACTGGGCAGCGCTCCAAGGAGGCAGGAAGCCTATCAGAACCGAGCCCCCGCCCCCTTCGCACCACCTGCTCCAGACTGGTAGGGTGGTATTCTTGAAGATTTGTTGTGAGGGTTAAATTATTAAAACTTCCTGATGCTTAAAGAGCATAGATAATTTGTAGCTACTATTAACTGCCTCCATGTCTACTCATTTTCCTTCCGGTGTTAGTAGTAATTTGGCTTCACTTCGCCAAGATTAATCTTGTGTGTTCAATCATGTATCACTTTCTCAAGAACTTATTAGTTCTCATTCCTATGGCCTCCACTTTATACTTTTCTAACTGGACTTTCTCCTTCAGCCCATCTCCGGAATCATTTATACACAAATATCCTCCTGTTGTCTTGGATCCTCAATGCTATCTCGTTCTTCCTAACTCATGAAAACTGTAAAAAGGTTACCACATCCATTTCTTCATCCCCCCCACCCCATTTACTTCACTGGAATCTGGCTCCACTAAAACTATCCCCAGCAAGTGACATTAGATCTAGTGAACGAACACTTACATGCTATACTATCTACACCTGACACATCTATGCCTGTAATCCCTGTAAACCCCTCTGCACACCCACTGGTATTCCTAATGCTCACACTCATTTTCCTACCTCTCTGATCACTCTTTATCTGCCACAAGTTTGTCTCATTTGTCCTGTCTCCCTCTGTTGGTTCCCAGGCCACCCTAGTCCTGTTTCTTTCACTCTCCGTTCATAGGCAAGCTTTTTCATGTCGTTTTGGAGTGCCAGTGACCCCAAGTCTACATACACCTCTAGCCTAGACCTTTCTTCTGAGCTTCAGACTCTTGGTTATCCCACAGGAACGTCGGACTTAACACCTCTAAAACTTACCTTTTCCAGCAAACCTGCTTCAGTTCCTGTACATTATCACCTTCCTGTGCTCATCTCAGTGGATGGCATCATGTGCTGTCTCAAAACAGAAATTGAGGAGCTACCTTAGGATCCTCCCTCTCCGTCGCCCACAGTTCTCAGTCTGTTCCCTGGGAAACAGACTCTTGAGACTTGTGTGCAGGTGGTTTATTGGGGGGAGAGGGAGGAGACAAGCTCTCAGGAACAGCATGTGAGGCCTGAGGGAGGAAAGGTGAAGTGGGAGGGGGTTGAACAGTTGATGCAGTTCAAACAGTGGCCTCAGTCAATCCTACCACGACCTGGAATGGCCCTTCACTGAGGCAGTGAGTGGAGCATATGCCCCCCAATTAACCTGTCACTGCAAGTGACCTGCTTTCAGAAAGGGGTGTGACCTTAGGTAAGGTGGCTCTCTTTCCTGTGGGCAATTCCTATAGAGGGTCTAGGATGAGAAGCATTGGCCATCAAAACTCCTAGCATGTGGGGCACCTGGGTGGTTCAGTCTTAAGCGTTTGACTCTTGGTTTTGGTTCAAGTCATGATCTCACCATTCATGGGACTGAGCCCCGCGTCGGGCTCTGCACTGACAGCACGGAGCCTGCTTGGGATTCTCTCTCTCTCCCTCTCTCAGGCCCTCCCTCACTCACATGCACATGGGTGTGCTTTCTCTCTCTCAAAAGTAAACATTTTTTAAAAAACTCTCAGCATCTGGAGGGATGAGTAGTCTACAAGAGGAAAACTGGGCATCACACCACAGTACCCACTACATCCCCATACTCCATTGGTTACCAAGTGTTTTACTGATTTCTATATTTTAATTTAAAATAAGATCCCTCATCCTTCAGACTAGTCTCTTCACTATTCAAAAAATATGAGTCTAAATTTTTTTAATTAAAAAAAAAATTTTTAACGTTTAATTTTGAGAGACAGAGCGTGAGCAAGGGAGGAGCAGAAAGGGAGACACAGAATCCGAAGCAGGCTCCAGGCTCTAAGCTGTCAGCACAGAGCCCATCGCGGGGCTTGAACTCACAGACTGTGAGATCATGACCTGAGCCAAAGTTGGATGCTTAACCAACTGAACTACCCAGGCTCCCCCCAAAAATAGGAGTCTAAATGCACCAAGCACTGTGGCAGGAACAAAGTAATGGGTGAAATAGACATAGTTCTTGCTTCCAAGATACTTACAGTCTAGTTGGGAAGTGAATAATCATCCAAATATATACTTTAAAACTATGGTAAGTGTTCTGAAGGAAAATTAAAAGTGCAGAATGCTATGAGATCTTACCAAGAAGGGAGGCTTGCCCAGCAGAGTGAGGGTGGGGGTGGGGTGGGGGTGGAGGCAGGGAAAGTTTCCCCACAGAAGTGTCAGAGACAAGGGGCGCCTCGGTGGCTCAGTCTGTTAAGCGTCTGACTTCAGCTCAGGTCATGATTTCACAGTTTGTGAGTTCAAGCCCTGCATTGGGCTCTGTGCCAACAGCTCAGAGCCTGGAGCCTGCTTCAGATTCTGTGTCTCCTTCTCTCTCTGCCCCTCCCCACTCACACTCTGTATCTCTCTGTCTCTCAAAAATAAATAAACATTAAAATAAAAAAAATTTTTTTAAGTGTCAAAGATGAGTGGGCATTAACTAGGTGTGAGCTTGGTTGTGAGGCTGGGGTGGGAGTAGAACAGTGTGGACAAGGTAACAAAATTGCAAAGTCTTGTGACAGATGAAACAAGGAGCTGGAGGACCCAAAAGGCCAGCAAATCTGGAATGCAGAAACTGAGAGGGAGGAGCAGTAAGAGACGAAAATGAAGAGGCAGGCAGCAGCCAGGGGATGCAGAGCTAAATATTTGGGTCTTTTTTCCTAAAAGTAATGAAAGCCACTAAACAGTTTTAATCTCTGTCAGGCATAAATGATATACCTCAAACAGAATATTCAACTACCCCAATCGATGTAGATAAAATGGATCATATAAATATACAAAATGGCTAAAACCTAAATTCTGTTAATGCTAAGTGGTGGGGGCAAAATATATCTATATATTCAAAGCAGGTGGTATTACTACAACAACCTGCTTCTCTACCTCTAATGCCTACCTGTGGTTCCTGTGAACAGTAACACTTAGCTCTTATTGACTGCATACTAAATGCTAGTGTGTTAAGTGCTTTACATAAATTAAATGACTTAATAAAACATCTTTGCAAAGTGGGCACTATTTCGACACTGAGATACAGAGAGTGCAACCTGTAAAAGTTCTCGCAGGCAGTAAATGGCAGAATAAGACATGAAGCCAGACGTCCAATTATAAAGCTAAAGCTTGAACTAATACACCAAAATATCCCGCCTAAGCTTTGGTAACACCCAATCTCACCTGACTTGGGTTTTTTCACACTGTCTTGGACTTTCTCCCATCGTGCCCAATTCATGAGATCACACCTGTTTTGTAAATTGATTGTCAACCAAACTCCATACAATAAACCACAGGCCACCCCTAGAACCAGAGCATTGATTCCATTGGTTCTGGCTCATTCTCTCCTCACCATCCCAAGATTTTGATGTCCCAGTCATCTGGTAGCTAAACCCAACAGTTTTTTAAAAATATTTGCTAGAAAAATACAAACTTACCTGAATATGAGCCAAAGAGAAACAAGGAGGCAAATCAGTCTTCTCCTAATAATTGTTTTATTATCCTGCTTTTGATTTTCTACCCTCTATTCCTAATCAGGAGCTAGGATGTTCCAAATTGTAGGTTTATAAAGTTAGGAAAGTACCCACTAGATGTCAGCCTTGAGCTGCAATGGGGTTTACTGGGACGTGGCCAGGGAGGTAAGCTGTTATGGAGAGAGCAAGAAATGGAAAAAAAAAGGTTTAGAGTTTGGGGGATTTCTTTTGTACTGTAAACTAATACTGGAATTGTAGTTAGCTCTTTGTACCAACACAGTAGTTTGATTTCTCAACAAGTATAATTAGGCCAATACGTTAGATGATGTCACTTCTCTGCTCAACAATCTCCAACTGTTCCCTTCTCATTCAGAGTAAAAACTGAACTCCTTACCACAGCCTATTAATACCCGACTCTACCATCCCCATTCTCACCCACTTCAGCCACACTCTCCCCTGAACACACCTGGACACTGTGGCCATCTTCTCAAGAGAGGTCCTCCTGGACACCTTTTTAAAATGGCACCCAGCCTGCACCACACCACCCATAGTGACTTATTTTTCGTCTAATACTTATCACCACCTGACACACTACATTTACTTACTGTCAGTGTCTCTCTGGGACAGACTTCCAAGAGTCATTTGTTTTCATTCAGTGAATGCTTATTAAAAACCTAATATAAAGAAGGCACTGAATTATGGGAAGTATGAGAGACATTATCTTATTGATGAGAAGCACAGTCTCTTGCTCTTAACTCATATAACATCTCAGAGAGAATGCATGCACAATATTTTAAAAGGTTTTACAAAAAGAACTATTTGACAATCATGGCTGCCCACTGTGGAAAACTATGGGAACAACAAAAACGTGATGCATGCATTCACCTCTAGGTCTATTTACTACCCTGCCTCCAAATAGAAGATTGTTCAATTCTTAAACCCTCCTTGGAAGATGTTTTCTGCAGAGTAGGAGCCTTTCTTCGTGGGTAACCCATTCCCATCCCCTGCATTTGAAACCCATTTATTTTGGTTTGTCCTCAATGCAAATGAAAACCACCCAGTTACCTTTCTCCAGATTATTCAATATGCACTATTTAAAGGTGTTCTTTGCTTTGATCTTTAATTCGAAGCTGGGTTGTATTTTTGCCCAGAAGACTCAATTAAGTTTCATTATCTCCATGTCCATTCTCCCATTCCTATACCTCATGCCCCTGGGGAAAAAGTAACCATTGTCCTTTCTGCGAAAGAAAAACAAAAAGTGAAAGTCAAGAAAAATAATCCACCATATGCATATGGCCTGGGTTCCACCAAACTACTAGGAGTAAATTCAGGCTCCTCTGGACCCAAATCAATTATTTAGCCTCTTTCCAACCCCTCCACCCTCACAGACACTGTCATTCTAATGGAAGGAAGGAAGGAAGGAAGGAAGGAAGGAAGGAAGGAAGGAAGGAAGGAAGGAAATAAATAAATAAGGGAGGGGGGAGGGAGATGTTTGAGCAGATTATCACTAGAAGATGATTTTTTAAGAATATGGAAGAATGACTAGTAAATTTTAAACAGCTTTACTCTCCAACACAGATTTGTCTGTAATGCTGCTGATGTTTAATATAAGAACATGTATGAGTTCCAAAAGAGAACATTTTGGTGCACTTTCCTTGGATCTACAACCTATGACCTATTTGGATATTTTCTCTCCTTTTAAAGAAAATTTAGTCTTATTTCTTTAAAGTAGAGAAGCATATGACTGTTTCCCTCTGAAATCTTTTCCGTTGCTTTGAAGTACAGCCAAACATATCCCATGCATAATCCTGTTAATTTATTTCTTCTCCTTATGGAAACATTCCAAATAAATGTGGCCACTTGAAAGGTGTTAATACAATTAAAATGACAAACTCATTTCAATGGATTTTATTTTACTTTAAAACAAGATATTTACATCACCAGTTTGTTGAGAATTTAAAGCTTATTTAGATAAAAGGCCTAATGAGACTCTGCTAAGTTATATTATTAGCCCTTAAGATTTTAAGGATAATTTGGCTGCTTTATAACATTATGCTGTAGACAAACTTCAGCCAGGAGTTGGACTCACAGCAAGAAATTGAACCAAACTCCCCAGACTGTGGTGCTCATTGTAGTTCTAAATCTAAGCTTAGGACAATATTTATTGTCTCTCCTATTTTAAAGTGAATTATATCAGGAAGGTTTGGAAACTAGCCAATGTTTGAGGGTAGGGAATTTCTGCTCTCACAAAGGTAATGGTCAGACTGATCAGAACAAATTGTTCTTGAGACGAGAGTCCAAGAATTGTTCGGAAAAATAGCTTAATTTAGAAGTCAACCAACTTCTTTACCCACCCCTTCCTTCAAAGTCCAACTGCCCCAATTTTCTCATAAAAATACACAATTTCACTCATCTGTACTTTATCTGACAACTGTGTTCCTCCAGCCCTCTCCTCCTGTGGGCTGAGTTCTATAATATCCTACCCTCCTATCCTCCACTTGGTTCTACCAAGGAGATGAGCACCTCAATTCAGTGTGTCCAAATTAGGCCTCCAAGGAGTAGTAACTACCTTCACTGGGCTCTTTAACTCTGCACATTAGGCCCCAATAGCACAAACCAGGCTGTGTGGCTCCTAGCCCAGGAGCTCCAATCTCTCTGCCTCCAGTCTCCTTGCTATCTGCTCACCTGAGGAGAGGTCTTCCATTTCCACTGCTCCCTCTGGGTAAGCATGTGAGGCAGGCCTGTGGGCTTCACTACTAGCTGATACAATGAACTCTGCTTCTACTCCACAAACCTTGCTGCTCTCTCCCACTGCCACTCTAGAGCAGGCAGGGAGACGGGAGAGCCTATCTCCTGTCTTAGGTCTAAGCCTATTTTCCAACAGAATTTACCAGATGTTCTACATTTGGGAGATTTACTGGACCTCTGCCCAGCCAGTAATAAAGATGGTCTCCATTTTGCTGGCAGTTCTTATATAAACTCTATCAGCCAGAACCTTGGAGAAAAGAAAATGGGTTGCCATCAAACCTCATCTTCAAACCCCTAATACATTTGTGATGCCCTAACTCAGATCTAACACCACAGACACCAGGGAATTAGAACCAAAGTACCCACAATGAGATTGAGGCTCATGCCACAACCATGGCAGCTGACAGGAGTAGCTACATAAAACTGGGCAATTGGCCTTGGTCAGTGTACCAAGTTATAGCAGCTTTCACTGTAATGTCAGCTGCTTTGACACTGGAGTGTCAATCACAGCTCTAGCTGGAATCTTCAGGTGCCAAACGATTGTAGAAAAAAAAATACATTCTAAGAATCAGGAGTAGCTTTTCTTTGTAGCATACAATGAGCAAGCAGAAATCTGGCCTTAAGCAGATACAGGTGGGAGAGAAACTGTGTGTCCTTAAAACTAAAAGGTAATGCTACCTCTCAAGGACTTTGGCGTCCCAGTAGATAGGACAACATGCTTGCTAGAGCCAAGAAAGGACCCCTTCAAATCAGGCTTTTCTTCTTCAAGCATGGATGAGAACCGTAATGGCTAGATTAGGCAGACCTCTAGTGTGGGAACTTATGGAGTATGGGCATGGCTGTCCTTTGGTATACAGGCTATGTCAAGGGACTAGCAACCAAGGCTATCAGAGCAGAGAGTAAAAGGAGCAGCAGGCGAATGGAGTCTTAGAATCTCTGGACACAATATCATGTTTCCTGTCTCAATGAATGGCATAGCTTGCCCAAGCTCTAGCTATCATTTTCTCTCCATCAGAACCCACATCCAAGTTTATCCCATTCATAATTCTGTTGATACTGTAGGTTAGGTGCTACTCTCCCATCTAGAAATATTCAAGGGCGCTAGAAACTTGTGTGTCTCTGCCTCTGGTATGCTAACAACAGCATCCTGTCATAAACATAAATCATGCACTCCATGGCTTAAGATTGATCAGTGGGTCTCTAATGGCCTTTGACATAAAACCCAAAACACTTCACACAACCTCTCTAGCTGAATCTTGCTTTGAATTCTGTTATTTAGCTGACTCTTCATTAGTCTTCAAATGGCAACTGAAATATCTTCTTTAGCTTTCTCTGGCAGCTCCTCACCAGCTTGTTAGATGCTCTTCCTCTATGCTCCCATCATTTTTTTTTTTTTTTTTACATCTGTGGATCCTATCACAATAATGTTGGGTTACCTAGCTCCTCCACCCAGGGAAAAGCTCGGTAAGTGGAGGAACCATGTCTTTCATGATATCTAATGATAGCTGCTAGCACATGGGAGGCTCTCCAAGTGCTAGTGACCCAAAGATGAATACAATACATCTCCTGCCCTTGAGAAGCATAGTCTAGCCTAGAAGGCAGTTAAACAAATAAACTAGAACAAATTAACTAGAACAATGTGCTATGACAGATGTATCATCAAAATTCTATATAAGCAACTTCCATCCCTACAGTGCCATCATCTTATACATACCACTAGTCACACTGCTGAAATTTTGCTTGACTGTCTCCCAGAACGCTATAAGCCCAAGATAAGGGTTGGGAAAGGGGAGGGGAAGGAGAGACACAGACTGTATCCTATTCATCTTTGAATCCTCAGTGCCTCACACAGAAGAAGCTGGCATATAAAGGTGCTGTATATATTGAATATACGGAGAAATTAATCATACCTTTCCTAGGGGGTGGGAGGTGACCAAAGCAAGCTAAAATGAGAAAATCGACACTATCATTGAAGCTGAAAGTCATCTCCCAGAATGAAAGGAAGACAAATGACATGAGCAAAGGCATCAAGAGGCAGAGCCGGGGGTGGGGGGAGGGGGGGGCAGGGAAACAAGCACAGCTGATTTTAGGAAGATGCCCAAAGTAAATTCAAAGCCTGAGTATATTCTGCCACTCTGCTCCATCCTCTCAGGGATCCTTGGATGTCCTAAGAGACTCACAGTGAAGAGATACTTACCCTAGGTCCCCTATTCACTTATGAAATACACTGAAGGATTCTGACCTCACATCACATAACTCAGAGGTAGTCAGTCACAAGAATGGCACACAAAATTCAGCATTTTTCATTCACTACAGACCAAGTACTAGCATGCCCAAAATTCAAATAGAACTGAGACCATAGTTGTCATTCCCCATAGTCTTGTCTCAAATATGCCAAAACAACTTATTTTGGTAATGTAAGCTGTAACTTTTTTAGTAGGGTTCAATAAAAGGAGCTATAGAAAACATGTATCAAAAGAGAAAAAGGCCTAGTAATTTCACGTAATGGACAGTTACGTGAACAGTTAACAATGGTTCTGTGAAATTATTTTATGTAACATAACCCATGCTCTTTAGCTGGCGGAGTGACAGTGAACTTCAGGCTTTGTTCTAAACCAAACCCTTAAATGTGCATCAATGGCAAAGAATGAAGTCAAAATGAAAATACTGTATTCCGGTTTATATTTTTAATTTATGAAAACTTGTTGAAGGAGGTTCACACACACACCAATACACTCTCTAAATTTCCATGCTCCTCATCACTATTTCACATTTGGCCTGTTTTTTAACGAATGAGCCAGAACCAGACCACCATAAACTCTTAGAGGAAAGCCCCTAAATCTATCATGCATATAAGACAGAGCTGTACTTACGAGGCTCCATGGCCTCAGTGTCTATAGATGTTGCATGGTTTTGCCTCATAAAAGGAAAAAAAAAAAAAAAAAAGGATAAATCCCACTCATGGTTTTATTGAATACATTATTTAGAATCTAACATGTATAATTTCAAAAACACAGAAGAATGGGGCACCTGGGTGCCTCAGTTGGCTAAGTGTCTGGCTCCTGATCTCAGCTCATCATTATCTGGTGGTTCACAAGTTCAAGCTCCGCATCGGGCTCTGCGCTGATGGTGCGGAGCCTGCTTGGGATTCTGTCTATCCTTCTCTCTGCCCCTCCCCTCTTGTGCTCTCTCTCTCTCTCTCTCAAGACAAATCAACATTAAAAAAAATTTTTTTAACACACAGAAGAGTAAAATAAACAGAAAATCTATTTTGTGTTGTCTGAAACTTTTGAAATAAGGAATGTTGACTAGAATACTCTGCATTAAATGGCATGTGTGATTTTGCAGCCTATAAAAAATGACATTCTTGGGGCGCCTGGGTGGCTCAGTTGCTTGAGTGTCTGACTCTTGGTTTCAGCTCAGGTCATGATCTCGCGGTTCGTGAGTTCGAGCCCCACATTGGGCTCTGCTCTGACAGCATGGAGCCTGCCTGGGATTCTCTCCCTCTCTCTCTGCCCCTCCTCTGCTCTGTCTCTCAAAATAAACTTAAAAAAAAAATTTTTTTTAATGACATTCTTTACATTAAGAAAACAGGGTGAAAAGAGAAAAAATTAGGAATGTGGAATTGAGAAATACCCTAAATATGGTGGAAAATGTCAAGAGACATAAGCGACATGGAGGGGAAAATCCTAGTACCAAGAAAGCAGTATAAGATTTCAGTGAACCTCTGGCAACATAAAATTGTGTTTCTAGCATTGTACAAAGTCTACCATGATGAACAGCCTATCAGATTATAATGCCTTCCACATCAAAATTCAAATGTATCTATATGGGAAATGTTCCATAATGTCAGGTCTGGTTATACAATGGGTCAGTAAGCAATCTTTACAAAAATTCCTTGACAGCAATATTTGCAGAAAAATATTTTAGCCCAATTGATATTTATTCTGTGTAGGGCTAGAAAAAAACAAAGAGATTCTAACTTTCTATATTCATCTTAACTTAGAAACATATCTATTATAAGAAGGCTTACTGTATGAGGGGTGCCTGGGTGGCTTAGTTGGTTGAGCGTCCTACTTTGGCTCAGATCATGGATCTCACAGTTCATAAGATTGAGCCCCACACTGGGCTCTCTGGTCAGCGCAGAGCCCACTTCAGATCCTCTGACTCCCTCTCCCCTCTGTCCTCCCCTGCCCCCCTCATGCTCTCTCTCTTAAAAATAAACAAACATTAAAAAAAAAATAAAAGGGTTACTATATCAAATTCATGCCATATTATTGGTCTTCATTATTAGTAAAAATATTTACAAGTAGGATACCAACATCAAACTCTGTAATAGTATCTTTTTAAAATTCAACTTTATTATGGCTTTAAGGAAATATAGGCATCTAAGCTCTTTCTAAACTATAACATTTTTTTAAATTATTCTTTTCAAAGAATGTTGTAAACACTTTAGTTTTCAATATAAAAAGATACTTGGGATGAACAATTCATGATTTTATATAATCATACAGAGTGAAGAGGAAATGATATTGAATCAAACTCCCAAACCCAAATATCTGGGTAACATAGTCAAATACTTTAAAGCTGATGTGTGTGTGTGTGTGTGTGTGTGTGTACATTCATAACAATTTTTAACTACCATAGGAGCATCTAAAATCGATCTGAAAGCTGCTTGTCTAAACTTTTCAAATTCAACAATTTCATCATTTCTTCCTCATTAAAAAACCAGAAGATTTAAACATAGCAGAAGTGCAGGACCAGTATGACCATTCCTCTCGATAGTAATAATATCTACTTTGGGATTGGCTAGATCTAAGGCTAATGGTTAAATGGAATCTGGAATCCTCCCAAACCAGCTATGATGAATTCCTTTGAACACTGTTTTGGACAGACAGCCCCTGAGGGGTTCACTCTGGAAAACAGAAACACGAGGTCATTTCCAAATCCACTGCATCAGGGAAGAATTTAGAAAAACCTCTTGAAGACACAGCCATAGTTTTATGCTTCATGCTGCTCAAAGATAGCTCTAGTCTACCATAGATTTAAATAAAAAGAAAATTAGGAAAGGAATTTCCAGGGGCGCCTGGGTATCTCAGTCGGTTAAGCTTCCGACTTCAGCTCAAGTCATGATCTCACAGTTCATGAGTTCAAGCCCCGCGTTGGGCTCTGTGCTGACAGCTCAGAGCCTGGAGCCTACTTCAGATTCTGTGTCTCCCTCTCTCTCTGCCCCTCCCCCACTCATGCTCTGTCTCTCTCCCTCTCAAAAGTAAATAAACATTAAAAAAAGGAGTTTCCAGGAAACATTCTAAGACCCTACTGAAACCCAAGGTCTGATTTTAGTGTTTGACGAAAAGATGTCACTCCAACATTTATTTTTCATTCCTGATTCTGTGAAAAGGCTTCTGAAGACCAACTTTAGCTTCCGTCCAACCTAGGTCCTCAATGCTTAGAGCTCAAGTCTTTTTCATAAGGTGTAATTATTTCAACTCTAGTCCTAAGGAACCAGTGGGGTTTGTTTTCTATGGATGTGCTCCCTGTTCCCCCAGAATGTGTCACATTTCCTCTGATCTTCACACAACAGTCCTCTGAGATAGGATAGACAAACTCTCCATTTTACTAATGACTTGCCAAATAACTTGCTGTAAGCAAAGCTAAAATGCCAGAACCAAATGCTCAAGTCCAGAACTTCATTTTTTATGCAAAAACCTCAAAAAGAGGTAGGACTACTAATTTACTAATGACTCTATTTGAACATACGGATGATATAATCCTCACATGGGTTATTCCCCTTGGAGCTTGGCCACAACATCAACCTAGGCCAAAATTGAGAGTTTACTTGCAAATGATGGCCAGAAATTTACCTTCATTTGTTTTAGACACCAAATACCTAATTGGCCCTCACTAGGAGACTACTTTTCTGCTGGGCAATAGAAAGGAACTTAAAAATCCACAGCTGCCATGAGAATGACATAAAAGGGAAAGTTGTTAGCCCAGGGGAGAAAAAAAGAATTCCCAAGGAAGTTATAAGGAAATGTATACAATACTCGTGTTATTTTTAAGATTTTAAACATCAGAAATGAATCCAGCTATATCACTCATGTTTTCCCATAAATAAATGTAAATGACTTCACTATTTTATAAATTTAAATGACTATACTATCAATGTAAGTGACTATGCTATTAAACTAGAACCTTGTGATTAAAGACTTTTATACCTATAATATACTTAGTTCTTCTTCATGATTACTGCTTTAAATCTAACAAAAGAGATTCATCATCTTCCACTTTCACCTGGGGTTTAAAAGTAACTTTTAAAGCCTCGGGAGTTGAGATTTCCCCTCCTTCTGTGGGAGGATATACAGCCCTGGCTTCCTCACGGTCTGTTTCACTGAGCTCATCAGTGTAGAGCTCAGTGATGGGGCCCAGAGACTCGCTCCTGGCAATGATGTCCACACCCATCTCCCTGACCTCTTCTATATCTTCAGCCACAGTTTGGTCTTTAGCTTTCCGAAGGCTACGCATCTTAAAAGCTTCCTTTGAGGGAGCTGCGTTAGAAATGGATTTCTTAAACCTTTCCCCTGACTGTTTCAGCCTCTCTCCCGACTGCCTTAACCTTTCTCCCGACTGCCTTAGCCTTTCTCTCCTCTCCGGGGTCACTATTCTAGTTCTAATTCTGTTCACTTTCTTGTCAAAATTCTGCCGTGTCTTCTGCATGTTTTCTTTGGAAAATGCCTTTTTGATATTATCAATGCGCTCCTTGCCTGACTTTCTAAGTCTGGCAGATCTGCTTTCTTCAACATAATACTCTTCATCCGAAGACAGATCTATTGGAGGGTCAAAGACATCGTCTTCAGCCTCTTGATTCTCAGTTAGGTTTCTGTCTTTAACAATAGACAGGGATGTCGGACACTGAATCTCCTCCTGAAGGAGAGAAAAAGAAAGCATGTTAGACATCAGCTCTTTTACCTTCTGGCCATGCCTTTTCAATCTCCTCCATGGGCTGTTCACCTTCTGCCTGCTCCTTAACTATTAATATTTCTCAGGGTTTCTCTCTCTGTGTCCTATTTTGCTTTATCTCCCAAGTTCAATCAGAGCAAACTGATCCACTCTTCTGTATTCAGATCCAATTGTAAGCAAACTCACAAATATTTTATCTTCACCTCTCCTCTTCTCCTAAGATGAAGATGCAATTCTAAATGATAGACTTCACCTGGATGTAACAGGGACACCTCAAACTTAACATGTCCAAAAATTAAGGTCGACCCAGCATCCTCTCCACATCTTCTTTTCCTGGGTTTCTCAGTACCAGCAACCATCCAGGTGCCACCCGAATAGAAATCTGAGAATATTCAACCCCAATATTTCCCCTCCTTGTCATCCCATGTCCAACAGGTCACCAAGCACTCTCAATAACACTGCTTAGTAACTCCTGTCCCCTCCTCCTTCCTCCTTGCCACTACCAATGTCCTAATTCAGGCCCCTGTCACCTCAGACCTGAGCTTGTACAATAATATGTCTACCTCCAAAGCATCACCTAAGTATTTCCCAGGAAATATTTCTAAAGCATAGCTCTTATCACATCCTTTCTCTACTTTAAAACTTTTGGGAACTCATAAATACTCAAAGGAGAGAGTTTAGTTCTTTAGTATGATCAGAAGGCTCTTCAGTTTGAGCTAAACCTACTTTCCAGTCCAGCAACACACAACCACTCTCTACTCCTCAAACACAGTGTTTTCATCCCTCCATGCCTGTTTGTATCTTTCTTTTTCACTATTCTTTTTTTTTTTTTTTTTGCTCACTTTAATCCCTTTCACCTCTTTTCAGCTCTGTCAACAAAATCTTCAAGAATCAATTAAAAAGTCCCCAACTTTCCTCAAGAAGCTAATTCTTTCTCCAATTTACACCAGAATGACATGTGCATACCTCTACTTATAATACCACTAATACCACTGTTTGAATGAATTGGAACTCTGCTCATTTATATACTGAGGCCTTCACTACATAATAGGTTCGATGAAAGCAGAGATGTGTCTTATTTATGTTTTATGCCCAGTATCTATCAGAGAGCCTTGTGCATAGTAGTTATACTCAATAAATAACTATTCAATCAAAAAGGGCACAGACCTTCATTCAACAAATAGTTTCTAAGCACCTACCATGCACCAGTCAATGTTCTAGGAACTGAGAAACTCCTGTGGAGAAAGCAGAGTAAAAGAGCTTATATTCTTGTAGAGAGAGAAATAAACAAGTTAAATATATAGTCTGTTGGATGGTGGTAAATGCTAAAGTGAAAAATAAGGTAGAGAAGGGAGATATACAGTGACTGAGGAGGATGCTTGGAAAGGCTTCACTGATAAGATGACATCCTAGCCTAGACCTGAAGGTAATGCATATATCTGAGAGGAAAACCAAAACAGCAAGAAGGCAGCATGGCAGGAGCAGAGAGATCAAGGGGCAAAAAGAGGAAAGGGGGTAAGAGAGGTAGCGAGAGGGCCAGCTTATGTAGGGGTTCTATATCTAATAATAAGGACCATGGCTCTTATTCTGAGTCTGATAGGAAGCCTTTTAAAAAGTTTTGAGAACAGCAACATGATTTGACCCATGCTGTAAGAGGATTGCTCTACTGAGAACAGGCTCTAGGGGGCGAGATAAGAAGCAAGGAGACCAGTTGGAGACCACTGAGGTAAGTCAGGTGAGAGATGAATGAGGGTGTTGGCAGAGGCGGTGGTAAGAAGCAGTCTGATTCCAGATCTACTGGGAAGGTAGATGCTGACAGGACTTACTGCTAGATTTGGATGTGGAGTGTTAGTGTCAAGGATGATTTTCAAGCACAAGGTTAGATTTCCCATTAACTGACATGGGGAAGAAAGCAGGTGGAAGAAACTAGAGGGGAAAGATGAGATCTGAGATGTCAAGTAGGCAGCTGAGTATACAAATTTGGAATTCAGGAAACAGGTCTGGACTGGAGATAGATATAAATTTTGGAGTCATTAATGTCAAGAATTAAAAATCATGAAACCAGATGGAGGAGACTATTAAGAGACTGACTGAATGGGACAACACTTAATGTTATTCAAACTCCTTGGGGCCAAGGTACATTTCAGAATTCAGAACATTTCAGATTTGAGGAAAATAACTTTTACATTACATCTCCAGTTAGATCTTGGGAAGAAACAATTTTGTGACATGAATATGAATGAATGTTCACTATAAGGTGCAATACAGAGTATAAACAGGGGCACCCTGGGTGGTTCAGTCAATTAAGCATCCAACTCTTGATTTCAGCTCAGGTCATGATCTCACAGTTTTGGGGATAGAACCCTGCATCAGGCTGTGTGCTGACAGTGTAGCACCTGCTTGGGATTCCTTCTCCCTCTCTCTGCCCCTCCCCCACTCATGCACACACTCTCTAAATAAATAAATAAATAAATAAATAAATAAATAAACAAACAAACCTTAAAAAAAAAAAAGGGAAAAGAAAGAGTAGGGGGCGCTTGGGTAGCTCCGTCAGTTAAGCATCCAACTTCAGCTCAGGTCATGATCTCATGGTTCATGGGTTCGAGCCTCACGTCGGGCTCTGTGCTGACAGCTCAGAGCCTGGACCCTGCTTCGGATTCTGTGTTTCCCTCTGTCTCTGCCCCTCCCCTGCTCATACTCTGTCTATCTCTCTCTCTCAAAAATAAACATCCGGGGCGCCTGGGTGGCGCAGTCGGTTAAGCGTCCGACTTCAGCCAGGTCACGATCTCGCGCTCCGTGAGTTCGAGCCCCGCGTCGGGCTCTGGGCTGATGGCTCAGAGCCTGGAGCCTGTTTCCGATTCTGTGTCTCCCTCTCTCTCTGCCCCTCGCCCGTTCATGCTCTGTCTCTCTCTGTCCCAAAAATAAATAATAAAACGTTGAAAAAAAAAATTTAAAAAAAATAAACATCCGAAGAAGAAGAAGAAGAAGAGGAGGAGGAGGAGGAGGAGGAAGAGGAGGAAGAAGAGGAAGAAGAAGAAGAAGAAGAAGAAGAAGAAGAAGAAGAAGAAGAGGAGGAGGAGGAGGAAGGAGAAGAAGAAGAAGGTGGCAGTTGCCTTTAAAAAAAAAAGGAAAGAAAAGAGTATATAAACAGCCTTGTGCTATTTCAGGTCAGGTTTTGCCACCAAATGGGTTCCGGTCAACCCTAGGTAGCAAGCTACCCAGTATGTTATGAGAAAATTTTAATTTTTAGAAATTTTTGGATTTTGGATTTCTAAGATAGATTTCAAAACTGTAGAAGGAAAAGATGAGAAAGAACCAAAAAAGGAGAAGTATCAGCTATTGAGGCAGTAAGAAATCCAAAGAGAGTAGCACCCTCAGAAGCCAAGGGAAAACAAGTTTCAAGATGAGAGGGAGGGACCAACTATGTCATATGTGTCAAAGGATAAGGATGAAGATTGGGTTTGGGAACATAGCAGACACTGGGGACCCTTGAGAACCAGCCCAGAAACACAGCTGCTAAAGAATCCCAACTTACTATTTAGGGATTATTTCCAAAACTAAACAGGCAAGACTTTAAGGATCATGAGACTCTTAAGGGAATCCATGAGTTAAAATTTCTATTTTGAATTTCCAGTATAATGCCTTTGCATATATCATTTTCTTAATGTTTACTATTTTTTGAGAGAGAGAGAGTACAAAGAGATGAGGGGGGCACACAGAGAGAGAGAGAGAGAGAGAGAGAGCACGAATGGGGGAAGGGTAGAGAAAAAGAGAAACACAGAATCCAAAGCAGGCCTCAGGCTCTGGAGCTGTCAGTACAGAGCCTGACACGGGGTTCTAGAAACCACTAGATCATGACCTGAGCCAAAGTTAGACACTTAACCAATTGAGTCACATAGGCACCCCTCATGAGTTACAATTTCTAAAAGAAACTGTGCTCCTACTTGAGATCTAAATTAAATCTGTTCAATAAGGGCCACCTGGGTGGCTCAGTTGGTTGAGCATCTGACTTCGGCTCAGGTCATGATCTTGAGGTTCATGGGTCCGAGCCCCATGTTGGGCTCTGTGCTAACAGCTCAGAACCTGGGGCCTGCTTCACATTCTGTGTCTCCCTCTCTCTCTCTACCTCTCCCCCACTCACACTGTCTCTCTCTCTCTCAAAAATAAATAAACATAAAAACATTGTTTTAAATCTGTTCAATAAAATAAATTAAATAAATATGTAAGAAACAGGTTTATTCCAAAAACCTATCAGCCTGATAGTCAAGAAGATCCTTGGAACCTAATTTATTTGGATACTTGCTTAAAATTAAATTCTTTGGCTACAGGATTGGAGAGTCTATCTAGCAGCTTTGAAAAAAAGAAGAAAAGGCAGGTGGGCGTGTCATAGCTCTCAGATGAATCAGTGAAAGCAGCAAAATTATTCCTCTCCTTTCCTGACACCTGCTACAGGGAGTAGCTTCAGCAACACCAAGTGGGTTGGTATGGCCTGAGAAGGTATAATTAGAATAGGAAGGAGCCAAAGAATAATTACTGCTTAGTAGGGGGAAAAACCCTCACAGTCTTGCTGTGAAGGAATCAGATATAGCTTAACTCAGGAATCACATACCCTTCTCTTCAATGCACAAATTATACAAATCAGGCTTAAAAAACAAAACAGAGGTAGAGTAAGAGAAAGTACTTGTTACACGGATCTATTTGTTGCAATTCCTATGAGTCAGAGATACCGTGAGTTAATGACGAATACGCTGTAATAATAATTAAAGATTATAGGCTGGGTTACGGTTGATTTCCAAATAATTATTATATCTCTTTTTATGTAAAAGACCAGATAAAACGATGATTTTTGTAACAAAACGAGTACTATGATGAGAGTAAAGTGGGCCCTATCAAAGTAACATAGCCAGGGGACTTCCGAATACACAGACGTCTGGGATTTGTCACTAGGGAATAACCAAATATCTCATTTGGTAACTGCAGACATGTGGTTTGTAAGCAAAGTTGTTAAAAGAGATGGTAAGACTGCTGGCTTTCATGAGAAGGTCATCAAAGTGGACGTATGTTAAGGAGAAATGATAATTAATGAAAACTAGCAGATAGTTTTTTAAATGCAAATGTCCAGGATTAGGTGAAAGCTCAGCCATACACAACTGTGGGAAATAAAATGCCAATAAAGATTGCCACCAAGGGGCACCTGCGTGGCTCAGTCGGTTGAGCGTCCAACTTCAGCTCAGGTCATTATCTTGCAGTCCGTGAGCTCGAGCCCCGCATTAGGCTTGCTGCTGTCAGCACACAGCCCACTTCGGCTCCTCTGTCCGCGCCTCTCTCTGCCCCCTCCCCCACTCACACTCTCTCTCAAAAATAAATAAATAAAACATTAAAAAAAGAAAAAAGATTGCCACCAAAAGATGTAACTAGGGAAAACTTTTTGAGGAAAAACCCAAATGGAAATGAAAGTATACTACAGCTGAATTACTCCAGCTTTAAGTTCATTTTAGAAGGACAGGTGATCTCAAAATAACCACTTACACGTATTAACTATGAGAATGAAGTGTAGAAACTAATTTTAACTAAGAATAACCATGTGAATACTATATAGTGTTCTAACAGCTAAAGAATCATCAAATCCATTCTTAATTGCCTTTATCTTTTCTCTAGAAGCTCTGCCATCATAAAAGAGCAACTGCTTACTGACAAACCATTGCTGACCCTGAGCAACTTAATTTCATAGAACCTTCACAGCATTATATCTTACCAGGAATAAGATCTGACTTAAATTAGTGCCTCTCAGTTGTTTTTTACATACTAATCTTTGACTTGTTCAAGTAACTATAGGAGTTCAAAGAGAAAAAAATAGCAAGCGTCAGGTAATAAATAGGTGAATAAAGAAAATAATCTTAACTATAAAAAACAAATTAGGTCAACAGACCAACTGACAAAAGTTCAATTAGAACTTTTCAGAAACTTCTTTCCTCTAGCTTTTGTAGATCTTGATTGGTACATGGCCCACTCTCCATAAAGGTTCTCAGGAGAAATGCTAGATGCCAAGAACGTTGCTGGGCATGCCCCATGCAAGTGAAGGGTGCAACACAACCCCTTCCTGCTGATGCCCTTGGAAGGTGAACTGAAGAATGGATCCTACATTCTCTAGTACCAAATCTAGATCCCTATTACATGCACTAACACTGGGACTGGTCTCTTCTTAAATAAAACACGTTCTTAAAAACAGATCCAGGGGCGCCTGGGTGGCGCAGTCGGTTAAGCGTCCGACTTCAGCCAGGTCACGATCTCGCGCTCCGTGAGTTCGAGCCCCGCGTCGGGCTCTGGGCTGATGGCTCAGAGCCTGGAGCCTGTTTCTGATTCTGTGTCTCCCTCTCTCTCTGCCCCTCCCCCGTTCATGCTCTGTCTCTCTCTGTCCCAAAAATAAATAAACGTTGAAAAAAAAAAATTAAAAAAAAAAAAAACAGATCCAAAATACTACTCTTTCATGCCAGTGTAACTGTATCAGTCAATAGAGTGCTATGGAGAACTGCCTAATGTGTAAAGAATGCTGTGGAGAGTTGTGGCTCACATCCTTAGTGTCTTACAAATATCTGCCTTCGTACATAATCCAACTGTGTTCTTATTTCATTTTGGTTTTGCTCTTCTAGGGTTTTTTCCTATGCATAGGGATAGCCATCTATTTTTAAAATACACTGCGATAACACTGTATATTATATATACACTGGTGAACATCCCTACACACATTCCTGATTTTATGCTTAGAAAAATTCTTTGACGTAAAATTTTGGTGCCCGAAGGTTTGTGAAGGTTCTTAATAACATACTACAAAAACTTCCCTCCAGAAATGTTGTACCAGTTAATACTCCTAACCAGCAGAATATGAAAGTACTCTTAAACTCTGGGTATATGTTTTAATAACTGAAAATATTTAAATGGGTGAAAATGGAATTCTTCTCATTTGTCTTTTGTGAACAGTCTGATAATGACTCTCAGTTTTCCTACCACAGGACGAGAGTTCAACTTTTTCCTTTTGATTTGTAAGAGTTATAAAACATATTATAAATATTATGCATCTTGCCATGGATGTGTTCCTATTTCAAAAAATATGAGTGCCAAGTGCAGAGTAATATAAGAACTTAGCACAATACACAATGCCACACAAAAACTACTATATTAAATAGGCTAAGTCAAAAGACTAAGCATTTATAAGCAATTACTTATATAATTGACTCCTATGCTTGTAAAACTGTAACAAAACTATATTATAAGAAACATAAAAACAACTGCCTGATTGTTAAGTAATAGTTTTGCTTATTGTAATTATTTTACATATTCTCACAAGTAAAAATTCCAACAGGGAAACAACATTCTGAAAAGTTTACATTTTACTGTTTAGGACTTTCCAGGGTCTCCATAGAAGGGGGAAAAACACATTGTGGGATTACTATCCTCCATTTCTCTTTTTAGGTGTTTTAAACTACAGCCTTCTTAGATCTCTTCTAGAACTAACACTCTCAATGTATGAAAGGGCATCATGCTGATATGGCTAATATGCTGGAGGAGTCTTACCAATATTAAGTTTCAAAGGCAAGAAATAGCCTCAGCTCTGATCCACAGTTCATATTACACAAAATGGTTGAGAAGCTCAAAATACTGATAGGATAGTACATTAGTCAACACAGTAATGGCTTTATCCTGAGATTCTTGCTAATACAGAATGCCACTTCGTGAATAAATACAATAGTAATGACGAGATGCTGGAAACTTCTGATAGGACTGGTTGGCAATTCAAGGATGTTAAGATTTTTCAGTAACCAAGCAAAACACAAGTGGCAATCTTACCTGGAATATTACCACACGGAATTTGTTTTTCTTCATTATTTCCTCTTGCTTGGATTCAACTTTTCTCACGTGAGTTTGCTGCCTCTCCACCCGGGCCTTCACATCTTTAATGTGAGCACTGACTTTTCGAGTTTTCTCAAACAACTTGTTAATGACGTAGCCTGTATTGCTGTGTGACTGTGAAAGCTTCAACAGGTCAATCTGGACAGATTTTATAGCATTTTCCATTTCCCTGTGTCTCTCCTCTAGTCTCTTCTGGCTTGCCTGCACACTGTCCACGATGGTGGCTACTTTGTCCAGCACAGTCACAATGGTAAGAGCAGCGTCTTGGTCTTCATCTTCTGTAACACTTGACAGGCGATTCTGATGGGTTTTATCAGCATTTGAAGCAGACCCATTATGTTCCATTTTACTTATTTCTCAGTGAAAGATGTCCCACCACAATCAATTCTGGCACTAAGAGCAAAAAGTTAGCTTGATAACAGGCAACAGGGTTGTATAAAGGGTTGGAAACCCCACCCCTGGAGACTGGTCAAGTATTTATAACTACAAATACCCACACGTGACTGTTCTGCAATATGAATCCTTGCAGAGCACTGGGTACTGTTCCAAACATGCTTGGTGACTGACTAATGGACTCAAATAAGACTGTGTGGAGAGAAGAGGAAAGCTTTAAAACAAAAAAGTTCCCTGAAGCCACCATGTTACTAATATTAAGCCTAGAAACCAAATGATCAAAAAAAGCAAACACTAAATATTGGGGGAAGCTTTTGCCTTTAAATAATTTGAAGCAGTATTTGAAAAAGCAAAGGGGAATTCTGAACTGAAAATTTTTGTACTTACTTCACACATTAAATGTACCGATTTATCAATATCAAAGAATGTAGTAAAATAAACACACCAAAACAGAGGCCATATAGTGAAAACATTATATTATAACATGCTTTTCCAAACCAAATATTAAAATTAATATTTAATTTTTAACATATTCTTAAATTCTACATGCATACTTCTGATTACCTAAACTACATGTTAAAGAGCTGAATACATTCTACTCACACTTCAGATCTTTAAACACCAACAATCTATTAATATAACTATTACTACAGGACAAATTTGGATAGAGGTCTTAGATAATTTTTAAGCTCACTTTAAGAGCACCCATCATTAACAATCATTTTTGCATTTTATTCACAAACACTGATACAATTTATTTATGTTAAAACAAATATTTTTTTAAAAATGAATGTGTATTAAAGTAGTTTAACTGATAGAGAAGGCTTTATTCCAATCTGTTTGTTAAACAGACCATTTTCACAATACCTAAACCTACTTTTCAGTGATCTGTTCCATCTTGGCTACCAGATATCTTTCCGAATTATCAGAATTATTTTTTCAAAGAGAGGAATAATCAAATTCCAATCCATACAGCTTATAAATATTTCACATCTAACACACAGCTCTACAGTTCATGCGATAGGCAGGGTCTAAAAAATCAGTTACTAAATCTCAAAAAACATTTAAATGTCTATTTAAACACAGTGTCTTCTAGATTTTTTATCTTTTTTTGTAAGAAAAGTAATCTGTAAACATCTTTACCTTTAGTTCATGCTTGGTCATTTGTTGTGGTCACTGTGGAAGAAGTGGGTATGACTTTGTAACCATTTGTGAAGTGGTCCATCTTTGCAAAAATATTACATTCCATGGGTAAAGAACAAGTCTTAGAATTACCATGTGGTATAAATTTGTGAAATCAATTTCTGTATTTAAAAACATAAAACAAAGACTACGAAACAGTCCAAAACTGTTGTAGCTGAATATTCTAAATACGAGCCAACAGTACTACACTAAAAATGTCCAAAAATAAGGCCTCTGAAATAAATATTTCCATTCTTTAAAAAAAGACATAATAAATGTACATCACATGGTCAGTGTACATATAAAAGTCATCAGTTTAAACCATTCTGGATGACGTATCTGAAGTAAAATGACCTAGGTTTTGCTTCTGCCGCCGTCCTCTGTTGTTTTTAGGGCATTTTCTGTTGAATTAAAAAAATAAAGAAAAGAAAAAGGTCGTTTTGTTTAAGATATTTCAAACGTCTCCAAAGTAATACACATTTCACACAGAAAGCCTTAATGAGAAACAGGATGCTGTTTGATGCAAGTCAAGCTGAGGACCAACGTGTCAGACTGCTATTTTCCCTACACAGCTGGGGACTAGAGGTTAGGTACAGAATGCAGGTGTAAGCACAAGCAAAGCTCACTCCTGGGTCTCCACTGCTGCAGATGCACTTGCCCGCCCTTCTTCTGGCCTGACAACTCCCTAGCTGCGGTGACCAATAACATATAAACCTAGGATAGTATAAAGGATCCTGATCCATGTACTTCCTCTGAGCATTATGACACCCCCAAAGTGACAAGAACAGCTTGGACGAGGGAGTAATCGGGAAGAAGTGTGCTTATTAACCTCAGATATGAATAGACAGGAAATGCTTAGCAATTTTAGACAAGGACTCGAAAGAAGTTTTTCTGCACCCTGCTTGGGCAAATCACAGAACCCAATAAAGAACTGTCATCCTGGGGATAAGGGATAGTCTTGGACTCTGCTTTCCCTTTAGTGTACATGTTTCTCCGTGGTGGTATCAATCTCATTGTGCTGTAATTGCTCTTGTGCCTGCCCACCAGAATGCAAACATACGAGCTCTTACTATGCACAAAGTGCTGTGGTATGCAGTGTGGAACAAAGGCACTGGGATGAATTCTGGGAATTCTGAGTTTGGACTCTGCTAAAAACTAGCTGTGCAATCTCCTTTTCCTACATATGAAATATTAAAAGTTGTACCAACCTCTAAAATCTCTGCCAGCAAGGTATTTATAATCTAATGGAAAGAAAGTCTTGTGACAAGGAATATTCCTAAAGTTCTCTGTTTCTAGTTCAGTTTCAAAGAGCACTGCTTTGCCTTGACTTAAAAGCCTTGGTGTTAACACTTTCATCTTATATGCTGCTTTTTGCAAATTTTATCTCACTAATCCTCATAAAAACACTTTGAGGTAGACAGTGATGAAATCACATCCATTTCATGGTTAAGAAGCCAAGCAAACCTCTTTAACTGTCACCAACTCACCATGACCTTGGAAAAATTCCAACTTCCTGGGGCCATGGTTTTGTCATCTATAAAATAAAGGTGTTTGGCTAAGATGATGTTTGAGGTCCCTGCTATTGTCATTCTAGGGATCTCAAAACATAAAAGAAGATTCCAAATATAAAAGAAGAAAATTTTACTCATGCAGTCTTGCTCAGTGAGTCAGTGGGAACATCCTTTTAATGGAAGATTCCTCACATGTAACAGCCACCATGGGATAAGTGAACAGCTGTCCCATAATGGACCGTGTGGGAGAGGCACTCCTTAAAAATTCAGTGGAGCTAAGTCCAAGTACATAATTATAATATTCTAAATTCAAGAGAGCAAAACATTTGAGGGGAGACAACACCACAATAAAAAGACAGGCCTCAATGAGGAGACATGTAAGATAAATTCAATGAGATGAGTCTTCAGTCACGGAGACAGTGGGCAGCAAAAGACGGCTGCAACACAGTTATAAAAACACCGTGATGTCTAAAGTCTGTGAAGGCAGCACATGGATTTGGGATATAAATTTGAGGGCACAAACTTGAAAACTACTTGTCAGGTAATTTTAATTTAATAGAATTAGAATTTTGAAGATTGTAGCACACTGAAAACAGAAGTGTAGAACAAGATAAAAGGCTGGATTGGGATTTGTAAAGGGCTTAAGTATCTTGAGTAAGGTATTCCCCCATCTAAGCCTTCAGTCTCCCCACCTCTCTAGAATAGAAGGCATTGACTCAAAGCTGCTTCCTGCTAACTCTAACATCCTTTGATCTTCTTAAACATGACATCGTCACCAGACCTCAAAAACTTCCCTCATCTTTACCTTCTTTCTTTCACCCTCCAAATAATTCATTACTCCGCTCCTGCTTTACTCGAATAACGTCCTAAATAGTTCCCCTGACCTCACATTTTCTCTCCTCCAGTGAAATTTTGCAGATGACACCCAGATTAATGCTCTGAAGAAATGATTCATACCAAGTCATTCCCCCCAACTCTATTCAAAAGCCCTGTCCCTCTAACAAAATTAAGTTTGAACCTTGCTAGCAAGCAACGGTCATACTTGGCAAATGTATTTCCTGAGGTGACTCAACATAGACCCTCCTCTTGATGGTTCAGTGGAAAGAGGAATGGTTTGGAAACCAGGCAGCACTGAATCCAAATCCAGCACTTCCACTTACTAGTGGGATGACCACAGGCAAACTACTTAACCTCTAAGCCGATATTAAACGGCCACAGGCAGCTCTGCTGTTACGTGGGTTTTTTTTTTTTTCTATTTTCCCTTTCTGCTGTCATTTTTTATATTATTATCCCAATTTTAATCTACTACCCATTTTTTTTTCCTACTGCCCAATTTTATACTCAGTAGTCTTGCCTAAGGGCAGATCATCTGTTCAGTGGAATAAAGTCCACTGATTTTAGCACTTGAATTTTATGAAAAATACCTGTTATTCAGAGAACATTTTTTATCATTTCTAGATTTATCATTTCAGCTCCAGATGGCTGAGACTAGTGAAGGTCTGGCTTCTATCCAGACCTTGGATAGAAGAGCTATAAATCCATTATGGCCTGCCAATATCTGTACTTGATATGCTCCGATCCTCTGCCCAGAATAATGCAGACAAGTACAGAAATGATGTTTATGGGACTTCTGAACCAAATCTTAAAGGAGACAGGAATAGCCAAGCAAGACAAAAAAAAAAAAAAACAAAACAGGACACTGGGAAGCAGAAAGACAATATGAACTGGATTTAGCTGGACTTTTCTTGGGTCCACTTCATTTCTGAAATCTACATTTCCACTAAGTTTGGAAAATACCCATTTTTTTCCCTGTTGCAATCCAAGAATGTCCTTTAATTTTGAGTTTAATTATGATAAATGCCAATGGTTTTAGTTATGATGGAGAATTTTAAAGATTACTTATAACTGTGTTCCAAAAAATGAAGTAATGAAATGTTAAGACAACGATATACGAAGAAAAGCCATTTTCTTTGATCTCTGATTTCTTCCTTTCTTATTATATTTACTATGGATAAAGTATATCCTTAGGGCAAAAAACACCTTGCAGTTCATCAGCGCCTTAAAAATTGGGGCAGGCCCTTCTGTGCATGTGCAGGCCATTCTGCTACTACAATCATCATTCCAGAATGCAGTTCTAAGATCCCTACATTCTTTATGCCACTGAATATTATCCATGCTCCCTTTGCCAGCTGCCCAGCTACACCTGTAACCCTGAGAATGAGTTCTTGTCAATACTCTAAGGAAGCAAGATAAGGACAGGTCAGACCTACTTAGAAATCTTAGGAACTGATCCTAGGATTTTTTCCTAATAGACAGGAAGACTTAAAGCCCCTATCATTTTGAGTGTGCTTCAAGGTTCTTCTTTACTTTAACAGCTATCCAACTCTAATTTAAGGTTGGTATTTCTTAGGCCATTACCTACCTCGTTATGCACATGACAATCGCTACTATAATGGCAATCTGTACAGCTCCAATAATTGCTGCAATAAGAACATGAGTGAGCTTTTGCCTACTTGGCACAACATAGAGAATACTAAAGTCCGTCTTTTCACAGTGCTGTCCAGTGTAACCAGATTCACATCTGAAAAGGGGAGGGAAAAAGATTCCTATGAGAATTACAGATTCTAATAATTCTAGGTTTTAGAAGAACATACAAAAGAATAATAAATTTATACAAAAATAGCAAATCAGGTGCTTTCCCACTATCTGAAAAAAAAACCCCAAAACTTCCATCTGTGTATTTCCTTAAATGCTACTCAATGTCTATTTCACAGTGCATCTTTCACCTATCATTATAGGACATTAATTTTACAGTTGCTAAATGGTCTTTATTACACCTCCTTTAAAAAAACAGATACATAAGGGGCGCCTGGTGGTTCAGTCAGTTAAAAGTCTAATTCTTGACTTTAGCTCAGGTCATGACCTCAGAGTTGTGGGATTAAACCCCACATCAGGCTCTGCGCTGGGTGTGGAGCCCACTTGGGTTTCTCTCTCTCTCTCTCTCTCTCTCTCTCTGCCCCTCTCCCACTTAAACAAGTACATGCTCTCTCTCTCTCTCAAAAAAAAAGGTACATAATAGTACCTTCACTGGCTATCATATAGCTAACATCTATTCCTCAGTCTAAGAGACATGCCAGCTACTTCCTTTTTTTTTTAAGTTTATTTAATTATTTTGAGGGGGTGGGGGGAGAGAGAGAGAGAGAGAGAGAGAAAGAATCCCAAACAGGTTCCATGCTCTGCATGGAGCCCCATAAGGAACTCAATCCCATGATCTTGAGATCATGACCTGAGCTGATATCAAGAGTTGGATGCTTAACTGACTGAGTCATCTAAGCGCCCCTATTTTCCATTTTTCACAACTATGAATTAGGTATAACAAATATTGGTGAGTGTGCACATTTCTATATTTAGTGTTATTCAAGTCTAGGTACTTGGAAATGGGATGACTAAATAAATAGATATAAACATTTACAGTTCTCTGAAAATTGCACTTTTTATATTATATCCAACACACTTTAGTATACATAAATATAATCATTTAAGATGCAGGGGAAAAAGTAAAATAAGTTATTGACAAAAGCAGAGTCAAGCAGCCAAACAGGAGCTAATCTTAGAAATTATCTGAATTCCAAGTAAATAAAAAGGCAACATCAGCTGATGATAATAATTTGACAGGGGGAAACATTTAAGATATTTAACAAATTTCACACTTTGTAGCTGACAGAAGTAAAATGTATAAATTAGCCAGCCTTCAGTTAGAACTGATTAATAAAACCTCTGAAGTGTAAGGATAGTCGAGTTATTAACATCCCACACTTCATTAGAAAAAAAGATTTTTTAATAGAGCACACATAAAGAATAAGAAGAAATAGGAATAGGGAAATAGGAAGCCAGGGGTGATGTGAGTCCACTCCTCCCATCCCTGAGGTTGCTACACACCTATCAGAAAATTTCACACTGGGTCTAAGTCTACTAGCAGACAAAAACAAACAAACAAACAAACAAAAAACCCAAAGTAGTAAGGCAGATTTATAGATCATGGAATAGAACCTGAGAGCCCTGAAATACGCCCATACATCTATGGTCCAACTGATCTTTGACAAGGGTGCTAAGACAATTCAATAAGAAAAAATAACCTCTTCAACAAAGCTGCTGCGACTAGATGTCCACATGCAAAAGAATGAAGTTGAACCTCTTCTTTACAACATACACAAAAATAATTCAAAATGGATCACAGATCTAAAGGTAACAGCTAAAACTATAGGGGCGCCTGGGTGGCTCAGTCAGTCAGGCGTCCGACTTAGGCTCAGGTCATGATCTTGTAGTCAGGGAGTTCCAGGCCCGCATCAGGCTCTATGCTGACAGCTCAGAGCCTGGAGCCTACTTCAGATTCTGTATCTCCTTTTCTCTCTGCCCCTCCCCAACTCACACTCTGTCTTTCTCTCTTTCTCTCTCTCTCTTTCTCTCAAAAAATAAACATTAAAGGTAACAGCTAAAACTATAAAACTCTTAGGAAAAAAAAGTGAATCTTCATGATCTGGATTAGGCAAAGATTTCCTTAGATATGATACTAAAAGCATAAACAACAACAAAAAAGTTAAACTGGATTAAATCAAAATTAAAACCTTTTGTGTTTAAAGGCACTATCAAGAAAGTAAAAAGATAACCAAAAGAATAGAATATTTTTGCAAATTATATTTTTGATAAGAGACTTGTATCTAGAATATATTTAAAAAACTATTACAAACTCTAACCAAAAGAAAAAAAAATTACAAAATGGGCAAAAAGATCTGAATAGACATTTTTCCAAACAAGATAAACAAATGGCAAATAAGCACATGAAACGATACCAATATCATTAGTCATCACGGAAATGCAAATCAAAACAACAATAAGAGATCACTTCATACCCACTGGAATGGCCAGAATCAAAAAGTCAGATAATAACTGTTGATGAAGATGCTGTAGGGAATGAAAAATGGCAAAGCCACTTTTGAAAACAGTCTGGCAGTTCCTCAAAAGTTAAACACAAGAGTTACCATTTGGCCTAGCAATTCCACTCCTGGACACTTACCCAACTGAAATGAACACAAGTCCACACAAAAACCTGCCAACAATTATTCGGCAGCATTATTCATTAATAGCCAAAAAGTGGGAACAATCCAAATATTCATCAATTGGTAAGCAGATTCAAAATGTGGTATTATAAGGAGCAAAGTACTGACATATGCTACAACATGGATAAACCTTGAAAACATTATGCTAAGTGAAAGAAACCAGACACAGAAGACCACGTTATACAAGCCCACTTAAATGAAATGTCCAAAACAGGTAGATCTATAGAGACAAAACAGACCAGTGATTGTCTAAGACTAAGGGCGGTGGGCAGGGCGATTTGAGAGTAACAGCTAAAGAACACAGAGTTTCTTCTGGGGGCGATGAAACGTTCTAAAATTGATTGTGGTACTACAAAACTGTGAAAAAAAATACTAAATACTAAAAATCACTGGTTTAAAAAAAAGAATAAGTGGGGAAAAAATGGTAAGATTATTAACATAAAATGCAATCTCCATAAAATAAAATCAAACCAGTTGCTCAAAAGAACCACAGTTGCTACTAATATTAGATTCAAGGGGATTTTACCTCATTGGTCCTGATTTAAAGAGGGCACTTTTTGATGCCGAGAACATCATCCTCAATAATATAGTTGTAATAAATTCAACAATATAATGAAATCTTATAGGATTTTTAAAATAATGTCTTTTGTGGTAAGCTAATGGCAAAAAGTCAAAGCTCAGTAAAATAAAAACAGGTCCATAGGGAGCTATAACAGTGTCCTAGATATGCAGCTCTCCGACAGTTTAGCTTAATCCAAAGATTAAAATCAGAGTATCAAAAAGAATGTATAGGCCATATATCATTCAGGCAATCCTCCTTGGATATTATTTTCTGCAACTGACTTTTGGGTTACACTCTCCAAATATCTGGATAATAACTTCTAGGTTATTACTACTTCTTCTGTTTTTGATTAAAGGCAGATCCAGGCATTTGGTCTTCTACACTCTCCATTCTTTCATCCTACACACGTCCATAGTAATCTCGTTCACTACCATGCCCTCATGTGCTGATTCTTCCATTTGTCCATTTACTAAACATCTGACATGTGTCAAGTACTGTGGATATTTGGGATACATCAGTGAGCAAAACAAATAAAGATCGCTGGTCTGGTTAACCTCTAGCTGGAGGAGGGAGGGTCAATAAACATGAATTAAATGGTTATGTTAGAAGGTGATATGCACTACACGAAGAGAAAGAAAAGAGTTAGTTAAAGGAAATTATAGGTCAGGAAGAGAGGGTTGCAACTTTAAACAAGATGGTCAGGGTAGGCTTCACTAAGAAGCTGACATGTAAGTGAGGATGTGAAGGAGGTGAGGGAATCTGCCATGTGGACAACAGGAAGGAGAACATATCAGATAAAGGAAGAGTCAGTGCAAAGACCCTGAGGAGGGAGCATTATTAGCACATGGCCATGTCCAAGAATAGCAAGCATGGCTGGAGTGGAGTGGGCAAGCAGAAGGGAAACAGAGAATTAAGACAGAGAGGTGAAGGGGTCAATTGCGTAGGGTTTCTGCACTCGATGAGATAGAGGAGCCACTGGGAGGGTTTTAGCAGAGAAATGACATGAACTTTCATTTGAAGTCTCCATCTCGGGGTGCAAGGGTGGCTCAGTTAGTTAAGTGCCCAACTTCAGCTCAGGTCATGAACAGCCAACTCATGTTTCATGAGTTCAAGCCCCACATCAGGCTCTCTGCTGTCAGCACAGAGCCTACTTTGGATCTTCTATCTCCCTCTCTCTCTGCCCCTCCCCAACTGGCAAGCATGCTCACTCTCTCCCTCGCCCTCTCAAAAATAAACATTAAAAAAAAAAAAAAAGAAAAGTCTCTATCTAGCTTCTAAGTTGAATATGGACTGTAGGATACAGGGAGGCTGTTGCAATAATGCCAGAGAGAAGAAACGGCGATCTGAACCAGGAATAGCAGTGGCAATGGGGAGAAGAACTCCGATTCTGGACATATTCTGAAACAGAGGTAATAGGGTTTCTCAACTGACTGGGTATGGATTACGAGAGAACTCGAAGGTGTATCAGAGGTGTTTTCTCTGAGCAAAGGAAAACATGGAGTTGGCATCAACTAAGATGAAGAAGGCAGCAGACGGAACAGGTTTAGAGGAGGGAAGGCAGATCAGGAGATAGGCTTAGATCCTATTGAAATGGAGGAGTCAAGACATCCACAGGAAAATATCAAGGAGGGAGAGGGATCTATGAGTCTCAAGTTGAGGAGAGGGGTCTGGGATTTATGCAAAGTAGGAGTCATCAGCATATGTCATGGAAAGCTCTAAGGCTGGGTGGCATCACTAAGGAAGAGGACCAGGACTGGACCCTTGGACATTCCAACAATGAGAGGTCAGGAGCAAAAGGTGAACCAGCCAAGAAGATGTAAAGGAATGGCCAGTGAGGCAGCAGAAAAGAGAGAGAGAATGCAATCCCTAAAGCCAAGTGTATTATTATGCATATTGCACAGGAGTCAAATGCTACTGACTGTTCAAAAGTAATTTAAGACTAAGAATTGATCACTGAATTCAGCAACAAGAACAGCCTCAGGGAAGTGTTGGAGCAAAAGCTCATTGGGGTGGGTTCATGAGATACAGGAAGTGAGAAGCTGGAGAGAGAGCACAGACAACTCTTTTGCGTTCTTCTACAAAGGAAATAAATGGGACAGCAGCTGATGAGAGAGTGAGAATTTTTTTCAAAGACAGAAGAAATGAAAATATATTTAAATTATATATATATATACATACATATATATATATATATATGTATGTATATATATATACATATCTATACAAGAACATATGAAACACAGAAAAGCAGGGAGAATTTCTGGTTGGTGCGGGTGAAAAATCTGTGAGAGTCCTCCTCATAATGCTTCAATGTTCTCAGTGAACTCAGAAACAAGATGATCAGCTAAGGAGGAGAAGGAGGTACGGACAATCTGAAGAGAAGGGTGACAACAGAAAGCCAGCATCTGGGACAAGAGGAGGATGAATGGACTGAAGCTCAGAAAGACAACCTGGCAGCTCGTAGGGCCCATTTTGAGTACAAACATCGGTGAGATGCATTAGCCTGGTGGTGTGCTTTTCATTAACAGTCATGTTCAGCTGGATGGGTATACAGAATAGCTGTATAGGTACACATTAGGCAGGAAGGAATGAACCAGGTTTATAGTTTTGTCAAGTGAGTATGATGAAACAAGAGAGGGACGACCATGACTGACCATGAATTTAAGCTGGATAAGGAGGGGATGAAGACATTCAAGGGGCTAGGGACACGGAAAAAAGGCGAAAGGATGGACAAACTGGAGGCCTAGAGGGACAGAAGCAGGGCTGGGTAGGAACTACAAGGGATATGCTAGAGTAGAACGATTCCCAAACGTATGCCTCCAACCTGCATCTGTCTCCTGAGTTCTCAAACCAACATACATCCATCAGCCTGTTAGACTTCCATAGGTGGATCCCCCACAGGCACCTGAGACCAAGCATATTACACTGAATACATCATTTCCACCCAAACCTCCTCCGTCTTCCCGTTCCCTGTCCCCACTCACTTCTGCCTTACCCAGAAACCCGGGAGACTCTCTTGACTCTTCCTTCCCACCACCCTCCACCAACTCCCACATTCCATCTTCAAACAACTGGTCACCAAAACTTAGGGGTTGAACTACCCTATCTTCTCTCTGCAATTCATCTGCTGATCTCAGTGTCACTACAACTCCTTTACTTAGTTCAGGCTCTAATTTCTTACTAACGCACAGTCTCCTAACATTCAGTCTCCTGATCCATTTTACACAAAACCAGCGGCTTTCAGATCTGATCATAACTTTCTTAACTTAAATCCTTCAGTGGCTTCTCAAGCATCCTTTAAAATAAAGGGCAAGTTCCTGGAGTGACACAAATGTTCCTGTAAGACCTGCCCCTCTTCCCACAATGTCCCTCATCCTCATCAAGATGAAGTGCCTTGTCTGAAGTCCCAAATCATCTTGAGTATATCTATCTCTGTGTGGCAGCATTTTTCATTTTATATTTTAATTGTTTATTATTATTGTCTTCAACCAGACATTAGGTTTTTTGGAACCTGTAGACGGTAGGTTTTTTGGAAGGCAAGATGCCTGGATCCCTGTCATACCTGAATTTGAGACGCCAGGGGCAGGCAGAATTTGGTACAAAGTAAGTAATAAACAAACAAACAAACAAATTAAGGGTGGGATAATACTAAAAGATTTTAACCTAATAATAGGACTGTGGCTAGCGATTGTTCATCCCTGCCTGCTTACTGTTACCCAAACATACCCACCTATTAGTTGAAGTGCATGTGATATTATGGCCTGATTCTTACAGACCTTGTAAATGCTTAGACAAAAGAAAAAGATCTGCTGCTTTTTAGGATTATACGTATGCAGAAAAGAGATTCTCTGGCATTTAAGAAACAACTCTGGTCTGGAGAAGAAGGTGGAGTTGATCATCATCACATGGCATTCAAAAGATAGTTAACTGGGGCACCTGGGTGGCTCAGTTGGTTAAGCGTCCGACTCTTGGTTTCGGCTCAGGTCATGATCTCACAGTTCATGAGTTTGAGCCCCACATGGGGCTCTGCGTTGACAGTGCAGGGCCTGCTTGGGATTCTCTCCTTCTCTCTCTGCCCGCCCCTCCTCCTCTCTCTCTCCCTCTCTCTCTCTCAAAATAAATGAATAAACATTTTTTTAAAGTTACCTAAGTAGCTACTGGAATAGGCCCCCTGCGAGGCAATGGGAAGACAGGTTTAGCAAAACAGTCTCAAACCTAAAGGCAATTATAATCTAATAATGTCAACTCCTATTGATTAAATACATACTAAGTACCAGGTATTGTGCTAAGCACTTTGCATATATTATCTCATTTAATTTTAGCAACAATTTAAATTTAAATTTAGTAAGTTTTAGGAGATAGGTGCCATTATTATTTTAATTTTTGAAATGAGAAAATGAGGCTTAGAAATTTAAGTAACTTCAGAAGAGCACAGTCAGTAACTGCCCAGTCTGGCATACCTGCTTCCAAAGCCTTTAACCACTATACCACTGAATCCTCTCACTGTCAATTACTCACAGTAAATACTGCAAAGTGACCTGGTATCACTTGATTATCAGGACACCGTACTCTCTCATCCCTCACTTTTAGATATCTTGAAAGATGCCCTATCCTAAGAACAACATAATCTGAATTTCTATCAAGATTATGTATGCCACTTGGGACAAATAGGAGGAATCCATTGAATGATTTTGTTTTAAAACTGGCTTGTTGGGGTGCCTGGGTGGCTCAGTTGGTTGGGCATCCGACTTCAGCTCAGGTCATGATCTCACAGCTTGTGAGTTTGAGCCCCGCGTCAGGCTCTGTGCTGACAGCTCAGAGCCTGGAGCCTGCTACGGATTCTGTGTCTCCCTCTCTCTGTGCCCCTCCCCCACCCTCTCTCAAAAATAAAGATAAAAAAAAATTTTTTTTTTTTAACGTTTATTTATTTTTGGGACAGAGAGAGACAGAGCATGAACGGGGGAGGGGCAGAGAGAGAGGGAGACACAGAATCGGAAACAGGCTCCAGGCTCTGAGCAGTCAGCACAGAGCCCGACGCGGGGCTCGAACTCACGGACCGCGAGATCGTGACCTGAGCCGAAGTCGGACGCTTAACCGACTGAGCCACCCAGGCGCCCCTAAAGATAAAAAAATTTTAAACTGGCTTGTTCCCCTTTGCACAGCTGTATTTTTTTAACATTTAGGAAAGAGGGGTGGGAAAGGAGCGATAGCACTTTCAAACAGGAAAAAGCCAAAAGCTTAACAAAGAATTATTTAATCATTAACAGTTTATAGTGTTTTGTTCTGTTTTTAAAGCAGGAGGAGAAGAGGAAAAAGAGAGCCTGGAGAAGGGAGCTAAGGGTAGAGGGACCAGGATACCTGCTTTCAAACAGCTTTCTTTTACTTTCTGGAGAGAAAGATTCACTGGCCTACTAGGCTGACAGAACAAAGGAAAAGTGTAGTATTTCTCCATCTTTTGATGTTTTGACTAAGAAAGGAAAAAAAGGGCTCTGGCCAAACTGCAAGAGGCAGGAACGTGCAGAATGACAGCAATCTCCCCTTGTCTAAGGAAATACTGTACCCTGGCTAACCAGACCAGTCTGAGATAGAGGATGAGCTCCCAGCACCAGCAAGAAGTGTTACTGGTAAACAGACACAGAACAGCAAAACGCATCACGATCATTAGGCTGAGTGTCAGGAAATCCGAGATCTAGTTTTGCTGCTGCTGACCTTGAACAAGTTTCATAACCTCTCCTGCTTCAGACAGTAGAAGATTTACACCTTTCCCATTTCTACTTCTCTCTTCACACCTGGTTCTACATCCCCATTCCCTTATTTTTAGAAATCTATTTCAGTATATGTTTTGAGTTACGAATTCTCTGTTCTTAACACATTCTTTAGTCCCTAAATCACCTTGTGACAGATTGCCTGAAAACCAAAATAGTGCTGAAATATGGCATATTTATTTCTTATATAAAAAATGGACATCATATTAAAAATGTTAAGCCCATAATCTTAAAATCCTAATATGACATCTGTTTTTGGTTTTGCATATTATACATGTCAGCTTTTTCCAAATGATACTGCTAATTTATTTTTGACTCAACTGCAAATAAAAAATACTTTTTGGTAATATTTAATCTATATTTCACTATAGCTTTCTATAGAGCAGTGACTGCAGGAAAAAGTTCCTCACCTCTGATCTGGAGATGCTGACTTACCTACAAGAAGCCTTCTGAGTGGAATAGATGAATTCACATTTCCCATGGATGCAGTAACCATTGAGGTTTTCAGGGCAAGGCATGTGGTTTCCAATATAAACATCTTCTCTTTGATCACTAGCATCTTAAAAGAACATAAACCAGGGCAATAAACAGTGAAAAGCAATTGAAAAATATGGACTTTTCAAAGATTCTAACAACAAATAAATTGGCCGGTAATTTGGAAAAGAAAATTATCAGATAGGGGGCTGGATAAGAACCAAGGTCTCATTATGACATAAACACAATAAGTAGACTGTTTAGATTCAAAGCATTTAAAAATATTTGCAAAACATGAGTTTTGCAAACTATGAGTTACTGTTGTTTACAAACAATCTGCCCCCAAAACATAAACATCTTGGTTAAAGAAATAAATGCTAGCTCGATAAGAAAGCTCATCTCTATGAACCAGAGATGGTGTACTACAGCTCTGGGTTTTGAAAAACTGACTTAGTCTAGTCATTAACCTGGGGACTATGAAATTGAAGTAAAAAAAACCTGGAATGGCAGAGAGCAAGGTATGGCACTTTGAAATTTTAGGGTGAAATATTTTGGGAATGAAAACTATTATGCATGTTGATTTTTTCTTCCAAATGCTGATTTTTTATCTGGCTGTTCTTAGTATATGTTATTGTATAAAAAATTCAATAACATAGAGAACAAATAAAAAAAATTTTTTAATCACCCGAAACCCCTCTATCCAAACAGAACCATTGAAAACATGTTGATGAACATCTGTTCAATTAGGTATATTGATTTGAACTGACCTGAGCTGAAGTGAAGAAAATGAGAGTATGGTGAGTAATTTCAATGTCATAAATAGGAAGAGAATCAGGAAAGAAGGACAGAAAGGAGCAGGAGGGAGGGAGGCATAAGGACTCGGTCTTCAAAATAAATCATTTCATCCACTCTCTCTATCCCTCTCTATTTCTCCCTATCCCCTCTGTTTCTCTCTTGCCTCTCTCATGTACTTACATAAGCATATACCTAATACCCACACATTCTGCAATGGACTTTTAAACTTTTTTTCCTGGCGTATACATTAATATATTCATCCTTAGTCTATGGACTCAAGAGTTCCTACACAGGCCTGTGCTTATGTAGGAAAAATTCCCAGGCTTCCTGTCAGTTTCTCACATTTCTAGCTTACAAATTCTGTGATCAGCTGTGTGACCTTGAGAGTACCACCCTCTCTAAGACTGAGATTTCCTAACTGTAAAGTCAGGATCTTAACAGGATCTATACTTCATGTAGTTCTGAGAGGATTACGTGAGATAACTGATGTATGCACAAGACCACTAGAACAACCAGCTCTCAATCTATATACCACACCATGTCACAGCAAAGGCTATCTCCCCCAAATACAAATAAAGGTATTGCTATAATGTGGAAATTATTAATGGAACCAAATTAAGAAGGAATAAAATAGAAGACTGTGTGTATAAATATGTATGTGTAGGAAAGGGGAAGAGCAAGGGAGAAAAAGGAATGGAGGTACTAAGTAGGAAAAGAAACCTGAGTACTAAAAATGCAGATTTTCTGGAGACTGAAATTCACATACAAAAGGAAAAATGCGTAATGATTATTAGGCACAATAATAGGATACCTAAAAGCAGAGAGATCATGTCATCCCTCACAAGATGAAACTGATGCTATTTTACCTCAAAATTTATGTATTTACATTGTACTAACTTATGCCTGTAAAGAAAACTGAACCAGAAATCAAGAAATCCAACATGGAAATTCTCAAGGTATCTCTGCTGTTTTGCTCTGTTTAAGTATTTATTTATTTTGAGAGAGAGAGTGCGCATGAGCAGTGGAGGGGCAGAGAGAAAGAGAGAGGGAGAGAATCCCAAGCAGGCTCCATACCGACAGCTCAGAGCCCGATGTAGAGCTTGAACTTATGAACCGTGAGATCATGACCTGAGCCAAAACCAAGAGTCAGATACTTAACCAACTGAGTTACCCAGGCGCCCCTCTCCTATTTTGTGACCTTGGTCAAATCACACTGTCTCTCTAAAGCAGCTGAATAAGATCAGCATTGTCCAACATAATATGAGACGTGTAATTTTTAGTTTTCTAGTAGCCATATTTTTTAAGTAAAAAGAAATAGGAAAATTAATTTTAATCCTATATTTATTTAATCTATCAAATAAGTATCACTTCAACATATAATCAGTATTACAAAATTGTGATTTTTTTTTACACACATTTTCTTAAATATGTCTTTAAAATCTGGTGACCACTTAACACTCACTCACAGCACATCTCAATTCTGACTAATCTTGTTTCAAGTACTCAATAACCACATACTGCTAGTACCCACCATATAAGATAGCACAGTATAGATGACTATTCATTTATCATTTATTGGTCATCTTTCATATGCCAGGTACTCTGTAGGTGCTGGGGACAGAAAAATATCCTGTCCTCAAAGGGCTTATATGGTCTCCTCCAGCTCCCAAACTATAATTTTGCCATGACAGAAGAAATCCCTTGGGGCTGCTATAATCCTAAGCACCCACTTCTCCACTACAATACTCATGATATTGTCTCACAACCATTTGGGTTTTTTAACTCAGTCTCTACTATGAGACTGTGAGCTCCTTAAAAATCTAGACATTTGTATCATTTATTTCTGTATAACTCCTAACACTTAGAATATAGTACTTTTCTTGCTATGGTTTCAAATTAAAAGTGCTATTCCACATTTGCAATCAAACCATAAGTGACTTGAGCAATACAACTGTCTCCTGTAGCACTCATCACCCTGCAACTTCTCAGAACATGATACTGTCATGGTGTGTTACACCATGAAGTATATAATAATGGGACTACAGAGACTAAGGTTATGTACCAACCTATAATAATAAGATCTTGTTATGTGTATCATAATGGTACTCTATAGGTCTACAGAGGCTGTGGTAATGTACTAATCTACCATAAGAAAAGTCCTATCAACAGCAGGAAATCTCAAGAATAATGCAGAACTGAATGCTATCAGAGAATCAGCTACATCACAGCAATAAGAAAAAGTTAACTAAATCAAGAACAGGGTTTTGAGAAATTAGTAAACAAAGCATAGCACCAGTGGCATTTACTGAATGAATTAATGAAAGAATGTGGTATCAGGCTGTAGACAAGGCAAAGCCATCTAAAAACACAGACATGTCCAGTAAGACTTTGAAATCTGTGGCTGTCACAGAACCCAAATTTTGCATTCTGCTCAGTGCCAGCTCTATTCATTCCATTATACATAAACACACTATTTCTGTGCATAGCCATGTACTCAGCTAAGCTACAGAAGATATAAAGAAAAAGTATACATGGTCCCTGCCCTTGAGAAGCTTATAATCAACTTAGGGAATTAAGGTATACACATGAAAAACTGAATAACACAAGAGAAGGGTTTCCACATGACAGTTTATAATTAAATGCCAAAAAAAAAAAAAAAAGTTGTACAATACTGGGTGCTAAGGGACGTTCAAGCTTTTTTTTTTTTTTTTTTATGTTTATTTATTCTTGAGAAATAGAGATAAAGCATGAGCAGGGGAGGGGCAGAGAGAGAGGGAGACACAGAATCCGAAGCAGGCTCCAGGCTCTGAGCTGTCAGCACAGAGCCTGAGGCGAGGCTAAAACGCAGGAACCACAAGATCATTACATACTTCGACCAAGTGCCCAAGGAAGTTCAAGTTTAAAGGAGCACTCATTGTAGGTGATATTACTCAGGGAAGTATTCATGGAAAGGACAGGATTCAAGTTAGGTCTCAAAGCATATCCAGATTTATTTAGAGGAAGAGTGGAAACCAAAAGGAAGGTATAATGCACACAGCATTCTTAAGAACGAGAAGTAGATGAGCCTTAGCAAGAGGGTTTAAGTCAAAATTGGAAAAATAAGCTGAAATCAGATTATGGAAAAATATGAACCCCCCAGGTGAGAAATGCTTTCTTAATCATATGGACAAGGAAGACACTGACAGTCTTCTAGCTAAAGAACAGCCCAATGAAAGCCATGTTTTGCATAATTAAGAGTGATTGCCTAGAGCTGGTGGTTAGGGAGAATGGGGAGTGAATGCTAATGCATATGAAGTTTCTTTTTCGGCTAAGTAAAATGGCCTAAAATTTGATTTTGATATGATAGTTGTACAATCCTAAATATATTTTTTAAAAAATTGAACTGAAGGTGCCTCGCTGGCTCAGTCGGTAGAACATGCAACTCTTGATCTCGGGGTTTGAGTTCAAGCCCCATGTTGGGTATAGAGATTACTTTAAAAATGTTTTTTGGTTTTTTATTTTAAAACATTGAATTGCATACTTTAAAGAGGTGAACTTAGTGGTATGTAAATTGTACGTCAAAAAGTTGTTAAAATTTTCAATTGGATAACAGCATGCAAGATAAAGGGGCAGGGGAACTAGGAAGACCAGGTGACCAATTAGGAATTCACTACATAATCCAAACTTGTGGCAATGAAAAACTAAGCTAGGGCTTAGCAGTAGGAATAAATATTAGAGATACAGAAAAAAATACATACAGCTTGAAGTTGCTGTGGAATGAGCTCTCAGAAACTCAGAGCTGAAAGGGTCTTTGGGGCCTGTCTGGTCTGATGAAGGAATCTCTTTATAAAGTTACAACCCCAAGGTCCTGTTTCTACTTGACCACTTCCAGAAGTTTAAAAAAAAAAAAAAAAATCAACCCAGTTAATTCCAGTATTATCAAATGTTCCTTATGTCGAACAAAATCTCTTTCTTTAACTATTGATTTCTCCATGTCTGTTTACCCCATAGCCCACTGTCCAACAATTTTTTTTCTTAAGGTCAAACTTCCCCAGTCCCACCCTTTAGATAACTTGTAACAACCATCTTCACAAGTAGTGCCCAGCACTAACCCATTAAATGTACCTTAAGCATTTGGTAGAACAGAACTGTCTTTATTAAAGATGCTTTCAATACAGAATTATGCTCCAAAGAAAATATGCACGAATTCAAAGAAACTATGATCAATAAACACATGAAAAATGTTCAACATCACTAATCATTAGGGCAATGAAAATCAAAACTACAAGACAGCATCCCACACCTATTAGGATGACTGCTATCCAAGAAAGAAAAAAAAGAAAATAGTTAAGTGTTGGCATGCATGTGGAGAAATTAGAACCCTGTGCACTGCTGATGAGAATGTATGATATAGCCACTGTGGAAAACAGTATGGTGATTTCTCAAAAAATTAAACACATAATTACTATTTGATCTAGCAATTCCACTTCTTTTTTTTTTTAATTTTTTTTAAAATGTTTATTTATTATTGAGAGACAGAGCATGGGAGAGGCAGAGAGACGGGGAGACACAGAATCCGAAGCAGGCTCCAGGCTCCGAGCTGTAAGCACAGAGCCCCACGCGGGGCTTGAACTCACAAACTGCAAGATCATGACCTGAGCCGAAGTCAGACGCCCAAACAACTGAGCCACCCAGGTGCCCCTAGCAATTCCACTTCTGGGGATATATTCAGAAGAACTGAAAGCAGGGTCTCAAAGAGATAGCTATAAACCCATATTCAAAGCAACATTCATAATAGCTCAAATGTGGAAGCAATACAAGTGTCCATCATTGAATGAATGGATAAACAAAACACGGTACGTATATACAATGGAACACTATTCAGCCTCAAAAAGGAAGGAAATTCTGACTTCTGCTACAACACAGATTAACCTTGAGGACATTATATGCACCGAAATAAGCCAGTCATAAAAAGACAAACACTGTAGGTTTCCATTTGTATGAGGCACTTAGAGTGGACAAAATTGTGCACCGAAATAAGCCAGTCATAAAAAGACAAACACTGTAGGTTTCCATTTGTATGAGGCACTTAGAGTGGACAAAATTATAGAAACAAAAAGAATGATAGTTGCCAGGGCTGAGGGAAGAAGTGGGAAGTTATTGTTTATTGGGTATAGTTCCAGTTTTACAAGCTGCAAGACTTTTAGAAATGGATAGTAGTGGTGATTGCACAACTTCATGAATATATTTAATACCACTGAACTGTGCATTTAATAATGATTAAAATGGTAAATTTTGTTATATGCATTTCACCATAATTAAAAAATTAGGGAAAAAAAGACTCTAAATGTGAACCTAATGACAGGAGGTTCAGTAGAATGAACATAGTAAATGAAGTTCAAATTTAGACCTCTAGGTATCCAAAAGTATTTACTGAGCACCTATTATGTTCCAGGCTCTACATATGAATATATGAAACTGGAGCTTAAGATTAAGCTCTAAGGGCACCTGGGTGGCTCAGTCAGTTAAGCAGCCAACTCTTGATCTCAGTTCGGGTCATGACCTCACAGTTCGTGAGACCAAGCGCTACATTGGGCTCTGCATTGACAGCACAGAGCCTGCTTGGGATTCTCTTTCTCCCTCTCTCTCTGCCCCTCTCCCTCTTGCACACTCTCTCTCCCTCTTTCTCAAAATAAATAAACTTAAAAAAAAAAAAGATTAAGCTCTTAATTAAAGCTAGAGAACAAATGTTCACCAAGGTGATGGCTGAAAGTATATTAAAGTTCTGAAGCAAATTAAGAAAGAAAGCAAAGCAGCAGTAGAGAACTCTGGAATAGTTGTGATACAAAAAAAAAGAGCACCAGGGCTTAGGGTCAGAAAGCCTAAATTCCAGTCTTTGCTCTGCTATTCTACATGAGCCACCAATTCACTGTTTCAGCTTCTTTGTCCCCAAAATGAGGATAACTTGGTTGTGATAAGGATCAAATAATAACACAAATATGTGAAAGCACCCGACACACAGAAGGGCACACAAGAATAATTGTTGAATGAATGAATATCACACTGATGTCACTCATGAACCACATTAAACATGATGCAGATAGGTAGACTCACCAATGGTGAGACCTTTGACCACAGTCAAGTACCAACAATGAAAACAGAAAACACAAGTATTAACAATCACCTTAATAACCTCCATAAGGAATTTAGTGATACAGCATTTAATAATCAGAGTAATCCTAGGCTGTAGATAGTAGTATCCCCACTATATAGATAATATCATTAAGGATCAGAGAAAGGAGGCCACACAGCCTTTAAGTGTAGACCAAGTCTGATTCCACAGAGCAAGCTCTTAACCATCACACTATTATTTCACCAGCCACTCTGGGAGATGTGAAGGGAATAGACAAAAGCAGAATGTCCAAGCACCTGCTCTCTGGGCCAAGTAAATTAGATTAACTTCAAAAAGGAAATATAAAAAGGCCTTAAAGATGGAATAAAGCACAGTTTCAGAAACCACAGCAGAGATGCAGCCTCACACAGCAAGAACTGGGCACAGAATGGTCCTCTCCAAACAATGCCCTCAGGCAAGTGGTGACAGGCTCCACGAACAACAGCTGCAACTGTTAGTCTCTGAACAATGTTGGTGTGTGTGCGATATAAAAAGTATACTTGGTCACTCAGTGGCTCCTTCCACCCACAGAGGCATTCAGAAACACATCTACCACCAGCGGCAGTGTTTTCAAATACAAAGGAGAGTATGGTTCTAAGCGATGATGTTATAAGAAAATCCAGTACCAGATGGCCTATCTGCAAAGGCATCTTCCACTGGCTGGCTGTCCTGGTCCATCAACATACAACCCAAATAAAGCATAAGGAGTTGCTATTAACAACCAAGACACGCACCTGGTAGGTCATCTGCGGAGGCCACAACAACACATCAACACTGCATCAGTACCTCTGGCTCATTTCTACAAATCCCTACACTTAAAAAATTTAATATATTCTTTCTTGTTTCCCCCATACTATCCTGCGCCTCATCTTCATTACTAAATATCTCTCCATACATACTTTCCCTACACCAGTCTCCTCATACCCCATCAAAGAATATGTAGGTATAAAAAGCTACCTACTCTCCAACACCTCTAACTCTCACATTTCTAAATCCCATTTTCCATACTAACCCTAACTCTTCCTTTCTTAGCCTTTCCACTCTTCCCAACAAAACACATTTTCTAATGTGAACAAACTCATCCACTTCCTCAGCCATTCCCTTAGAAAGTATTCCTTTCATCTCCCTGACATACCAAGATCATGTTACTTCCTATATCCCCTTTCCTTCCACCTTCCCCTGCTGTGCTTCCTACCCATCACCTCCAGATCAGTATTCCACTCTCATCTCCCAGTGACCTTCATCTCTTAGGGGTCTGTGCCATCCACCCAGACAGCCTTCTAAAACTCATCAGGACTCTCTCCCACACTCCACAGCACACACACTCAGACTTCTCTCAAAGATTTTAGCAACTGTCTCAGTCTTACCTTTCAATGAGGGGAATTTATCAAGACTTTAAAAATGGAGCATATCAAAAGAGCTGTATTAAAATATGTAAGTGACAGTCGCCAAGTAATGGAAAAAATAGTACCAATATCTCAGTATCTCTGGTATCATCACTGGTTAGCAGGAAGAGAATATTGAGAGAAGGAGGTCAAAGATGGGATGAGGGATGGGGTGAAGTGAAGCTCAGGAACTAAGACAAGCGAGAATGTCTTAGAAATAAAGAAGGTGTTACAGTTAGATTGTAGGCTGTACGAAAATATCTTTGGACAAAAATGGTCACGTTGAAATGTCGTATGCCACAAAGGAACTTCCTGGATAGATGGAAATATTAGAGACTGTGGGTATATGTGGGTATATTGGGGTGCATTCATTTTTGAAAACTGATAGCTTAACATTCATGTATCTCACTGTATGTAAATTATACCTCAAAAAAACACCTGTAAAATAAGAATAATGATAATCAAGAGGGTAGAGGTATACAGGCAAAATAAAAATGACAGAATGCTGTAAACTGTTGAAGGTGGGTACTGGGGAAAGGAGGGTTCATTTTACTATTCTGTTTACATACATTTGAAATTTTCTATAATCAAGCTTTTAAAATGTCACATACCCATCTCCCATACCTCATGTTCAACCATCATACCCTGTATGGCATAAACATCTACAACAATGCTTCCAACACTACAATCTCAGCATTTACCACAGGTTTTCTAACAGCCCAAGACAAGCACTAATTCAGCCACCGTGCTAGACACTGAAATGTTCCATTTCATGAGCACTACTTTCTAAGAGCTCAACTTTAAAAAAATCTTCCCTACTGAGCACTACCTTCCAATCTGTCCAGCTACCTGCCGATGCTGTGTTCCTGCTTTTCACTTTGTAGCCTCCATCCCTAGAGCCCTATCTACCTAGCGAGTCTTGTGTCCTGGGGACACAAATATTTACTAAGGTCCTCCTATAAATGCCTGTGAGGACAAAAAATAGAAGCAAATGGAAAAATACAAAATAGTACCTTTTGACCTCTACTCCTCCCTACTAGAACATTTCTTAACTCTTTCAACAATTTGATTTCACATTTATAACTCTAGAGAAACTCTTTGGTCCAAGATTACCAATGACTCCCTTGTCTTCAAATTCAATACTCATCCTCTCAAATGTTTATGCAGCTTCTCCCTTTTGGCTTCTGTGCCACTGTAGTTTTCTTGGTTTTCTCTGGATCTGGATAACTGTGCCATCTAATGGAACTTTCTACAACTCTCGATATGTTCTATGTGTGTGCTGTCCAAAACGATAGCCAGTGGCCACATGTGGCTGTTTAAATTTAAATGAATTAAAATGAAATGAAATTAAAGGTTTTGTTTCTCAATCATGCTAGCCCTATTTCAAGTGTGCAATAGTCTAAACAATGCAGCTCTATAATCTCTTACTCGTTCTCATGACTTCAGTTATCTATCACCTCTGTCTCAAAGGACTGACTTGCAAATTTATGCTAAACAAGTCACATGGACTTATTTAGTCCCACAAGAAACTCAAACTCCAAAATTAATCACCTCCACCATCAACTCCTCCCTTACCTTAAACACCTTGCCTCTCCCAACATCCTTAGTTGTGTAAATAGAATCTATCGTCCAAGTCATCTCAACTCTATCCCTCTGATCTAAGCAGAAGTCTATCCCCTTTGAGTCAACCTAACTGATCTCCCTGCCTCTAGTACAATATATATAATAATAAGCACAATGTACCTACCACATACCATTCATTCAACTGGTTAACTCTGCAGCCTTGTCTTTTTCAAATATATTAATAATTCTACAAATAAAGTTTAAATGTCTTAGGATAATACAGCATTTAAGACACTACATAGTCTGGCCCCAACCTTTCTAGTCTCTTCTTCCATTTTCTACCTCTTAAAGCCCCTACTCTCCAGCCAAAAAAGGACTCCTTACCACTGTCCAATACATTCTATCATAACGTTTGCATCCACACCTCTGCTCATGCTCTTGCATTCTCCTTAAATATCTTTTTGATCTCTGTTAAAATCCTAACCATCCTTCAAGGTTCAGCCCTAATTTCACCTCTTCCATTAAGCTTCTCAGATCCTCACTATACTCCACCAAATAGCAATCTTTTCTTTTCTGAATGTCCATTGCACTTTTCAACCACACTACATGTATAACAATAGCCAATTTCTACTTTGTTAGAAGTAGGTTATATTCATTTCTTATTATGAAGAAACTCTTTAAAGAAGGAGGTCATGTGTTAGTTATCTTTCTATCCACCAACAATGTCTGATAAAACAACCAGTATAGAATAGGCACATAATAAATTATATCTACTGATTATGGTAATTTCATTTGAGTTATAGACCAGTTCTTATGTGTAAAAAATTTTCAGTATCTCAAAAGTGGCCTAGGCACTAAATTATCCCTGTAGTTTTATCAAAGGCAGGCAAGTATTTGGGGCATACATAATTCCCCAAATTACCTTAAGTATGAGCCTCTAGCTACTGAAAAATAGCCTTCCTATTCAGGTCATGTACTAACAGTATAAAGAAATAAAACTGGGGCTGATCTATTATGTCTCCTATGGGAATACAGGAGATCTTCTATTTTAAATACAGCACTTGTATCAACATAGCAAACTAGTATTTCAGGAGCTCATGGAATATAAATGATTCAGGTATGATATGATTCTATTGAGGGAATAACAAATTCAGTGATAATAACAGCCACCATTTATTGAGCACTTATGAGTATGTCAGATACTATTCTCAGCACTTGACATATATTATTTAATTTTTATAAAGCTATGAGATAGGTACGATTACTATTCTCATTTTACATATTTTTTGGAAATTAGGCATAAAAGGCAGATCACACATCTAAAAACAATTGTTCATTAGTATAACCTAATAAATGGATAGAAGATGCATGTGTGAAAGAGCACTTAGTGCCAAACTAGGAGTCCCAAGATCTAGACCTATTTCAGTTCACTAGACAGAATCTCATAGAGTCTCAACATTCCCCTTGATCCTTAGCAGCCCTCAGAGTAGTTGAAGAATCAAATTAAATCAAAGAGCACTGGACTTAAGGTCAAGGAATGCAGTCTCTGCAGCTCTGACCTTTACTATATCTAAGACTCTGTACAAACAAATCCTACAGTTTCTTTGAGCTGCATCCATTCTCTGCAAGTACAAAGCACCTACATATGTGCCAAACATTTTGCCAGGAATTAGGAATACAAAAGTGAACATGATAGATACAGTCTTCTGTCCCTACAAAACTCAGAGCCTACAAGGGGATACAGATGAATAAAAGAGACAACTATAATTAAAGTTGGTTAAGTGATCAAGTAGGAGAGTATAATAGAGAGGCACCTAATCTAGACTTATGGGTCAAGGAGTATTTCCTAAGAGGAAATGACTTCTAAGCTAAGACTGAAAGGATGAATATTAATTAGAGAAAAGTTCCAGGCAGAGGGAACAAGACCTGTACACAGAGGGCAAGCATTAATAGTAGATTCTAGAGAAGTAAAGAGGATTTAGAAAGCAAATATGAGGGAATCTGTGTAATTTGTTACAACTACATGTGAATCTGCAATTATCTCAATAAAAATTTCAATTGCAAAAACACAGCATATGTGAGAGTACTCTGCAAATTGAGAATAAGTGCCTTAGCCATTTCAGTTCATATTATTACTAATAATATATTCTACAACATACTGCTACAGAGAGCAAAGTTGGAAGGGTCATTATAATGGAAATAAAACTACTACAGACAGATACTGACCATATTTCAATAGTTGGCCAAAATTTGGAAAATCGTGATTCAATACCTTTCACATCCGGTCGATACTGTAGTCCATCATCTTTTTTTCCCAACAAACTAGTGTCATCTGTGTCTATAAAAGAAAAGTTTTCAAATTAAGACACATATGATATTTAACTCATACCATGAAACTTCCAAATATTCCAAATGCTCCAGGTCCTTCCCAACTTCATCCACTTATCCTGCTTACATTTCCCTCCAATCTCTTGACTATTGTGCCATTTCTATCTTAGGCTTCAAGACATCCCAAATATATACACACTTTGCTCTGCATGATGAACAGCCTAATTTCATCTAGACTTCGGCTCAAATGTCCTCTACTGAAAAAGTCTTTCCTGTGCAAACTAAAATAACAGATACCCTGACGTGAAAAGATTAACCCTGTCTCCAAGGGACAATGGTCTCAAGTTTTACCTTCTCCTACCACTGTTTCCCTAGAAACATATCAGATTAAGATAAATGTGGAATCTCAGTTATGTTATCAGACAAAATTTATGATAGAAATGACCTCAGACTGGCGAATTGTATTTGGACTGGGAAGACTATAAATGAACCACAAATGCCTGTTGGAAACACAAGCTTCAGCTTCCCAGTACATAGTGAGGGAGGAAAGGGAAGGTATCATTAGGGATGAATGGAAATATTATCAAGAGGACCAAGATAAAAATTAAGGACCAACTACTCCAAAGGATTCTAAATCTGCATGAACTTCAATTATCAAAATTCTCAAGTTTGACCAATTTGAAGTTTGAAATTCTGGTAGTATCATTCAATCATGAGCCAGTTCCTCATAAAAGATATTATTTCTCTAAGCTACTGTTTCAACTTAGGCTCTAAACACCATTCTAGGAAAGAAAAACAAACCCGGGCACCTGGGTGGCTCAGTCGGTTAAGTGTCTGACTTGGGATCAGGTCATGATCTCACAGTTTGTGAGTTGGAGCTCTGTGTCAGGCTGACAGCTCAGAATCTGGATCCTGCTTTGGATTCTATGTCTCCCTCTCTCTCTCTCTGCCCCTCCCTGCCCGCGCTCTGTCTCCCTCTCTCTCTCAAAAAATAAACAAACATTAAAAAAATAAAAATTAAAAAAACAAACAGAAAAACAAACCATAATACTTCTTTAAGATCAAGGGACCTAAGAAGGGCCTCTACCAGCAAATGGTTTGCTCTCCTGCCCATTAAAAAAAATTTTTTTTAATGTTTGTTTATTTTTGAGAGAGAGAAAGAGAGAGAGAGAGAATGGGAGAGGGACAGAGAGAGAGGGAGACACAGAATCTGAAGCAGGCTCCAGGCTCTGAGCTGTGAGCGCAGAGCCTGACGCGGGGCTCGAACCCACGAACCATGAAATCATGACCTGAGCTTAAGTCAGACACTTAACCGACTGAGCCACCCAGGGGCCACTCTCCTGCCCATTTTTGACCCCCAACTGGAAATCCTCTTATGAGCCCCTTGGGCATTCTCTGGTAGCTTAGACCAGAGGTATTGCAATCCCTGGTGCAGTATTCCACAAATAATTTGTTACCAACATAAAGTACCAAACTTTGCCTTACCACTTTTTTCTCTTAGCTTAGATAAAAAAACATATCCCTTTAATAAATCCAAAACAGGTAGGAGGGATGGACTTCCTAAGCAGGACTACTAGGACCACAATCCTAGTCCATGACAATGTGCCTGGCTCTTGTATGTTACTAGGAATGACACATTATCCTCACCCATACGTGTATTACTAGGGAAAGAAGATTGAGAACCTCTGCCTTTAGTGACTGGATATTTCTAGTTGTAATAGAAAACAAAAATAAATTCTTAGCTGGTATCATGGCTTCCAAACTATGACATAAAGCAAAAAGAGAAAAAAGAATTTTAAACTGAAGGTGATAATTTTTCCTTATATTCTGTAACTTCACACCAAAATTTCTTAACAGTATATAATATGTAGGGGCAAAAACTGCAGAGAGAATGTGAAAACATAGTATGTGAAATGTGAATGTGAACATAGAATGTGAAAACTTTTCTGCTGTAGAAAAAAAGATGAAGAAATACATGGCAATGCTTATAGTTTTATTATAATTGAAATAAGTTGACCAATTCTTAAACAGCTATATTTATTACTATAAATTCGAGACAACCTTTAAGAACTATAAATGTATCTATAAGTCCATGTAAGGAATAGCTTAGTAACTATATGAACAACAAAAAAGCATGGTTTGAATTTTAAGAAGATGAAATAAATGGAAAAAATTCTAAATTAGTAACAGAACAAAGAAATTCTAAAACATAAAGTAATTAAAAAAATAAATAAAGCAAAGATTTCTCATTTTACAAGTATGGAACACTACCAAAATGACAAATAAGAATTCAGACACACAATATAATAAAGACAGGTCTCTGGGTGAGTAGAATAGCTGTTACCTGTGCAATGACCAAGATGCCTTATATCAATTTGTTCTTGCTTTATACAAGATGCTTCTCGAACAAAACAAGGATTGTTGTAGGAACTCCCATCAGAAGCACACACAGGATTAAAACTGTATCCACTGCAATCTATATTACATACACACCTGTTGGAAAAGATATAAATTACCTATATTTTAATACAACAAAATTTCACAATGCTGCATTTCATTTTCTTTTCTGCTTTCTGTTAACAGAAGTCAATATATTATTCTAAGTGATAAAAGTTTAACAACTGTAAAACAAAAGTTTAACAATAACAAGCTAACAATTTCTTTTTTTAAATGTTTTTATTTATTTTTGAGAGAGTAAGAGACAGAGCATGAGTGGGGGAGAGGCAGAGACAGACAGACAGACAGACAGACACAGAATCTGAAGCAGGCTCCAGGTTCTGAGATGCCAGCACAGAGACTGACACGGGGTTTAAACTGGTAAACCGTGAGGTCATGACCTGGGCCAAAGTCAGACACTTAACCGACTGAGGCACCCAGGTACCCCTAACAATTTCTTTCAAGTGAGAGTTTAGGGATAATTTCACCTAGATATTGTTAATCCGGTGGTTTCCCTGAAATTTTCATATCTAGATATAATAATCAAAAGATGTCAAATGTCAACATTAACTAAAAAGCAACATGGTGTAGTGGAAAGAACACAGAATTATGAATCAAAAGTCATGAATCTAAATCCTAGCCCAACTAATTACCAAATTTTTGTCCAGATTCTTCCCCTAAGTTTTAGTTTACTTACCTGCAAAATAGAGGTTATAATAATATACCTATCTCGCCAAATAACTGGAAAGATTAAAAAACATAATTGATATAAAACATGTAATTTGAAAGCCCTCAAAAGTGTTACTAGCTGCATATCTACCTATACCACTGAGTGTCCACTCAATACTAAGAATGCATAAGGAAGTCTAAGACATGGCCACTCCTCTCAAGAACAATAAAATTTAACTGGGAATATAAAAGTAAAAAAAAAACAGAGATTTCTCCTTCTAGCATCACTGTAGTCTTAGAAGCTAAACTAATATTCCTGATGGAAACAACAAAAAATATAGGAAAGGTATTTTAAAATATTCTCTCAAATGCATTCATAAGTTGACAAGAAATCAGGGAATATTCTGACAAAAGTTAAATGAAGACAGGAAGAGAGAAAGGTCAATTGAGTTTGCTAAAGCTGATTTTCACCTTGAAAGTGGTTGCCAAATTGTGTAAACTCAATTATCAACTTTTGTGGCTTTGCAGGCCTCTGGGAACAAAAGACAAAGAATACTGACCTACCTAAATGGGGAGCCTGAAGACCCTAGATAAGTGGGTATGTCAAAAAGTAACAACTCTCAGCATGAGGGTAAACTAGAAATGAGTTGTCATGTTCCAAGGGACTATTTAAAGGGGGGGAAATGCTGTCCTGAGCCATGGCATTGAAGAGAGGGAAGAAAAACATCTCCCCTGAGAATTAAAAACCATAAGCCAGCCCTCACATGGGTAATTACAACTTAAAACACTACTTGGGTGTTCTGAAAAACCTCAAACCCAGAGTTTATTTTAAGAGCCAAGGACTAGAAGGGGCCCTAGGCAACTGACAGAAGCAAATGCAATCTTCTCTGGAGAAACCCAACTTTATTATCTTCAGCCTCACACATTTTCCAAGATACAGTTGTGAGAAAAATAAGTAGATCACACACACTCACTCAGTCATATATCTACAAGAAATAAGGAAATAAAACACCATGAGTGGAACAAGCTGATCTGAAAATGAACCAAGCAGGGCATCTTGCTGGCTCAACCAGTGGAACATGAGACTCTTGATCCTGGCATCCTAAATTTGAGCCCCACAACAGAGTAGAGCTCACTTTAAAAAAAAAAGGAGAGGGGTGCCTGGGTGGCTCAGTTAGTCAAGCTCTGACTTCAGCTCAGGTCATGATCTCACAGTTTGTGGGTGTGAGCCCTGTGTTGGGCTCTGTGCTGACAGCTTGGAGCCTGGAGCCGGCTTCAGATTCTGTGTCTCCCTCTCTCCGCCCCTGCCCCGCTCACACTATTTCTTTTTCAAAAATAAATAAACATTTAAAAAAAAAAAATGAGGGGAGCGGAGAGGAAGAGGGAAAGGAGAGGAAATGAACCAAATTGCATTTTTAATAGATAAAAAATGTATGATTAGAAATAAAAAACTATTTAGATTTGACAGCAGATTAGATAAACTAAATGTCAGTTAGGGAAGCAGAAGACAGGTTAAAGGAAATTACCCAGACCACAGCAAAGAGAGATGGAACATGAAAAAAAGATTAAGAGACACGGAAGACTGGGGCGCATGGGTGGCTCAGTCAGTTAAGCGTCTGACCTCAGTTCGTGTCACAATCTCACAGTTTCATGAGTTTCAGCCCCGTATCAGGCTCTCCGTTGACAGTGCAGATACTGCTTCAGATCCTCTCTCTCCCTCTCTGCCTCTCCCACACTCATTCACCCTCTCTTAAAAATAAAAAACATGTTTAAAAATGGTAAAATGCCTTCAAGAAAAAATAGAGAGAGAGAGATGGAAGACAAGAGCAACAGAATCTAGAAAAAAATCTGATTGGACCTCAAAAAGGAGTAAAAGGAATGAGGCAAGGCAATATTCTCAGCAATTTCTTGTCAAACTTTCTAAAACTAAAAAAGATATTCATCTAAATGCCCAAGAAGACTAATATATTCCAAACAGGATTATTAAAAAGGAATGTAGACATGGAGATGTCACAGTGGAATTTTATAAAAACATCAAAAAAGAGTATTTTAAAAGCAGCCAGAAAGAAGACAGAGGCAAAAATAAGGGGGACAAGTGTTTTCAAAAGCAATACTGAAGCCAAATTGTTTATTTATAGCAAAAGACAGTGAAATAATACCTGCAATGTGCTGAAATTAAAAGAAATGTATATGAAGATAAATAACTTTCATGAATGAAAGTAAAATAAAAGAAATTTGGAAGAAGTTGAAACTTAAAGAGTTTGTTACCCGCTGGCTGTCAGTAAAGGTAATCATAAAGGCAGTTGAAAACCGATCTTATAAAGAAAATCTGAAATGCAAATGAAGAACAAAAGTGTAAATCTGTACATAATGTTACCAAAGCTAGCCTTGCAAGGACCTGACAATTTCACTAGTAGGTAAGGCCTTTGGTAGGTAAGCTCCTTGCGCATCAGGAGACATAAGAAAGAATGTTCACAGCAGCATTATTCATGAGAACAAAAGACTGGAAACAATCCAAATGTCCATCAACAGTAAAATAGACTGTAAAAGGATGTGGTATAGTCAAAAAATTAAATTCAATAGGGGCGCCTGGGTGGCTCAGTCAGTTACGCGTCTGACTTCAGCTCAGGTCATGATCTCACAATTCATGAATTCAAGCCCCGCGTTGGGCTCTGTGCTGCTGGCTCAGAGCCTGGAGCCTGATTCCGATTCTGTGTCTCCCTCTCTCTTTCTCTCTCTGCTCCTCCCCCGCTCGCACACACACTCTCTCTCCCTCAAAAATAAACATTAAAAAAATTTTTTTAATTAAATTCAATAAACACTGAAATTGAATGAACTATGGCTATGTGCATTAACATGAATGAATCCCAAAAACATAACTGCTGAGCAAAAGAAGGTACATATAGTGATGATTCCATTTATACAAAACTAAGTATCAATCAAAAGCCAAATCATATATTAAGTGATTTACCATCTGTGGTGAAGCTATTTTAAAAACCAAAGAAATGATTTCCACAAAATGCAGCATACCAGATGTATTCAGGGAGGAACATGGGAGGGCAGCTCTGAGGTTTTGGTAATATTCTATTCCTGGCTTGGGAGGTAGGATTCACAAAATTTTGTTTCATTTTTATGCACTAAACCAAGTATGTAAGTTTTCATGCACTTTTAAATATATACGCTATTTCACAATTTAAAAATCAAGGCACCAGAAAAAAATTTAAGAATTCCTATTTACTAAAATCAAAAATGGCTTTTACATTTTAGGGGGGGGGGGAGAGGGGGCAAAAAGAACGGGACAGAGAGCATATCTGGTCTGCAAAGTGTAAAATATTTATCAGCTGGCCCTTTACAGAACATCCTTGCGGACCTCAGGTTGACAGGATAAGAGTGGGCAAAAGTAGAATGGCAATAAAAGAGAAAGGTGGGCTGATGAAAGATTAAAGTACTGTTCCAGGAATCAGAAACAGCTCAACAACAAAGGCAAGATACCACACCAATCCAGTGAGGAGAAACAAGCGATGGAGCAGTGGGCACTGAGCACAACTGTGACTAAGTGTAGGAGAAAGTCAGCGCTCCTCGGTGGGATGGCACCACTGCTTGTCAGACTGCAAACTGTGAGAACACACCAGGCTGCTCTTCTCAATGGCACAGGCAGAAAGAAAATCAAATTACCATGTCAAGGAAAGTCCAGGGAAACAATGAGCAGAGGAGGAAAATATTAGACTCCAAAGGCTGCTGATACTACTGATTACAGTGATTACAGCTGTTTGCACACGGCAACCATAGCAGAGGGCAGGATGCCCAAAGCTTAGGAGTGTGCACTAACGGGGAAAGAAATCACTTCAGTAAATACGCCAAATTCAAGACATCTAACAACCATTTACTCTGTACCTACTGTGCAGGAATACTCACATTTGCCTAATTAATCCCGACAACAAATAATTATGAAAAGGGAAGATGAATATGAACAAAGTTAAAAAGCCCAAGATCAGTAATAAGCGGCTGGGACGGTGTTCTCTCTACTCATAGCTGTTATGTAAAATAGATATCTCAGTATGGAAAGTAACAAATGAAAGGAGGTAAGTATTTTCCACATGATTTTCATGATTTATCATGAAAAATCTTACACTAAACTGGCCTTGCTTTTCCCTCAAACACACCAGCGACACTCTTGCCTCAGGGCTTTCCCTCTCCCTGAACACTTTTCCCTCAGACACCCACCAGGTTCACTCCATCACTTCCTTCAAGTTTTTTCTCAAGTCTTAAAAAAATGGCTGAAAATTAAATCACTAAGCATCCATTTAAGAAGCTAGGGAAAAAAACCAATGAAATAAATCCAATGAAAACAAAAAAGAAGGGAAAAACAGATGATATGGATACAGATACATGGAGATAGAGATATGGATATACAAATATATCTCAGCAGAAATAGAAGACATGGTTACAACAGAAAAGATCAATAAAGCCAAAGCTGATCCTTTGAAAAAACTTTCAAATCAACAAAGGAGGATTAATCCAGAAAGAAAGAAAAAGAACAAGAGAAAAACATATCAGCAGCGAAAAAGACTAGATTCAATGGGGATTATGGTTTAATCAATAATGAAAAGTTATTATAAAGCACTTTAAGATAGCAAGTTTGAAAACATGTGAAATGAGTAACTTTTTAAAAATATTAACTATTGAATTTAACCAAAAAAGAAACAGAAGCTAAATGGTATTATAATCATTAAATAAATTAAATCATCTGTTTGAAAAAATGTGTCCTTCAAAGACAGCTTCAGAGCCAGGTGTCTTTTAAAAAGAAAATTCATGAACACATTCACTCCAATCATTCAATAAATAGGTCATTCTATTCTTGCACAAAGTTGTCCAGAGAATAGAAGGAACACTCCCTAACTCACCAAGGCCATATAAACTTTAAAAAATACACAAAAGTTAACAGAATAGCACTCACTGAGTAAAAATGAATAAAAGAAAATCTATCCTTACAGCAGACAGAATACCAACCAATAACACACAGGCACAAAAAGATACTACAATCATAAAACAACAATAGGATGCAATGAAAAAGGAGCACCATGACAATAAAGGTAAGCTCTTAGAAATCAAAATTACAGCAAACAGAAACAAAAAACCTCAAAAGAGGACCGAAAGATAAAGCTGAAGAAACCTCTCAGAAGGTACAGCAAAAATTTTAAAACATAGAAAATGGGAGAAAAGAAAATTAAAGGACTAGTCCAGGCTGCCCAACAACCAAATAACAGAAATACTAGAGAGAAAAGAGAGGAAAGGAAATCATCAGAGAACTAATTGAAGAAAATTTCTCAAGTCAGAAATAAGTAACTTTTGGGGTGCCTGAGTGGCTCAATCAGTTAAGCATCCAACTTCAACTCAGATCATGGTCTCATGGTTCGTGAGTTCAAGCCCCACATTGGGCTCTGTGCTGGTGGTGTGGAGCCTGCTCGAGATTCTCTCTCTCCCTCTCCCCTGCTCGCTCTCTAACTCAAAGTAAATAAATAAACTTAAAAAGAAAAAAAAAAGGAAGTAACTTTCTAAGAAGGGGTGCAACATTGTGAAATTTCACTACGCTGGGGACCAAAAGATCCTACATGCTTCAATACAGAGAAAAAAAATCATACGCAAAGGTTCTAGAATCAGAATGGCTTCAGGCTTCAACAGCAATACTGAAAGCTAGAAGACAGTAGAGCAATGCTTTCTCAAGTCTGAGGGAAAATTATTTCCCACCTAGAATTATGTACTTGACAAGTTATAAGTCAGGTATTAGGCGTAGGATAAAACACTTTCAAACATTAGGTCTAAAAAGTTTTTTGGCTTTTTTTTTTTTTTTAACATCTTGTACCCTTTTTCAAGAAGGTACTGAAAAATATGCTAAAATGGGACTAAAACCAAGAAATTAAAGGCAAAAAAATGCAAGAAACAGACTATCCTATATAGGAGAGAGGTAAATGAATTTCTAGGATACTCATGGTATAACGCCCTGTTCCTGACACCGAGCTCCTAAAAACCCTCAAAACTGTCTAAGGAGAGTCTAAGGAAATGCTAAGGAAATGCATCATTGGGTGAGGGGAGAGAGGGGCCACTTAGACACCAGAAAAACCAACCATGGTAATTAGAGAATCAGAACTTCCATTTCCCCACCCCACCAACCCACCTGACCTCTGGGAAGGGGAGAAGGAGAGAAGGGTTGGAGATGGAGTTTATCACCAATGCCAATAATTTAACCAATAATGAAACCTCAGTAGAAAACTTCAAACAGAAACATTCTAGGTTGGTGAACACATTCACGTGCTGGGAAGGTGGTATACCTGACACCATGGAAAGAAAACAGAAACTCCAGTGCTCAAGACCCTTCCAGACCATGGGGCGCCTGGGTGGCGCAGTCGGTTAAGCGTCCGACTTCAGCCAGGTCACGATCTCGCGGTCCATGAGTTCGAGCCCCGCGTCAGGCTCTGGGCTGATGGCTCGGAGCCTGGAGCCTGTTTCCGGTTCTGTGTCTCCCTCTCTCTCTGCCCCTCCCCCGTTCATGCTCTGAGTCTCTCTCTGTCCCAAAAATAAATAAAAACGTGGAAAAAAAAATTTAAAAAAAAAGACCCTTCCAGACCTCATCCTATGTACTTCTTCATCTGCCTGCCTATTTACATCCTTTATAATAAACAGTAAGCACAGCACTTTCCTAAATTCTGTGAGCCATATTAGCAAATTACCAAACCTGAGGGAAGGTTGCAGGAGATCTTCAAATTAGTAGTATGCTCGGCCAAAATGCAGGGAACCTCACTTGCAGGTGGTGTCTTGTGGGTTTGTGCCTTCAATCTGTGAACTCTATGCAAACTCCAAGTAGAGTGTCAGAACTGAATTAAATCGTAAGACACCTGGTTGGTGTAGGAAACTGAAGAATTGGTTGTTGTTGAAAAAGATACAAACTAAAGGAAGATCCCAGGGTGATAGCTATATACAAGATGTACAGGGCAACCAGTCCACATTCAAAGTTTCACTCTGTAGACAGTTCTGTTGATGGCTGCAATTATTAAGAGGCCCAGTGCCACTGTGCCCTTTTTAGCCAGGGGACAGAATGCCCAGGTAAGCCTGATCCAGATTCTGGTTCATACTTGGCTTGTCTTAACTGTATGGTGGTGAATTTCCCACTCTCCCCTCCAATGTCCTACTGCCTGACTCAAATGAGCATACTCCTTTAATTGACTCCTGAGAGTTGGAGGTCAGCTATGGCAGGAGGAGAAGTAGATAACACAGGGCAGGCCCTTCCCTGACCACATTCCTGCCAGTCATCTGTACCTGGCAACACTAGAATCCTGCCACATGTCTCAACTGTGGTGAGCCCTATGTTCCCCATGACTCACTCATGTTCTTGCCCACTGATGTCCCCAGAAGGGAATCTTGTAAACTCTCTGGGAAACTAAAAGCCAGACTCTGATTCAGAGACTGTTCAATGTATCTTCTTCTGGAAGGTTTCACGTAATAGTGGCACTATTGCCCCTTCCAACCATGGCTGGATTAACGCTCCATATTGGTAATATGGCAATATTTTATTTTGTACCCTCCCTAGATGTTAGGTACACAGATGTAGTATTCCTTAAATTGCATGCATATGTTTTAAGCACTTCTGTATGTAAATATTCATTTTACAATAAAAGTCTTAAATAAAGCATAGACCAGTATGTATAGTGTGCTGCCATTAGTTTTTTAAAAAAGGAAAGAAAGAGAATATGTGTATATATTTGCTTGTACATGCATAAAATAATCGCTGAGAGATTAAATAAACATCACAGTGACTGCCTCTAGTGAAGACAACTGAGTGGCTGGGGAACAGAGGTAGGAAAAAGACTTTTTACAGTAAAGTCTTTTAAAGCTTTTGCATTTCTAACACTGCAAATTTCAAAGGCATGAATGCATACATACATAAATAAATGAATTCAATGACTTCTATGATTTCTGCAAATCACAACTCTTAAGTCTTTAAAATAGGGATGATACCTCCTAATACTGGTGAAAGAACCAAATAAGCTTTTGTAAAAAAAACGCTTTGAAATCAAATACTATATACATCTGAAAGTAGTAGTATTCGTATTGAAAAAAATCTATCCTTTTCCTTCTTTCTCCTTACTTTACACAGAAAGTGTTATTCCTTCTTGATATGGTAAGTTTATTTAGCAGTTAAGAAAACACTGGCTTTAAACTAATTCATGTGAAGTTATTTATATTTAGATTTAACAAACACCTATGAAGCCTTCAACAAGTTTAATACCAGTCTTTTTCACATATATTAAATCCTTACAACAACCCCATGTGCAGCTCTAAGTGAATAATAAAGATCTAATGTGAACAGCCATGAGTTCAACAAAGACCTATAGAGGGACCCTACAACCCAACCTTATGGCAAGTTCATCCAGTATAGAAATCCGCAAGACAAAGTCCCTGCTCTTAGGGAGCCCACATTCTGCTAGTGATCCCAAGAGAAGAGGTTATTTCTCAAGAACAAGGAGTAACAGGGAATAAAGTCACCTAACTCATAGGGACTATGGAAGACAGCAAGGGAGGCTTCCAGAAGAGGTGTTATCCTGTGATCTGAGTTAAATTTCATTCAAGTCAAGAAGGAAGAGTAGGTATTAAACAAGTACATAAATAGGGATGCGAGTCCAGAAGAGGGAATAACAAACTATCAAAGAGTAACAGAGCATTCAAAAAACTGCCAAAGGTCATGGAGATACGGTGTTCTGCACTTTAATTTTTTTTTATTTGATGGCAGGGAGAACACAAATGGAAGAGAGGGGCAGAGAGAGAGAGAAAGAGCTCCACACTTAGTGCAGAGCTCAATGCAGGGTCAATCCCAGGACCTGAGCCGAGATCAAGAGTCAGATGCTCAACAAACTGAACCACACGGGCGCCCCTGTTCTGCATTTTAAAAACAAACCTCTCATAGGAAAGCTTTACTGGCAGCTGTGTAGCACTACAGGAAGATACTTCTGGACAAAGGAGCCTATCATTGCTTATATCCAATTTGTACTTTGCACAAAATTATGTTTAATAGTGTTGTTTCCTATTATCAGAAGAAAAAGAACAGCATACAATTATTTTTCCATTATAATCTAAGGGATCATCATAGGAATGTATTAAACCTAAATAGTTTTAAGTCTATATTCTATGTATCCAGAGTAAGGCAATGTTAAATGACAAAAAATATTGTCTGATTAGAGGAAATAAGAGTAGAAGATAATGGTAGGAAAGGTACTTCTTTGGTTCTTTGCTAAGAAGTATATGTGGCCTCCAGAAAGGAGAACATGACAGAGGACACACATATATAAGCATCATTCTCTTTGCTTAAACAAGAAAAAAGATTTCATCATACCTTCTAAGGGGGAGACTCATCAGATTGTGACACTGACCAGCTGTGTCAAACAGAAAATGGTCCCACAAATGACAAAGATGTCCAGCAGGTAGATTAACTTTATCAATGTTGTCTGTCATACTGCATACCTACAATGATTCTCTGAGCAACTCTAAGATCTCCTATCATTCAAGGAAAGAGCATCTCCAAAGAGACTGACATCCAAGAGGCAGAACAGGAGCTATTTCCATAAAGTGCACCATACACAAAGTTCAAAAGAAATAATTAGAGGATTTTTATAACTTACCTGTATTGACATTATGCCTGATGACTCTACAGATTCCACAAACCATTTGTGGGCCAAGATTTAGGTCAGGAATATAAAAGGTACTGATGTAAAGGAGTTCTAGGATTATTCAGCCCCAATGTCCAGACAAACAGCTGATGGCTATCTCGCAACAATAACTTCAGCTTTGGTCAGATTAGAAATACCATTTAGAAAAAGAGGGGGTGTGGTTGCTAAGATCCCTATGGTTTAAGAAATATAACGTGCTGTAAAGCAGGTGCCGTTTCTGAGTTTTAAGACTAAGCAGAAGGGGTGCCTGGCTGGCTTAGAGGAGTATGCAACTCTTGATCTCGGGGGTTGTGAGTTTGAGCCCCACGTTGGGTGTAGTGACTACTTAAACACATAAATAAATAAACTTAAAAAAAATTTTTAAAAAGACTAAGCACAAGGTCTATCCACTGTACTTCACAATGGTCACAATGAAATACTGAAATCTATCTCACCTAGGTGGAAGTTAAATTTCTTAGAACCTCACTACCTAGCTCTCGGTATAAATTAAAAGGTAAGCATCAATGAAAATAGCCATCACTAACCCATGCAAACACCAGAGTGTCATTGGAGAGGCATACTATACATCAGGAAGAAAAGGGGGAAAAACCTTTCAAAAGCTAAAAATAATTTAAATTATAAATAAATTAGCCACTGAGCAGACAAGAGAGAAAACATATGTAATAAATAAAGTTCACACACTTCACTCAGGAGAACCTATTTACCGGGCACCTGGGTGGCTCAATCAGTTAAGTGTCCAACTCTTGGCTTCAGCTCAAGTCATGATCTCAAGGTGCGCGGGTTCCAGGCCTGCATCAGGCTCTGTGCTAACAACACAGAGCCTGCTTGGGATTCATTCTCTCTCTCTCTCTCTCAAAATAAATAAACCTTAAAAAACAAAAAGAACCTAATTACTCTGGTTTATGTTTAGAATTTATTCTAAATTATTTATTCTATAATTGTATTATCTCCTATTCCAGAAAGAAGAGAAGCAAATTTAAAAGCTGGGGTTATCTACATCCAGGCTCATTGTCAAGGCACACTGACAAAACCCAGAAGCAGCAGCTAAGAGCCTGAGAGAAGTAAAACTTATTTTTAAAGAATCTAAAACACAAGACAGAATGGAGCTTTCAGCTTAGGGATAAAACCACCACCACTGAGAACATCATGGTATTACACATGTGTATGCCCAACACAATGGATAAATCCATTATTATTAGACCTGTGTTCTGGTTCTGCTGCTTAACTGCAAGCCATTCAGCCTCTTCTGAGCTCAGCTTCACCTGTAAAATCAGGATAATACTTCCTTGCTACCAGACAAAACTGCCATAAAGAGCTAAAAAAATAGTTCATGTAACATTATCTGAAAAACATAACACACTATACGATATGTAACATACTATACAATATGTAACATGAACATAATATATTTAAATAAATACCCATTTAAACGGCTAAATAAAAAATTAGTAGTTTTCTTAATAGCAAAAAAATAAATTACATGATAGTGCTGATCCCCTCCCCCAAAACGCCAGGGTTTTTTAAAAACCATTAACAAGAGGGGCGCCTGGGTGGCTCAGTCGGTTGGGCGTCCAACTTCGGCTCAGGTCATGATCTCGTGGTCTGTGAGTTCAAGCCCCGCATCAGGCTCTGGGCTGACAGCTCAGAGCCTGGAGCCTGTTTCGGATTCTGTGTCTCCCTCTCTCTCTGACCCTCCCCTGCTCATGCTCTGTCTCTGTCTCAAAAATAAGTAAATGTTAAAAAAAAAACAAAAACAAAAACAAAACTATTAACAAGAAAGAGAGCTTTAAAGCAAGAGAAAGATTTTAGCTGCCCTTTCGAAACCAGATAGCTTATAAGCATTTCTTGTAACGAAATGACATTTCAAAATGAGAAAAGATAAAATATTTTTTAAATGAATACCCATACCTAAAAATATAACATAAAATACAATATCCATTACAGATATATTATAAAGGAATATTTTTCAAACTGTAGGTCATAATCACCAGTGGATATTGAAGCCAATTCCAGCATTTTTTAAGAAAATAGGACAGAAAATATTTGAGTACCTTGCATTTAATAAAGGTAGGTATATATTTCATAGACTTTTGTTATACTTAATATGTATTATCATAATGTATAAACATACACAGTGCTGGGTCACAGTGTATATCTATTTCTTATATGGAGTTGAGTTTAAAAGAAGTCTGAAAGTCACTAATACAAAACAGACAGATAGGTATGGAGCATTCTAGATGGCAGCTAAGGCATAAATAAGGAATGTAAAAGCAGCTAGTACTCAGAGTGACTAGGAGAAGACAAGGAAAGTAAAGAAATGTCATGTGGGACCAGACTGAAGAGGGCAGTGTTTTGTTTTGTTTTGTTTTGTTTTAAGTCATCAAGCAGCAGTCCTTGAAGTAGGGAGGGGAAGGAAAAAAAAAAAAAAAAGAGGTTACAGTGGGAGAGATCCAAAGCAAAAGAAACTCTTAAAAACTGAGAACAAACTGAAGGTTGAGGGGGGGTGGGAGGGAGGGGAGGGTGGGTGATGGGTATTGAGGAGGGCACCTTTTGGGATGAACACTGGGTGTTGTATGGAAACCAATTTGACAATAACTTTCATATATTGAAAAAAAAAAAAAAAGAAAAAGATAACAGCATTCCTTCTAGGAATAAAAAAGGCCAATACAGAAAAAACACTCTACTGGAACTTAGGAGAATCTGCCCCCTAAAACTCTCTGAATTTAATCCTTAATTTTCACAACTGTAAAATGAGAGGACTAGAATAGAAGATAAATTTTAAGATCCTAGGGGCACCTGGATGGCTCAGTCGGTTAAGTGTCTGACCCTGATTTCTGCTCAGCTCATGATTTCATGGTTCATGAGAATGAGCCCCAAGTCGGGCTCTTCACGAACAGCATGGAGTCTGCTTGGGATTCTCTCTCTCCCTCTCTCTCTCTCTCGGTCCCTCCCCTGCTCACACTCTCTCTATTTCTCTCAAAAATAAATAAATAAACTTAAAAAAAAATTTTAAATCCTACTCAACATTCTCTGATTCTGGTAGAGTTTATAATAATTAAAACATGACATGAGTACTTGTTCTGTAAGTAAGACCTTTTGTATTTAATAACTACAATATTATCTTTTAATTTAAAAATTATATTACATCTTCCTAATCAAGGCTTGATGGCTACTACCACATCTGGGCATCTCTCAAATTTCCTTACTGAAAAGGTCTGGTTGGCTAGGCCAAAACTACCCTTAGGCAAACATGTCAGTATTCACGTGGAAGTAACCACGAAAAGACACAGAAGGTGTTCTGAAGGAGTTAAATAACCTCTGTATAACTTTCTTGATACCATGCCCATTTAAAAGTTTTTTAGGGGCGCCTGGGTGGCGCAGTCGGTTAAGCGTCCGACTTCAGCCAGGTCACGATCTCGCGGTCCGTGAGTTCGAGCCCCGCATCAGGCTCTGGGCTGATGGCTCAGAGCCTGGAGCCTGTTTCCGATTCTGTGTCTCCCTCTCTCTCTGCCCCTCCCCCGTTCATGCTCTGTCTCTCTCTGTCCCAAAAATAAATAAACGTTGAAAAAAACAATAAATAAAAAAAATAAAAGTTAAAAAAAAAAATTACAATAACCATTGAGATACATCTAAATGGTTAGGCTCAACTGCAATCAGTAAGAAGTATTTTATACACTCAAAGATTAATGTTCCTAAAATTTCCTTCTGTCTCCTTTCCTAGTAGGATCAACCATTTTAGTTTAATGACTTTTCTAGGTAAAGCTTTCAATTGCTTCCTTAATGTTTTCCTATTCTTTGCATTGATTTCCCGGCCTGGACTTGGCTGCCTGTCCCAGTCTATGTGCTCCTTGGCTGTCTCCTCGGATTGCATGCTCCTTTCTACTGGTAAGCTCTTCCGTGGTCTGTACCCACTTTCTTATGCTTAAAGCCTGTATCTGCAAAAACAGTGGTTCCAAGCTCTCAAATAGACACACAAAATGAATTTAGTACATACAAGGGAGTTGCCCTAATTGGGCATAGGGTATATGTCATATCATGAGGTGGTGTACATAGAAAGATGTGTATTTTACCATAGATGTCATATTTGGGGCTGCCTCTGAGACTAAATGGAATCTGTTCTACTTCTAAGCAAAAGATCTCTATCTCTTTCAATTAAGGGATGAAAAATAAGAGCAGATAAATGACTAAAGCAGGACTGACTGAACAGAGGTACCATCAAAGGAATAGAAACAGATCAATGGACCAAGCCAATCAATCACTGACAACTATTTTGACTCTGAATACCTTTATGTAACAGTCCTGAGAGAAAACACTAAAAAGAACTAAATCTCTACAAACACACACACACACCCAACAGCGTTTCATCGTGCCATATCATTAGCACAAAGTGAGAAGAAGAGAACATAACATCTATTATCTCTTCTCTCTGTAAGTCCATATCTCTCATTGCTCTATAGACCCACATCTACTTTGCAAAACATGTTCTTCCTAATCAAATCACTCGTACTGAAATGAATGGACACATGTCAATCCAAGTGACCAACATGTAGAAACAGAGCAAACTGAAGTTATACAGAATTCATTTTTTACTGAACTTGTGCCAGTTCTCACCAACTCTGATATATCAAGTAAATTATCACACTTCAATTTTACCACATACCCAAATAGCTGATTTTGAACCATAATCCTGAAAATGGTGTCATCTTGACTTATAAAACTCACTTTGGGTTGTTAATTAAACCATATTACTCCTATTCAGTGAGAGACCTGAATATGTTTAGGGCTGAATAAAACATGGGACCAGAAAACACACAGTGAAACTATGTGTAAGGAAGAAAGTGCAAATCTCTACAAAATAAATGTTTTAAAACATGCGCTAAGGGGTAATTGGGGAAGTGAAGATCAATTTGTGCTATAAGGTCCTGAAGTCAGCATTAAAGCTTTTAGAATCAACTATGGAAAAAGCAGGGGCGCCTGGGTGGCTCAGTCAGTTGAGCATCATATTCTTGGTATTGGGTCAGGTCATAACTTTGTGGTGGTGGGACTGAGCCCTGTGATTGAGCCCTGCATCATCATGGAGCCTGCTTGAGATGCTCTCTCTGCCCCTCCTCTGCACACTCATGCTCTCTCTCCCCCTCCCTCTCAAAACAAATATACTTTAAAAAAAAAAAAAAAAAACTATGCAAAAAGCAAACACCACAGGGAAATGAAAGTCTGAGACTGGAATAAACAAACAGGAATCTGATGAAAAGAAGAAACAAACATGGCTATGTTGATGATGTCAGTATCATTACTATTCGACCAAACCCATGTGGAAATTGGACAGACAATGCTGTCCAACTACAAAACCCACAATCCTGAAGGCTGAACATTAGTGAGAAAATAAAACAATATAATGTCAGTCTGTACAACTAGGATTTATAAAAATATTTTTTACTTATGTATAATTACTGTATCTAAAATTTTGAAGCAATTTTGGATTTTTCTTAACACATTGAAATATATGAAAAATTCTGTGTAAAAATGCAAGTTAAGCAAAAGAAAAACTTATTGATACTGTTAGAAAGTATAATGGTAGGATAATTCAGAATAAGGGTATTTTTGATGAATAAAATTAGCACTTAGCATAAAATATATAAAACGATCAAAAATAAAGACAGGTAAAACTGAAAATATTATATGTGGAGTCTCATTCTAAAATATAACACTTTAATTTAAAGAGCTATGATATTATATCAACATAAGAAAGTCAACAGACCAGCAGTAAACAAAAAAATAAAGAAGGCACACACGAAATATCTAGAACCAGGTTAAAAGATACCTCTCTACAATAGAACAGTACTGATTAACCTCCACATAAGTGCATCCCTTTCCCTCAATCAACTCACCCAACATTTTCTGCATCTTCATCACACTCAGCTTTATATTTGCAAGGTCCACACTTGGAGTGTTTTCTGTGAACTTCTGCCCCTGACCCTTCCTCTTCTGCTTAAAAAGAAAAATTAAATTTTCAACCAAAAGTTGGTTTCCTTTCCAGATAAGCTTCATGTTTTCAGCAGCCATTATCCCATTTCTGCGGAAAATGTACCTGTGCTCTTGAAAACAATCAGTTCCAAAATCTATCAATGCTTGCATCCAAAAATGTTGCCAATACTGAGTACAACATATTCTATGAGGAAAACAAGTATTGGTGCTAGCAAAATAATCCCTTAATCTATGTACGAAAGAACACTACAGGTTTTGATAATTAATTGCCTTTAAAAGAATTACCATATAACATTAAATAAGAGAGAGAGAAAATAAAACATGAGCAATAAATTTGGTACAGTGATTACCTTACCCTATGCAATGCCAGTTAACAAATAAATGATTAAATGCAATAGAGCATAACCACTTGCTCCTCACATCAGTTTCATACCTGCCTTTCTTATTACATAACTAACAGGATTCAAAAAAAAATATTTATCTCCAAATTTGTAAAAGGAAAGGGGTCTCTTTACAAAGGACTTGCCTCCTTTTCTGTTTGCCCACTTAGCACACCAAAAATACCCAGAATGCAGAAGTGTGTGGATCTCCTATGATCTGGCACAAAAAACCAGTGGTTACCAGTAAGTCTCCAACTCATATCCCACATTCAAGGGATTCTACATTTCTGGGCTCAACTAGAATGAATCCTACCCTGATAATCTCAAACTGGGCAGGGAGATCTGTTCTGAAGCCAATTTAGGGATTACAGTTTACTCAAAGGATCTCTCATTCTGGTTTAGGAAATAACACCTTCTTCAGGGGGTGTCTATCGGTAAAGACATTACAAGGCAAGTCCAAAAACCTAACATACCTATTTGGTAATACTTTCAAACTTTCCATTTTTAGTGTCTGCATGCACTTACTTTAAGTAGAAATCTTTCCCAAATTCTCATGAACACTCCCAGATTCCAGGGATCATAATCCTATTATTTCCGAGGCTTCAGAAACATCAGGAAATCGTATGGCCACCACAAGCTCACTTAAGTTTGTACACTAATCTGAGCAAACGACTTAGCCTTTCTAAACTCATACTCCCTGAAAAGAAATAGTCAACCTACATTCTCAGAGCAAGACATCCAGTATTTACATGACATAAAAAAAATCATGACATCAACTTCCACTTCTTTGGTATGGAAACATGACTGTTTCCTTACTGAATATCTGACCACAAAGACTAGACTACATGATCTCTCTTAAAATCCTTTCCAGTTCTAAGATCTAGAATTGATGGTCTGATCCTTCACATGTGATCATGAAGCTTCTGCTTGAACATGTCCCTTTAAATCACATTCTATTGTAGGATAACTTTAATCTTTTTTTTTTTTTCCCTGAAATTTTCATCTCCAAACTTCTTCCTCAGGATGGTTCTTCTATTCTCTAAGTGACCTTTGAAGTGCCTTCCAACTCTGATATTTTAGGATCCTACGAAATGTGGAAATCTGGAATAAGGTTTCAGATAGCATTGAAAGGATCATAACTGTAGTTTTCATTTGTATGAGTGTGAATTTTACTAGAGTAAGTTTTCTTTCAGTGTAGGTATCCCCACAGTACCTCCAGCATTACTTTGTATACAGTAGACACTCACTAAGTCCTACAGCTTCATTAGACTATGAAATAAATGAGCCATTCTTAATTCTGACAATTTAAACTCTTGCTATACACTATTACCAGATACTACTTTTTTAAACAGCAGAAATAATTTATATATTTGTAAAATAAAATCAAAAACATACACAGGAGAATTTTAATGGCATAAAGTCTAGATTCCACTACAATTATTCTGTAAGCCTTCTCTTTGCCATGCACAATTCACTCCAGAGTTTTACAACCCAGCATCTTGAAAATTCCTTAGGAGCAAAAATTTGTAAGCAAGGGGTGGGAGAGTTACAAATACTCTGGTCCAACCCAAAATCACTTGTGTGGATGATCCCAAGGAGAAGGCACTTTGGTGCAATCTCAATTTAACAGGAGCTACATTTCTGCTTTGTTTGTCAACAAAGCTTTAGTGAGACATAATTGTATGAAACAAAATGCCTAGGGCTAAAAGGGACAGAAGGGTTGGGTGTAATGGCTAAAGGCTTCTTTCTGGAGTAACGAAAAAAATGTTCTAAAATGGACTGTGGTGATGAATGCACAACTCTGTACTATACTAAAAGCAACCGAATGGCGCACTTTAAATGAGCAAATTGTACACTGTGTGAATTTTAACTCAATAAAGCTGTAAAAATCAGAAAATGACAGAAAACAAATGTCCTTTAAGGGGTACTTGAAACTTACCTCCTTCTCCAGATCCAGAGCCATTATCTAAGAAGAAAAACAAACAGTGAATAGAAATACTTTCGCTGGAAATGTCATCTTATCCAATAGTCAAATTTCTCATCAAAAATCAAACTGCAATAGCAATTCTCATTTTTTGACATCAAACCGTTTATTCTTATGTACCTATTCCATGTTTTTCCCCAAATGTTAATTCCCTGGACACACAATCATCTATAACTCATACATCTTTGTAGCATATTCAGGAAGTATCCAGGTGCCCTGCACCGAGTAAAGACGAATAAATACTGTAAAATAAATGGCTATATAAAAATAATTTTAATTAACTCACTTAAAAGGTAAAAAAAGAAAAAATTTAATTTTGTAAAAGCTTAAGAGGAATAATGAATAAGTTGCTTTTATTAGAAAGGGAGGAAAAGAGCTTTGGGTCTTGCTCCAAAAATCTTAATGAAATCTGTGGATAAAGGCCAAAAGCCAAAAGGTAAGAAAAAGCCTCAAGGCTTAAAAGGAAAGAACTTCTGAGCTGAGGTTTTCATATTACTGACGAAATTAGCTTCCTCTAGGAAACCTCACCAGAAGGACTCACACCAAGGTGTAGGTGGGACACTTGTTACTAGTGAAATTAAAAAGCCTCCCTCAAAGTTACCAGCAAAAAGTCGGCCTAAAATGTAATTAATATAAAATGTTTATTTTATAAATCCTAAAAAGGCCAACATATGATGCAGAGCATGTTGAAGAGAGGATAGTGCTATAATATCATCAGCATGATGCAGTAAAAAAGCAGAGATGGCAAAAGAGCTTGACACACTTTATCCAGCACTTTCAGGGGTTGGGGGGGGAAACACATCCTCAGGAACCCGCTCCAGTTCTTCAAATGGTTCCCCAGAGTGGGAGATAACAGCCTTCACAATATTGTCCCTTTCCCTTTAATCTCCTTCAGACAATAATCAAATTCTCAAACATAGTGGAAATAGGAGGAACCGGAACAATACATGTTTTTTGTAATATCCACTGCAAAATCTTCAAGGGATTTTATAAAGTCTAACAACTGTGCTCAATTCTGATTAACCAACCACAAATAATTAGATCTGAGTACACAAAGGAAAAGAAAAAGAAAGAGTAGAAGAGCAGAAAAAAGACAAAGAAGGGAACTCAATTAAAAAATTGTTCTAGGGGCGCCTGGGTGGCTCAGTCGGTTGAGCGGCCGACTTCAGCTCAGGTCACGATCTCACAGTCTGTGAGTTCGAGCCCGGCATCAGGCTCTGTGCTGACAGCTCAGAGCCTGGAGCCTTCTTCGGATTCTGTGTCTCCCCCTCTCTCTGAACCTCCCCCGTTCATGCTCTGTCTCTCTCTGCCTCAAAAATAAATAAACATTAAAAAAAATTATTAAAAAAAAAATTGTTCTATGACCAAACTTTTTTTTAGAAAAACACTCCTTTTTGGGGCACCTGGGGGGCTCAGTCAGTTAAGCATCCGACTTTGGCTCAGGTCATAATCTTATGGTCCGTGAGTCAGAGACCCACATTAGGCTCTGTGCTGACAGCTCAGAACCTGGAGCTGGCTTCAGATTCTGTGTCTCCCTCTCTCTCTGCCCCTCCCCCGCTCATGCTCTGTCTCACTCTCAAAAATGAATAAATGTTAACAACAAAAAAATTCTTTTTTGAAAAAATTAAAAAAAAAAAGGAAAACACTCCTTTTTTCCTTCCATTCTACATACATTGACTGGGTACATATCATGTGGTAGGCAACATAGTAAATGGTAGGAATAAATTGAATAAGATAGCCCCAGTGCATGAGATGCTCTCAATCTGTTTTCAACCCATGCTAAATTTTAATGAATATAATACCTCAAACTTTCCTTTTGTGTCCTTTAGAAATCTGAAATAGGAGCACCTGGGTGGCTCAGTCAGTTGCGCGTCCGACTTCGGCTCAGGTCCTAACCTGGCGGTACATAAATTCGAGCTCTATATCGGGCTCACTGCTGTCAGCACAGAGTCCACCTTGGATCCTCTGTATCCCTCTCTCTGCCCCTCCCTGCTTGCGCTCTCTCAAAAATAAATAAACAAACATTAAAAAATAAAATAAAATAAAGATAAAAATTCTGAAATATTGTGACTACTCTGATAATGAGTTGAGTTCTTCTTGTAGATTGTATTTTCATCATTCATATGCCTTTCCCCATCCACACAACTCCACCCAAACCCTGGGACTATAATATACCTCCCCAGATAGGGCATCCTGCCCTCCTGTTGAGAAGCAACTGATCCAGCTGAAGACAGATGTGTCAGATAAATGAAATACAGTATGATATATACATAGAGATACACACAAAGTGTGAAAAAAACTCTGTCAGGAGATGCCACAGGAGAAAAATTTCACAGAGGAAAAAAGGCTAAAGCTCTAAGTAAGCATTTTGCAAGTAAACAAAAGACTTATTTCTAGCAATGTCCCACCAAGCATCTAACAAGATCAATATAGCACCTTACAGCTTAGCTTATTCAATCCTCACTTAACAATCCCAAGAGATGGTATCCATTTAACACTTTAAATAACTGGGGCTCAGAGTAACTAAGTGACTTGTCCAAGGTCATATAGTAAATAAGTAAATAAGAGCTGGAGGGGGGCGTCCTGGGTGGCTCAGTCAGTTAAGCATCTGACTTCAGCTCAGGTCATGATCTCCTAGTTTGTGAGTTCAAGCCCAACGTTGGGCTCTGAGTGACAGCTCAGAGCCTGGAGCTTGCTTCAGATTCTTTCTGTCTCTCTGTGCCCCTCCCCCGCCCATGCACACTCTCTTTCTCTCTCTCAAATATAAACATAAAAAAAAATTTAATAAAAAATAAATAAGAGCTGGAGTTAAAATTAGGTCTTTCAACCCCAGTGCAGTGCTCTTTCCAATCTACCACCCTGATTCTAATGTTTACCATTCACTGCCTATCAAGGCACTTTGTGTCTTAAACACACGCTCCTCATAAGAGACACATAATTAATTTGGGATTGTAAAGAGCTCCATATTCTTTTTTACTTTTTTTTACATTTTATTTATTTTTGAGAGAGAGAGAGAGAGACAGAGTGCGAGAGGGGGAGGAACAGAGAGTATGGGAGACACAGAATCCGAAGCAGGCTCCAGGCTCTGAGCTGTCAACACAGAGCTCGACATGGGGCTCAAACTCACAAACCGTTGGATCATGACCTGAGCCGAAGTCGGACACTTAACCAACTGAGCCACCCAGGTGCCCCTCTTTTTTAGTTTCTAAACCAAGTCTGTGAAACACAATGTACTTAGAGAAGTATACAAGAATCACAACAAATGATAGTCTATTGGCCTGAGAACATAATCGTTTCACGAAGCACATAATTATTTGATGTAGGGAAAAGAATTTGTTATTGTCCAAAGAAAGGCCTGGTCTTTGCCCACAGCTTTTTTGTATTTTCTTTTTAATTTTTTTAAATGTTTACTTATTTTTGAGAGAGAGACAGAGCGCAAGCCAGGGAGAGGGAGAAAGACAGAGAGACACAGAATCCAAAGCTGAGCTGTCAGCACAGAGCCCCGAGAGCCATGAATGAGATCATGACCTGAGCCAAAGTCAGAGGCTTAACCGACTGAGCCACGCAGGCACCCCTGCCCTCAGCTCCTTTAAGGTAATCTACATCATACCTGCCAGAAGTGTCTCGTTTCAGGAGGGTGCTAACCACATCAGATGTTAGGGTGGGGCTGGCCACACTCTACAGTCTTAGGGTAGAGGGTTGGCCAACCACAAAGACCAGCCACCTAATTTAGAGTGGGGGCTTTCAATCATATGGTATTAGTGGACCTGGAGTTTGAGATCAACCACATGGACAATGGATCATTCATGCTTATGAAATGGAGCCCCAGTAAAAATTCTGGACACAGGCACTATAATACATAGGAAAATAAATAAATAAAGTATATCATATAGGAAGTGTCTACACCTATACTGCTAACCTTCATACAATAATTCTAATTACAACACTTCACTTGCATCCCTGTCCCCAAATACAAATGCAAGTAAGAAACTTACATTAGTGCCTTCCAAAATTAACTACTACTGATTCAGGAAGGAAAAGAGAAATAAATACAAAAACCTGGGGGAAGATAGGTGACAAGGATTGGCAGACAGAATAGAGAAGATATAAAAAGAGACAAGCTTGGAAAGAGACACATCCTGGGATGCCACTAATGACTTTCTATAAATATTCTCCACCCCTTTCCCCTGCCATGAAAATAAAACCCAACAAAATGGATCCCATGTAATTTCCACCCCAAATGTCGTTCTAATATTCAAACCATAAGGCAAAAGACAGGGAAAGACCCCACGAAATTTCACCACCTGGGGTTAAAAAGCAACAACACAAGGGGTGCTTGGGTGGCTCAGTCGGTTAAGCATCTGACTTCGGCTCAGGTCATGATCTCACAGTTCATTAGTTTGAGCCCTGCATCAGGCTCTGTGCTGACAGTTCAGAGCCCGGAGCCTGCTTCAGATTCTGTGTCTCCCTCTCTCTCTCCCCCTCCCCTGCTCACATTATCTCTCTCTATCTCTATCTCTTGCAAAAATAAACAAACATTAAAAAACAAATTTAAAGCAACGACATGAAATGCAGACAAAAAAGAGCCCCTCCACTCCCCAAACAACTAATCCATAGAGCAGTTCTGGGAATACATCTCTGACTGGAAATTGCCTTTTAGAAACTATGATGGAATCATCTCTAACATTTATTCAGAAGAGTATCACACATACCAGAGTAGCATGGTCCTCTTGCTACTACTGTTATCTCTTTCTGGTGCTTACAAGCAGCCCTTCTGAGAAAGCATTCATTTTGATAAGTGTCCCCATTTGATCCACAGACAGGAATGTAATTTGTATGGCACTGCAAAAGAAACAAAAATAAACTTTCAAAACTAAGCAGGAATATTAATAGTTCACTTCATATTTATGAATGTAATACCATAGTACTGTGACATACTTCTACAGAATAGTTTGTTCTTTTGCTTGGTTTAAATAAAACAGAGTTATACCATTTTCTCACACCTTTTTTCACATTTATAATGAAAATAACTATCAACTATCCATAAAGATAAGAAAATCCCTGTGCTATCTAGTGCATTTGCTTGCTATAAAAATCCAATGAGGTAAGAGAGAAATTCTTGGCTATGTTTATAATAAGCTAATAAGCACTAATTATATAATGTCATTTTATTAAAATCAAAATTCATTTATTCAATACCACTGGAATGCAAAGTCCCAAGATAAATGCTATAGAAAACACAAAGAAATACATGATCTCTGGGTCTACCATCCACGTAACTATAGGCTAGCATCATTGCCATTTCCTCCACCTAATGCATCTACCTAATAAAGTTGTTGTGAAGATTAAATAAGAGAAATCCATCTTTAGCATTTATATCTGGCCATGGTAAATTCTCAGTAAATATTAGCTGGTTTTGCTATGCTATCATCACTTCTGAGTCTTACGTAGTTGCCCACGGTCATAGCTAGTAAGTGGGAGACCCACAATTGCTCACAAGTGATGTATTCTAACCACTACACAGTTGAGTTATTCAGCAGGGTGTTACCATGTGTCATTTGGTGGTAGTGAACAGGGAGCTTAAAATCGTGCCTGAAATTCAACCTAACAAGCACATACCCAGGAGTGAGAGCATGAGATGGAAGGAGAAGACCTGCTGTTCTTTGGTCAGTCTGTTTCCAGGGGTCTCTCTTAGGAGCCTCTCATTATGCTCTAGGCAAATGAAAGGATTTGGCGATTTTCACAACATGCAACTTCTGACGTGGGCACTGACTCTAACCTAAGGTCCGCCTCCTCCATACTGCCACCCTTGCTGGGGGAAACAATTCTCCCTATACCTTCTATTTAGCTAGAAGAATGTAATTTGAAGTAGTTTAGAAAGGTGCGGAGTGTACAACTCTGAGCCACATCCATTCAAGCATGTATTGTGTGCCTACTGTATGTCAAGAACTTTGCTGAATATAATAAGTAAGAAAATAGCAACAAGATTGTGATGGTCAATATTATGTGTCAACCTGACTAGGCCCCAGGGTGCTCAGATTAAACATTATTTCTGGATGCTCTCTGAGGGTGTTTCTGATTGAATTTCCGTTAGAATCAACTGACTAAGTGCCCTCCCCAATGTTGGTGGGATCATCCAATCGATCTGAGGGCCTGAATAGAGCAAAAAAGTAGAGGAAAGGAGAACTGGGTCTCCCTGCCTGACTGCTGGATTTGGGACAAGGCTATTCTCCTGGTTTTCAGGACTTCAGTCTTAGACTGGGACTTACACCTTCATCTCCCCGGATTCTCAGGCCTTCAGACTTGGACTGGAACCACACTATCAGCTTTCCTGGACATCCAGCTTGCAGACAACACATCATGAGACTTGTCAGCCTCCATAATCAAGCAAACCAATTCCTTAAAATATATCGTCCCCTCCCTTTTCCCCTCATTCTGTGTGTGTGTATTTCCTATTGGTTCTGTTTCTCTGGAGAACTCTAATACAAAGGTCTAATAAGAGGGCATGCAACACCTAGCAACAGCAGACATTGATAAATTCAGGAAAAAAAAAAAAAAAAACCAGTCTGGAGTATTCCAGGGAGAAGGAGAAGGATAAAGAGGAAAAAAGAAAATAGGAGGAAAGTCGTAGGCACTCCTCTTTGGATATAATCCAAGTATTCACAGAAAGATGCAATACTGATCATTTTTCTTGCTACAAAATAAAAATAGCTTTGTGTATATAATGTCACAAGATATAATAGCTCTTACTAGCAGACTGAAAAAAAACAATTTTAGACTTTATTTAAAATCCTGTTATTATCTGTTAAAATGTATTTAAATTATAAGCCAGAAATTATAATATGGTTAATAATATTAACACTAAAAGCATACGGAATCATAAGCAAGTTTTTTAAATTAATTGAAAGATACTGCTAAAGAAACCAGCAAATAAGTGTTTAATGGACATAGGAGGTGATTTTTCTTCAACTGGCAATCACCTAGGTCTAAATTGAACGGATTTATAAATTATAAGAAGGCAGAATAGTCAAAGGAAGGTTTGTTCAGCAGGAGGATCAAATCATGCTGTAAGCCCTGAGGCAGTTTGCTCCTACAGGGCAAGCAACTTGTCTTTAAACATCTTTATATCCTCAGCATCTGGCACCAAGCACAAAGCAAGCCTTGGATAAAGGCTTGGATAAATATCTAGTGATCTCAACTCCTAACTTTTATTTCTCTTTCTTGCTTTGCCACCAGGTAAGACTGCAAAGGATTCAGACAGATCATACAAGGATTTTCTAGCTGTCCAAATATGTGACAAAGGTCAAAGAGGCTATTTCTTTATAATCTTAAAGTTGCAAGGAAAGACTTTCAATTAATGAAAAGCAGAATCATAAAGACAAAAATAAAATAAATATGATACAAAAACTTAAACTTCTTTATATCACACACATATAATATATATATTAACATGAATTTAAATTAAAAAAATTATTTATATTAAAAATTATAAACAAAATGAAAATGACACTAGAATAACTTCTTCAAAACTTTTGTACTCTCAATTAAAAAGGAACACTCTAAGGTAAATACTACTGAGTGGTTTAAAACTTAAAAGAGAAACTAAAATACCTACAATTGACCCTTAAATAACATGGGTGTTAGGAGTACCAATCCCCCGCACATCAAAAACCCATGCATAACTTTTGACACCCCAAAATCTTACCTATTAATAACCTGCTATTGACAAGAAGCCTGACCAATAACATAAACAATTAACACATATTTGGTATGTTACATGTATTATATATTGTACTTTTACAATGAAGTAGGCTAGAGAAAAGAAAATGCTATGAAAAAAATCACATAAAAGAGAAAATACATTTACAGGACTGTACTATAAAAAATCCATGTATAAGTGGACCCACACAGGTCAAGCCTGTGCTGTTCAAGGGTCAATCGCATATGCCTGTAGAACGTACAATATTTCTAGAAGGAAATACAAGTAACAGATGTTGCCTTTAAGAAGAGCAATTAAGGGGCGCCTGGGTGGCTCAGTCGGTTGAGCATCCAACTTCCGCTCAGGTCATGATCTCACAGTCTGTGAGTTTGAGCCCTCCATCGGGCTCTGTGCTGATGGCTCAGAGCCTGGAGGCTGCTTCCGATTCTGTGTCTCCCTCTCTCTCTCTGCCCCTTCCCTGCTCATGCTCTGTCTCTCTCTGTCTCAAAAATAAATAAAAACATTAAAAAAAAAAAAAAAAGAAGAGCAATTGGTAGTCTGGAGTGAAAGACATTTTTCATTGTATTATACATCTTTTTTTTTTTTTAATTTTTTTTTCAATTTTTTTTTTTATTTATTTTTGGGGCAGAGAGAGACAGAGCATGAACAGGGGAGGGGCAGAGAGAGAGGGAGACACAGAATCGGAAACAGGCTCCAGGCTCCGAGCCATCAGCCCAGAGCCTGACGCAGGGCTCGAACTCACGGACCGTGAGATCGTGACCCGGCTGAAGTCGGACGCTTAACTGACTGCACCACCCAGGCGCCCCTACATCTTTTTTTTTTTTTTTAATGTTTATTTTTTTTTTAATTTTTTTAAGTTTATTTATTTTTGAGACAGAGAGAGACAGAGCATGAACGGGGGAGGGTCAGAGAAAGAGGGAGACACAGAATCAGAAGCAGCCTCCAGGCTCTGAGCCATCAGCCCAGAGCCCAACGCGGGGCTCGAACTCACGGACAGCGAGATCGTGACCTGAGCTGAAGTCGGACGCTTAACCGACTGAGCCACCCAGGTGCCCCATATACATCTTCTTATATAATGTTCAAGCTGTTGTCAATCCTTCAATGTATGTAAATGGGCATACATTACTCTTTTAAAAAACATAAAAACGGTACCTATATCACAGGTTCTCATGGGAGTTTATGAGTTATAGAGGCTTTTATATATATGGATATATATATATATATATATATATACACACATACACACATGTGTATATATATATATCCATATGTATGTACACATTTAGAACTATTAATGGATAATGCTCAGCATAGTAAGCAATATATAAGTACTCAAATAGTATGCTATATATAGAGTATGCAAATGTCTTCACATATCAACACAAGGAGAAAAGAAAATACTCCAAAAAAATGGGCAAAGAATATGAAATATGAATTCACAAAAAAATTGTCAATAAACACATGGCAAATTTTCAATTTCTCTAACAATCAAATGAAAATTTATTTAAAAAAAAAATTTTTTTTTTCAATGTTTATTTATTTTTGGGACAGAGAGAGACAGAGCATGAACGGGGGAGGGTCAGAGAGAGAGGGAGACACAGAATCGGAAACAGGCTCCAGGCTCCGAGCCATCAGCCCAGAGCCTGACGCGGGGCTCGAACTCACGGACCGCGAGATCGTGACCTGGCTGAAGTCAGACGCTTGACCGACTGCGCCACCCAGGCGCCCCCTCAAATGAAAATTTAAAAAAAAATTTTTTTTGGCCATACAGATTTACAATTTAAAAGGACTGAAGGGTGACTGGTGGCTCAGTTAGTTGAGAGTCCAACTCTTGGCTTTAGCTCAGGTCATGATCTTGCAGTTCATGAGATCTGTACTTTCAGCGCAGAACCTGCTTGGAATTCCGTCTCTCCCTTTCTCTCTACTTCTCCTCTCATGATCACTCTCTCTCAAAATAAGTAAACAGTAAAATAAAAAAAAATTTTAAAGGATTGACAAAACCCATTACCAAGAGGCTAAGAGGAAACCAGCAGTCAAATGTACTGTTATTGATGAGAATGTTATCTGTACATAAGCATCCACTGGCTCAACAATTCCACATCAAGGAATTTAACCTAAAGAAATATAAGACAGCTGGAAGAGGGAACAGCTTCAGTCTTCCCAATACAGGAGTGGCTAAAACACCAGTAAGAAACCGCCAATCTTTCTGGCTCAATGAACCAAAGAATAGCGTTCAGGGCAATCAGAGCCACTAAAAAGAGAGAAACCCAGAAAGGAAAGAGTCAGAAGGGCCTTCCAGATTCTGTATATAAACTCAGATCAAATTTCTGGCTGATTCCCAAACCACTCATGAGGCAGATTCTAAGTAGCCCAGGCAAAGACTAAAAGAAATGAACCGATATTTGCGTTGCTTCCCACAACAGGGAAGAGAATGTGCAGTTTGAGTTCAGCCAACTTAATTGCTTCCAAGTGACAGTACTCTTCAGAGGAACATAACAAAATTCAAACACTCTAAAACATATCATTCACAATGTGTACAATAAATTCAAAATTACTCTAATACAAAGAAAAAGGAAAACACAATCCATTTTCAAATGAAAAGACAATCAACAGAGATGATCCCTGAGATGTCCCAGATGCTGAAATTAGCAAAGATTTTGAAGCAGCAATAGGATCTAAGCTAGAGGAAAATATGCTTGTGATGAATGAAAAGACAGGAAATCTCAGTCAAGAAATCAAAACTATAAATTCTAGAAATAAAATATCTTAGGGGCGCCTGGGTGGTGCAGTCGGTTGGGCGTCCGACTTCAGCCAGGTCACGATCTCGCGGTCCGTGAGTTCGAGCCCCGCGTCGGGCTCTGGGCTGATGGCTCAGAGTCTGGAGCCTGTTTCTGATTCTGTCTCCCTCTCTCTCTGCCCCTCCCCCATTCATGCTCTGTCTCTCTCTGTCCCAAAAATAAATAAACGTTGAAAAAAAAAATTTATAAAAAATAAAATATCTGAAAATAAAAACTCACTGGATGTAATGAATGGAGAAGAGAAGAAAAGATTAGGGAATCTGAAGGCAGATCATAAAAAATTATCTAAGGTGAAGAACAGAAAGAGGTAAAAGTTCATGAGGGCTTAGTAACACTATATACACCAATACCTTCTTTTAAGGAAAGAAGCCCACTTTAGTTGCTATCCCTTTCAAGAGTGTTTAGGGAGCAGGCAGGGAAGCCAAACATAACACATTGAAGAGAACATTCATTGCATGAGTAACCAGGTAGGTGCGGGCACAAGGTCAGTTAAACCACATCAAAGATAGCTACTGTGAATAAATAGTGCATTATAAAGTCCCTTTTGACTATGAAGGGTCTGTGTAGCTGGACAATAGTATATCTCCCTCCCTACTCTTCCTCCAATAGTTTAAAGTTTTCAGAGATTTCATATGCAGCCTCTCTGATTTTGATTCTCATTACAGTATCATAAAAAAGGGTAGAAAACATAAAAAAGGGTAGAAAAAAGGTAGAAAACATCTCTTTTCAGATGGAACATATAGGAACTTGCTGAGGTTACAGGGTTACTGGAAATACTGACTGTCCTATGCTTTTGTCTCTAATCTCTGTACCCTTTCCTTCCTTTAAAATCCAAAATGATGGGTCCAATTAGAATAAAATGATAAGTGAAAAAAATTCCAGTTTTGTCTTTGTTTCATCTCAAATCCTAAATCAGGGACCATCTTCTGAGCAACTTTTTGAAGCCAGATTATAATTTAATCCCAGCAAATAAAAAGAATTGAATGTAACAGCCTTTGCATTCCTTCTTTTTAGCTTTTTTTTAGACAACACAATCACAACCTAAAAGAGCATCTGAAAAGCAAAGATGTTAGTCTGAGGTTCCTCTGTCTAGTTTACCTCTAACCCTGACCTACCCTGAGGCACTGAGTCAGCCATGTTCTTTGGCATAAAGAGATGAGACAGTAGCAAATAAAAATGAAAGGGAAGAGCATAACATATAAAGAAGCTGAATCACTATGTTGTACACCTGAAACTAACGTAACACTGTGGGTCAACTACACTCAAATTAAAAAAAAAAAAAAATTTAATGGAAAGCAAAAAAACTAGAAAGAGAAGGAAAGGGGGAAAATTGCCAACGTTTTAAATAAGAAACTCATTTCTTTTCAGTGACAAGTAGAACTTACATTTGAATAGAACTTTTAACATTTTTTCAAAGCATCTTCACATCTATTATTGCCAGTCTGCCCTCTTAACTCAAAGAAAGAAGCAAAGAATGTACAAATAATAGTATTTCATCTGACAAAAAAAAATCAGTGGGCTGGGAAGTCCAACTTCTTTATGGGATTCAAGGTGCTTTAAGCTTTTTAATTTGAAAAATGTAGAATGATAAAATGTTAAAAATGTAAAATTCTTCAAAATAGGATTGGTTTCCTCACCTGAAACTGACAGGCACATTTCAAACCATCTCCATCTTCTTTACAGACTCCTCCATATTTACATGACGATTCATCACAAACTCTTACATCAGACTCCCTCACATTTAATTCTGAAAAAGAGAAAAAAATGTTTCATACGTCTTTTTGTATCCAAATGTCCATATATAAAAGAAAAAAAACCTTAAAATGTGTTCATCATCTCATTCACAGTGTAACAAGACACAACATACGAAAAGCAAGGACACAAAATGTTCAAAATTCCCCAAAGAGAACCTTGCATAATAATATGCCTAATAAGCAACCCAAACCAAAATAAAACTCAAAATTTCAGGATTTCACAGAATTCCCAAAGGTAAATCTCCGAATTTTTCTAGTTGGCTACCAACAGCTTAAGACAGTTTTCTTACCATTGTCTTAATATCTTAGATTATTTTTTAATAGGTTTTTAAAAACTAATCTCTACACCCATTGTGGGGCTTAAACTCATGACCCCCAGATCAAGAGTAGCATGCCCTAACGGCTAAGCCAGCCAGGCACTCCCTTAGATCATTTTTCTAGTGATTAAGTTACTTTTAAGGAGAATAAGAATAATTAGAAGAAATCTTAATTCTTTTGGTACCTAAATAAATTTCAGGTGAACATAATTCATTCTAGACCAACTAATTTAATTAGAAAAGAATTCTAAAGTAAACCTGAATATCATACAATTGATATATATGGAGCATTTATGTGCACAGAATTAAAAAGACTAAAAATCTCACTCTTAAAATTTTTTAATGACTTAATTTCACTCTACCACAGGAAGTAGCTCCAATCAACAATACTAGCATTCTGTGGCCATTTTGCTCCTGCTCCAAGACCATCCGGTCTTGCTCTGGAACTATCAAATTAAGCTACCTAGAATCATATGGAAGTAAGTAAAAACCACTATAATGCAATTTTTATATTCTATTAGGAATGAGACATACAACAACAAACAACAAACAATAAAATTACAGCAACAATAACAAATAATAAATAAATGATTATTTTGAAAACCCATTCCATTGTACAGGTAAAGAAAGAAGTCTGGGAGCAGGATGGCCTAAAGTAGCTTCTGACTCTGTCACTCAGTAATTGAGGGACCCTGGGAAGGGCACAAGGTCTCCTGAACCTCTAGATCATGATGAAGTCTTGGCAAAAAGATCTCAGGGAGCATTTCTCCAGCATTCCCCCTTCCTCCATTGTTTTCTATTTCTAGATTTCAAAGCAGGACTCAGTGGACTCAGAGACACAGAGTCCAGTGTCTCTGTATCTAATGGCATCTGTCCTGGTGACATTTCATTGGATCTCTCTGCCCCGTTTGTTCTCACTGCTCTGCAATGGTGTCTTGGGTGTCCTACTCCTCAGAACTGACCCTCCAAAGAACTGGCAGTCAAGTACCTAAATACCCAAGGAGTCCACAGTACTTATCTGAATAACCACTCTCAACCAAGCACTGCACACTAGGTTAACTATACATCTATGTAACTATAGGTTACAAAACTTTTTTCTTTCCCTTAAATGAACTCACATGTTTAAAAAAAGACTTGAGCTGAAACTTAAAACAACAGGAAACTACTAGAGCTATTTTGTTGTTCTCACTGTTTCACAAACTATTTCAGGCACAGATGATCATCTTTTAACTCCTTTCACCTTGGCTATCTGGCTATGGAGGCTCTATGTTCTTGGTTCCCCTCATCTCCCAATTTTTGCTTACTCATCCTTCTCCTCCTTGATGACTTGCATTAGTACTTGAGACTCAATCCTAAGTGTGGGGCTTGCTTTTTTTCTATATACCCTCATTCCTACTGGGAATTTGCACAAGGTGCCGTTCCAAATACACTCTAATGTACATCTTGAAACCCAAGGAAGATTAACTAAATATTAATAAAGAACCGCTTTGGAGAAGAGGATAACAATGCATAATATTTTTGTTCAACTACATGCTTAGTCAATTTTACGGGCCATAGAAATAAAAAGAATTGTACAATTTGAGAAATAAAATTGAGTGCATTTCTCCTCCTTTTCTTTGTAGCCTTAAACTTCACACTGGGTTCCAATACAATCAGACATATAAAACAGGGATAAATTTTTTTTTGGGGGGGGGGGATCAAGATCATGGTCTGAGTAGCTCTGACTTGCTACTTGGGCTTGAGAATCTTTGAGGTATGTTTTACTTATTGTATTTTAAAAGTACAATGGCAGTGGGGTGCCTGGGTGGCTCAGTCAGTTGAGCATCCAACTCTTGATTTCAGCTCAGGTCATGATCCCAGGGTTGTGGGATCCAGCCCCGCACCAGGTTCTACACTGAGCATGGAGCCTGCGTGAGATTCTCTTTCTCTTTTACTCTGCCCCTCTCCCCACCCACCCCACAAATAAATAAAATTATACAATGGCCTTGAAATCTAGAACCTAAATAATCCCTGATACTAAGATTCACACATCTCTGGAGACTGAGGATTGTTCAAAGCATATATTTGTTTGGGCACCTGGGTGGCTCAGTCAGTTTAGTGCCCGACTTCGACTCAGGTCATGCTCTCACAGTTAGTGAGTTTGAGCCCCACGGCCGGCTCTGTGCAGACAGCTGGAGCCTGGAGGCTACTTCAGATTCTGTGTCTTCCTCTCTTTCTGCTCCTCCCCCTCTCATGCTCTGTCTCTTTCTCTCAAAAAAAATAAATAAACATTAAAAAAATTTTTTTTCAAAGCATCTATTTGCATGAAGGACTAAGAAACATTTTAGGACAATAATCATCCTTACTAAAGACAGGCAGAAAACCTTGGTTCAATAAACAGAGCTTGAACAGGAGGAGTGGTCCTGTGCACAAGATGGTGTCTATCACTTGGACTACTCCGCCAGCCCAGCCCCAAGAACTCAACATAACAGAGGAGCTACAGTGAGAAACTAAATAGCAGCTTTCGCTAAAAGCTCTGAAACAACAAGGTATAAAGAGTTCTGCTTTGATGTCCACACAACAAGACAGAATAGCGGGGGAGAAAAAAGGCTGGGACACCTCAAAAGCCCCAGCATCAGCACCACACCTGGCAGAATGGCACAAAGCCAAGGAGATAATCGGGCGTAGAGATACACCTCTGATATCTAGGGGCAACAAACATGGCAGGAGGAAAAAGATGTGCCATGTGGCAGTGGCCAGAATACATTAGTGAGCCCACATGAAACACCCTTTGGTGATTCCAAGAATAAACCTGGAGGGAGAGCAATCTGGGGAAGCTAGAGGTTCCACATTAATAGGTGAGGGCAAAAGTCATGAAATTCTGATTACACTGGCTATTAGTCATGTTTCATTTTATGCCTACCCTGTTATTAAATTCATGATATTTTTGTGTGTATTAATGCGTTAAATGTGATTATTTAGTTGATCCAGGAAACAAGTATCTACTATATATCTACTACTATACTAAGAAATTGGGGCACACAGAAAAATATTAACAGGGAGCCTGTGATCTTGCTAACATATGGAACAATTACTAATGCGTTCAATATAGTCTATAAGGAGAAAATGTTGTACAGGCTATAATTGCTCTAGGAGTTTCAAGAAGTAGGAGATAAAGGGCCGCCTGACTGGCTCAGTCAGAAGAGCATCTAACTCTTGATATCGGGGTTTTGAGTTCAAGCTTAACATGGGGTATAGAGATCACTTAAATAAAAATATAAAAAATAAACTTCTACAAAAAGAAGTGGATAAAAATGGATTTGAGGCAGAGGATGCAGGGTCAAAGATGTCAAGACTTGCACTGACTTTGAAAACTTAGTAAGACTTTTTTGCTGATTATAAAACACAGGATTTAGGGGCGCCTGGGTGGCTCAGTCGGTTAGGCGTCTGACTTCGGCTCAGGTCACGATCTCGCGGTCCGTGAGTTCGAGCCTCGCATCGGGCTCTGTGCTGACTGCTCAGAGCCTGGAGCCTGTTTCAGATTCTGTGTCTCCCTTTCTCTCTGACCCTCCCCCATTCATGCTCTGTCTCTCTCTGTCTCAAAAATAAATAAACGTTAAAAAAAAAAATTTTAAAAAAAACACCACAGGATTTTCAAAAAAACAAAACAAAACAGGGGTACCTGCGTGGCTCAGTCAGTTAAGCATCTGATTTCAGTTCAGGTCATGAGCTTGTGGTTCATGAGTTTGAGCCCTGCATTGGGCTCTGTGCTGACAGTGCAGAGCCTGCTTGAGATATTCTCTTTCTTTCTTTCTTTCTCTCTCTCTCTCTCTCTCTCTCTCTCTCTCCCCCCCCTTCTTTCTGTCCCTCCCCCACTAGTGTGTGCACTCTCTCTCTCTCTCAAGATAAATAAACTTAAAAAAAAAAAACAATACAGGATCATTACACAGAATTTAGAAACAACATTTAAAAATAAAGAATGTTTTCGGGGCGCCTAGGTGGCTCAGTCAATTTGAGCATCTGACTTAGGTTCAGGTCATGATCTTGCAGTTTGTGAGTTCGAGCCCCATGTCAGGCTCTGGGCTGACAGCTCGGAGCCTGGAGCCTCCTGCGGATTCTGTGTCTCCCTCTCTCTCTCTGCCCTTCCCCCACTTGCACTCTGTGTGTCTCTCTCTCCATCTCAAAAATAAACATTTAAAAAAAATTTTTTTTTTTTAATTTTTTTTTCAATCTTTATTTATTTTTGGGACAGAGAGAGACAGAGCATGAACGGGGGAGGGGCAGAGAGAGAGGGAGACACAGAATCGGAAACAGGCTCCAGGCTCTGAGCCATCAGCACAGAGCCCGACGCGGGGCTCAAACTCACAGACCGCGAGATCGTGACCTGGCTGAAGTCGGACGCTTAACCGACTGCGCCACCCAGGCGCCCCAAAAAAAATTTTTTTAATAAATAATGGTTTAATTTCCCACACCATACAATACTGAAAGAGAATGTTCTTATCTAGGAAAACAATATAAGTGAAAGTAGAGACACAAATAAATAACCGTACACATAAATATGAATACCAGCGGTTCCCAAACCATGGTCCTTATGAAAACTGCTCTCTTAGATTGCATTGTACCTTAAATATACATTTAATGTACATTAAAATCAAGTAAGAGTTTCATTTTCTCATTTGCAAGGGGAATAAAGTCAATGGAAAGAATTTTCTCATTTTAAAAGTTTTTCACATATTTCTTAAACCTTCAATATCTGAGATTACTTCCTTGATAGTTGTCAACAAAACCAATGTTCCTCAAATAAATAAAGAATATTAATAAACAAAACTCCAACAGTGTTTTATGAGAACACAAGCTCATGAATGTACATTTTAAGTTGTTTTGTTATTGTGGCAGTCACAGCTAATTACCTACCCTGGATCTACTCTTACTTTGTAAAAGAACCCCAACTTTGTTCAAGGAAGCAAGATGCTCAGCTAAATAATCTGTATATCCCAGATCCCCTTGCAATGTACCATAGTTCCATATGTAAGCACTGTCCCTTCCTCCTTCATTCTTCCATTCTTTGTCCTGCCTGGAGAGTAAAACCCTTGCCTAAGATTGTAGCAGCCATCTTACATATATGATGATGAAAGCTACAAGCTAAAGATGGTAGACCAGAAGGACAGGAGCAAGAGTGTGGAAAGAGAGAATTATAAAATCACCACACCTCCCCTGGATTTCACCCATCCAAACTTACTGTCATAGGAAATAAACACATAAATAAATAAAGCCTTTATCATTTAAGCCACCATTGGTCAGGTCACTGATACATGTAGTAAAACATAATCCTGACATAATGACTGCATATAAATTTAATTAAGATAGATATTTCTAAGCCAAAACCTTAAATAATTTGGTGGTACATTCCAGTCCACATGATAAAATTAATTTATCATGAACATGACTTCCTGCTATTCCAATTTCTATCACAAATTTGAGAACCAATGCCTTAGCTCAAACTCAGTACAGAAGGAATTCTATTTTGGGATCATCTTCTGAATGTTACTTCTTTTCAAGTATTCTGTACAATACCAGGCATCAAGAGGGCACTCTACCTGTCGATGATGATGATTACATAGCTGCCTTCCTGAACCCAAAATGGAAATTCAGCAAAATAGATGAGCCATTACTAAGGCCCTCAAAAATCAATTCTCCAAACAGAAATATTTTACACAAAGAAGCACTCAGAAAAGTGGCTCAAAACAAAAATATTTTGCTCTGGTTGCAAATGTGCCCATCACACAATTCTCTAAATGTAAAACTTCTCTCAGAAAAACAAAGAAAGAAACAAAAAGTCTGTCTCAATTTTCATTAAGATCTCAAAGCTGGGAAACCATAAACACTAGAGAAAGGAACCCTACTCACTCTGAACCTGAGCAGCCAAAATCCCCAACTTTTGGCAGCGCTAACTAGGTTCAGGTTACAGTTCAAAATGGACCCCTTAGAGGGCACCTGGGTAGCTCAGTTGGTTGAGCATCCAACTTCAGCTCAGGTCATGATCTCACAGCTCGTGGGCTCCCTGTCAGGCTCAGTGCTGACAGCTCAGAGCCTGGAGCCTGCTTCAGATTCTGTGTCTCCCCCTCTCTCTGCCCCTCCCCTGCTCATGCTCTAACTCTCTCTGTCTCTCAAAAATAAATAAATGTAAAAAAAAATTTTTTTAATTAAAAAATGGACCCCCTTAGCCCTCCAGAATGATAGGATTTTTCTACCACCACTCCATTAAACAGAAGGGAATCTTATAAGATAGCTAACACCAATGGAGAGCCAAAAGTGAACAAACCTTGCAAGATGTTACAATAGAATTCAGGACTTCTCAACCTCAGCACTACTGACATCTTGGGGAAGATAATTCTTTGATGCATGGGGCTATCCTGTTCACTGGAGGATGTTTAGCAACATTTCTGCCCACTACTCACTAGATACCAGCAGGACTATCCCAGCTGTAACAACCAAAAATGTCTTCAGACATTATCAAATGTCCACTGGGGAGAAAATTACCATCCACTGAGAACCACTATCAAAGATGACCAAAGCCTTGATTAAAGGCTTTATGTTTCATTCTCTTCACTATAAAGAAAATTAAGTCCAATAAGCAGCAATCTCCAAGACCTCTGCACATTACCATGGGTATTTTTTTTTATATTAAATATATTGTCAAATTGGTTTCCATACAACATTCAGTGCTCATCCCAACAAGTGCCCTCCTCAGTGCCCATCACCCACTTTCCACTCTCCCCCACTCCCACCAACCCTCAGTTTGTTCTCAGTACTTAACAGTCTCTTATGGTTTGCCTCCCTCCCTCTCTGTAACTTTTTTCCCCTTCCCCTCCCCCATAGTCTTCTGTTATATTTCTCAGGATCTACATATGAGTGAAAACATATGGTTATCTGTCTTTCTCTGCCTGATTTATTTCACTTAGCTGAATACCCTCCAGTTCCATCCACGCTGCTGCAAATGGCCAGATTTCATTCTTTCTCATTGACCATGGCTATTTTTCATTTCAATAGAGGGACCTAAATATATTGCCTCCAGGGACACCGGGTGGCTCAGTCAGTTTAGCGTCCAACTTTGGCTCAGGTCATGGTATCATGATTCGTGGATTCAAGCCCCGCATCCAGCTCTATGCTGTCAATGCAAAGCCCGCTTCAGATCCTCTTATCCCACTCTCCCTTGGCCCCTCCCCTGCTGCATACACTCTCTCAAAAATAAATAAAACATTAATAAAATTAAAATTTTAAAAGTGATAAATGTATGTATATTTTTAGGTTCACATAAGATGCTACACACATTTATAAATCATTTTTGTGACTCCCATCTTAAATGACTTTTTTTTTTTTTAACTTTGATTTATTATTGAGAGACAGAGCATGAGCATGAGCACGGGAGGGGCAGAGAGAGAGGGAGACACAGCATCTGAAGCAGGCTCCAGGCTCTGAGCTGTCAGCACACAGCCCAACACAGGGCTCGAACCCATGAACTGTGAGATCATGACCTGAGCTGAAGTCGGACACTTAACCAACTGGGCCACCCAGGCGCCCCTTAAATGACTTTCTTGATTAACCAACTAACTTACAAGAATCTTAAGGCACCAGGACAAGAGGATTCCTACTATGTATAAAAACGTCCTGCCCTTAGCCATCCCACTGTGTCCTGTCTTGCTTCTTTTCTCTGAGCATTCTCATCTCACTTACACCACTTCAAGTCTTCAAACCTGCTTTTCCCCAACCTTATTAAAGCCATCTCACCTGTCACTGCCAGTCCTCAGAGCACTGCAGGGGGAACGTCCTATAATGAATGCAAAGTACTCATCAACATGTGGGAATCTTTAGTTCATCTCCAGTTAATTTCTTATTGACTCCCTACAGGACATGTTGAAACTCTTTACCTTTTTCTTCTTAAGAATAACCTCATTTCAAGGGGTTTATACACATGTCTATATGTTAACAGTGTTCGACAAAACCTTCGCCCCCACTTTTTTTTTTTTTTAGAAAAACACACCAATCCAATCTGACTAGACATCCTGCTGGATGGTTTCACTCCCAAAACAAAGCAGGCATGTTTCTGACCCTGTATCCAACTGTTGATGAGAAAGTCTCTGACAAAGTCCACAATATCCACACTGAAAACAGCAGAAATATTTGAAATATTTAAATATTTAAAACACCCTACACCAGGAAGTGGTGTGGTACAGCCATGGAATATTATAGAGCTATTTAAAAGGCTGCATATATTATGTGGCACTATGGAAATATGCTTATAAATGTCAAGTGAAAAAGCAGAAGACAACATGTGGACCATAATTGTGTAAAAAACACATATAGGAAAACCCAGCCAGAAAAAAACAAAATGGTAAAGGTACTGTCTGTATACCAGTTGAGCAATAGATTATTTTCCCTTCTTTTTAAGTTTCTATATTGGTTATACTTAATAGGGGAAAAAACTCAATGTGATTCCAAACACAGCCCCAAAGAGAGGTTGCCTATATAATGGACAAAGCACTAGTTTATATGTCAACAAGGGCCAGGTTCACATGCTAGCTCTTCACCTCTTAGAATAATAACACCTTCTCTTTCCTAGATATTATAATGATAGATATGTACTAAAAAGCAACAATGCCTAGAACAAGTAGGTAAACAACAAAAAATGTTCTGTCGTTCTTTCTCCAGACCAATCTAAGGAACACCTTTAATGACACAAATCACTGAAAATACATTTCAGGGTAAAAATCAAACAGTAAGTTTAGTAAATGATGGCTTTTGTCCAAGCAAATAAGATGAATTAGGAATTAAACTCTCTTCAACTTGTTTATTAAATTAACCATATTATATTAGTTATCCCCTATGATAAAGATATAAGAGGGAAAATAAACTTAGTATTTCATGATACAAATCCAAAAGTAGTTTACATTAATATTAAAAAGCACTAATGGTAGAGATGACTAAAACTTCTCTAAGCTATATTTAACAAAAAAAATTTTACATATGCCACCCAATTAATTGACTCTGATATTTTTCATCCCGTTCTACACACTACTGCCAAACTACCCTTTGTTAAGCACCACTTTGAAAGTGTCAATCCTCCACCCAACACCTAAAATCATTCCCTGCTGCCTCAATTCTAAATGCCTCTGCTTCGGCAATGATGGGAAGGACTGTCTATTGCAGGATCAGAAAGAACAAAAAATCCAGATCTCAAGCTGGGTATTAGATACTCAGGGTCTTCCCAGCCCTACCCAGTACTAACCACAGATCCCAAACTGCAATACTCTCTCCTATTCCTTTTTCTGACTAGCTTGGCAAACTTGTGTGAGTTTTCCCTCTTGTGGATCTAAAAACTATTACATTGTAGTTATTAAAAAGAATGATGAAGAAGCTCCCTATTTCCTGACATAACACAGTAAATTTTTCTTAAAGGCAGACTTTTTTAAATGTATGTCACAAACTAATTTATAATGCCTATATACAAAAATCTGAAAGGTATATACATGTAAATACAAGCCACAGTTATCACTTGGTGGAATTTGAACTTTCTTCTTTATTCTGTATTTTTCTGAATTGTCTGAGTTTCAGAATGAACTTGTATTACTTTTTAAATCAGACAAAAGAGGGGCATCTGGGTGGCTCGGTTGGTTAAGCGTCCCGCTCTTGACCTCGGCTCAGGTCATGATCTCACTGTTGGTGAGTTTGAGCCTCACATCGGGCTCTGTGCTGACAGCATGGAGCGACAGCGTGGAGCCTGCTTAGGATTCTCTGTCTCCTTTCTCTCTGCCCCTCCCCAACTCGTACTCATGTGTGCTTGAGCGCTCACTCTCTCTCTCTCTCAAAATAAACTTTAAAAAAATTAATCAGATAAAACAAATATGTGCATGTAAGACTCTTGAAAAATTATGTTAACTGAACAAAGCCAGGCACATAGGGCCACATGTTGTATGATTCCATTTATATGAAATGTCCAGAATAAGTAAATCCATACAGACACGAAGTCTCTACATGGTTGCAGAGGATGGGGGCAGAGAGGTGTTGGGGTTGACTGTTAATAGGCATGGAAATTCTTTTTGGGGTGATGGAAATGTTCTATAATTACAGAGTAGATAGTAGTGATGGTTACACAACATATTAAATATGTTAAAAACCACTGAATTGGGGCACCTGGGTGGCTCAGTCAGTTAAGCCTCCGACTTCGGCTCAGGTCATGATCCCACGGTTCATGGGTTCAAGCCCCATGTCGGGCTCTGTGCTGGCGGCATGGAACCTGGAGCCTGCTTCAGATTCTGTGTCTCCCTCTCTCTCCACTTCTCCCTCATTCAATCTGTCTCTCTCTCTCTCTCTCAAAAAAAAAAAAAAAAAAAAAAACCACTGAGTTGTATACTTCAAAACTTTAAGTTTTGTGAATTATATTTCAATAAAAAACAAAAATAATTTTTATAATCAGATAAAACAATCTTATTAAATTGTGAAAAAAAATGAAACAAACAGAAATGAACAGGGATTATAATTTGATGTTTAAGAAACGGACCCTAGGACCCACCGCCAAGATCAGTACCCTGGCTCTACACTTACCAGCTCTGTAACCTTAGTAATTTACCACTCTCTACCTCTATTCTCTCATCTGTAAAATGGGGATAATAAAAGTACCTATCTCATAATGTTGGCAAAGAATTAAATAAAGATATGGAAAGCACCCAAAGCAGTGCATGACACATCTTAAGTGCTATACTGTTAGCTTTTTTTTGTTTTTTAATTTTTTACACCATTGCTGGAGAAGGTATGGAAAATGAGCGCTCAAACCAACTATAAGAGTGTAAATTGGGGGCACCTGGGTGGCTCAGTTGGTTGAGCATCCGACTTTGGCTCAGGTCATGATCTCATGGTTCATGGGTTCGAGGCCCGCATGGGGCTCTGTGCTGACAGTTCAGAGCCTGGAGCCTGCTATAGATTCTGTGTCTCCCTCTCTCTCCCCCTGCCCTGCTTGTGTGCGCGCTCTCTCTCGCTCACGCTCTCTCTCTCTCTCAAAGGTAAACATTAAAAAAAAAATTTTTTTTAAGTGTGAATTGGTAGAACCTCTCACAGAATAATGCGGCAATAAACAATGAAGTTTTAATAATCTTTACCCTTTAACTAAACAATTCTATTTCTAGGAAATTATAACAGGGATAGAAGAAAAACATACAAAAATGAATGCATAGGTGATTGTTAACAGCAGCATTTTTTATAACAGCAAAGTAGAAAACCGCCTAAGCATCCATCTGTTGGAAATTAGTTAAATAAACTATTAATGAAATACTACGTGGCCATTAAGGTAGATACTAGAAACATATACACTGATATCCAAAGACCAAGATCCACTGTGAAGTGAAGAAAAGCAGGTTGTAAAACTATACAGAGCTATAATCCAATTTAGATTTTACAACATGTACATGTTTACATATGTATTTTAAGATTTTTGTAGGTACAATTAACACATTTCCTCCATCAAAGTTTTTTTATCAATAAATATCAATAAATAAATCTAAACACAACAATATCCCCCTCTGGCTCAATTTTCAACCACTATTCCTTAGTGTCTACAACACTAAGTGGAATAGGCAGTAGCCAGAATCCAGGGAAGTCACCCACAAAGACAAAAATCTATAAAACAACTAAAAGTTGGCATTGGGGAATCTGACATTATTTTAAAAGTGCATTTAAAAAAGACTTCACAAAACTCTGCTGCATTAAGAAGAGTTCCAGACTTGGAGTTCCAATTATTTGATAAAATAACTATATGATATTGGCCAAGCACTAAATAAATCTCGCTCACAAATCTCGGTTCCCTTAAGTAAAAATGGGTATTAACAATCCTTCATTGGATTGCAAGGAGTAAATGAGATCTTTACAAAAGAGAAATGGAAACTATACAGGATACTTTTCCTCTTTAGGTGAAACAACCAAAACCAAAACTTTTTTTTTTTAAACATTTTTTTAGCTTTTATTTTAGAGAAAGAGAGTGTGGGGGGTGGGGGGGGAGAGGGGCAGAGGGAAAGAATCTTAAGCAGGCTCCGCGCTCAGCATCACCCTGGGATCACGACCTGAGTCAAAATCACGAGTCAGATGCTCAACAGACTGAGATACCCAAGCGCTGAACCAAAACTTTAAAACGACACAATCACAACCTTAAAATTCAAAAAACTGTTGTAAAATAGTGAAGAATTAAAACACACACACACACACACACACACACACACACACAGGGGCACGTGGGAGGCTCAGTAGGTTAAGTGTCCAACTTCGGCTCATATCATGATCTCACGAGTTCATGAGTTTGAGCCCTGCATTGGGTGGTCAGCACAGAGCCCGCTTTGGATCCTCTGTCCCCCTATCCCTGCACTCTCTCTTTCAAAAGTAAATTAAAAATAAATATATTTTTTAAAAAGAAATGATAACAATTTAAAAAAAAAATAAATAATTTACAAAATTAAAAAACACACACACACAACTAGGTCTAATTGTAATTAGGAAATGCTTATGATCTGAACTTGAAGAAGGGAACAATAATGGTAAACACACAGCACCACCTAAAAAAATACCTTAAACCACTTCAAAGAAAAAAAGTATGAAAAACAAACACAGGACACTAAACACAGACTAAAGTGTCTTGTGAACAATGGGGAATCTAAACGTATCATTTAGGCTATAAACTGAACTGATAAAGAAAGTTTAGACATGGATAGATATCTATTTAGATAATACTTGCAAAGCAGTATTAGATGAAAGCTGACCATGCAAAATAAACTGAACTTAAAAATTCGAAAAGGTGATCCGACCTGTGAACAAGATCTCCAGGTTAACATAAAAATGGCAAAGCAAATAGGGGAAATCGAGAGAAAAGTTCAAATTTTTTCTGGTATAAAATGAAACAATTTCAGTATAAACATTAAAATATTATACAGGAGGGGCGCCTGGGTGGCGCAGTCGGTTGAGCGTCCGACTTCAGCCAGGTCACGATCTCGCGGTCCGTGAGTTCGAGCCCCGCGTCGGGCTCTGGGCTGATGGCTCAGAGCCTGGAGCCTGTTTCCAATTCTGTGTCTCCCTCTCTCTCTGCCCCTCCCCCGTTCATGCTCTGTCTCTCTCTGTCCCAAAAATAAATAAACGTTGAAAAAAAAAAATTAAAAAAAAAAATATTATACAGGAGAATGGCAATCATCACAGATTTCTTCTTTATATCTTTCCATATTCCTCATGTGTTTAACATCCAATAAATGCTGCCTTTGTAACAACAACAGCAACAAAAAAGATGGGTTTTTCTTTCTTTTTAACCATGGAAAAGAAAACTCAGAATATCTGCACAAAAATAAGAGAAATGGAGCTATGGTTGAAAACATAATACCTGTCAAAGTTTCTGAAGGCAGAAGAATGTATTAAGAACTTCAGAACCTGAAATGACTTTTCAAAAAATGATGAAACAGCTGAGCCATGAAAAATACATGACACCTGTAAAAAAGAAATATATTCAAATAGTAACAAAGGATTAACAGTAAAGCATCTAATAAACTAAAAGCAAATACTGAGGGAATTTTAAGATTCAAACAGAATTTCAAAGTGCATGAGAAGAGAATGCATGCCAACTCCTAAATGCCTCATTTATCCCATGAGAGAAGCTAATAATGGAACTAATTGTAGGAATAACGAAAATAGCTCTGTTAAAACAATGTTTCCAACAAGGAAAAAAAGGGGGAGGAGGGGGAGGAAGAGGATAAATGGGTTGACATTATCTCCCAATCCAGCTTAAAAGAAACTGAGAATTTAAAATTCCATTAAAGAAACTACATATACAGCGGAAATGAGGGATTAAAGAAATGAACTAAAAAGAAAATGGTAGGGTATAATAAAAACAGACAGTAACAAGTGTTGAGCAGGATATGGAGAAACTGGAACCCTCACACATTGCTGGAGAAAATGTAAAACGGCACAGCCACTTTGGAAAACAATTTGTCAGGTCCTCAAATGTTCAACATAGGGTTTACCAAATGACCCAGCAATTCTACTCCTAGTTATAAACCCAAGAGAACTGAAAACATATGTCCACACATAAATCTGTATATGAATGTTCACAGTATTCAGAATAGCCAAAAAGAAGGCTATATGATGATGATGGAGGGTAACACAAATATCATAATTACTTCATTTAATTACACCCATTTAAGTGGGTGAATATTTATAAAAACAAATAGTCCAGGGGCACCTCGGTGGTTCAGTTGATTAAGCTTCAGACTCTTGGTTTCAGCTCAGGACATGATCTTAAGGTCTGTGAGTTCCAGCCCGGAGTCGGGCTCTACACTGATAGCTTGAAGCCTGCATGGATTCTCTCTCTCTCTCTCTCCCTCTCTCTCAGCCCCTCCCCCACTCACATGTGCTCGCGCTCTCTCAAAATAAATAAATAAACTTTAAAAAATAAATAAGGTAAAACCACCATGTCGCTCAAATCCTGTGAGTTTCCCTCTGTCTTCAAGGCAAGTGCCAAACCTTCAGCTCAGCCTTCAAGGCCTTCCACTAATGTGGCAATGTGCAACTCATCTCCTGCCTTAATCCCCACACTTCAGCATCTCAAAATATTCCCTTTGCTTCCCCATCTTTTCTATCACCATTCCCACAGCCTAGAACACCTACCCTTCCCAGATTTCCTCAGTTTCTGTGTTATTCAGTTATTAATTCATTCTACAAGTAAATATATAAGGGGCCCTTAACTAGGTACAGTCAATATAGCAGTGAACAAAACAAAGAAAAACCCCTGCCCTCATGGAGCTACACAGAGCAGACAGATAATAACATGTATAGTTAAGTCACACAGGAAAGGGTGCTTTGGCACAAGAAAAAAACTTTAAGAAAGATTAAGGTGGGAAAGGGGCAGAGGGGATGGAAGGTGGAAAAAGATTCAATTTTAACGCATCATTTTGAAAGTGACATTAAAAACCTGAAGGAGCTGAGGGGATAAATAATTGGGACACTCAACACTGTACTACTATCTTTCTTAGAACACTTGTACAGTGAAAACTCCTTTCAAACATATATGAGTGGTTGCTGATCAATTAATCAAAAGTCTTGTAAAAGAGAAAATCATTTAAAAATAAGACATACTTTGTTAAAAATTAAACATTTTAACTGTTTTTAACTTCACACATATAAACATATATTCATTTTCCTATGTAGCACCAAAACCTTTGGGTCTACAAAATGCTGTTCCCTCCTTTCTTGGATAAGCCACACCCATACTCTACTATCTACAATGTCCACTTTCCCTTCCTTTAAAGTAAAAGGGAGACTGAAAAATACCTGCAAAATTTTGTAGGAGCAGAATCCTTCCAGAGATTTGTAAGATTTCCCCAATCTGTTTCAGTTGTCTTGACCACAGTCAAATTCACTGAAAGGCAATTCTCTCAGCCTCTCACCTTTATCAACTCTTTCTGAAGTATTTCATAAAAAACAACATTTTACATTTATATTGCACCAATCTGAGCAATTTTTATTAATTTATACTCAAAGGACCACTGGTATAAATAAATTTGAAAACAAACACAACTTACTCTTTCTTGGTAAGCAAAGAAATAAATGATACATGGGCAAACTGGAGTTAATCTACCAGCCTGAGCATCTGTGTGCTGTGGGAATCGATTAGAATGGTTTACTAAGGGAATGTCTAATCCAGAAAGTTAAAATCAAGACCGGCAAAGTATCTGAATAGACATTTCTCCAAACAAGATATATAAACAGCCAATAAGTACATGAAAATGTGCTCAACGTCATTAGTTGTTAGGGAAATGTAAATCAAAACCACGTTGATATACAACTTCACACCCACAAGGTTGACTATAATCAAAAAGACAGTAACAAATGTTGGCCAGGATATGGGCAAACTGGTACATTCACACATTGCTGGTGAAAATGTAAAATGGTACAGCTGCTTTAGAAAACAGGTTGGGAGTTCCTCAAAATGTTAAACATGGAGTTATCAGGTGATTCAGAAATTCTATTTCTAGGTATACGCTCAAGAGAATTGAAAACATATGTCCACACAAAAAACTTCTACATGAATGTTCATAGCAGCATTGTCCATAATTGATGAAAAGTGGTAACAGCTCAAGTGTCCCTCAACTGATGAATGGATAAACAAAATGTGGTATGTATCCATACAATGGAATATTACTCAACCATAAAAAGCATTTAAGTTCCAAAAGACAAATATCATATGACTTCACTCATGTGAGGACTTTAAGATACAAAACAGATGAACACATGGGAAGGGAAGCAAAAATAATATAAAAACACAGAAGGGGACGAAACATAAAAGACTCAAGTATAGAGAACAAACAGAGGGTTACTGGAGGGGTTGTCAGGGAGGGAATGGGCTCAATGGGTAAGGGGCATTAAGGAATCTACTCCTGTAATAATTGTTGCACTATATGCTAACTAACTTGGATGTAAATTAAAAAAATAAAATGCTATGAAAGACTCAAAGATTTTGTAAAAAAAAAAAAGAGAAAAAAAGCACTGAAGTTCTGACACATGCTACAACACGGATGAACCTTGAAAATATTATCCTAAGTGAAAGAAGACAATCACAAAAGGCCATACATTATATAATTCCATTTAAATGCAATGTCCAAAACAGGCAAATCCATAGAGACGGAGTAGATTAGCATTCGTCAGGGGTTGTGGAAAGAAAGGAACATGGAGTAAAGGTTTTCTTTTTGAGGTGATGAATATGTTCTGTCATTAGATAATTATGATGGTTGTACAACTTTGTGAATATATTTAATTGTGTATCTTTTAAAAAATCCCATTGCTGTCAGTGTTCAATAAACAGCTTATTAACTGGGGTAGGAGAGAAAGCCCGGATGTATTAAATAGAAATTTCTTCACATAGATTTATAAGAGGCTAACTAACTACCTCTGTTAGAATATAAAGCCCCTGAAGTCAGGGATGGCCTCTCATTTATTTCCCTTAACATCTAGCATAGTAGAGTACCTTAAGCTGGTATTCAATCAAGTTCAATAAATAAATTATTAAATACCCACATATTACATACCAGAGATCTAGAAGATTCCAAACAGATTGAAAAAACTCACTTTTTGGCCCCCAAATCCTGAATTGCCACTAACAAGGCATGTCTCTTAATATGAAGTTTACACCATCCATTCATACCATCCTTACCACCATATCACAATCCAGAGGACCCACTTCTAACTTCTGTGACATTTTTTAAATCCAATCCAAATTCTCTACCTTATATCTATCACCAAATGCCACTTATTGGTCTCTCAGTATGTTTTTCCACTCCTTTAACCACGTTCCTTAAGACAACAATGCTCATATTTAGCCTCATCTGTTCTTCTCAAACACCCTAGAGTCAAAAAGAACCATCATTATCTTCATGTTGCAAATAAGAAAAGAATGCCATGTCTAAGGTCACCTGGTCTCTCAAGTTCAAAATTCATCTTTCTTCACATAAATCATGTATTTCCCAACTTTCTTCTCTTTGGATGAACGGGGAAATTTCTGATTAAGTTAAATTTTCAAAGAATAAGTACAAATAAAAAAATAGAAGACCAAAGCAACAATTATAAAGTCCAGAATGATTGAAGACTCGAGGCATGAGAACAATAAAAAAAGGTGTGTTTAGAACAAGAAGAAATAAAAGGCCCACTGCTTTGGGAAGATGTTGTAATAGTCAAGAGATGACAAGGACAAATACAGACCCATTCAGTTTCTTCTTTGCTTTGGTAATCTTCATCAAGGACCATGATCTTCAAACTGGGAAGGGCAGAACTCTGATAAAAGGAAGCTAACATCTCAGGTAAGTGCAATGAAGAAAGGACAGTAACAGAATATGGAGCTAGTTCAAAAGAATTTGCATCCTGATATAAACAAATTACACTCTATGACACTGAAAAACTTTTAGATGACAAGATGCCAGAAGACCAGAAACGAAGAAAACTCTCAGTTTTCAAAAAAAGAGAAATGCCGATCCAGGAAAACATCAGTGGGTAAACTTGCCATGTATCCCCTGAAAAAGTCTAGAATGTGTAGGTAAGTTTTTGAACACAATAAAAAGTAAAAAGCCACTATGGGCTCTTTATTAAGGCAGGCTATACAACATTTGCTTTTTGATAGGATCACTAAAATGGGAAAAACAGAGGATGATACATATACATAACTGATTCTAACAAGATGAACTGACAGAATCTTTAAATAATAGGCTAGTGAACAAAATGAGAAAATGTTGAACAGCAGAAGTTCAAAAATCTGTTCAACCCTACCAGGAGCGTGCATAGCCGATTGAACATCTGGTTGATTAATGTATCAACATCGACCCATTTGAAAGGAAGTCTGGAGTAAAAAATCGCAGAGTGGTATCTTTTCCCATGATCTAGACATCTTCTATTAATTTAATAAAGCACAGACCTGGTCTTCAGACGTGCAAGGGCCACGATGCTGAGTGACCCAAAAGACAAACAACCTGACAGAATCAGGCTCCAAAAGGTCAGAGTAGGCTGAAATGATCCAAAATTCAAAATGAAAATTAACAGGGAGTCAAGACCAGCATTTAGATTTTGAAACTCAAATCTATGAAGGACCAAACTTCGGTTTATGTGGGGAAATACCTGGGTAACAAAAGCAACTAGGAAAAAAAACTATGTAAAATCTCAAGATGCATTCATTCATTAATAGATGCAGAAAACCACACTGGATTTCTATACTCCTTTAAAAAATTATCTTTTTCCATATGAATCACTCCCAGATTTTCATCCTAGAAATAGTTATAACAAGAATCTACAAATATCACTTAGTTAAAACTCTAGCTTTAGACCCAGAGTCATTCAAATGCATCTTAGCATTAGAAAACATTTCATTTGATAAGCCTAATTTATTGACATATCAATAAATCCTTGAAAGAAGGCTAGATATTAAATCCAAGTCTGTCTTTTAATAGAAGAGGAAATTTTTAAAAATTAAGTAACTTGGCTCCACATAGCACAGCTGCTTAGCAAGGGTCAGGATCTCCAAATCTGTCTCCTTTTCCTACACCATGTGGGTTTTCAGCCCTCTGCTTCCTTTCTTAAAAGTTGTACTTTGCACTAAAGAGTTAGAAAACATACATACACAAAAACATCCGTCAACACACTATTTTGCTAAGGACAAATTAGCTTAGCAAGAACAAATAATCACTGCACATTAGCCAGTGAAATATTTTGACATGGTGTGATCACTTACAAGTTTGATAACAAATATTTACTACAAAAAGGCACTCTAATATACAAATGGTTTTTATTCTTAACCATGAATGCGTGATTATTTATTAAACATTATCCCATATCCCACTTAACATTAGAAGAATAAAGTTAAAGTTATTACACGATGAAAAGGCTTTTAACGGACATGCCATTGTTTACTGTGCTCAAAATCCCATCCCCAACATAAAACACACCATTATGAAAATTACTGAAAGATATTAGACCCTGAAATCTAAACAGCAAGCCAAAGGTTTTCTTCATGGAGGGCAGCATCTGTGCTGAGGCCCTCTTACTCCCTCCTCACTCCCCCAGAAACAATGCCCCTTCCATTGCCCAAAGGTACAAAGGTTGTCAGGCAGACAGACCAGAAGATCCCAGGTGGCCTGGAGTCCTTCCTCCTTTCCCCTCCTCCCCCTTCCCCACCCCCACCACGCCTCCTCTTCCGCCCCCGTGGTTTAAAGAAGACAAGTGGAGAATTGAGAATTGATAAAAGGGTAAGTTAGAAAGGCATGGCTGAGGACCACTACCATCTGCTAGCCCAGCTCCAGGAAGATCCACCCACTCCTAAATGAGACCTGGAAGCTTCTCCTTGCCCCAGGGCTCCTCTGGGACCCCTTTTGAAAGGAAGAAGGAACTTTACTGCTCAGATACCTCCTCCCCATTCTTATCCATTAGAGGCCCAGCAAGCTCTTTGTTTCCAAGAGCTGGGGGGGGGGGGGGGGGGTGGGGTCGGGACAGGCGGCCTTGGAGAAGGGGAGAGGTCACTCCCTTGCTCCTGTAGCTGCCAATCTCCAGGCCCTCCAGCAGAACACAAACACTCGCACCATACTCTCCGAGCCGGTTCCCTCTTTCCACACCACCTTAAAAACCCAGGGTCACACAGAGGCACTTCCTGAGATCTAATTACCTCTTTCAATACCCAAACCCTGCACAGGATGACTCCCTAGCTCCCTCCCTCTGGAAGGATACTAACGGGGTTCAATCCGGGACTCCCATCCTTTCTCCTCAATGCATACCCCAGGGTATACCCCTGAGCCCCACGCAAGACGCATAAAAACATAGGGTCACTTCCTGGGCCCCAGGACTTTTCCCTGCTCACATCCACAGACCCGCCGTCACTCCTGGCCCCCAGAGCCCACCTCTAAACCCAAAGGACAGACACGCGCGCGCGCAGACGCGCGCGCGCGCGCACACACACACACACACACACAGTCACTTCTACAAACCACGTCCTCTGGGACACCCGTTACCTTTACCCACACGACCACTCCCCAGTGTCCTAAGAACCTCCAAAGCACATGGTCACTCCCCTGGCCCTCAGGCTCGGCACCCCCAGTCCTTCACCGTCTCTGTCTCTGTCTCTGTCTCTGTCTCTCTCTCTCTCTCACACACACACACACACACACACACACACGCTCGTTGCCTCCCCTGTGCCTTCACAACACAGACACGCGCTCCCGCGTGCACACCTACAGTCACACCAGGAACCCGGCCGGCTTCCCCCGCCTCGCCGGGTCCCGTCCCCACCACCTCAGAGCACGCCGGGCCGGGCCGCTCTCTCCCAGACACTCGACACACATGGTCGCACTCACGGCCACTCCCCATGCCCAACGCCGGGCCCCGAGCCCGCGCCTCACGCTCGCGCCCTGCCCTCCGCCCTCGCTCACCCTCCGGCCACACTCTCCGGGAAGCCCGGGCCCGGGCCTTTCCCAGCGCGGCCGCCGGGACGGGGAGGGCAGCAGCGGCGGCGAGGGAGGGAGGGAGGGAGGGGCCGCAGAGGCGGGCTCCGGCCGCTCCTACCTGAGCAGTTGATGCTCTTGCCTTTGCCGCCGGGACAGTCCCCGCCGCCGCCGCTGCCGCCACCCGGGGGCTGGTTGGACGCGCGGCTCCCGGGCAGAGAGAAGGCGAAGAGCAGAAGCACCGACGTGTAGCAGCAGAAGGCGAGCGGGGGAGCGGCAGGCAGCCGGAGCGGCGCCTCAGCGGCCGCGGCGCCCATGACTGGCGCCCCTGGACGGCGGGAAGCGCAGGGAGCCGCAGGCCCGGGGCATCCAGCCGCGCACCGGGAGCCCCGCCGCTGCCTCGGCGCCTCCTAGCAGCCGCGCCGCTGCGCCTGGGAGCAGCCCCTCAGCATCCCGGTCCCACCCGCAGCGCCCGCCAGGCCCCGGCCCGCCGCGCTCGGGACGGAGTCAGAGGGTCCGGGCGCGTGCGAGGGTCGCGGGCGCGCGAGGGTGCGCGCGAGGGTGCGAGCCCGCGTTGGGGAGACCGAGGCTGGGGGCGTGAACGGGCGCGCGCGCGGCGGGCGGGGGTCGCGGGGCGGGGGCAGACCCAGCCCCTCACTCGCCGCTCGCCTTCCCTTTGTGTCCGCGGCCGTCGCCACCGCGTCACAAAGACCCCGGCCCGCCCGGTGAGGGGCGCGTGACAGAGCCGCGGGCGGGAGGGGTGGCTGCGACCCCGCCCCGCGCACACCCCCAGCGCTCGCGTCGGCAGCTCCGCCCCCGCCCGCGGCCGGCGCCGCCTCCGGGGGAGCTATTGTTCCTGCGGCGGGGCGGGAGCGCCGAGGGCGGGGGTTGTAGGCACTCCTCCGCCCGGCCGCGGGGAGCTGGCTGGCGCGGGGATGCTCCGTAGGCATTACCCTGACAGACATTTTTGCCGCCCTTTGCAAGTGGTTTTGAAGCATTTCCTTCGCTCAGCAGCCAGGCTGGGAAAGAAGGGCAGGTGGTCTATTATACATCTATTTTCTAGGTGAAGCAACTGAGCCACAGGGAGGTGAAGGTGACTTGTCCAAGGTCACAAACCAAGAAATGGCCAGGACGCGAATTGGAACCCAAGTTCCGACCCCCAACTCTGCAGTTCCTAGAGATGGGCTAAATTTCTAGGCTCCTCACCCCCACCCACCCTTTCCCACAGACACCAACTGAATTTAAAAATCTGTTTTGCCCTCTCCCACTCATAATAGCCAACGTAGAGAGCAGATTTGCCATATTCAAGACCTGGACGAAGCCCTTTACGAGCAGAGCATTCTCTCCAATTCTTTTTTACAGCCCTACAAGGGAGTTTTCATTCTCATCCCCATTCCACAGATGAGGAAGTTGGGACCCAGAGAGGTAAAGTGATCTGACTCCCAATCCAGTGCTCTCCCTATCACATCATGATAGATGAGATTTAGCCTCAGGTAGTAAGATTATGGAGTGAATTGTTCGAAGGTCTCTGACTTTTTTCATAGACTATGCTGCTTCTCCCCTAAGAAGAAATTTCTTAGTCTCACTGAAAAACTGATAAATATGACTCAAAATTTTTAGCGTGTGGGACAAGCCACCACAAGCAAAAACACATCAGGGGAAATGTTTTCAATGTGAATAGGAGACAATGTGCTTAATAGAAAGAACATAAATCAAGAAGAAACAGTTGACACAACAGAAAAATGAGAAGAGGAGCTGACTTGTCTTATTCACATAAAATACAGTAAATATATGAAAAGATATTTAAACCCACTAGTAATGAAAGGCAGATTAAAACCACAAGATTTTTTTCCTGAAGATGATTAACAATAGTTAAAAGAATTGACAAAACCTAGCACTATTAATTTATACATCTGGGGAGGACAATTAGACTATATATATCAAAAACCTTTAAAATATGTGTACCCTTTAAACCTAGGAATTCTGTGTATTGGAATTTATCCAAAAGAAATAATTGTACATGGGGCACCTGGGTGGCTCAGTAGGTTAAGCACCCCACTACTCTTGATTTCCACTCAGGTCATGATCTCATGGTTCATGACATCAAGCCCGAGTGGGGCTCTGCACTGACAGTGTGAACCCTGCTTGGAATTCTCTCTCTCCTCTCCCTCTGCCCCTCCCCCACTCGCACACACATGTTCTCTCTCTCTCAAAATAAACATTTTTTTTAAAGAAATAATTGTACAAGCACCCAAAAATGTGCATATGGATGTTCATCAGAGCTTTTTTATAATAGTAAATATAATCTAAATGTCCATCTGGAAAACAAAGTATCCTGCCTCTTTGTACACAGGAGTATTTTGCAGTTTTAACTATGATGATTAACTGACATCATAGTTTACTGACATGGAAAACAGCAGGCTACTGATGAGTATAATAAAATCCTGTATTTCTAAAATATACGTGTGTGTGCGCATATCCATAAGAAAGAAGAATATACAGCTATATATTAACTGTGACTATTGGGCTTATGAGTGGCCCTTGTCTTTTATATTTTTCTGTTTTGTCTGAATTTTTTTTCAATGAAAATTTTTGTTATAATTTAAAACTCTCTTTTCTTTCAAATTGTATTTTCAACATACTTTTTATATAAACTCATATTGTTAACATTTTGTTAAGACTTGCCTCAAACCTCTGAACTGTTAGCAGTGGCATAGCAATTGTTACAATGAAAATTCAGCTTCTGGCTTCCAGTTCAGGTATGATCCCAGGTTCCTGACTGCTAAGCCACAGCTAGCTAAAGGCTCCTTCTCAGACCATTCCCTCAATGGCTTCTCTGCTAATCTTGACCTCTTCTATGCTTCTTTTTTGCCCTCTGTCTTGGCTCTTTCACCCCCTGTATTCTGCCTTTAATTTTCATTTGACTGCTAACCATAGCTCAGGCATAAAAACTAAGAGGAGACAACCCTTAAATAAAAAGCAAAAACACTGTGGCCATAAATCACAAATTAATTTACATCTGCACCTTCCTCCAAATTAGGTAGGAAAAATTAAGCATAGATTTCTCAAAAGTTGTCAAATTGAAAAGGACTCTACTTCAGAGATAGGATTTCTCTGACCTTAATTATCCAATCTCAGGAAAAAAATATCTTAGTGGTCATCTAATACAACCGTCACGTGCTTTAGTATTGGTGACCCCAAAATGTCAGGTAACAAAAGAGTATGGGACTCACTACATGAAAACCACCCAGAGAGTTTTAAAAGAAAGTAGATTTCTGAACACCACTCCAGACATGCTGGGAGTCAGGGGGTGGGGAGGTGGGGGTATTCAAGTATCCCTTATTTATATTAAAGTTCTCTAGAACCTCACATGCACTGCCAGTTTGGAAACCCCTGATCTAACCTTGATCAGTTACGGCTCCAAAACAAACAACCATAAAACCTTAGCAGTGTGCCACAATAAACATTCATTTCTCATAAATCTGGGGGTTGATTAATCTAGACTGGGCTTGGCTGAATGGCTCTGCTTCAAGCTGCAGGTCTAGCTGAACTTGACTCTGATCTTCTCCAATATTACTCTTTTGGGGGTCCCAGCTGAAGGAGCAGCAAGCAGCTACCCAGAGGAACTCTTATGGAGTTGGCAGTGGTGCAGCAGGGGAAGCCCAACTGTGCAAGCTTTTTTCACACCCCTGCTTACACTTGTCTATTAAAATTCCACTGGCTCAGTCGAGTCTCCTAGCTGAACCCAAAGACAACAAGTAAGGAACTCTACTCTGTGGAGGTGAGTGAGAGGGAGTGAATACGGGGTGAATATTTTTGAAAAAAAATCTATCAGAAATCCTGTACTTGAATGTCATTATTTATGCTCTGTCAGAATGTTTTCAGCTCCCAGTAACAGAAAAACCAACCCAAATTAACTTAAAAAAGGATTTATGGGCTCAAATTAAAAAAAAAAAAAAAAAGGCAAAAAGTAGTGCCCTCTCCTATGAGTTGGCTTTGTCCTCAACAAGGCTTCACTCATGGAAAACATCGCATTCCTTCAAGAATTCTTTGTGAGCATCTGCTGTGTGCTAGGCACCACAGTAGCCTCGAGGGGTGAGAGATAATTCTGCCTCACTGTCTCAGGAGGAGGAGGGGAGGACATCTGAAAATTAGCAATTACAACTCAGTGTGATAAACACTAGATTGAAATGGAGCATGAGGGCGGGGGTAGGAGTAAATGGCAAATCCTACTCCACACTCCCAGCCTGGCCAAAATTCGGGCTTTTCTGGACCTCCCGCTGTAGGGTCTAGCTGCATAATGAAGGCCTGATAAATGGTAATGAGACAATTTGGGACTGACAAATTGGCCCTAGTAGGAGAGAGTCCCAGCACTTGAGCTCAGTCCAGAAACACTGAAATGATTTATGGTACAGCACTGACACAAGCCTGGGGCTGACCTCTGGCCCTCTTGAGAAATTGGACTCCCCTTCCTAGAGAAAGCAACCCTTTAAAAAAAAAAAAAAAAAAAAAAGTAGAGGTGCCTGGGTGGCTCAGTCGGTTAAGCATCCGACTTCGGCTCAGGTCATGATCTTGTGGTTTGTGAGTTCGAGCCCCGCGTCGGGCTCTGTGCTGACAGCTCAGAGCCTAGAGCCTGCTTCAGATTCTGTGTTTCCTTCTCTCTCTGCCCCTCCCCTGCTCATGCTCTGTCTCTCTCTGTCTCAAAAATAAATAAAACATTAAAAAATTTTTTTTTTAAGTAAAGAGTGAAATCATTCATTCATTAAGTCTGTACTAAAGACCTACTTCTCATTCCTGAAAATACAATGGTGAGCACAACAGACCTGGTCCCTGTCTTAATGAAGTTTACAGTCAAATATTAAACAATTATGCAAATAAAAGTGAAATTGCGGAGCACCTGGGTGACTCAATCAGTTAAGCATCCGACTTTCAATTTCAGCTCAGGTTGTGATCTCGCTCTTGGTGAGATCAAGCCTGGCATCAAGCTCTGTGCTGACAGAGCCGATGGAACTGGCTTGGGATTCTCTCTCTCTCTCTCTCTCTGCCCCTGCCCTGCTTGCTCTCTCTCTTTCTGTCTCTCATGATAAATAAAAAAACATTTTTTAAGTGAAATTGCAACAATGTTGATAAATACTATGAAGGGGAAGTTCAGAGGTTTACAAAAAGGGTGAGTAAAGTTAACCAAGTGAAGAGGGAGTGTTCCAGGCAGAGGGAACATCATGAGCAAATGCCTGGGAGTAAAAAGGGTCTGAATGTCAGCCAGTGTAGTAAAGACAGCAAGGTCAGCTTGTTTTAAACCTCATTCATTGATTCAACAAATATTTACTGAGTATCTACTATGATGTAGGCACTGTTCTAGATGCCAAGAAATAGCAGTGAACAAAACAAAGTCCCTGCTTCTTATAAAACTTCTAGTCTAGTGAGGAGACCTCATAACAATAATACCAGTGGGAGAGAATAATTGTTGGATCAGGCCATAACAAAAGCAACTATAATTCACGGAAGACCTACTACATCCCAGGTACTGCCAGCCACTTTGTATTTGTTGTCACTAATCTTCCCACCCACCTGTTGGTAGGTATTATTTCCATTTTATAAATGAGGAAATTGAGGTTTATGAGGGTAAGTGACTACTCAAACTACAAAACTGGGAAGTTGGAGTCACCTGACTCTGGTTCCAGAGCCCCGCCACATCACTAAGGTGAGCGAGCTGGTGGAGAAGCATCATCATCTAATACAAAATGGAGCAAAGATTGTCACCACTGAGACTGCAGCCACCAAGGAGTGTGCACAAACAGTCCTGAGCCCCCTGCCAGCATGTCAGGAGACTTTAGTTGGGGCTTCTTGTGATCATGCAGGGATTACAGTAATGTGATTACACTGCTTGTAATTACAACTCCAGTTGAAAGCACTATGATTGTTACCCACATCCCCTTAATGGTCCTCAATTACATAGATGGGCAGAAGCCAAGGAGGCAAGGGTTACAAATATCTGAACAAAAAAGTGCTATGGGAATCCAGAGAAGTAGCCTCACTCCGCCTGGAGAACAGGCTTCACCACTATAATTCTGTCAATTTGAAAGGCTTCTCACCCAAACAGTCTCTATGAGTGGGTAGGGAGACGGAGGCGGCATCTCTGGGTTTCTCCTGCAGGTCTTCTTGTCGTTCAGTTGTGCAGTATTGCCCTGAATACAGAATTAAGATTTCTCCTCATCTTTCAGCAAATGGAAATTTTCAGCTGCAATTCAAAAATTTCTCCCAGGGTTTAACTCATAAAGGATTGTACCAAAGAAATAGCTTCTCTGACAATCACACATAAATGGTAGTAAGAGGTATAGCATCGTAATTAAGAGTGTAAGCTCTGGAACCAAACCATCTAGTTTTGCATCTTAACTCTGCCACTTGCTACCTCTATGACCTTGGGCAAGTTATTGAACTTCTCTATGCCTCAGTTGCATAATCTGTAACGTGGAAATCAAACTTCTATCTGCCTCACAGTGTTGTTTTAAGAAGAAAATGGGTTTGTATGGGCAAAATGCTTAGATTCATGCTTAGTACATTGTAAGTACTCAATAAATAATTGGCTAGGAGTAGTCGTGGCAAAGTAAGCACATAATAAGTGATAGTTCTTATTAGTGGCAGTAGCCGTTAACTGCATTTATATACTAGGCTAAGAGCTTCATGTGTATTATCTAATATAATGTTTCCAAAAACCTAATGGGGAAGGTGATATTATTATCCTCATTCTGTAGATGAGAAAACTGAGATTTGGAGAGGTTAAGTCATTTGCCTGAGGTTACACAGTGAGCGGTCAGCAGGACTGATGCTGAAATCAAGGTCTATCTGACTCAAAAGCCTATGGTCTAAAAAAAAAAACTCAAAAGAGATAAAGTCAGCAGTCAAAACAGTTCATATGAGCTGGCTGGTTGCCGGAGAGACCTGCAGGAGGGCAGCCTCCTGACTGGCGGAGGCAGCCAAACAAGGAGGAGGAAAGTGGTGACAAATAGCCAGGTAGGTTAAAGGGAAGGACACGAGGTTACAGCCAAGAGTCTGGGAACTTGAGAATGGCATCCACTGAGCTAAGAATCATGAAAAAGAGACAAAGCAAGGAGCTAACTACGTGGAGGAATTAAAGTGAGCCCAGTGGAGTTAAATAACTACATTTTGCCACTGTGTGTATTTAAGTATGTCAGCTTGCCTCTGTATGTATACATATGTATGGAACATATGTCATTTGCCTGTGTGTGTACATATGTAATGAGTATATCAGCTTGCCTCTGTACATATGCAAAAGTGCCAAGCATATGCCATTTTATTCTCTGTGTACATATGTGGGGAATGAGTATATATCAGGTTGCCTCTCTGAGAGGGTGTATGTATGCAAATCTAAGTGTAACAGCTGGGCTCTGTGTTTGTACATGCACATTTACATGTGTGTATCCATGCACACATCACCATATATAGCAAATCATCGGTACATGTACATGTGAGCTTAAATTGAGTCAGCCATTTTTTAATTCTCCTCCTTTGGTTTTAAGTTGAAAATTATTTCCTACAGTCTGATGGCCTTAGGACTCAACATCAGGGTCAATACGGTTAGACTCAGCACTTAGTCTGGGTTCCTAATTAAGGAAGCTATAAAGGTGAAACAAAGACTGCATGCTGGAGCTGTTTCTCTCAACACAGAACAATCATAATAAGACTCAGGGCAGCTCTGGTAGTGGTGGTTTCAACAACAGTGGGAGCAGGGGTCAGGGTAGGGTATGGAGAGTGGTGACAGTAGTGCCATTCATCTGACATCCATCTAACAGTGTTTGTTATGTGCCAGTGTTAGGCACTGAAGATGCACAAGTGAACAAGATAGACACAGTCCCTGTCCTAGAGTCCAATAGGGAGTCAGACTTTAAACAATCCATTACAATTGTGAAGGATTTTGCAAAGTATGTGTGAAAGCATCAGACAGGGACCCCTTACATACCAGGGGCTAAGAGTATCAAGGAAAACTTCTCCAGAGAAGTGACATTTAAGCTAAGGCTGGAAGACTGATGAAGAGTTAGAAGGAGATAGAAAGAGAACAGTATTCCATGAAGAAAGTTTGACATAAAAAAAACGAAAGAATATGGTAAGGTTAGAAACAGAGAAGACAGCTGTGGCCGAAGTTTTAGAAAGTGAGGAGGTGAATGACATAAAGAATGAAGTTGAAAAAAAAAAAAAAAAGAATGAAGTTGGAGACTTCAGGAAGCACAGGCCAGATCACACAGAGCCTTTTAAACCAGGATAAGGATTCAAACTCCATCCTAAGATTATAAACAGGAAATAGCCTGCTTAGATTTGTGTTTTTAAAAGATTACTTGGTTAAAGGCATGAACTGTAAAGTATGTTAATTATATCTCAGTGATGCTGTTGAAAAAATCACTTGGGCTGCAGTGTACAGAGTGGATTGGAAAGGCACAGTGTACCCAAGAAAACCATGGGAGAGCTATTGCAGTGGTAAGTGATGATGGTAGCTTGGACTAAAGATGTGGACAAGTAAATGAATTAGATTAAGGGAGGGGGGAATCAACAGAATCTGGTGACTGACTAGATATATAGGGGCTGATGGAGAGAAAGAGTCAAGCCAGGGTTAGCCCTACCTTCAGTGGCATTCACTAAAATAGCCATTTTCAGAGATGAAGTAGGTTTGGAGAGAGGATGATGAGTTCAGTTGTAGGCACACTGAGTCTGAGGGACCAGTGAGGTATCTGTATCAAGCCATCAGTAGCAGTTGGATTTATAAGTCTGGTGTTCTTAAGAGATTTACACTGGGCATAGAGTGTGGGAGTCATCAAAGGATCAATTAATTGAAGTCATGGAAGTGGATGTGATGACTTGAAAGTGTAGGAGATTCTACAAAATGAGAAGAGGGCCTAGGCTGAAGCCCTGAGGAACTCCAATGGAGGGGACTAGGAAAGAATTGCCAGAAAATTAGGAGGAAAATGAGGAAAGAACAATGTCATAGTGACCAAAAGGTATTTCAAGAAGCAGGACGTGGTCAACTAGTCAAATGTTACTGAAAGATCAAGCAGACGAGTCCTGAATAGTGTCCAATGGCTATATCCAGTTGAAGTCATTGGTGATTTTAGCAAAAGCCATCAATAAAGTGGTAGGGGCAGAATTCAGATTAGAGCATGTTGAGACATGAGTAATAAGTGGAAAATGGAGAAGAACGTTTAAACAGCTTGGCTGTGAAGAGAAGTTGACTGTAGGTAGAAGAGGGACTTTTTAAGAGATGAGACTGTACAGTATTTAAATAATGATGATAAAGATCCAGTGGGGTGGGGGGAGTTGAGTATACAAACAGGATAAAGGATAACCAGTAGTGGGATAAGGATAATTTCAAGATGCTTGAGAAGACAGGAAGGGATGGAATTCAAAGCACAGATGGAGGGATTGACTTGAGAGAAGACACTTTCTTTGTAACAAGAGGGAAGATAGAATGGAGGCTGACTCATGTGGGTATTACACATATGGTATTGAGATATCGAAGAAATTCCTGGATCCTGGCTTTGATGTTCTCTGACAAGAAAGGGAAATAGGGGTGGAGTGGGCATGGTGGGTGGGGGAAGTGGCTGGATCAAAAGGCAGGTGAAGGCAGCTTTGGCCCCACTGTAATCCCATAAACTCCTCCTTAGACTTTCTACCCCAGTCTTCATCAACCATCATTGATGTGGACAATCTCATTCTCCCTATCTTTTATGCAAAGTTCCTTTTTTTTAAAAAACTGACCTAAAACATGCAATGTATGTACTAGACGCCACTTCAAATCAGGTACCTAGCCCTCTCTCTTAGCCAGATTACTGCTCTACTACAGAGAAACATGGGGTCAGATTTGAGAAGAGTGGTCATTGATGTTAAGGGGAAAGAAAACGTGATTTTCCCAGCACAGCTCAGGAGAGATCCACAGCACCAGAGGCACAGACCAGAAAGGTACCCAGAAGCAGGAGTGCTTAGGAAAAGGAAGTTAGGAGCCTTTTATCTCAGGTGTGCACTTATTAACATGGGTGGGGGGAGAGGAAAAACCTACCCCTCTTCCTACTCACCTCCAGAAGAGGAGTTCTAAGGGAGATAGCTTCTTTTTCTTTTTTTTAACATTTATTCATTTTTGAGGGACAGAGCACAAGCAGGGGAGAGGCAGAGAGAGACAGAGGCAGAGACACTGAATCTGAAGCGGGCTCCAGGCTCCAAGCTGTCAGCACAGAGCCCGATGTAGGGCTTGAACTCATGAACCATGAGATCATGACCTAAGCCAAGGTCAGACACTTAACTGACTGAGCCACCCAGGCGCCCTTAAGGAAGACAGCTTCTTTAGAAGGGGCAAAGGGGACCCTTTGCTTTCTGAACTAAATTCAGATTTTTCTCAGATCTGGCATACCTTCTTTCCATATGAATGCTGGCAAATAGTCAAGACTAATTTAATAATGATTTTGTAATCCCCATGAAATAACATCAGAGTGATGATCATTGATGGATGCTAAAACCATTGGGTGGAAGTTTGTTGGGGACAGAATATTCAGAGTCTTAAAGTATCACCCCACAGATAACTTATTACCTATGAGTGAAAAACACAACTTTATAATGGAGAGAATTAGCAGATAGTGCCTTCACCAGGTGATCAAATTTAGCCTCACCAATGTAACTCCCCACGTTATGTAATGAGAATATAACATAATATACATGCTAGTCTTGCCAAAGAGGTTTAACCTGAATCAAATCTAATCATGAGGAAGAAATCAAATAAATCCAGCATATGGGGCACATTGACAAGGCCTGGACTTTAAATGTAATGCCATGAAAAACAAAAAAGGAGAGAAGAGAGGTTTGTTCTACATTAAAATAGACTAAAAAGACAAAACCAACCAAATGCAATAAGCCTTGATTGAATCTGAGAAAATCAATAGCAATAAAAGACATTCTTAAGGCAACTTGAAAAATTTGAATGTAGATTACACATAGATGATATTATTGAGTTAATATCAGTTTTCTTAGGTGTGATAATGGGATCATGGTAATGTAGGAACATGTTCTTAGTGCATGCATGCTGAAGAATTTAGGGGCAAAGTGTCATAATATCTGCAGCTTTCAAGTGCTTGAGAGAGAGAAAAGCCATTAACAATTGGTAAATCTAGGTGGAGGGTAAAAAAAAAAAGATTTTAAAATACTCAATGCAGTCTATTTCTTCATCAAACATTTTTTTTTTTTGCCATGACCTTGGGTAGCGTTATGCTTATAAGCATAAACTGTGCTTCTTAATGTGCTAAATTAAATTAGATTGAAATCTTTAAAAGCATCATAGCAAGAAAATTGCTCTGCAAAGCTTTTTAGACATAAAAGAACTTCTAATTTGTGTAGGAGTATAAGTGAAGATATGGTAAAGTGGGAGAGAGAGCCACAAAATAATAAAAAGAACACTTTCCTAGGAGTCAGAAGACCTTTGAGTCCAGCACTTAACCACAGGAGATGTTAGATTCTCTGTCAGCAAAGTGGGGCTAATGGTATTGCCTTCATCATCTTGCTGTAGGTACAGGAGAAACAGAATGTGAAAAGGCTTTATCAACTGGAAAGGAGTATGCAAGTGAAGTGATTTTTATTATCATGCCATGCTGATGTCCTATTAGCAGTGGTTCCAGAACTGTATTATACCTAACAAGCAACTGGAAAGCTTGTTAAAAGTGTAGATCTACAGGGGCACCTGAGTGGCTCAGTCAGGTAAGTGTCCGACTCTTGATCTGGACTCGGGCCATGATCTCACCTTATGGTTCATGGGTTTGAGCCCTGAGCTGGGCTCTGGGCTAACAGCGTGGAGCCTGCTTGGGATTTTGTCTCTCCCTCTCTCTGAGCCCCCCCTTCTCAAATAAGTGAATAAACTTAAAAAAAAAAAAAAAGTATAGGGGCATCTGGGTGGCTCAGTTGAGCGGCCGACTTCAGCTCGGGTTATGATCTCACAGTTTGTGAGTTTGAGCCCCATGTCAGGCTCTGTGCTGACAGTTTAGAGCCTGGAGCCTATTTGGGATTCTGGGTCTCCCTCTCTCTGCCCCTCCCCTGCTTGCGCTCTGTCTCTCTCTCAAAAATAAATAAACATTAAAAAAATTTATTAAAAAAAAAAAAAAAAGTGTGGATTTCCAGTCCGGCCTTCAGGGATTCTGATTCAGTAGGTCTGGGTTGGGCCCAGAATTTGCTTTGTGAAAGCACCCTCACTTTCTCTGGTGAGAGGGATCTGAAAACCACACTTCACTGCCGTGGAGGTTACCGTGATCTAAAATCCTTGGACTCAATGTTTGGTTCGTGGATCAGCAACATCACCAGCACCTCGGGAGCTTGTTAGGAATGCAAAATCTGGCTCCACCCCAGATTTACTGGACCAGAATCTGCAATTTCAACAAGATGCTCAGGTGACTCCCATGCACACTAATGTTTGAGAAACACTAATCTACATGGCAAAACTGATTGGTGACCTCTCTTCTTCGTCTTGGTCCTGATTCTCCGCTTGTTGTCAGACAGAATTGAGCTACTAGCTTTGCTGTTGCTGACACCCTTAACCTCATTTAGCTCTTCTTTCGGCTTCTCTTTGTTTCTGGCTCCTCAGTGGTGGAAGATATTCGATAAACATAACCAAAGTTGCTTATCTTCTCACATGCTGTAAACAGACAATCAAAGCAAACTGAGTTGGTATCTAAATCTAGTTATTTACCAGGTATGTGATTTTTTTTTCTTATAGTGACATAAAATTTACCATGTTAACAATTTTTTAAGCATACAGTTCAGATATGTGATACTGAACAAGTCACTTAACCTCTCTAATCTTCCATTTCATTATCTTTAAAATATAGGTGATATTACCTACTCCTGCAGAGTATTTTAAGCATTAAATGAGATTTAAAAAAAGAATTAAATGATACACATACATGCCTAGAACCCACAGAAGATGTTCAATAAATGCTAACTCCCTTCCTTTCATTCTAAGTAGATTTCAGACAGCGCTGATTTTATAACAGATGTCATCTACTGAAATCAACTGATAAGAATTTCAAAGCATATATAAAAATGTACATATTATTGTCTTAGAACAGGGCAATTTGTAAAATAAAACTATTCTATAATCTATAGCATTGGCCAGTTTGAAATAGCTAAAGGAAAGAGTACCCAATTGCATTTTGTTGGGAAAATTACATTTTGGGAAGCAGCAACCCTTTTGTACCCATTATATAGAAGTTCTTGCATTGACTGTACTTAGATTGCTTTAGAAACAATTCAAGTACAATCATTATCCTAACATCAATAACTTTTACAAGTGGAGCTTTCAACCTTGGGGCTGATCCACTTGGATGCAGTATTTGAATTCCATTTATGTGCACATAATCTTTTAAAGAGATGCTAAATTGAAAACTTGGGTTACATGCAGTAAATTGAAAAGATTAGTTTACCTTGAGAATTAGACTAATTAGAACAGGGGAAGGGAATTTAGAGATTCTCTCCTCCAACAGCCTTATTTTACAAATAAGGAAATTAATATCAAGAAAGACCTAGTAATTTGCCCTCACTCACATGATGAGTTACTAGCAAACCTGGGACCAGAGCCCAGGTTCCAGGAGTGTGTCCTGGTGTCACTTGACTTTGAAGAATGGGTGACACTTCAGCAGCATAGGTGATGGGAAGGGGTTATGGAGAGGCCGACAGCACTCCTGGTAGAGGGATCAATGGAAGTAATTTCACAGAGCCAGGCTCTGAAATGGAGAGACTGATGAATGTACTCAGGAAGTGTCAGAGTGGGGAGGCTGGAAGGAGAGATTAAGATGAAGTTTTGTGATGTTAGAAGAAAGTCCTGGATTCTCTTGTAACACAGAATATCAGAAGAGAGTTTTAGGGACTCTTTTTTATAGTTTATATGGCTCTTCCATATTTGTAGTCTCATTATAGCAATCTTGGGAAATAGATATTATACAGATGATGGTCTAATATTCAGAAGGTCATGTTCTTTGCAAAACTAAGATTTGAACTAGAGCTCTGAATAGCAAGGCGGTGTATTATGATCCTTTTTTTGTCTGTTTGCTTGTCTTTGTTTTTTGTTTTTAAGTAATCTCTGCACTCAATGTGGGACTCAAACTCACAACCCTGAGATCAAGAGTCGCATGCTTTACTGACTAAGCCAGCCAGGTGCCCCATGTGTATTATGATTCTTAAAAGCATAAGCTCCAGGGGCGCCTGGGTGGTGCAGTCGGTTAAGCGTCCAACTTCAGCCAGGTCACGATCTCGCGGTCCGGGAGTTCGAGCCCCGCGTCGGGCTCTGGGCTGATGGCTCAGAGCCTGGAGCCTGTTTCCGATTCTGTCTCCCTCTCTCTCTGCCCCTCCCCCGTTCATGCTCTGTCTCTCTCTGTCCCAAAAATAAATAAACGTTGAAAAAAAAATTAAAAAAAAAAAAAAGCATAAGCTCCAGAGCCAGGCCACTTGGGTTTAAATCTGTCTGGCCCCATTTAGAAGCCATATAAACTTGAGAGAAAAAAATAATGGCTAAAACTTAGTGTTTATTATGTGCCAGGCTCTGTTCTAAATGCATAGAACTAAATACATATTACTCATTTAATCCAACATCCCTATTATCTATTATCATCACTACTTTAAAAGCTCTCCTCCAGGAGAAAGAGGAGTGAAAGAAGGAAGGAAGGAGTGCCTCAGTAGAAGATGAAAAACAGGGAAGCATTTCCTCCTAGATTCTCTGTTATTATATGGTCTCAAGTCTGGTATTCCACTGGTTCCCTTCGACTTGTGATTCTGTGGTAGATTAAATTATTGTTCAAAATATTCACCTCTTCACTTCACCTTCTTAGGAGGACTCTACTTCCCTCCGCGTGACTTTGCGCCCAGCCATATGACTTGCTCTGGCCAAGGAAATATTAGCAGATTTAACACCAAAATTTGAAATAAAAATGCTTCTACAGTTGGGCTTGTCCTCTTGTACTTCTGCTATCACACTGAGAAGAGCTTCCCCTGAATAGCTTCTGCCCTGCTACTCCCTAGACTTCTCAGTGGTTAAGTGTGAAGTAACCACCCTCCAATCCTACAGAAGATCTAATACTAGCCCATCCAAAGACACGCTTCGAGATTCAAGTATAAGAGGGGCGCCTGGGTGGCTCAGTCGGTTGAATGTCCGACTTCAGCTCAGGTCATGATCTTGTGGTTCATGGGTTCGAGCCTGAGGCTCTGTACTGACAGCTCAGAGCCTGGAGCCTGCTTCAGATTCTGTGTCTCCCTTTCTCTCTGCCCATCCCCTGCTCATGCTGTCTCTCTCAAAAATAAATAAATGTTAAAAAAAATTAAGAGGTGCCTGAGTGGCTTGGTGACTCTTGATTTCAGTTCAGGACATGCTCTCATGATTCGTGAGTTCGAACCCCATGTCAGGCTCTGTGCTGACATGTGGAGCCTGCTTGGATTCTCTCTCTCTCTCTCCCTCTCTCTGCCCCTCCCTTCCTCTCTCTCTCTCTCTCTCTCTCTCTCTCTCTCTCTCTCTCTCTGTCTCTCGCTCAAAATAAATAAATTTTAAAAATTTTTAATTAAAAAAAAAAGACTCAAGGGTAAGAATTTTGAGGCACCTGGGTGGTTCAGTCAGTTAAGCATCTGGCTCTTGGTTTCAGCTCAGGTCATGATTTCAGGGTTCATGGGATCAACCCCCACATTGGGCTCTGTGCTTATAGCACAGAGCCTGCTTGGTGTTCTCTCTCTCCCTCTCTGCCCCTTTTCCACACATGAGTGCTTGTGCTTTCTTTCTCTTTCTCAAAATAAAGAAACTTAAACAAACAAACAAAATACTCAAGGATAAGAATCTAGATCCGTATGTATTTCACCAGCAGAGCAACAACCACTGAGCTTCCTTCTTGGTTACTCTGGAAGCTGAACCAGAAGAATGGGACAAAACCTGACACCTTCTACTTCTACTGACTTCTGCTACTTACAGTACTTTCTCTATTAACAAGCATTCTTTTTATCAAAAGTAACCTATCTCTTAAGTAACAGGGTTTGGAATCTCCCCCCCACCTCAATAAACCCACAAAAAGAAAACTCAGAACAGAACCCAATTAAATCTCTTGGCAGTCACCAGGAGAAGGAAGCCCATATTTATGGATGGAGAACCTCCCGCCCTGAGCCCTTTAATAAAGGTACAGGTTAATCTTACACACACATGCGCGCGCGCGCGCACACACACACACACACACACACACACACACACACACAGTGGCAGTGCTGTCAAGGCATCTTGCAAGCAGAACTAGAGCTTCTGATCCTCTCATTCAGAAGTAGCGGATCACCATTCTGTCCATTCCAATGAGTGGCAACAGTGAGGGAACCCTCACACAGAATCTGGGTATCTGGATAAATGTAGGAATATTAAGTTTTCCACCTAATGATGATAAACTGCACTGTTGGGGTAACAGTCAGCTTGCAATCCTGACAGTTACAGTGGGTTATGGAGGTTCAATAGGTATGTTCTTTAAAAAATTTACTTAAATCACCCTTCTATAAATTGAACCTCATTCTAAATGCACCAAAGGGCTGTTTTAGGAAATGTCATGTTGAAATTTTTCACAAAGAAAATAATCTCACTCTTGTAACTTTATGTAAGTTTTCTACACTGGGTGTTCCTGAACCATAGTGCACCTGGGTACTTCCCCTATAAAGGAGTTTCTCTACAGGAGGGCATCCATTCCACAATGACAACAATAATGTTAAAATGCTTTACATCACTCTTTATTTCAAAAGTGCTTTACTAACATAGACTAATCTTCACAACATTTAAGGGAGGTAGATAAGTATTACACCACTTTCACAGATGGAGAAACGGAGGCAAAGATTAGTAAACTGTGTTGAAGGGCATAATATATGGCACGATTAGGAAAATAATTTGTTGCAGTCACGGATCACTGGTGATCTTGCCCCATGACTTCTGAGTCCCACCAATACAAAAGTAGCAGATGCAGCATGGAAGCAGGTTGTCCTCAGTTTGGCTAGTCTAAGGCTACGCTTCTCCTTGTTGACACCAGATGTTGAATGTGCTGCCCTTTGGCCAGTATTTCCCTCACACACATTCTCACATGACTCCACCTCTAAAACAGGGGAGAGTAGGAGCTATGGTGGGTACAGGAGGAGGGGCTGGAGGAACAGGGCTGGGAAGGTGGAAGACAGAAAACACGAACTGGTATCAAAGCAAGGGCGAGGAAGAACAGGAGGAGCCACGGGAGGCAGCCCAACGAAGAAAGCCAGAGCAGAAAAGAAGTGTCACTCCATGTGAAAAGCTCAGACATCCAGAAATGCTATTAAAAGGGTAATTCTTCACAATGACATTACAGAGCCATTCCTCGTGGCTTTGCCAAATATAATTATCAGGTCCTTCTGACATTCCCAGGAGGCAGAGCCATTCCTCTCCTCTGGTCCAAACCAAGTACTGATGTAATTGACCTGACACTGCAGAGGCTGTTGACAACTCAAATGCACTCTCCCACCATGCTGCCTCTTCTTCTAGTCTCTTTCTTCCAACAACAACTACAAAACAACAACAACAAAGTCAATGCCTTTCAAGATTCTCTCTGCAAAATTCCTAAAACGTTCCCTAAAACTTTGATGAGTAGGGTAGAATTCCATGTTTGACTTTTATAAAGGGACTGTAATAGGCATACATGGGCATGAACAGCCCCTCTCAGCCAATGCCCCTTTATACAACGTGGGACACTAAAGAAAGGACCTTTTCTGATCTTTCTAGGGCAAAGCCATTGTAAGTGATGGTGACATGCACCACCACCTGCATTGGAGGTACTGGTGGCCGAGGCAGCACCAAATGAGGGGGCTGACGAAGACCCCAGGCTAAAGTGTCATCGGAGGGACAGGTGGAAGAAGAAGTCTGAGCAAAGAGAGGCCAGCCACGGCAGAGATGGGTAGAGGTGCTCCCTCCCATTCCATGTTCGAGGCTGCATGGAGGCAACAATGTTAGTTCATCTCTCGGCACCTCCTAGGTTGGGTCAGAGCCAGAAATGCATCCTTTCTTCATTTCAATCGGCAGCATGGTTCTTTCTGGCACATAGCTTTAACACCTCACCCCTCCTCTCCAACAAGAGCAATCAACTGCCAAGCCTGACTGATTCCACCTCTGCAGTGCCCTTCACGTTGGTCTCCCTGTCTGACGACAGCCTCCTCTAGATCCTATCATCTCATCCTGACCAGGGCAAGACCCTCCTACCTACCTCATCTCCTGCACTCCAGTCTTCCCTAAACTCAGTTGCACCTTCTCATCTTCCTCCTGGAGCACAGCGTTCATGCTGCTACCCAATTTGGAAATTCACCATGTTCTCACTGCCTCCCAATTATGTGTCTCATCATCTTGAATCTTCAACAGATTGCATCTGTTGCATCTAGCAAAGGTTCTCTTCTTTCTGAACCTCCACCTGTCCAAATGCCAACTCTAAAGACTTAGCTCAGATACCACCTCTCCCAAGAGGTCTTCCTTCCCGGGGGAGGTGGCATTTCCTCTGAGCTACAAATGCACTTGAAGACATGCACTAATGGAGTACATGACAACTGCGTGTAAGTCTTACCTCCCCGACTGGGTGTGTCCACGATTTGGCAGGGTGGGGGATGGTGAACTGTCTTAAAATTTGTCTATTCCCTACAGCACCTACCAAGAATTGGTTATTGCATATCCACCTCAGTAAGGAACTGCTCAATGGTGAAATGAACATATACCTGCCCATGAATGAAGACACCAAAGTACACTGCAGGTGTGATCTGACTCTCAGGATAAAACAAATCCATGATATAACTTTGAGGGATGGCATAGGCGCAGGCAGGTGGGACTATCTGTTTTGGAGTCGAGAGACCTAGGACTGAAGTTCTGCTTTGCCATCTACCAGCCACTGGTCTGGTACCAGATGATTCTTCTCTGAGCATCATTTCCTGACTTCTGCATGACCTCACAGGATTAAGGATCAAATGAGACATAACTGTGAACTCTACACCACTGGTTCTCAATCCCAGTGATGTATCATAACCTCCAATAAACCTTCTGAAAAATGTAGAGGACAAGGCCCCAACCCAAGTCAACTGAACCAGAATCCTCTGGGATTGGGACCAGGTGGGACTAATTATTTATAAAATACTATTTTTATGCATAGCCAAGGTTGAAAACTACCATTATAAACTCATAAATACCGTTAACAGTAGAGCACAGTACTTTAGGCTTCGGTTTAATTATCCTTTATTTGGTTAGGGATTCATTCTGTTTTTATAATTTCATTATGTGTGTGAGCATGTTTTGTGTTGTTCTGCATTGCTGTTTGTGTGCTTAAGTGATAAATTCTGAGAGAGGATAATGTCCAGCACACTGCTATACACAAAGTGTACCTAACCCAATTTGGGAGAGTCTGGGAGGATGATAAGTAAAAACTTCACAAAGTCCTCTAAAAAAACCTTGCTACTCGGAAGTGTGGTGACCAGACAAGCAGAACTGGCAAAACTGGGGAGCTTGTAAGAAATGCAAAATCTCAGGCCCCACTCCAGAAGCTGCATATTAACAAGATTTCCAGATGGATCAGTAGGTGAAACAAAGGGAAACTTCACTCTGTTGACATCTGTGCTGAGGGCCTGCCATTCCCTGCCCTAATCCTGAGTGGGTAGGAGGGCATGGAGAGTCAAGTTCTGTCTTCCATAAACCATTTAACCTTGGGACTTTACCTAGATGTGTCTTCTCTAAAGGGTCCATTTTGTAAACATGAAATTAAGAATACAAATCCTTACAAAAGGATCCTTTCTTTCAAATCTAGTCTTTATAGCTTTCCTTCAAATAACCAGTGCTTCTAAGATATTTAAAATATGATCAGAGTATAAATTGATATCCATTTAAGTTTTATGTAGTGCGTAAATTAAATAACAAGTCTATGTTTATCTTACTCAACTTATAGTCCCCAGGACCCAAATTCAAAACTTAGGAAGGCGGGAAGCTTAGCCAAAGCAGTAATCAATTGTTCCCTAATGACCCATACCTTCTGGACAATTTGGATGTTAGCAGTACCCATTCAAGACTATGCAGACCACACCACAGTCAAGGAGTTGCAGAAGATTCTAAACATTATCTAAACCAATGCCTTACTTTATTACAGGCACTGATTAAAAGGAGTTACCCCAGGTCACACAGCACTTTGAGGCAGAGCCAAGATCAGAATTCAGGCCGTGGCTTCTCACCCTACACCCCCCTACATAGCCTCTGCCACACATACTTTTCTTTCCCCAGCACGTGGCCTTGAAATTTCATGCTCAGAAATTGCTGACCTGCCTTGACACATGTCACTTTTCTTGTTCCAGCTACTGCTGTGCCCAACATCCCAGAACTGGTTTTAACACTAGGCTACAGGAGAAGCTATCTCACAACTAAATCAAAATATCCATTTGCCAATCCATAGTTCCAAATATGCTGGTAACGGGTTCTTAAAAAGCCAATGCTAACCGTGTGATGCAAACTCCACAGCATTACTAATAGCTAGCACCATGAGCATGGTGAGGGAAGGGCCTTTCCCTAGGTGGCCGATGATTAAAAACAGGGCACCCATTAACTCAGTAGCACAAAGTTGGGAGGAAACTACAGAGGGAAAGAAAAAATGAGCACAGTGGGGTTGGCAGCACCTTTAAAAAACATACACAGTGTGACTATAAAATTGCAAGTCTTATCTCTTAATAAAACAAACATGATAGGTTATAGAAATCTAAATGAACATTTGTCCCTCAAAGCAGTTACATCCTTAGTTCCAACAAAGCTACTGCTTTTGGAGCCATTATTTGGAACCCCTCTTTGGGGAAAGGCCTTCAAAGGCAGTTCATGAGCCACATGAGAAAATATCCTTCCAAATGTTGGGTGTTTAAAATCAGAAAAGCCACTCAAAGAATGACACTGGGGGTGGGGGGAAGGAAAAAGGCTCTCATGGAGGTTTCCCTAAAGACCTCCAGCGAGTTCTGAGCAATAGCATCACCCCTGGAGAAACATGTGGCCTCCAGGGACTTTCAGCCACTTTCAATGGGAACGCGTTCACTTGGATAGAAAAGTTCCGCTATTAAAAAAAAAAAAAAAAAAATCAGCCACACTCCTTTATAGTCACACTTGCATCTGATTAAAAAAATACAACAACAACACTCACACGTGGTTCTTGTATGAATTCTAATTAAGAGACATTACATTCAGAATCATAGCACTCATAGTGATAGTTTTCAGGAGACTGGATCAGCTTCTTTGCCACTGAAGGGGTACATGGGGTGCAGCAGTTTACCTGAATGTATTCTTAAATACATGACTACTACTGCTCTAATTTTCCTAGTTGTAGCTCTGTTACAAGTTACTGACCGCAAGTTCATGTTCCAGGCTTTCTTTGCCGACACAGATTGGTTACAAGGGAGCCGCCCCCACAGTCTTAGGGTGAATTGGGAAAGGGCCGGTTAAATGAGGAGACAGGCCACTCCTTGGTGAAAGTTTGTAGCTTCCTTTCCCAATACATCTTCTTTTTATTGAGAACTTCCATTTTTATCCTGTGTTCCTCCTCTGCCATCTCACACTCCCGCTCTATCTGCTGGATTTTGGCCACATGCACCTCATTCATCTGTATCAGCTGCAGCTGTAAGATGGACATTTGTTGATGGTGTTCTTCCTCATGCATCTTTTTTAAAGCACCTTCCTGAGAGGTTTTGCTCCTGTAGTGTTTATTGGCTGTTATTCTGACAGCTGAACACGAGGGTTCAGGTTGAGAGGTCCCCTCACACACGGGAAAATGTATGAACTCTTTCTCATCATCGCACAGTTCTCTATTTGAAACAGCAAATGATTCTGAAAAACAGTAGCAGAAAACATACGTTCAAAGATTTTACAGGCAGAGAGTGTATCAATCCTATTCCAAATGACAGGTCCCCCATCACAGGATGTAGCGGAAACAGTGTCTGCTTTGGCCTGCTTTGTCTATGGGTACTCTTGCCACACCTGACTTTTCAAAACCCACAAGTCAAAACCAGTGTTCCCTCCAGAAGCAATGATAAAGGGTTTCGTCATGTGGTTTCTAGAACTGTGAACTATAGGAACAGTGGTCCGAGACTGTGCTTATCAAGAACTGTTGACCTAAATTCTAAACCGAAGTGTGCACAACTCCGAATAAGCAGAGCACCATGGTACGAGCGCAATGGTGGGTTTTCAGATTAAGTTCTCCTTCAGTTTGACCTCTCTGTCTCAGTTTCTCATCCGGCCGTGAACACTTTCCCTAGCCCTTGACAATCCTTCCTGAAATCTCTTTCCTCTGTTAGCTTCCACACCATGGCTCTCTCCTCAGTTTTCGACACCTCCTCTCCGACTGCTCCTTCTCAAGCTTCCTTCCAGGACTCAGACTCTTGCTGCACCTGCAACTCACCTCTTAATATTCCTCTGGGGTTCCCATTTTTGGCTCAGTTTTCACTGCAGCCTAGTAACCCTCATAATCTGGTTTCTGACCTTCCTTTTTCTCGCCTTACTCCAAAATACCCTGGGTGCCCTTCAATCGTACCAAAAACTTCACATTCTTTAAAGGCCATGCTCTTTTTTATAATTCTGTCTCTGTTCCTTCAGCCTGAAGTTGGGCTAACTATTCATCCCTCTTCCCTCCCCACCCGGGGCCCCACACTCACTCAAGCATGCACTCTTATTCCAGACTCTCCTTTTCAACCTCCCCACAACCCCCACTTTGTTCAGCATCTGCGAAACCCCAGATCGCTCCTTTCTCTATGAGTACTCCTCTGTAATAGCACTTACCATGTTCTAGTATTACTTTGGGACCATGCCTTATTCATTTCTTTTATCCTTGGGCACCAATTATTTTGCTTGGTACATAGAGGATGCCTAGTAAATATTTATTGACTGAAGCTTTGAACACAGGGGAGAAGAGCTTATGGATACAAAAGGATGCCAGTTTTGCTGGTGCCACATTCATACTAGTATTTTTATAGGGCAATGACATTTTATCAATTAAGGAGTTTCAATATGGAAGACACTAACTCCACTAACCCATGGAGTCTTCCAGCTGTGACTCCAAGGCTTTCTTGGGAAGCTTTATGTTCCCAATAATGAGAATTGTCTCCTTGGAGAAAAATAATATCAATTTATTAACAGAGTTGATTACATTATTATGTCCACTCCATTATTCCAGAAGATGGGATGCCGGGAATGTTAATGGCTACTGGGGGAAACCTAACTCGTAATACTCTGTTAATAAAAGGAAAATGGCTACTGTTTAGATTATTTCACTCCAAGGGGTTAGGTAACAACCATAACTGGTCCCTAATTAAGATTAAAGAGAAAGAAGGTAGAAGTCTCACTTTTGAAAGAGAAGGTTAAAAGTACTTCTGTGTCATCCAGAGATAATGAAAATATCTCCCTAGGAATCTTTCCCAACTCCAAGGACTATGCCTTAATTAGATGTCCTTCCTTCATGCTCCTGCTGCCTCCTGAGCGTACCTCTGGCAGAGCACTTGTTAAAACTGGTGGCTTAACTACTTCCCCATCCGGTCTCTGAATACTCTGAAGACAGAAAGTGTCTCTTATTCATCCTCGTGGAGAATGCATTCCAGGGCCTGGACGATGCTGGCCACGTCAGAAATGTGTGGGAATGAACTGGTTGCGGTGGGTCACATCCCTCCCAACACAGCACAACTGTGTAGACAGGACAGTGTTCTGAGTGGAGCCAAGGCACAGGACAAGGAAATGGGAAAGGCTTCACCCTGGGAATAAGATCCCTCGGGTGTGAACAACGGCAAAGAGGTTACCTCATCTGCTTCCCATCTAGCCTTAGATCTGAAAGTATCTTCTTTGAAGACCGGACACATAGACATTTTTTGGCACTTTTGGCCTCTGTTTTCTTTGATTCCATTCCAGAAGATAGTTCTGTATGTTCCTCTAAGTCTTTAAAGTTCATGCCCTTACAATGCTGCTCATCTCTTCCCATTTCTAAATGTTCATTTTTGTCTAAACGATTCCAAGTTTTAGGGGCCTGATGATGATGATGATGGTGAAGGCAGCTACCATTTTCTGAGTAGCTAACCAGGCACTAGGCTAGTGCTTTGCAGCATCACCTCATTTAATCCTTAAACAACCTTCTGAGGGAGGTATTATTAGAGAAAACCAAATACAATATCCAAAGTCATTTGGCTAGCTAAAAGAGCCAGCACTCTAATCCAGGTCTGCACGACTCCAAAATCCAAGCTCAACCACTACAACGCCCAGTCTCTCCCTCCTTCCTTGCTCAGCTGACCACTTATGCATCTTAAAATGCTGCCTCCAAGTTGTATCCACTACAAACCCCTTTATTATTAAGAATATGGGTGCATATTCCAAATTTTGATCTCCAAATTTGTCTCTATAGAGCTGGGAACATGAAGTCAAGTACGGTCATGTCTGGGAGCAGAGAAATAAATGACTCTACTTTCAAACTGTTCTTTTGTAGTTTAAATGTGTGCTAATATATAAATGTTTAAAAAAATCCAGGCCTCTTAAGAGGCAGAAGCTCTTAAAAATGCAGGCCTCTTCTGGCAGAAGCTGGAGCTTAAAACTAGAGGAGCCTGATGCAGTAGTTACTTAACTTTCACACAAATATTAGCTCCAGGGGCGCCTGGGTGGCGCAGTCGGTTAAGCGTCCGACTTCAGCCAGGTCACGATCTCGCGGTCCGTGAGTTCGAGCCCCGCGTCAGGCTCTGGGCTGATGGCTCAGAGTCTGGAGCCTGTTTCCGATTCTGTGTCTCCCTCTCTCTCTGCCCCTCCCCCGTTCATGCTCTGTCTCTCTCTGTCCCAAAAATAAATAAAAACGTTGAAAAAAAAATTTAAAAAATAAAAAAAACAAATATTAGCTCCAATGAATGGAAGCTAGTGTTCAGATGGGGAGAATCTTCTCCTAATTATTAGGAAAAAGACTATGCTGGGAATGGCAACCTGCTAAAAACACACACCATGTAATCTGTCTCCCAGGTAAAACAAAGCCACCCAACATAGAAAACAACTCAGTCTTGTGCAAAATGGATAGGATGGCCTAAGGGCTTTCCTGGGGGCAGAGGACACTGCAAGGAGGTATTCTTCCACTTGGGCAATTTGAGTAAGTTTAATATCAGCAGGAAAATACCTATTATGGCAATAAATGGATGGAAAGGAAACTGTGCACAGGCCAAACCCCAGCTCTTCTCCCCTGTAGAACAAAGGGAATAGACCTGACTAGAAAAACGGATTAATAAGATGCAGTGAGTGCATACTACAGAATGTCATGCATCAACTAAAAGAAACAAATTTATGGGACCAGATCTTAAAAACATTCTAAATGAAAAAAGCAAAAAAAAAAAAAAAAAAGAAAAAGAAAAAGAAAAAGAAAAGGAATGTTATCTAAAGCACAATTTTCAATCTATGTAAATTTAAAATACATGCACACAGGAGCCCCTGGGTGGCTCAGTCGATTGAGCATCTGGCTTCGGCTCAGGTCATGATCTCATGGTTTGTGAGTTCGAGCCCCACGTAGGGCTTGCTGCTGTCATAAATGAGGTGAATGGTGACAAATGACAAGGGAATCAACACATAAGGAACACAAAATAGGGACTTTTCACAGACCAATGATTGTTAATGTGCCATGACTGGATACGTAACTCAGTCTCTGTACTGGAGTTCCCATCCCCAAAAGAAGGGGATTGGATTAAAAAGTGATAGTAGTGGAATTTATTTGCTTATTTTTAGTGTTTCTTTTTGAGAGAGAAAGAGTGTGAACAGGGGTGGGGGAGGGACAGAGACAAGGAGACCTAGAATCCAAAGCAGGCTCTGCACAGAGCCCAACACAGGGCCGTAACTCACGAACCGTGAGGTCATGACCTGAGCCAAAGTCTGACGCTTAACTGACTGAGCCACCCAGGCACCCCAATAATAATGGAATTTATTAATCAACATTTGCATTATTTAATTATAGCTTTGTGTACCCATGTTTGCATTATTTGCTTATATAGCTTTACAGTAAATAATAGAATATGAAATTAAGTGGAAGTTCTCTTAAGATAGTTGAGTACTTGAGAGCTTAGTTTTCTTAAATGTATTTGATGTTTAGTCATCCTACCCCCCTGACCACCCCTATAGCACATTTTGTTGGCTCCCTTACTTTGTTCTGCAAACCTGTTCCCGCAAGATAACGGGAGATAGGTGTCACAGCCAAATGAGCCATATTATAAATCTATAGGGTACAGATTGTTTGAATGTATTGAAGGGGAAAATACTGTTTGTTTGTTTTGTATAAGAAAATACATTCCTTAGTGTCAAATCTTAAGACTACTGTGTTCAAATACAGATGCAGATTTCAAGAAAGTTGTGGACAAAGCTAAGAACATCCAGGGAATGGCGATCAAGATGACACAGCTGAAAGCACCTCGCACAAGAGATAGTTGGAGGGAGGCCTCTAGTGGAATCCTGCCAGGTTCCATCCTGTTCAATGAATTTCCACAAATCTCTAATCACCTAACTCTGTAATAGGCAATGTGTAAGGTGTTAGAACAGCACTGTCCAATGGAAATATAATACTAGCTACATGTGTAATTTAAAATTTTAAAAAGTAAAAGGAGATAAAATTAAACTATTTTAATAACATTTTTATCAATATATTTAAAGCATTATAATTTGACATGTAATCAAAATATAAGTTATTAGTAAGATATTTTACATTCTCTTTTTGGTATAAAGTCTTCTCGAGGGGTGCCTTGGGTGGCTCAGTTGGTTGAGTGTCCGACTCTTGATTTTGGCTTAGGTCAGGATCCCAGGGTCGTGGGATCAAATCCTGTGCCAGGTTCCACACTGAGAATGAAGCCTGCTTGGGATTCTCTCTCTCTGTCTCTGTCTCTGTCTCTGTCTCCCTCTGCCCCTCTCCCCCACTTGTGCTCTCTCTCCCTCTCTAAAAATAAAAAAATTAAGTTAAATAAATAAAATTTAAAAACAGCATTTCTATTTCAGTGTGAATAGTTAGAGCATATCTCAATTCAGTCTACCTATGTTTCAAGTGCTAAAGAGCCTCCTGTGGCTTGTGACTACTATATTGGACAGCCCAGGGTTAGAGACACTAACTAAACTAACACACACACACACACACACACACACACACACACACACACACACAGAGTCCACATGTCAAATGAAATACAACAAAATGAAAGCCATACCCTACAGCAAGTTTTCAACTTATTCCCCCAAGACCCTGAAGGGATGACTGACAATTATAGCTTTCTTCTTCTTTCTCGAAAGTAATTTGAAATAAAAAATGAGTAAGGTAACCTCAAGGCTGTTTTAATGTATAAAGAGAGTTCTAGCACCTTAACTACTAGTGTTAACAGATTACTTTGGACACACTCCCCAATTGACAAAGCACCCTGGTTCTCCACGGTGTGGCCCAGAAACAAGAATAGTCAGCACAGGCTATACTTTAATAATCACTAGCAAAAAGAGAAGTCTCCTGTGTCATATAAGTACAAACACTGAATTCTAAAATAAATCCCTTTTACAAGTGAGTCTCTAGAAATGTCACTACAGACACTGAGAATCCACATTCATTCCCTTCTTGCTGGAAATTTAGAAGTTGTGTTTTAAGAGTAAATGAATTACATCAGTTCCTCTGAAAAGAAAGAGAAAGGGTTTTTTGAAGTGAACTTTCTAGATCCTACTCTAGAATTTGAAAATGGGGAAATAAGACTGTCCCCTTAGAATAACCCTATGAAATCAATACCCAGTAATCCAGATCAAAGATCTGCAAAGTTAACTGAAAGTGGTCTACATCAGCATCTTCCTCGGCAACATCTCCCAGGGAATGAAGCTATTTGACAAGCAGCCCTGCTGATTCACCTGCCTCCCTCCCTCAGCACCCACTCCCCTCACCGCCTGCAGAGAATGAATGGCTCTGAGGCCAACAAGATGGAGAGTAACTGGCTAACGCTAGGGATATCTCCAAAGCATGGACACTGTCAGTTAGCAGTAGGCCCCATCCACCACAGAAGTAACATGGAAGGGAGGAAAGAGAGAATTGGCCGTGTCCATATAAATGCTGTCTGCTGGGAGATACCCAGCTTGGGAACTCAAGAATCAAAACTCACATAAGGTTTCTACACTGGAAAACAGTACATGAGGTTCATGACACTATGGTCATCTAACTGGTTCCCTGGACTTAATCTTGGTAAATGATCAGCAAACTTTTGATCACAATGCAGCTTGCCAGGATGATTTGCCTACAGGGCGAAAAAACGTGCCAATCAAAAACATGTATTCAATTCACTTGGTTATTATCTTTTTCACTCTACGTGGATAACGTTCTTGGTTTCAGATAGTTTCTTGTGACTTTTAATTAACCACTGCCTCAGAGCTCAATCTACTCTGGGGACGCTAATAAGTGAATTTCTCATCCTGCAAGCCAAGGATCACAGCTTTCCTAGAGAAGTGCTTGCTGGGTCCTTGGAGCAGCCCTCTGACCTCACCAGCAATATTCCTCTGCTTCAAGATGTGCCTTCTGCAAACTGCAATGAATCTTTATATAAATTGGCCGTTTCAATCTTAAGGAGGCAAGAATTATTGGCAATTTATCTATATGCATTCCCACCCTCCCCTTGCTGAGTCATTTCAATAGCCTTTCCAAGCTATGACACACTATCATAATATCCTCGATTCCATGACAGTCTTTTCCTTCCCTAAGAATTACGTATAACCTATTTTTCTTTTTCAATGAAAGTATATTAAATCTAAGATGAAAAAAAGCTAAAATGAATTTTTCCCAGAATTTCTCAAGTTAGCTGGAGTACCACAAACCAAAACTGTGCATCACAATACTATAATGGGTAGGAAGGCTGGTTTTTAACCCAGATGAATGTTAAACAGGTATTTGCTATACTGTTTTCTACTTAATTCTTAAGTCTGAAATAGTTCACTTATTTTAATGTGGCCTCTGAGTGACTTAATGCAGTGCTCTGCACCTAATAGGTCCTAAAAAAATCATTTTCACAAAAAATAAGATTGAGTGAATAAATACAGATTCTCAAAGAAATTCCCTTTAATATACATGACATAGGCTGAGATAAGCAACAGGGGTCCTTCATTCATAACTATATGACTAGAGCCTCTTATTTTTCCTTATTCTTCAGAATAAAGATGAGAGATCTCAGAGAGAGCGAGAACAAGGATATTAACAAGTCCTTTTGTTTTTTATGTGCTACACGACTAGAATGTTCCATATAATCTGGAGGTTTTGACTTGGGAAAATCAAGTTTGACGTGAAAGTTTCTCTTTACTAAACTGCCTCAAAATTAAAGATTTTAAAATCACCAAGTCCAGCAGGTACCCAGGGAGGACACGCACGCCGGCCTCAAGAACCAGTACCTTGGGCTGCGCTGTCGGGGTGGTATTCGGGCTCCTCTTCCGGGGGGCTCTGCAGGAAGTAGAGCTGCTCTGGCAGCATGCTGGCAATCTTCTCCTTCCCTAGGACGTGCGTGCTCAGAAGAGGGCTGACACTCCGTTTCACCTTCTCTCTCCTCTCATGGGCCATAATCTTTTTGGTCCGAGCCTTGATGTTCTCCCAGCACTTCTTTAGTTGTTTGAAATCCCGCAGTGACACACTTGGCTGAGAGTTGTATTCATGGGCAAGCGCCTGCCAGGTACGCTGCTTGAGGGCAATAGTTCGCGCGTCGCTTTTCTTACATTCCAGCACATATTTGTACTTTTCTACCAAAGCAAGCAGGATGCTCTTTTCCAATTCCGAAAAGTATTTGGCAGGTTTTATAATTTCGTTGTTTTGCATTTTCCACTATATTTCTCCTGGCGCTAGCTATCCTGTAAAAGGAAGTTCAAAACAATAATTACTAACCCCAGCAATAAAAATGTCAGCAAATCACATAATCTTAATCCCGGACTTGATTCCCTTGCCTGAAATACAGTACTTTCTTTCCCATTAGTATTGAATTATGATATTCTCAGGAAAACATTCAGAAGTTCACTAGGAGTGGGGTTTTACTTCAAAGAAGATTTTCAAGTAGGTCCTTTGTTGTAGTTCTTGGCCATTTTGTGAATATCTTGTATGCCATGGCAAAAAAAGAAAAAAAGAAAAAAGAAAAGAAAGCTTGAACATCTAGGCAGAACTCTTAATTTGTTAATTCATTTCTGCTCAATATCAGGGAACTGATCATTCCCCAAATTCATGTTAGGCAGCTTTTCAACTAAACAGCTTTCTCAAAGTTTTGTCACAGCTGAAAACAAGAAATGCCACCGAGTAACCAAATAGAATGGATAATATAAACATCGAGATTTCAGAATCATCAGGAAATCACCTGAAAAAGAACTGACATTTCCATCACTTCCATCTGTGACCTTGGAGAGGGCCATGCTCCCAATAGGAACCTCAGTTTCTCTTCATCTTTAAAATGAGGGCTTGGAGTCTATGATCCCTAAGGTCTGAGGCCACTTTTAAGTATACAGTCCTATGTAAATAATTCACATAATTTCAGAGGTGAAAGGGCCAGTACCCTTCTTTTCTTTCCTTTTTTTAAAAATTTTTTAATGGTTATTTATTTTTGAGGGAGAGAAAGACAGAGACAGAGTGAGTGAGCAGGGGAGGGGCAGAGAGAGAGGGAGACAGAGGATCCAAAGCGTACTCTGTGCTGACAGCAGAGAGCCTGATGTGGGGTTTGAACTCACGAACCGTGAGCCGCCTGACCTGAGCCAAACTCAGACACTTTTTCTTTTAGTTTTTTTTAAATTTTTTAAAATGTTTTTATTTATTTTTGAAGGAGAAAGAGAGA
>NW_024412401.1:26038070-26051829 GCF_014898765.1 Herpailurus yagouaroundi | reverse complement strand
AGAGAGAGAGAGAGAGAGACAGAGCATGAGTGGGGGAGGAGCAGAGAAAGAGGGAGACACAGAATCCTAAGCAGGCTCCAGGCTCTGAGCTGTCAGCACAGAGCCCGATGCGGGGCTCAAATTCACAAACTGTGAGATCATGACCTGAGCCAAAGTCGGATGCTTAACCGACTGAGCCACCCAGGCACACCTTTTTAATTTTTTTTAAGCTTTATTTATTTTTGAGAGAGAAAGAGAGAGACAGAGCATGACTGGGGGAGGAGCAGAGAGAGGGAGACAGAATCTGAAGCAAGCTCCAGGCTCTGAGCTGTCAGCACAGAGCCCGACATGGGGCTCAAACTCACGAACCACGGGATTATGACCTCCGCTGAAATCGGATGCCCAAATGACTGAGCCACCCAGCTGCCCCCAAAGTCAGACACTTAATTGACTAAGCCACTCAGGGGCCCCTACCACTCTTTTCAAGTGAAGGAACTAAGGGCGAGTGAACTGGACTGCCCAAGATCACAAAGATGGTACCTTGGGAGGTTAAGAACCTGGACTGTCCTAATAATCTGGTATCCTTTTTTTTTTTTTTTTTTGAACACACCAAATATCCATTTTATTATGCATATTCCTTTAAAGTCTTTGTTCCATATTATAATTAGTTACAATTATATATTATTTATAATTTCTGAAATATACATTTTCTCCATTATCTTTTAAGAATAAGTCTACATACCTTTTTATGTTTAGTTAAAAAATAGATATTTAACATACATAAATTTTATTTGACAGCCATATACATAATGAAATAATTACAAGCTAATTAACATATCTCACATGGTTACCTTTTTTAAGATCTTATGTATTATATATTTATTTATTTTTAAGTGTTTATTTATTTTGAAGGAGAGAAGAGAGCAAGTGAGTGGGGGAGAGGGGAAAAGAGAGAGAGGGAGAGAGAGAATCACAACCAGTGCAGAGCATGACACAGGGCTTGATCACACAACCCTGAGATCATGACCTGAGCCAAAGTCAGGAGTTGGATACTTAACTGAGCCACCCAGGTGCACCAAGATTTTATTTTTTAAGTAATCCCTACACCCAACATGGGGTTTGACATTAACAACCCTGACATCAAAAGTCACATGTTCTACAACTGAACCAGCCCAGGTGCCCCAAAATAGCTACCGTTTTTGTGTGTATGCCAAGAGCCCTGGAATCTACTCTCTCACGTATCTCCAGTATTCAATACAGTATTAGTAACTTTTGTCATAGACTTATTCATCCTACATAACTGCAACTTTGTACCCTTTGTCTATTATCTTCCCATTTCTCCCACCGCATCCTCAATCCCCAGTAAGGTATGTTTAAATAGTCTGGTATTGTTTGTGTCATTTCACAACTATCTCTTGGACTCTCACGTTGGATGATTCCAAATTTCTCAACAACCATGATTACCTTAGGTCATCTTACCATCCTCCCCATTACTGAGCCAGGATCTTTCAAACAAAAGGTGCTTAGTAAATGTCTTATTCCCCTGAACCTATGTGTGTTTTGTGACCCCACACTTTTTCCACTTAAGCTTCCTACAAACTTAATCTCTCAAATACATTATGGGAAGAATGTTCCTAAGTAACACTGAATACAGCAATTGAGCATTGCATATTTCCCTTTGTGGAAAGAGCCAAGACACCTCAGTCCTTTTATTTTCCAAGCCTCTGATTTTTTCAGAATAACAGGCAAGCATCAAGATTCTGATGATGTAGTCCATTTAAAACTGATCAACTCAAATCAAAAGAATTAGGAATCACTTGAAAAGAGTCCCACTAGCCAAATAATGGAATATCTGAATATCAACAAGGACGATGGGTACACAAATATTCATTAAATTATTATATCTGTGTATGTTTGAAAAGTTCCACAATAAAAAGTTAGGGGGATGTGCCTGGGTGGTTAAGCATCTGACTCTTGGTTTCAGCTTAGGTCATGATCTCATGGTTCATGAGTTCAAGCCCCACATAGGGCCCTGCACTGACAGCGTGGAGCCTACTTGGGATTCTCTCCCTCTCTCTCTCTCTTTCTCCTTCTCCTGCTCATGCTCTCTCTCTCTCTCTCCCTCTCAAAATAAACTTAAAAAATTTTTTTAAACGTTTATTCATTTTTGAGAGACAGAGCACAAGCATGGGAGAGGCAGAGAGTAAGGGAAACACAGGATCTGAAGCAGGCTCCAGGCTCTAAGCTGTTAGCACAGAGCCCAACGTGAGGCTCAAACTCACAAACTGCAAGATCATGACCTGAGCCGAGGTTGGATGCTTAACCAACTGAGCCACCCAGGCACCCCTCTCAAAATAAACTTAAAAAAAATTTTTTTTTAAGTTAAGGAACAAAGGCAGTGACTTTTAAATACATGGTATACTAATTTAAAATCACATTATTACAAGCCAGCTATTCACATACTATGCCTGGGGAGAGGTTACTAAGAGAGTTGTGAAGAGCTGAAATCTTAGACCTGAGGCTGGAGGAGATCCTGCCATATCAGAGAGCCTTAAGATTGAGGCCAAGGAGCGTGGGCTTTACATGAAGGCAACAGAACCTGATCAGGGTCTCTCACTATGCACCACCTCATCCCAAAAGGTAAGATTAGAATGAAGGACTAGTGTGACTGGCATCTCCACATACCAGATACCCTGCCTCACATTCACTGTGGGCATATCAGTATCACAGATCAAGAGATTCAGATACATGTCAAAGTGCTTTGACCCTCAGGTCTTGGACAAAGCTAAACAAGGAGAAATGTATCTTTGTGGATGTATCACTGAACCCTTAACTTCCCAGGCCTGTATTTTAATGATGTTGTTCAGGGCGCCTGGGTGGCTCAGTCAGTTAAGCATCCAGCTTCGGTTTGGGTCATGATCTTACAGTTGGTGAGTTCAAGTCCCACATCGGGCTCTGTGCTGACAGCTCAGAACCTGGAGCATGCTTCGGATTCTGTGTCTCCCACTCTGTCTGCCCCTCCCCCACTCACGTTCTGTCTCTCTCAGAAAATAAACATTAAAAAAAATTTTTTTGAAAATCGTGTTGTTCTAATGTCCCTATAATAACCAGTCCCCTTCCTCCCCAAAGGTCCAAAACTTTTTGCCTACATCAATATTCCTATTCCCTATTAACCAACATTCCCCAAACGGAAATTTATTAATACACACCTGCTACAATATAACTCTTCTGTAGTATCTCTAACTGCCAAGATATCTATATCCAACTTTATGTAGTTTTTATTATAAAATTAATAGGTATACTGAATGTTCTTAAACTGCACAGCTCCTAGAGCAGACTCTGATTCCCCCCATCCCAGCTTTTCTGCACCAGATGTCAATATGCCTACCTTCCGTCACACTCCCACTTTTTTTATTTTAATTTTTTTAATGTTTATTTATTTTTGAGAGAAAGAGAGAGAGACAGCATGAGCAGGGAGGGACAGAGAGATAGAGGGAGACACAATCCAAGGCAGGCTCCAGGCTCTAGCTGTCAGCACAGAGCCTGATACGGAGCTGGAACTCACAAATGGTGAAATCACGAACTGAGCCGAAACCGGACACTCAACCAACTGAGCCACTCAGGTGCCCCCACACCCCCACTCTTTTTAAGAATCATTGCTCTTGGGGCGCCTCGGTGGCTCTGTCGGTTGGGAGACCGACTTCAGGTCAGGTCATGATCTCGCGGTTCATGAGTTTGAGCCCCACGTCGGGCTCTGTGCTGACAGCTCAAGAGCCTGGAGCCTGCTTCAGATTCTGTGTCTCCCTCTCTCTCTGCCCCTCCCCACTCGTGCGCTCTCTCTGTCTCTCAAAAAATAAATAAATGTTAAAAAAATTAAAAAAAAAAGAATCATTGCTCTAAGGATTAAGAAGTCTGATTCACAAATGAAAAAAGAGATTGTTCCCTATTTTTTTCTAACATAGGTAATGCTATCTTACTTATATGTATCTATATTTTTTCTAAGAAAACATTTTTTAAAATAACTTTATTTCTTCAAGATAAATTCCTAAAAGAGGAATGGCTGCCACAAAAGATGAAAACACTTAAGACTTTTGTTACATTGGGGCGCCTGGGTTGCTCAGTCCATTAAGCATCCGACTCTTGGTTTCCACTCAGGTCATAATCTCATGGTTTGTGAACCTGAGCCCTGAATCAGGCTCTGCGTTGGCAGCTGGCAGCACAGTGCCTGCTTGGGATCCTCTCTCTCCTTCTCTCTCTGCTCCTCCCCTGTTTGTGCTCTCTCTCAAAATAAATAAACTTAAAAAAAAAAAAGGGCTTTTGTTACATCACCAGCTGTCCTCCAGCAATGGTGTACCAATTTACATTCCTACTAATAGCACATGAGCACTTCTGTTTCCCCACTCCATTTACTCTTGCTGTTAACATTTTTTTATTCTATCCCAGCTGTGGAGGTGCAAAATGTCACTTCACTGTTTAATGAAATATGAATTCCTGCTCTTAGGCAAATAAGCCACACTCTAAACAAAGTCTCTGTGGTAGTTGGTGGAACTGAAACCCCATAGAATTAATTTCAAGCAATTAGATTCCACCTTACAATGTATGCAGTACCGCAAGGTACCACCAGGTGGTGGTGCGTTTGTGGGAAGTCTACTGATGTGTGTGACCACTTGAGTCTCTAATATTAAACTACAATAACGGTGGCAGATAACCATTATTGAGTCCTTACTGTGGGCTAGACACTATACTAAGTGCTTAATTTGCACTCTATCATTTAATACTCCCAAAAATAGTCCCTGAGACTACCATTTGTTACACTACAGTATTTTCTATTAAAAAAAAAAAAAGACTTTATTATAAAGTACCAGAAGAAATTATACAACTGCTCTCAAAAGCAAACTCAGAATTACCAACACCTGGGGACCATTAATAGCCTATTAACTAAACTGTTATTTAATCACTAGCTAAGTAAATCCAGAGTTACCAATTTACTTTGCTTAATTTTGTAGAACAGCAGGCCTCCCTGGGCCATGTGGTTGCATTCTGCAGGGCTGTAAAGGATTCTGGTATGAGATGGTGTACCCCAAAGGTCTCCTATGGATTCCCAATAGCTTCATGAAGGAGGCTGTTTATTCCCAGTAACCACTTCCATTTCCCAGATCAGAAAAGTGAGGCTCAGTAACTTGCCTGTGGCCACACAAAAAGTGGCAGAACCAGGATTCTGCACTCCACCCTGCTTAGCTCTCCTCTTCAGACCTAGTGACTGCTTGTGTCCCTGCTCGAATTACATGTCAATTCGCAATCTGTTAGCAGGGAAAGGTCCTAGGGTAAAGCTACTCAGGAGATGTTCCCGCCTCTGCCCATCTCCTTTTGGGGCCTCTTCCCCTCCCTCCCATCACCTCTACCTCTATGTCTCAGACCTAGGGCCCACAGCCACCCGGCCCCAGTGTACGGTTCTCTAACCAGAGCTCTGAAATAATTTCTGCTGTTGATCTGATGGGAACGTATGTTTGAAACATAACTGTAGAGATGATATGGAGCTTGCTTTTTAAAATTTTTTTTAAATATTTATTTTTGAGAAAGACAGAGACAGAGCGTAAGCAGAGGAGGGGAAGAGAGAGAGAGAGAGAGAGAGAGAGAGAGAGAAAGAGAGAACAAAGCAGGCTTCAGGCTCTGAGCTGTCAGCACAGAGCCCGATTGGGGCTCGAACTCAAGAGATGATATGGAGCTTTAAAATTGTCTAAGCCCCAGGGAAACATTAATATTTAGCTTAAGCATCTGACAGTCCCAAGTAAACAAACTTCCCAAAGTAAGAAATCTCCAGGCAAAGCTTGTTAATAGAAACGTCAAGGCTAGAAAATACATTCTAGCTTAAAACTACTCAGCAATGTCCATAATTAGTTATAGACGACAACATAACAAGCCTTCTCCGCTGCACCAGCTTTTGTTAGAGAAAGATGGGCCTTCCCTGCCCCCCAACTCTGCTCAATATAGATCATCTTTTCTGTGCTACTGGTCCTGATGCGTGGTTGTGGTTCAACTAGCAGCCCAGTGACCCTCACAGAGTGGGCCTTCATTAAACATTTAATGAATGAGGGGCACCTCGGTGGATCAGTTGGTTGAGCATCCAACTCTTGATTTGGCTCAGGTCATGATCTCATGGTTCATGGGTTTGAGCCCCACACTGGGCTCTGCGCTGATAATGCGGAGCCTGCTTGGGATCCTTCTCTCCCCCTCTCTCTGCCCCTTCCCCGCTCAAGCTTGTGCTCTCTCTCTCAAAATAAATAAATAAACTGGGGCGCCTGGGTGGCGCAGTCGGTTAAGCGTCCGACTTCAGCCAGGTCACGATCTCGCGGTCCGTGAGTTCGAGCCCCGCGTCAGGCTCTGGGCTGATGGCTCAGAGTCTGAAGCCTGTTTCCGATTCTGTGTCTCCCTCTCTCTCTGCCCCTCCCCCGTTCATGCTCTGTCTCTGTCCCAAAAATAAATAAACGTTGAAAAAAAAATTAAAAAAAAATTAATAAATAAACTTAAAAACCATTTAATGGATGAATACATTTTGATATAGGCATAAAACTGCCTATGATGATGCACAGAATGAGTATCATACATAATAGTCTGTACATCAAAAGCTGCATTCAAGTAAAAGTGGTCAAAAAAATAGCAAAATCCAAATGCAATGAAAGTTGCCCTTGGGCCAGGCAAAGACTCGTAGACAGGACTAAATAAGAGCATGAATCCAATACCAAAAAAACAAAAACTAAAAAAACCCCCCAAAAAACAGAGAATACAGCACAGTTCTCCAAACACTACCATTGACTAAACCACCAGAAGATTATAATAAGTACATTTAATATCACTTTAAAACAAAAATCCATCTGTTATGGATTGAATGTTTGTAGCCCCCAAATTCATGTGGTGAAGCTCTAACTCCCACAGTGACTGTATTTAGAGATTGGGCCTTTAAGGAAGTAATTAAGGTTAAATAAGGTGATAAACGGGGGACCCTAGTTCAAGGGGATTTAGTGTCCTTACAAGAGACATCAACATTCTCTTTCCCTTTGCCTTCATCTCTCCCTCCTTCCCTGTCCCCTTTCTCCCTGTCTTCTCAGGGGCTCACAAAGAGGTCACGTGAGCACACAGAGCGATGGCAGCAGCCTACAAGCCTAGAGAAGAAGGTTCACTCAGAATGAAACTTACTTGGCTGGCACCTTAATCTTGGACTTCCCAGCCTCCAGAACTATGAGAAATACATTGCTGATATTTAAGCCACCTAGCCTGTGGTATTTTCATTACGACAGTCCAAACTAACACACCATCTAATGACATTTTAAGTCCACCAAGGGTCAATCTAAGTCCTAAAATTTGAGCCAAGACAAGAGAAACTTGGCCAGATTTTAGTATTACCTTTCATGGAAAAGGGAGTTCTTTGAAGTCAGTACTCAGAATAGGAACCGTGGCTGAAGATCTGTGTAGAGCTGAGACCTGGGAGAGATGTCAGGACCTTTTAAACCTTAATGAGTTATTGCTCGTGAAGTGACATGAACCAAGACATTGAATGCAGAAAACCTGGGCTCAAATCCTGACTTGAGCACTCACTTAGCTGTGTGGCTCTGGCCAAGTCAATTAATCTCCAGTGTTTCACTGTAAAATGAGGCTAAACCCCTACTGTGTCTCACTCCCTCTGCACAGCTACCCTTCAATGGGTGTAAAGAAGAAACACAGACTAAAACTGCAATAAATTTTAGTTTCTTCCACCCCTCCCACTCATATTAAGCTGCTTCCAAAAATAGAATAGTGGTCTATATACAAGATATACTTGAATACTTATTAGCTCTTTTATTGCACAGACACACAATTCAACAAATGTAATGAATTCCTGCCAAAGGCTATGTACTGTCCTAGAGCATGCAGGAGACACAAAAACAAGCTGAAGCCTACAGCCTGGAAAGAACGCTGGCATGCCTAAACTGATAACAGGCAAGCACAATGACACAGACACCACAGAAGAGGACAAAGCACCTTGGGCAGTCAGAGAAGGGAAGAGGTTAATTTGCATTCTTCATGAACAAGAGGACTTTGGAGCTAGATCTTTAAGAATGTAGAGGATATGAACACAGAGAGTTGAAGGAGATCATTCAGATAAATAATTGGTAAGGGCCTAGACTCTGAGTGGTGACCATGTTAATGGGAAGGAGAAGGTGCACACCAGAGACTGTTTCAAAGTAAGAAATTACCAGGGCATGTGTGTGTGTCTGCACGAGGGTGGGGGGATCAAGAGGAAGCAGAAGCAACGAGGGTACAGGAACCCCCACTCTGTGCAGGCACCAGAAAGAGAGGTATTGTTTAGGATCGAGGAGGTCATACTTATTTCAATGAAGACCTAACATAGTACAGCTTATTGTGTGGGGCAGGCTGGTGACAGTGATAAGCACAATGACAGAGATGTGCCTAGGGACCCTACTCCAGGACTGGGGGGATCTAGATTAAGAACCTTAATTCCTACTAGAATAGACTGGAATTAGAGTTAGCATTGGAGCAAAGGAGGGCCACGACTTGGGAGAGACTGAAGGAACGCACACAGATGTGTGGGTGAGCGGAGGGGAGGCAGATGTGGCACCCATTCCCTTAAGAGAGGCTTGGCAACACGTTATGCGTGATTATTTGGCTCTGAAGAAGACGGATGACAGGCTATTTCCCAACCTGGTCTGTTGCCTCAGTGTCTTCACTCGGCATCCCCACGACACTGATCCTGACATGTTAAAACTAAGTCCAATCCTCTCATTTTACAGATGAGGAAACTGGGGCTCATAGCAAAATAAGGGGCTTCCTGGGATTCTAGCAACAGAGGAGACTAGAAGCGAAGCTTCCTCATTTGTTTTCAACCCCTCCCCCCCACATCTCCTCTTTGGGACCCTCTCATGGTCAAGATGTCCTTTTGTGAGGTGCCCTCAAGCCTTCCCTGCTATCCATCCTATCCGGGAACTTGAAGGAAACTGCTCTCAGCTCTGACATTAAATTTGTGACAATTAGGACAAGTCCACTTTCCTCCTTGTCAATTCCTCATCTCGAAATTATGAAGCTAAAGTGGGCGTTCTCTAAAGCCCCATCCAGTCCTGGCAGTCCGTAGTAACTCTGAGGCTATGATGGGTTTTCTGCAACCTAATTTCCACAGTTCTCTGCCAAATACACATCAACGGTATCTTCTGGTTATTTATGAAGCTGGTGGTGCTACTGGCCAATGAAAGAGAACACTGAAACAACAGAGTAAAGCGATTTCAGCACTTTATGAACACGGGCCAGTGAAGGCCCGTACACAGGTTTAACCTAAATGTTAAGTAGTTCCAGGTGAAACAGGTGATTGGACCTTGTCACTACAGTAGCCCCAGCAACTAGAATGTAGCTGGCGCACAGAAGGCGCCAAATATTGATAAATTTATTTGTGGGATATATGTTGAAACTAACCTGCTCGCCATTTGCATTTTTTTTTACTAATTATATCTAACTGTGCTACTACCTAAAATTTGTCCTTTTATAGAGGATTTATAATAGAAATTACTTCTTTGCTTCTCCCTGTAAATGCTATTGTACTGTATGCCAAATTTCTAAGAGCTGCACTATGACGGTGATGGCTTCATGATTTCATTCTATCCAGAGGTAGGAGTGATCAGACCTTACAGTGCCTGTGCCCACCTCCCCGTATACCTGCTCTCACAAGTCCAGACCTGACCACCCCAGATGGCCACTCACCTGGGCCCTCTCCACCTCCTTCCTTCAGAGGGCTTTACGGTCTTATACATTGCCATGAACTTGCTTCCTCTAATGCTCCCCCTCGTCTTCCCCTTCACCACCCACCCCAGGCGGCCATGTAACTTGGAAGTGTTTATTTTTACCATCTGTGTCTGAGTGTGACTGTGACCAGAACCAGCCTTGTGTTTAAGGCATGAACTTACACCTCCTGTCTTTCCACCCTCACACTTTCCTCTACAGACCAGATGAAGGTTCCTAAAAGTCCCTACCCGTACCTTCCCTCCCTCACAGCTCCAACCTAAACCGTCTCCCCACCCCAACCCCAAGCTCCCTGAAATTCCCCGCGAATCATTTTTAAAGTATCGTCTACACAAAGCGCTTTTATAATACAGTAAGTTCCCATTCCAGCCCACTTCTTGCCTGTGGGTACTCGCTCCTCTCCCCCCACTACTTCAAAACAACCAGGGGCTCTCAGATCTCTGGGACAGGGATCCCAAGTATTTACCCCTCTGCAGCACTCAGAATTACTCAGTACTGTGATCTATCCATGTTCTCAAGGGTCACCAATATCTGAGGGTGAACTCTTGAGGCTTGGAACTACGTTTTATTTGTATTTTTAGCATACCGCAGATTCTCAGTGTTTGTTCAAAAGAAAGTAAGGGTGTCAGGGAGATCCTCTCTCCCCAGCTCCATTCTCTCCCCTCAGCACCACACACGTCTCCACTTGTCCACCAGCTACCTCTGTCTAGCTGTCCATTGTGGGCACCTCAGAAATCTCCAATTCTCCACGTACAAAAAGCAATGAACTATTCCCCTACTCCTAAACCTCCTGATCGCCGATGATTTCAGCCACATTAACTTGGGTCAAAGCAGAAAACTCAGCATGTTCTTCCATCACAGGTAACCAATCACTAAGACCTAGTGTACATTTTACCTTAATGTTTATTATCTCCTCTCTCATCCTTATTGCCTTATATTCCTGAGGTCAGGCCCCAGTTCTCAAAATCATCTCCCACCTACCAGCCCCTCTTCCACACAGCTGCCAGAGGGCTCTTCCTAAAACTCAGTGATCATGCCATAACTCCTGCACGTAAACCTCTTACATCTCCCTCACTCCTCAGTGATCAAGTCCAAACTCCACATATAGCATTCGAGGCCTTTTCAGATCTGGCCCCGATTACAGTACCCCCTCCACCCCACCCCTCTTTCCCTATATTTTTCAACCCAGCAGACCAAACTCACCTTCATGCCCTTGAATATGCTGTATTCTCATGACTCTGTACATGGGGCTTCCTCTGGCTGGAATCCAAGGTCCACCAAGAGTTCATTTTCTTTCTTCCCTTTTCTTTTTTAAAGATTTTACTTTTAAGTAATCTCTACACCCAACATGGAGTTCGAACCCACAACCCTGAGATCAAGAGTCAGATGCTCTACCAACTGAGCCAGCAGGTGCCCCACCAAGGGCTAATTTTCATCCCTCAAGATCCAACTCTCATGGCATTTTTATGACATCTTCTTCAACTAAAGTCCAGGTTGTCATGTTAATTTACAATAGTTTCCTTCTAAAAGGAGTTTGAGGTGGCTGACAAACCATGCACACACTGCAAATATGTATGTGTATATATTTATATATTTGTGTGTGTGTGTGTGTATGTGTGTGTGTGTGTGTGTGTGTGTGTATATATATATATATATATATTTTTTTTTTTTTTTTTTTAAGGGAGAGAATATCAGGGCAAAGATAAGGCAAGGGTTTAAAAAAAAACCCAGAAGCTAGGGAGTGGTGTAGCATTCAGAACTTCTATCATAATGTCTCATACTCCCCTTGTTAGAGATAATCTGACCCTGAGTTTTCTATCCAAAATGAATTAGTTACTCCTTTGTGAGCTCACTGCCAGTTGTATATGACTATACTGTAGCACTTCCCATATTTTTTTGTAATTTGCTCTTTGTGTCCATCTCCCTCACTGGACTGAGAAATTCATAAGGGAATACATAATTTCTGACTCATCTCTGTATCCCCAGCAGGAAGCATATGACTCAGCAGACAACTGGTACTCAGCAGACATTTGTTGAATGAATGTCACCATGGACAGGGAAGAGGGTACTAGTGTTGGGTGAGCTCCCTACCAGGCATTTGAAAAAACATTGTTTTATCCTCATAAAAAAAAAATTACATGGCTGAGAAATGGCAGAGCCAGGATTTGAACCCCAAACTATCTCTCCAAAGCAAATGCTCTTTCCATTAGCACACTGCTCCCTACCTTCACCATCACTATCTACTCAAATATCCACTCCTTCAAGGTCTGGTTTAAAAAAAACCCTTCTCCAAGAAGTCTTTCCTACTCATTCAGGTCCAGCCCAGACCTTCCACAACACTCAAGTAAGAAACAGCCACAATTCATGAGAAGAAAGGGCACCTTCTCAGTAGGGGTAGGTGAGAACTGAGCAGGCTGCATAGGTATTCTGCAGATGGTGTTGTGAGGTCGTGGGCTCCCCCTGCCAGTCCCTTTCCCTGGGGTACAGTCACTAGGCCTTCGTGCCTTTCTCTCCAGTCTTCAGGGTCCAAAACCTTCAAGTTCTCCCCATTTCAAACTGAACCCCAAGTGAACTGTGTTCAAAACACACTCCTTCATTACATCGGTCAGACCTTTCTATTTTAAGTGTCTTATCAACCTTTAGCGTCTGTGAGTACCCCAATCTCTTGAAACACATGAAAATAATTTCAGGAATCACAAGAAGGGACAATGACATTTTAGGAAGCCCAATCATCTGGCTCTCAACCCATCTGAATATTTTTGGGGTGGCCTGGGTGTAAGACAACCTGTGATCTCATCCCAGCATCCCTTTCCCCTCCCTGGGAGCAGGATGCCTGGTCTCTAAGGGCAGGATGGAATCTTGGTCCAGAATGCTTCTGGGGTAGTGAACTCTGGTCCCGTCCTCAACATCTTCCAGAGCTTCAGAATTCTTCTCTCTCCCCCTCCCCAGTCCACCCCTTTCTCTCCCTGGTCCCAAACTCCCATAACAGCCCTCAATCTTAACTTAGGAACTATGGTTTTGAATTCATATTCAACAATTCCCTTGGTAACACAAACTCTCATCTGACATGCTGAAATCCACATCACTGGCTCTTGTATTTTTCCACCTGGTTTTAAGCGTGTGACAAATAGAGCTCTGCATCCAACCCCTCTCCTGTACTGCAGGAACGTTTGTAATCTTAAGTGTTACCACATCTAAGAAACAACCAATCTCTCCGATCAGAAGAGGTAGGCTAAATAAATTCTTCATGGTTTCCTACTCCTAAATAAAGATTATTCGTGCAATTTACAGTCGCTACCTCATAGCCCTGGTGTGATGATTTAGATAACTCATACCAACTGTTTAGTACCTGGGGCCTGGTACACAAAAAGTACTTAAAATTTGGCTATGATCATTTATGTACACTATCTCTCACAATAGTACCAGGGGGTGGGTATTATATCACGCATTCCCCAAACCCCAGCACCCCCTCCTCCTTACCCCATTCACAGTAGCAGCAGCCCAGGCTCGGAGTAAAGAAGCTTTCCCAAGGTCAGGCGGGCACCGATATGATGATGCTCGGCCCTCGGCCTCTGACTGAGGGACCCCTCCCATTATACCCTCGGACGGGGCACCGGGGGGCCTTAAAGGAGACAAGTATGGAAAAGCGCTGAGCACAGTGCCTGGCAAAGAGCAGGGACCCTGGGATGCGAAGACCGCGGCACGGCACTGCGGTCGCCTGGACTCCTCCCTAGCTGCTCCCCCGGCCCGGGGGAACCAGAGTCCTCCCACCCCCACCGCGGGTGCGCCGCCGAATCACCCCGAGGTCCGCGCCCTGGGGCTTTGTACGCCGCAGGCCGGCCCCACTCACCGAGTCCCAATCGCGGCGCGCGGAAGCGGCCGCCTGGCCTGCGAGGCTGGGGTCTCGGTGGCTCGGCCCGGAAACCCGCCATGCCGGCCCGCGGCCCCCGCACGCCGGGCCCGCGCCCCCGCCCCCCCCCCGCTGCGGCCCGCCCGG
>NW_024412401.1:26016222-26037670 GCF_014898765.1 Herpailurus yagouaroundi | reverse complement strand
ATCCCAGTGCTGATTGAGTTCCCTCTTCCCACCTCTGCGGAGGGGCTCCTGGAGGCCCCGAGAAACTGTGTTTCATCTCCTTGAACAACAAAAGAATCCGTTTGTCACAAGGGATTTGGCGGCCATGGACACGAGTTAGCTCAGTCCAAGTCCTCGGTTTGAAAAGGGCCCCCTTTTCCCCTTTTCTTTTGGGACTCCCTGCTACTCGAAACAGCCGGCCCTCGCGTGCTTGGTTCATCACGGAGTTTTGTTTTGTTTTGTTTTTTTTATTTGCGGGATGTGTCTCCCCCTAGGCTGCGCGTTCCTAGGGCAGGGACTGTGTGTGCAGTCTGGAGCCCAGGACCTGGGTCAGACACTTTGTGCTGAGTAAGTGGAAATTCACGCGCAGATCAATGAATGCACAACAGATCAAAGTGTAGAACAAGGCACGTTTTATTGCACCTCCCACAAGGATGGTGGCTAGGTGTTTCTTATGTCCTGTATCCGTCGAGAAGATTCCAAGCTCAGAAGGGCGGAAAGGGCTGTTGAACTTTTTGTTTTAATTAAGGTGAAATTCACATAACCTAAAATTAACTACTTTAAAATGAATAATTCAGTGGCATTTATTACATTTACAATGTTGAGCAACCAATATCTCTGGTTCTGAAAATTTTTTATTACCCATCGGTGACTCCCCATTCCCTCCTCATTCCCCCCCCCCCCCCCAATCTCTGGGCAACCACTAATCTATTTTCTGTCTCTCTGGATTTGCCTATTCTGGACATTTCATATACATGGAATCACAATATGTGGCCTTTTATGTTTGGTTTCTTTCACTTAGCTTGATATTTTTAGGGTCATCCATCTTGTAGCATGTATCTATCAGTACTTCATTCCTTTTTAAGGACAAATAATATTCCACTGTATGTATACCACAATTAGTTTATACATCATCCATTGATGGATATTTCCGTTATTTCCATCCTTTGTGAATAGTGCTGCCCCGAACATGCCTGTAATTGTATTTGACTGGGTGCCCGTTTTCAATTCTTTGAGATATACATACCTAGGATTTCCCAGGATCAAAAGCGCCAGTAAAAATGAAGATATTATAAGAGTTTTACTGCTTCTTGTTTATTATCATAACAATAATTTGTCTAGTATCCAAGTGGCTTTGAAATTTTCCAGAGAACCTGGAAACTAAGACCAGCCTGAGGGAGTTGCTATTGATAAACAAACTTTATGACAATCACGTCCCTGGAACCCAAGGCAAGATACCATTTCTACTATAGTTTTCCACCCCAATGCCACATTAGACATCCATGAATATTTCCTTCTTAAATAGGGATATGGTCCAGAGAAAACTACTGGGGTGTGAAAATAAGAGTGTCAATTGGGATTAGAAATGTGATTGACAAATGGCACAGAATGGGAAAAACGGTGGATTTAACAGATAGATTCTGGGTTTGAATCCTGACTTTACTGCCTATATCTTTGTGAACTAAGTTAAACTCCTTGAATCTCAGTTTTCTCATTTCTAAGGTGGGAATAATAATACCTAACTTGGCAGGGTAGATTAACCTACTTGACTTCAGTAAATGACCAGTATCATTATTGTTATTTTTGTTTATTTAAAGTAATGATGATTGACATGAGTCACATGCTGAAATGCTGTTAAGGAAACACAGAAAACTCATATTTAAATTAAAAAATATTTTTGAATGTTTATTTTTAAGAGAGAGAGAGAGAGAGAGAGAGAGAGAGAGAGCGTGAGTGGGGTAGGGACAAAGAGAGACAGAGACACAGAATTTGAAGCAGGCTCCAGGCTCTGAGCTGTCAGCAAGAGCCGTGAGATCATGACCTGAGCCGAAGTTGGACACTTAACCAACTGAGCCACCCAGGTGCCCCAGAAAACTCATATTTAATCATGTGTCTCCTCCTCGAATCAAGAGAGCAAACGTTCTCCAAAACAAACATGACCAGGGAATCTACTCAGACCTGTAATGTGGTCACTGCCCTCCCAGTTCTCTCCGTGTCCCTAACTGAGTTCTCTTCATGTTCCTTTCCCTTGAACAAACTTCTTTAATCTGTCTGAAACTTCTCTGGAAAGTAGAGTAGCAATACCCACTTAACAAGATTGTTTGATGACTCAGTACTGTATCTGTCTCTAAAGGGCTTAGCACAATGCAAGTTTCATAGAAAATACTTAATCAATGTTAGCTGTTATTTCATTATTAATAATAAAGCTGTTATTGGGGTGCCTGGGTGGCTCAGTCTGTTAAGCGTCAGACTTCGGTTCATGAGTTCAAGCCCCACATGGGGCTCTGTGCTGACAGTGCAGAGCCTGGAGCCTGCTTTGGATTCTGTGACTCCCTCTCTCTCTCTCTCTGCCCCTCCCCTGCTCACTTGTGCTCTCTCTCTCTCAAAAATAAACATTAAAAAAATGTTAATAATAATAATACAGCTGTTATAACTTCTCTGTAGAAAATGTTAACAGAAGGGTAGGGTCCACATATCTAGTAAAAGGAAGTCCTACAGAAAGAACACATCCAGGTGACTTGTCTCTTCCCCAAGAGCATGGGGCTTGCCTCAGATGGTCCATCCCCATGCTGGAGGTACACGATGCACTGCGCTCTGATAGCATGTGGAGAACAACTCTGCAAATGGTCTCCTCTACACTCAGGTCCAGTCTCACCAAGCAGTCAACATAGGAGTTGATTTCTACACAAGTTTCCTTACAGGAGGAAAAATAGACGGATCATCTAACCTGAACACTCTAGAGTTCTGAGAAAGTACAGTTCTCTTTGAAAATTAATGCACTGGTATTTCATTTATCCATGTGCCTGTTTTGATTTTGACTGGCCAGATCCAGTCTTCCTAAAATCTAACGAAGTATAGACATTAGAGACTTCTTTCATCTGGCTTTTTGGGGGGTAAGGAGTAGATTCATTCAAATTTGCTAAAGAAAAAGATGTTTATTGAATTATGGGTGAATTGAAAGACAAGAACCCAAGTTGAGCAGGGCCTCACAGGCACCTAAGAGCCAATAGGAACATTTCTCTCTCTTATTTGAGTTGTATCTTTCTGTTTCTGCCTCTCTGACTTTTTCTTCTTGTCTCTCAGTCCCCTCTCTTTGTCTTGGCCTGCCTTTGTCTCCCTCTGTCCATGTACTCCCCTATCTCCCAGCCTGTTCCTTCTGGTTACTTACCTGCACTTGACCATCATGGGTACCTTGACCTAGGGTAGAAACCTCCTCCTTGTCTCTTGGTTCATATTTACCCACACAAAAAATGTGATTGGTCTAGCTTATCATTTCACACCAGGACACAAGCTGGCAGCTTATGAATTGACTAGTTTGGGACTAGAAGTCCACTTCTGACTCAATCAGCAGTTGTGGGATATAAGGGAGGTATCATCCAGTACAAAAATAACCACCCAGCACAACGGACACTGGGAGTGGGGGTATTCACTGGATATGGGCATGGGTGGATAGATGCACCAAAATCATACTTTCTGAGCCAAATATCAGGATAAGTTGTACTAAGAGTATTTGCAATCCATTCTTTGATGATAGAGGTAATCTAGGAGATATAGTTCTGATGCTAAAATATCAAAACTTCTGAAGCATTTTGAAAGCTAATGACAATAATAAACACAGATTTTTGAACTTGAGACTTTTCTGGAAAATATTAGTTACTCTAAGATGGTGAGTGATTTTATAAAGCAGCATACATACATCACAGAATTGTTTAGAGGACTGAGGTTTGTATATAAAAATCACTTAAGTAGTTCCCATATAATACAAGCTATTATCACATAGTGGAAGACCTATCTGTAGTGATCCTACTAAGGTGCAACTATACTATCAGGCAATCCCTGACTGTTGGTCCACCTGTCTCTTGGCACATTTCTCTTTAAATACAATATTAAGCACAGATAAGCAGGAAGATAGTTTTTAGGAAGCTTCAGGGATTCCTCCTAGGATCTTACCACTGAGGGCATTGAGTTAATATTCTATCTGAACATCTCCTTCCCTAAGTTAGAGAAAGGTAGGCTATTATTCTTCAATGGCCACATATATCCAAATATCTTTCATAAGACGTGGGCACTGAGATCAACAAAAATGCCTCAGTTTACAGGACCTATCTGTCCAGGGAAGGAATGAGGGGCACAGAGCATGGAGCACTGAACAAGAGGCTACAGGTGAAGCTGTTAAGAACAAAAGCCAGTGTTGATGGAACAATCTAGAGGAGTGCCAGATCAGAAAGTGATGGGGGGAGAGGCCAACGTGAAATCCAGGCTGCCTGAAACTTCCAGGACTCAGGGAGTTCAACCTGAGTTGAACACTGCCCTCTACCTTTCCCTGAGACCCACCTGATCTATTTTACTTTATTTATTAAAAAAATTTTTTTAATGTTTGTTTATTTTTGAGAAAGAAAGAGACCGAGCAGGGGAGGGGCAGAGAGAGAGAGAGAGAAAGAGAAACAGAATCCAAAGCAGGCTCCAGGCTCTGAGCTGTCAGCACAGAGCCTGATGTGGGGCTCAAACTCACAACCCACAAGACGATGACCTGAGCCAAAGTTGGACACTTAACTGACTGAGCCACCCAGGCACCGACTCCCTCCCCCGCCCTGTCTATTTTATTTATTTATTTATTTATTTATTTATTTATTTATTTATTTATTTAAATGTTTATTTATTTTTGAGAGACAGAGAGAGAGAGAGAGGGCTAGGGCAGAGAGAGAGGGAGACACAGAATCTGAAGCAGGTTCCAGACTCTGAGCTGTCTGCACAGAGCCCAATCCAGGTCTTGAACCCACAAACCATGAGATCACGGCCTGAGCTGAAGTAGGATACTTAACTGTATGAGCCACCCAGGTGCCCCACCTTGTCTATTTTAAAGTGGCTGGATTCACAAGCTGCTGGCCACTAAAATTGCTGGTGCCATAGTAATTTGACGTTAACATTGAAGTGGTTTTGGGGAACATGTTGTTGGTACCTAGGTGTATTAGTTATTTATTGCTGTGTAACAAATCACTCCAAAATTTAGAGGCGGAAGCCAACAAACATTTATTATCTCACAGTTTCAGTGGGGCAGGAAGCAGCTTAGCTGAACAGTTCTTCCAGGTCTGTCAGATGGTTTCAGTCAAGATGTCAGCTGGGGCAAGAGGCAGATTCCAATGTTCTTTGTAGACCCGAATTTGTCCTCACAGGTGCTCGTCTGTCCTTCATCTCATCTACATCCAGGCTCAACACTAGACTCGAGGCAACAGCAGCCTGAACACACTGTTCCACAAGCTGTCACAATTACGTCAGGCCTAACCCCTTGAAACTGTCCAAAGACACTGGGGCAAGCCTGCATTACTTTTCATAAAACTGCTTGACACTGTTTTGTATTTCTAGACCTCCTCTGCCACTAATAGGCTGTGAAACCTTGGGAGGGAGGTTTAGTGCCTGAAAAATGAAGAGTTTGGTTTACATCCTCGATGGCTGTTTTGGCATTATTCGCCACTCCTGTCTTCCTTTCACTATCCAATTTCTAACACAGCAATTCCACTGCTAGGTGTCTCTTCTAGAAAAATATTTACCTGTGGTTACCAAGAGGCATGTTCACTGCAGCTTTGATGATGGAACCTAAAGGAAGGCATGAGGGAGAGAGGCAGAGAGAGAGAGAGAGATGCAGAAAGGAAGAAGAACAAGGAGGAGGAGAGGAGGAAAGGATGAGGAAAGAAAAGGATAAAGGGAGAAGGAAATTTTGGAAAATACCTAAGGGCCCATCAATAGGAGAATACTTCAATAAACTATGATTTTTTTTTTATAGGACAACAAAGCATTCTATTGATGTGGGGTTTTTTGTTTGCTTAATTTTGGTTTTGTTTGGTTTTGCCCAGTCATTTTGACTCCACAATTTTAAACTGGTACACATTTTAGTCTTGGGCATATTTTCACCCAGGACATTGTGATCTAAGGATGTTGTGATCCATTTTGATGCAACTAAAAAGTTAGCTTGCTCTTAACTCTATAGCGAATATGAATAGCTGGTCCTGTAAGCAAAGGTAAAAAAAGCAATAGACCTACAGAAGATGACAAGGAGATTTTACTCCTCTGGAACACCTCAAAGGATTTCCTTACATATTCTCACAAATTAAGAATTAGTATAATAAACTGTCAGTATTTTATCCAATTCATAATAAATATTTCTGGTGGACACAATACAAAATTAAGTTGACAGTGGCTAAAAGTGCACATGGCAGATGTCAGATCTGCCAACTTTGACTTGCAAAAACAGGACTTACTAGAAATACTAATTATAAACTAGAACTCAAATAGCAGAAAAGCTAACCAATTAAATAGAAAATAGAAACTTTTCATAAAGGAATTGATTTTATTAATCCTCTCAGTTACAATTTCAGTAAAATAAAAATGTAAAAATTTGGACAAGGTCAAAAATTTGATGACCAAGTCATTAAAAGAAGGAATATATGAGAAACTTTCATAGCCAAGAGGAGTTGAAGGGGACATGACAATTAAATATAATGTGCTGTGTGGATGAAACCGGGAACCAAAGGGGGGCATTAGGCAAAGGAAATCTGAATAGAGTATAAGCTTTTGTTAATAATAATGTATCAGTGTTCCTTTTCCCAACCTCAGGCTGGACATAGTGGGGAGAATGCTGACTGCAAGATAGAAAACAGATTGGGTTAAAAAAAATAATGATGATAATGATAATAATCAATAATCAATAATCAAATAATAATGATGAAGATGATGATGATGATGATGATATTGATGATGATGTATCAACACTGGTTCATTCATTGTGACAAAGGCCCCATGCTAATATCAAAGGTTAACAATAGGAAAAATTGGGTGTGGGGGGTATATGCAAACACTGTACTATCTTTAGTTTGGAATGACTTTCACAGTTTCAGGAAGTATTAGGTATTTTATAGGATGTCCCTCAGTTTTTCTCAATATTAGATGGGGGTTATGGATTTGGGGGAGGGAAGTAACTATTAGAATTTTTAATTGTGAAATTCTGCGCATCTAGAGAAATACTACTTGCACATATGGGAAAAGGGTACAGACAAGGGTTTTTGGAGCATTATTTGAAAAAAAGTAAAAAACATCTATTGATAGGGAAATGATTAAATAAACTATGGAATAGCCATAGTGTAGAACACCACATTTCATTGACTACAGGCGTCATCAATTATAGACATCATTATTTTATGTATCACCAAGAAAAATGCTCCTAATTATGACACACTTATCACTCATATTTTTTTTCATACTTATTCAGAAAGCCAACTAAGACTTAAGGCATGGATTTTTTCAAAATTTCATATCATCCTTGTGCATACACTAAAAGGAAAGTATTCACAAAATAAAGACACATCTAAATCTTCTTCTCAGAGCCTGAACCTTCTGAATCATGTTTAGACTCCGAATCATCAATATTCCAGGCTGCTAACATCCATTCTGCAAGTTTTGAAGCATATCCAGCAGGCAATGACGGCTACATCACTATTGCTGCCTAGCTGACAGCAATTGTAAGGTGCATACCAATTTTAAAGATCATAAAATGTGAATGAAAATGTGTGCCTTAGAATAATGAAACAAGGATATCAGGCCACAGCTAAAGGGACCGAGGCAGTTTCATATATGCTACCATGCAAAGCTCTAATTCATATGGCAAAGGAAAAACAGCTAGTTGCAAGAAATATATACACTATGAGCTCATTTATGGAAAAAGCAGAATCAGCCTCTATATTTCTGTAGCAGACACTGAAAAGTTGGTTACCTAAAAGATATTCACAACTTGCTTTTACTGTGCCATTCTATACTTCAGATACTTGCAAGGTAAATTACTTTCCTAGACTCCCTTGTTGATAGACGGGTCATGTGATACAGCTCTGGCCAATGAATTATAGGCAGATGTTCTGGTAGGCTTCCTTTCCTGATAAAAATAAAAAACTTCGCAAGAAGATGACTTTTGTCCTTTCCTGTCTAGTGTGTGGACACATTCTTAGAGGCACAGCAATCACCTTGTGGCTTGTGAGGACAAAAGCCAAATGCTGTGGATGGTGGAAATGAAAGAAAGAGCCTGGGCTCCTGATGATATCACAGGGCTGTCCTGCATTGCTGGCTCTGCCCTGTCTGCCCCTGAGCTTCTTACTGAAGACACCAGTGAACTGCCTTCTTTTGTTGGGTATTCAGTTGGCTGAATAGAGTCCTAACTGCCACGAGTCATACAAGTGTGGAGATAGATTTAAAAATATCTGAACAAAGTGTAGACTAAACTGATAAAAGACAACTGGAGGTGGGAGTGGAATGGGGAGGAGATGTTGGGAGGCTTTAGCTTCATTTTCACTTTTTGAATCTCTTACAACATAAAGGTATACACATATTACCTATGTAAGTAAAAAAACATTTTTTGTATAAGACTGATGTCAAATGGAAAGGGACTTGCTGACAGGGAAGGAGCTTACAATGGGGTAGCACCTCAGGCTATTTTTTCAGATGACTTAAGCCCAGGAAGACAAAAGATTTTCCGCTGAGCTATCAGATTACTCTCCATTCAAAAAGGTTAGTATGGATTGATTTATTCTTTTTTTTTTAATGTTTATTTATTTTTGAGAGACCGAGAGAGCACGCTTGCACATGGGAGGGGGGGGGTGGGGAGAGAGAGAATCCCAAGCAGGCTCTGCACTGTCAGCATAGAGGCACACGGCAGGACTCCATGTGAGATCATGACCTGAGCTGATAGCTTACTTGACTGAGCCACCCACGCACACCTGGATTGATTTATTCTTACTGCAGACTGCTGCATAATGAACACCAGTTCTTTTTCTAAATGCCTACAAATTACCTTTGATATGATCCATTCTGGGTGTGTATGGGTGCTCAGTAAAAGTCAAGATTACTAGATGGCATTTTTCAAGATTACTTGTTCCTCCTTTTTAAAATCAGAACATGTTCCAGTCTTGAATTTCCTGTTACTACACACATACTCTGACATTTTCCAAGGATTACTAGCATAGCAGTGGCAAACAAAAGACCCTGGCACAAAAACCACAATATGATGACTATTATGCTATTAATAATGATAATGATAATTATAGTACTTATCACTTATCGGGGGTTTTCTGTGTGCCAGGCAGAGTGCTAAGCAATTTACACACAGTCTCATTTAATCTTCACAAAAGCCTGTTGCAGTCCATGACTATTATCGGTTCCATTTTATCTTATTTTTTTAATGTTTATTTACTTACTTTTGAGAGAGAGAGAGAGGGGCAGAGAGAGAGGGAGACAGAGAATTCCAAGCAGGCTCCGCACCCTCAGCGCAGAGCCCAACCCAGGACTCAAACCTACCAACTGACATCACAACCTGAGCCAAAATCAAAAGTAGGATGTTCACCTGATTGAGCCAGGTAGTCTCAGGCGATTAACTTGCCCAAAGGCAAGTTATACAGGTAGTCTCAGGCGATTAACTTGCCCAAAGCCACAGTCACACTAAGTCATAAATGGATTGGGACCCACAAAGCACGAGCTCTTGACCATTAAATTTAACTGAAAGGCAGAATCAACAGACTTCAACAGTTAGCGGTAAAAGGCGCATCGTGTGCAAACTGAGGTCAATCTCCAACAGGTTCCCTTTGAGTATCCGCCGCCGACACCCCCTACCCGGCCCCGCCTTCACTAACTCCGAGGAGCCAGAGCCGACTCCTTTTCGGATCCTATCCGTATTTTCCTTATGACCGCAGGCTGAGTTCCGCAGGCCCCGCCCCCCAGCCGGGGGCGCCTCCAACGCAAGCGCACTATAGCCTGGAATTTGACTAAGGTTCCGCGCATCCTCGAGTGCAAGGGACAGGTGCTGAGGGGCGCTTGGTGCGGGGCCAAGCCTGGAGGTGGGTGGGGCCTCTGTGTAAACTTCGAGAGGCCCGGGCTTTGGGCTTGCGGAAATAAATGGTGGGGAGTGCACTTCTTCCCGGGAAGGAACCTCAAGATGTTTCCATGCACGAGAGTTTTTCATCATCTATCCATTTATTCCAGAAATAAGTCTTAGTGACTACTGTGTGCAGAAGCCCACCTGGCATGAATACTGTCCTCCCTGGGCTCCCGCATTTGACAGAACATGCGTGAGGGACAGACTAGGAAATGTGAAAGATGTTCCTTGAAATCCTCCTCCCCCCTCCCTCCCAACTCCCATGCATGACAATATCTAACGCAGTAGGAGGAAATATAGGCCTAAGTCAGGGTTCATATCCACACCTACGAGGGAGATGGCAGTCAGATTGCTTCTAAAGCCTCCATTACACTCTCTTCTGTTCTCCATGGCACTTGTACTTCGCACTGAACGTCAATCTTGCTTTCTAGAAGCTTACACTCTAGTGGGCTTAGAACACTCCACCACAATATAAGATGAGGAAAGCCTGCACTCAACGGAGGGGCAAACAGCTGGAGAGGGTTTGTAGAAGACACACAATCCTCACACTGGTCCCCAGGATTATCACTGTGGTTCAAAGCAAGTAGGTAAAGACAGGCCTGACATATTCAAAATACTTGAGAAAGTGAGGCGCCTTCCTCAGGAAGCTCACTATCTTTGACAAAAAGAAAAATTAAAGAATGGAAACAGCATGCTGTGCTGTTAACTAGGAGAAAGGAAAATAAATAAGTAATGGATAGAAAAATATGATTTCCCTTGCTTATTTGTATTTTTGTGAAAAACTATTTTTATTGCAGTTCTATTTTGTCCAAAGTTTTAGTTTCTCAAATCTGCAGCAACTTGAGCCATTTTTGCATAAATTCCTATTTTTTCACTGTCTACTTCATGTCACCCCTCTGCCCTCCCTTCCAGTTCTTCCTCCTCAGGCATATCACATTCCCCTAGTAATTAACAAACCTAAATTGTAGAAATAGTTTCTGCTCCCATTGTTCAGCTCCCAAACTGCCTTCCTTTGCAGAATATAGAGGCTTTCACTCATTAAAAAAAGCAGCCAAATCTTTTTTTTTTTTTTTTTACTTATATTGACTTAAAAAATTTTTTTTTCAGTGAGCTCTGCACTCAATGTGGGGCTGAAACTCACCATCTGAGATCAAGAGTTGCATACTCTACCTAACCAGTCAGCAGCCCATATTGACTATTTTATAATGTCCCAGTTCCAGAAAGCTTTCCATCTTTCCGGTCTGACAATCAAGAAATCTCAGAATTTTTGTAATTGTCCCCACTCCCACACCACCATGTCGGGTATATTACAAAGTCTTCTCAATTTTATGTCCCCCCATATTTCTCAAACTTTTCTTTGTCTCTCCATCACCATCCACCATCTTAGTCTAACTTCCCACCTGGATTACTGCTATCTCCACCTCCATTTCATTTTTGGCCTCCCTGACAATCCATTCTCCCCTGAGGAATTTTCTCTTTCTTTCTTTCTTTCTTTCTTTCTTTCTTTCTTTCTTTCTTTCTCCCTAATGTTTATTTATTTTGGGGGGGGGGGAGCAGAGAGAGAAGAAGGGAAAGAATCCCAAGCAGGTTCCACAATCATCTCCCAGCTGTTGTGGGGCTCAATCCCACATCCTGAGATCATGACCTGAGCCTAAACCAAGAGTCAGATGCTCAATTCACTGAGCCACCATGGTATCCCTCCCCTGAAGAATTTTCTTAATTCACAAATCTAATTTGTCATTGAATGCCTAATACCTATCAATGGTTTACTTTATTTTTTAAGGATAAAAACCCAAATCCTTAATGGAACCTACAATGTGCTCCTGCCAAAATCTTCACTCTCTTTGACTCTGTTCTCCCCTTTTGTCTTTCTGTTTCATCCATTGTCCTTCCAATACCTTAAACATGCTCTCCTACCACAGGAACTTTGTACAAGCTATTCCTTCTGTTTAGTATGTTCTTTTTCTTATTCATTACATTCTTTAAAAATTTTTTTTTAGTTTTATAACTTCATTGAAGAATAATTAACAAATATGTATACTTTTAAAGTGTACAACATGATGGTTTGATACACATTGTGGAATGATTACCAAGATAAAGATAACACATCCATCGCCTCACAAAGTTAACTCTTTTGTACACACTCTTCGTGTGTGTGTGTGTGTGTGTGTGTGTGTGTGTGGTGAGAATACTTAAGATCTACTTAGTAACTTTCAAGTGTACAATACCATGTTAAGTGTAGTTGCAATGCTTGCTCTACATTAGATCCTCAGAACTTATTCTTCTTGTAACTGAAAGTTGTACCTTTTGACCTACATTTCCCCATTTCCTCTTCTCCCACAGCCTCTGGCACGACCATCATTCTATTCTCTGATTCTATGAAACTGGCTTTTTTTTTCTAGATTCCACACATGAGTGATACCATACAGTATTTATCTTTCTCTGTCTGGCTTATTTGACTTAGCATAGCACCTTCACCTATGTTGTTGCACATGAAAAGATTTTCTTCTTTTTATGACTGAAAAGTATTTATTTTTATATTTATTATGAGAAATAAATGTTTATATTTATTATGAGAAATATATATCTCATATTTTATATATATTTATATCTGTCACATTTATCTTTTATTACATATTACACATTATTACCTATTATCGTATATTTCATTTACTTGTATATGAGGTATATATATACACATTTTCTTTGTCCATTCATCCACCAGCAACATGTAGGTTGTTTCCATGTCTTGGCTACAGTCAATAATATTACAATGAATGTGGGAATGCATATATCTCTTTGAGATACTGATTTTATTTCCTTTGAATATATATCCAGAAGTGGCATTGTTAGATCATATAGTAGTTTTATTGTTAATTTTTTGAGGAACCTCCATATTGTTTTCTATGATGGCTATACCAATTTACATTCCCATCAACATAGTATAAGAATTCCTTTCTCGGGGCGCCTGGGTGGCGCAGTCGGTTAAGCGTCCGACTTCAGCCAGGTCACGATCTCGTGGTCCGTGAGTTCGAGCCCCGCGTCGGGCTCTGGGCTGATGGCTCAGAGCCTGGAGCCTGTTTCCGATTCTGTGTCTCCCTCTCTCTCTGCCCCTCCCCCGTTCATGCTCTGTCTCTCTCTGTCTCAAAAATAAATAAACGTTGAAAAAAAAAAATTAAAAAAAAAAAAAAAAAGAATTCCTTTCTTTCCACATCCTTGCCGACATGTTACCTTTTGTCTTGATTACAGCTATCCTAACAGGTGTGAGGTGACTTTCCATTGTGGTTTCAATTTGCATTTCCCTGATGATTAGTGATGTTGAGCACCTTTCCATATACCCATTTGCCATTTGAATGTCTTCTTTGGACTCATCACATTCTTAACACCTACACATCCTTTAGATCTCAGATTCAACATAACTTCTTAAGAGAAAACTTCTCTTGGGATGCTTGGGTGGTTCAGTGGGTTAAGCGTCTGACTTCAGCTCAGGTCATGATCTCACGGCTCATGAGTCTGAGCCCAGCGTCTGGCTCTGTACTGACAGCACAGAGCCTGGGGCCTGCTTTGGATTCTCTGTCTCCCTCTCTCTCCACCCCTCCCCCTCTCACGCTCTATGTCTCTCAGAAATAAACAAACATTAAAAATTTTTTTAAATTTATTATTATTATTATTTTTTAAACGTTTATTTATTACTGAGAGACAGAGAGACACAGAGTGTGAGCAGGGGAGGGGTAGAGAGAGGGAGACACAGAATCCAAAGCAGGCTCCAGGGTCCGAGCTGTCAGCATAGAGTCCGACGCGGGGCTCAAACTCACAAACTGTGAGATCATGACCTGAGCCGAAGTCGGTCGCCCAACCAACTGAGCCACCCAGGCACCCCCCCAAAAATTTTTTTTGAACAGAAAATTTCTCTGACTCACAGACCAGGCCATTACAGAGAGATTTCCATTTACCCCTCCAGATACATTCTCCACCTTTTCTACCATGCTTTGTTATCTAAGGAGGCCAACCTGTAAGGACCACACCAAAGACTCCCTGGCCCTCTGGTTTATGACTGGGGAAAACAATCTGAGCGGGGAGCACAGACAGGCGTTGAGAGCCAGGTGGGGGTATTTTGGCATTTATTCCTCTGATCTCTCTTTCAGGATTGCTGCGAGCAGTCTGTTCCCTTAACCAAGTGCCTACTACAGCTTAGACCAGGCAGGGGTCTCCACCAAGTGTTCTTTGTTTCCACATTCCAGTAACTGCTCACTCCTCCCTCCTCTTGCCCAGTGTGTCACATACTGCATTATTACTTGTGATTTCCCTAATCCCTACCCACTCCTTTCTGAATAGATCTTGTGTTAAACACTCTTCAAATTACTCTCTTGAAGTGTGCCATCTGTTTCCCCCTGGGACCCTGATTGAGACATTGCCCCACGGAATTTTTCGTGTAACTAAAATTTACATCACTGGTGTCAAGACTTTTCTTATAGCCAACAACAATGGATTTTCTAATCAGTTATATTTACAGAAATTGAATGCTATTTGTTTATTGAAAAATTACATTTTTTAAAAAAAGAAAAAGGATACAATATATGTTGAATTTGATCTTAATTTTATAAAACAAAACAAATTAAAAACAGATGTGTATATATACAAAAGATTCAACATATTAATGCTCCAAAATGGTGACAGTCAATTCTGAAGTGACAGGATTATTTTTTCGTTATAATTTTCTATGTTTTCCTTACTTTTGGCAAAAATGCTATATTATTTTTACAATGGAAAAATATATATAAATGTTATTTTAAAACATTTTATTTGATCCAATCATACAAATTATAAAAATTGCTAATTAATTAAAATGGAAGTTAAATAAGACAATGAAAGTGTATTACCTAGGACATTACTTGGCACAGTAATGTAGACATTCAATAAGTCAATAGTAATTTTTTGTTACAAATCAATGTGTTACATACTTTACCTAATGAAACAAAATACAGAGAATAGAAATTAACCTTTTCTGGATGACTCAGGAACGTTAATTATTATATTGTACTTTAATAACATGATGCTCTGAGCTCAGTTCAATCCTATCATTTAAAATGCAAGAAAATCTGTAAAATGGAAGCATCCCTAGAGAGATTAAGTGACTTCCCTGAGGTCATATACAGCTAATTAGTGCTCTGGGCTCACCTTTTCTCCCTAAAGACTTCCTTCAAGATATCCCTCCTTCTCTCTGGAGAAATACTTCTTTCCCTGTATTTGTCACTACCTACAATTTAGTTAATTCTATTAGAGCCTTTTCATTAAGTAATTAAATCTATTTCTATCTTTATCATAGTACATCATGTACAACTTTTTCTTCTCTCTCCTTGTCTCAGTTCTATTTTATTTCTGGAAACGGAACTAACCAGGTGAAATGAGTACTAGTTGTAGACACAGGGAAAGGAAATAAAAGAGTTTCTGAGTAAAATTAAATAAAGAGTAAATACCATTAACCTTTAGAGCCCATTGACATGTCCTGTATTCCTCTTCAGAAAACATACAAACGTCCATTCTCCAACTCTTTATCCTAACAGTACCTTAGTGGTGTATGACTTTGGTATTAAAAGATGGACAAGTTAATCAGGTGGTTCAGTCAGTTGAGCTTCCAACTTCTGCTCTGGTCATGATCTCACGGTTCGTGAGTTCGGGCCCCGCATCAGGCTCTGTGCTGACAGCTCAGAGCCTGGAGCCTGCTTCAAATTCTGTGTCCCCCTCTCTCTCTGCCTCTCCCCTGCTCATGCTCTGTCTGTCTCTCCCTCTCTGTCAAAAATAAATAAACATGTAAAAAAAATTTTTTTTTAAGATGGGTGAGTTTAGGGGCACCTGGTGGCTCAGTTGGTTAAGCATCCAACTCTTGATTTCGGTTCAGGTCATGATCTCATGTTTCGTGTGATGGAACCCCAAGTCTGTCTCTGCACTGGCAGTGTGGATCCTGCTTGAGATTCTCTCTCTCTGTCTCCCTGTAGCCTTCCCCTGCTTGTGCTTGAGCTCTCTCTGTTTCAAAAATAAATAAATAAGCATTTAAAAAAAAAGATGGACAAGTTTTGTGTAAAGCTTTATGAATTTTGACAAACATGTATACTTGTGTGACCAGTGTCTAGGTCAAGATAAAGAAATTTCCTTCTCCTCAGAAAATTCCTTCATGTCTCCTCATCCCATGCCCTACAGCCCCCATGCCCTTCCCCTGGCACATTACAACCACTGTTTTTTTGTTTTTTGGTTTTTTTTAAGTAGTCTTCACACTCAGCATGGAGCCCAGTGCGGGCTTGAACTCACAGCCCTGAGATCAAGGCCCGAGCTGAAATCAAGAATGGTTGCTTAACCAACTGAGCCACCCAGGTGCCCCTGTTCTTGAACTTCTTATAAATGGAATCACACAGTGTTTACTATTATCATTCCTCTATATTGCTGTGCGATATACTACGGTATTCCATTCTTTATTTATTCTTCCTTTGATGGACAGCTGTGTTGTTTCCATTTTGGGCTTCTGTGAATAAAGCTGCTATGAATATTCCTGTACAATTTTTTTTGGACATGTGCACTCGTTTCTTCTGGGTACATGCCTAGAAGCGGAATTCCTCTATCATGGAAATTGCTTTATTATGGTGGACATTTTACTGTAAGAAACTAATGGAAGGAAGAAAAATTTCTTCCTCCACCCCTCAAGGTCTTCTAGCGAGACTAAGAATTAAATTTGCATGAAACAGATTAACAGGAGAAAAAAGCCACAGTTTTATTAGGTGAGCACAGAGGCCCAATAATGAAATTGAAACCTAAAGAAATGACCGAGTCAGGCAGTTTTTATACTCTTTAGACAAAGAGACAATAAATCTATGAGGAATTGACAGGAGAAAGAAAACCTAGCTTTGGGAGCTACAATTACTTAAAAAGAAACAAGCATTGTTGATACAGCCTTCCTGGCTCTAAATTTCCCATCTCTGGTGATATGGACATCGCTTTACCTCCTAGTCCCGGGAGGGTAGCTTTCACAGAGGAGACTGATTTCCTGATTTCAGGGGGACAGAGGAGGGTCTGAATGTCCTTGCACAGCTAGCTGTCTCTTAAGTAACTTTTATTTAACATAATCAACATGTCAAAGTGGCACGTTTTGAGACAGCCTGCCTTAGGCCCTTACACTAGGAAACAGTTTTCTAAAGTGGTTATTCTCTTTCATATTCTCTCCCATTACCCCACACCCATACCAATACTTTGATTTCCTAGTCTTTTAAATTGTAGCCATTTTGTGAGTATGTTTTTTGTTTGTGTATAGTTTTTAAATATTTTTTTAAATTTTATTTAAATCCAAGTTAGAGTATACAGGTGTCTTACATTATGATTTTAATTTGTTGAGCACATTTTCATGAGTTTAGTAGGTCATTCAGAAATCTTCAGTGAGGCTTTACCTCAAGAAGCCCATCACCTAAGTATAAAAAAATCAACTGAGATTGTGCTACAGAAAGCTGTACTATGTTGTTGAAGCCTCATTAACTGAAGATGATATTCAGAATATCGATCTTTCCAGCCAGGCAGGGTAGGGGAGTAGGGAGACACGCCCCAGAGGAAACAAGAATGACCCTCTATTACAGGAAGGAAAGCAGCATTTTTGTAAGGTTGTAGTTCCCACTGAAGGTTTCAAGGACTGTCAGAGGGAAATGGGGACCAGTTCTAGATTGGCTGTTGTTTCTGAGGCTGAATCAAATGTGCGATCGATGAACCAGGGATTGGATGCTATCTGTTGACAGAGTATCCTTCCTGGTCAGTCATGTGAGCACACTGCAAAATGGCCAGACATGGAGGGGGTGGGACCAGACGATAGGAAACAACAAAAAGAAACATCCCACAAGGAGGGCCTGGGTGACTTAGTCCATTAAATGCCTGACTCTTGGTTTTGGCCCAGGTCAAGATCTCTCGGTTCATGGGATTAGCCCCACAACATTGGGCTCTGTGCTGACAGCAGGGAGCCTGCTTGGGATTCTGTCCCATTCTCTCTCTTTGTTTCTCTCTGCCTTTCTCTTCCTGTCTCTCTGCACTTCTCTCTCTCTCAAAAAAAAAAAAAAAAATCCACATTAAGAGCTTGCAAACTAAAGTTCAAAGTACAAATGGCAGGGTGGCTGGTTCAATTGATTGAGCATGTGACTCTTGATCTCAGGGTCGTGAGTTCAAGCCCCACACTGGGGGCAGAGATTACTTAAATAAATAAACTAAAGAAAAAAGTACAAATAAAATGTACTCCTGAGGAAACAGATGACAAAGAAAAAAGTTTATAATTCTCAAAGAAGTAAATGAAGGACACCCAGAAGAGAACAAAATCATGAAACACTACTGCTGAAAAGGAAAACTGCAGTGAAACAAAAGTCTCAGCAAACAAGATAAAGCCTAGAATGAATACTATTTAAAACAAAACAATTTGAGAAATAGCGCTGATGAATTCATCTAGGAGCACCACAGAGATGAAAAGATTATTTTGAAAATATGAAAAAGCAGTTAACAAACATGGAGGACAGTTTGAGACATTGCAAAATATATTTCACAGTAGATGAATGATTAGGTGCGTTATGGGAATTATATGTAAATAAAGCTATTTTAAAATCTATCTAGATCTAGGGCGCCTGGGTGGCTCAGTCGGTTGAGTGTCCGACTTCAGCTCAGGTCATGATCTCGCGGTCTGTGAGTTCGAGCCCCACGTTGGGCTCTGTGCTGACAGCTCAGAGCCTGGAGCCTGTTTCAGATTCTGTCTCCCTTGCTCTCTGCCCCTCCCCCGCTCATGCTCTGTCTCTCTCTCTCTCTCTCTCTGTCAAAAATAAATAAACATAAAAAATTTTTTTTAAATAAATAAAATCTATCTAGATCTAAATCTATGAGGAATTGACAGGACAGGATCTAGATATATCGGAGTTCCAGAAGAGAATAGAGGGAAGCATGGTAAAGAGAGAGCAGCTGATAGTTTTCTAGAACTGAATAAAGTCTTAAGTTCTTAGAAAACCCTAGGTACAATAATAAATCTGTAAAGCTGTAATAAATAAGAAAAACTTAAGAAACTACAGTACAGAAGTATAAAGTGTATGCATTTGAAGTCCCTCATCGCTCACCTCAGTATCACTTCTCTCTCCGTGAATCATCCCTATTTTTCCTCTTTAAAAATTTTAAAATTTGTTTATTTAGCTATTTATTTATTTTTAAGCAATCTCCATGACAAACATGGGGCTCCAACTCACAACCCCAAGGTCAAGAGTCACATGCTCCACCAACTGAGCCAGCCAGGTGTCCCTAATCATCCCTGTTAACCAGCTTGGTGCATCAGTGTACATCTATATCTGTACCTATATCCTTCTGTATATCTGTATTATACAAGTATTTAGTTCAGTGTGTGTGTTTGTTTTTAATTAATAAAGAGGATCTTATAATACATTTGCTGTATAGCTTTCTCTTCTCAAGTGATAAGTCATAGGGATCTTTGCATACAACTATCAGATTGTTTTATTTTTTATTATGAAGTTTTTCTTCCTTTAAATGTTATTTTAAAATAAGTTTTGTTGGGGTACCTGGAAGGATCAGTCAGTTTAGCATCCAACTCTTGATTTCAGCTCAGGCCATGATCTCATGGTTCGTGGGATTGAGTCCTACCTCGGGCTCTGTGCTGACAGCATGGAGCCTACTTGAGATTCTGTCTCTCCCTCTCTCTCTCTGCTCCTTTCTCTCTCTCTCTCTCAAAATAAATAAATAAACTTAATAAAAAAATAAAAAATAAATAAAATAACATCTGTTATTTTCTTTTCAAATTCAGAGAAAAATGAAGAGGAGCCCATAATCTCACTTCCCATCTATTGACATTTTTAAAATAATGAAAGAAATAAATATTCATGGCTAGAAAATGAACACTCCAGAAAAGAACAAACAATGTGATAGCATGTGACTCTTCCCCCAAAATTATGTTTATTAACATATGTCATTTATATAGATTTTTTAAAAAGTTAATACAAAAGGAATCATTATAATCATATGATAAATAATGATCATATATCAATGTTGTTCCACACATTGATTTTTCACTTAGTAATATACCTTGATCTACCCATTAACATATATAAAACTATAGTATTATTTCCTTTTTAATGGATTTATAATATTCTATAAAACATAACATATTATACATAAGTACAATATATATGGAATATATTGCATATACATTCTCTAATGTGCCCTTACTATTCCTTTAATGACAATCATTTAGGTTTTTTCTACAATGTTTTGCTTTTGCTAAACATCCTTGTTTATACATCTTTGTGCATGTGTGTGAATATTACTGTTCCATAGATTTCTAGATTTGGAACTCTGATCTAAGGCACACGGGCACTTAAAATTTTGCTGACTACTGTCCACTTTCCCTCCCCCAAATCTACAAGTTTACACTTCCTTTAACAAAGGATCTGAGCGATTTTTTTCTCCACTTCTTGTTAATACCAAGTGTAACCAATTAAAAACAATCTTAGTCTGCATGGAAACTAAAAATGCTATCTCATTATTTTACATGGCATTTTCCTAATTACTAGTAAGAAGGACAATGCTTCATAGGGTTAATGATCATTTGAATTTCTTTTTCAAGCCCATTTTTTGGTTAGAGTAAGTGTGTGTGTGTGTGTGTGTGTGTGTGTGTGTGTGTGTGTGTGCTTGTCTTTTATCTGTCATGATATCTTTTTACTATATCAATGCTTGAAATTTTAATGTTTGTTTATTTTTGAGAGAGAGAGCATGAACAGGGGAGGGGCAAAGGATCCAAAGCAAGCTCTGTGCTGGCAGCAGAGAGCCCAATGTGTGGCTCAAATTCAACAAACCATGAGATCATGACCCAACCCAAAGTTGGCCACTTAACCGACTAAGCCACCCAGGCGGCCCTCAAAGCTTGAAATTTTAATAAAACCTAATGGTCAATCTTTTCCTTATGGATTTCAGTTTTAGTTATTTTCTTGTAAAGGCCTTCTACATGCTCAAGATATTTTCTTTTAAGGTTTTTAAAAAAAATATTTAGGGGCACCTGGGTGGCTCAGTTGGTTAAGCGTCTGACTTTGGCTCAGGTCAGGATCTCATAGTTTGTGGGTTCAGGCCCTGCGTTGGGTCCTCTGCTGACAGCTCAGATCCTGGAGCCTGCTTTGGATTCTGTGTGTCCCTCTCTCTCTGCCCCTCTCTTGCTTGCACGCCGTTTCTCTCTCAAAAATAAATAAACATTAAAAAATTATACAAAAGTATTTAGATGTTAGGTTGGGATATAAATAAAACTTTGCTTTTCAAATCCATAGCCAATCATCCCAGCATTATTACATCATCTTTTTCTTCATTGGCTTCAAATATCATGTTCATCATATACTTCATTCTGATATATATATATATATATATATATATATATATATCATATATAATTGTGTGTGTGTGTGTGGATGCCATATATGGAGACCTCAGATCTCTACTGCACCAGAATAATTACCAGTGGCTCCA
>NW_024412401.1:25977635-26016212 GCF_014898765.1 Herpailurus yagouaroundi | reverse complement strand
GAGAGATATTAAGTTGATAGACTCTAGAATCTACCTGTAGTCCCTGATTGAAGGTGAAGAGTGAATGAAAGTTAGGGATGTGGAATCATTTTGGATTTCTGGCATTGGTCACAGGTGAGGGGTAGGATCATTCAGGGACTATTGGAAGAGATTCAGCTTTGTATATGATAAAATGCAGGGGGAAATCATGACAAAGATCAAGAGATGTGTTGGAGAAGCAGCAATGGAAAGTGCTGGAAAAGTAGGTTGGAGCAAGCCTGTGAAAGACCCTGATACTATGCTTTGTAGGTCAGTTCTTACTTTTCAGTCAATGGAGAATTTATTAAAGGACAGCTCCACTCCACTGGCAGCATGCATGATAGACATTTACAGTAAAATTTTTATGATCATAACCACCAGCAAATATTTATTAGGCCCTTGCTATGTATATAAGATTGAGACCCAAGTTTCAGAATATTTACATTCTTTTTGGAGGGTGACAGGAAAAGTGAGAGGTAAATATGATGTAAAGGGAAAATTAGAAGTACAGAAAATCAATGCCACAGAACCCAAAGGAGAAAGAGAACATTATAGGCTGGAGTAGCTGAAGAAACTTATCTTAAAGAATTAAGGTTTGAACTTGATCTTGAAGGACAGGTAGGTCTTAAGTGTGGAACAGGTGGGATGAATTCTGGGAAAAGGGGTTAGCAAAGTGGAAAATCACATCAGGACACCAAAGGAAGAATTAGTAAGAGGTAAGTTAGTTGATTAGGTGGATTGAAACCAATCTATATTATTTTGTAGACAGGTGAAAACACTCAAAGTTTAAAAAATATTTTTTTTTAGATAACACTGGATACTACAAAGTCGTGTTTAACATGATCTTAATTCAACATTGCTTCTGAGAGGCTGCAGATTGGTGGCAGAGACAACAGTCTGGCCTGAGTGAGCAATTCATTAAGGAGCTATGATTGATCAAATTATTAATTAGGAGTGAGGTTTTGTGTTATTGTGCCATCTAACAGAAAAGTCAAGTAATATTGGCTTAAATAACATAGTCTAGAAGAAGTTTCATCTGGGCTGGTGAGCAGCTCAAGGATTTCAAGGCCAACGTCTTTTAGTTCTCTTACCTAAATTTGTTGTTTAAGCCAACTAATCTATTGTTTTTTGCTATGGCAGCCCAAGCTAATTAATACACCATGTTTGTTCCCAAGTTAATTCCCATGATTTGTTGTAAATGGATGCTGTAGCTCTAGGTATCATGTCTATATATCAGACAAAAAAAGAAGAAAACATACCAGTGGAGTCTGTTTCCCTTTAAAGATGCCTTTCTGGAAGTTCCACCCAATGACACACACTTAGATCTGATATACAGCCACCCTTATCTGCAAAGAAGGCTGGTGAATGTACTTTTTTAGCTAGACATATCACTGTACCTAATAAAACTGGGATTTCTGTTAATGACAAAGAAAGGAGAATGGATACTGGGTAGGCAACTAGCTATCTCTGACGTAGCCAACAAATATATGGGGGGAAATTACAATCTTAATAAATAAATTCAAATTAAAACAACAATAATTTTTTTTTAATCCACTAGGGTAGAAAGGATTTTTAAAAGTTTGTACCTAGTTTTGGCAAGGGGACAGAGGAGGCGCATCATTATTGCTGGTGGAGGGGCGAATCTACTCAATGTTACTAGGCATATCTTGAAATGTGTATATCCTTTGGCCCAGTAGTTTCAATTTCCAGAAATTTATCCAAAATTAATACAAATCTGAATAGAGATTTTTTTCAAAGAAGATATGCAAATGGCCAATAAGCACTCAAAGAGATGCTTATCATTATTAGTGATCAGGGAAATGCAAATCAAAACTGCATTGAGATACCACATCACACCTGTGAGAATAGGTATAATAAAGAAGACAGATGATAACAAGGATTAGTAAGGATGTGGAGAAATTGAAATTTTCAAACACTCCTGGTGGGAATGTAAAATGATTCAGTGTCTTTGGAAAATAGTTTGGCAATGCCTCAGAAAGTTAAACATAGAGTTACCATCTGATCTAGCATTCTACTCATAGGTATATTCCCAAGAGAAATGAAAACATTTCCACACGAAAACTCGTACATAAATGCTCATAGCAGCATTTCTCATAATAGCCGAAAGTGTAAACAATCTAACGTCCATCAGTTGATAAATGGATAAACAAAGTGGATATTATCTATATGATGGAATATTATCAGCCATGAAAAGGAATTAAGTTCTGATACATGCTACAACATGGATGAACCTAAAAAAAAATTATACTAAGTGGGAGAAGTAAGTCACAAAAGTTACATATTATATTATTGCATTTATATGCGGTGACTAGAACAGACAACTCTATAGAGACAGAAAGTAGATTAGTGGGTGCCTAGGGCTGGGAAGATAGGGGAATTAAGGGTCATAAATAAAGGGCATAGGGTTTCTTTTTTTTAAATGTGTATTTATTTTTGAGAGAGAGAGATAGAGCATGAGTGGGGAAGGGGCAGAGAGAGAGGGAGACACAATCTGAAGCAGTCTCTAGGCTCTGAGCTGCCAGCACAGAGCCTGACATGGGGCTCGAACACACGAACTGTGAGATCATGACCTGAGCTGAAGTGGGCACTTAACCAAGAGCCACCCAGGTGCCTCTAGGGCATAGGGTTTCTATGAGGTATGGAAATGTTCTAAAATTGATTATGGTGATGGTTGCAAAACTCTGTGACTATCCTAAAAACCACTCTATTTTTACACTTTAAATAAATGAATTATGTGTAAATTATATCTCAATATAGTTGTTATAGGAAGAAGAAGGAGAAGGAGAATAAGGAGAAGAAAGAATTATCCTTAAAAAGGAGAAAGAATTCATTAAATTGTGGCCACATTAAAAAAATTAATGTTTATTTATTTGGAGAGAGAGAGGGAGATAGCAGCCAAAGGCATACACAGGGGAGGGGCAGAGACAGAGGGAGAGAAGGAGAGAGAATCTTCAGCTGGCTCCACACTGTCAACACAGAGCCTGACGGGGGCTTAAACTCACGTACCGTGAGATCATGACCTGAGTTGAAATCAAGAGTTGGACGCTTAACCAACTGATCCACTGAGGTGTCCAAATTGCAGCCACATTTGATACAAATATCCCTAAGGTAATGTTTCTCCTCTGTACTCCCATGGACCTTCTTACATATAATTTAGTTTCAACTTTCTTCTATGTCAGCTAGAGTCTTGTTATTTTTTATGATAATACTTTCATCTCTGTGAGTCTAGTGTACTTGCTGGAAGCACAGAGTTTGAATTCCACCTTACATTCTAAGCCTCAGTTTCCTTGGGTGCAAAATGGTTTTGTCTGCAGAATAGCTAAACTCTTTTATGCTATGTGAATTTTTACTGGCTTCAGTTCAGAGGTATTGCTTTTCTTTTCTTTTCTAAAAATGTTTTTATTTATTTTTGAGAGAGAGAGTGTGCACAGGGGAGGGGCAGAAAGAGAGGGAGACAGAGGATCTGAAGGGGGCTTTGTGCTGACAGCAGAGAGCCCGATGTGGGGCTCAAACTCAGGAACCATGAGATCATGACCTGAGCCAGTCAGAGACACTTAACTGACTGAGCCACCCAGTTGCCCCAAGACATTGCTTTTCTAAACTTGTTTCTAATTTATAGAATTGTATTACCTTGAGGACCGCTACAGCCACCATTGAGAGTGCATAAAAAAATAATTGGCAGGGTGCCTGGCTAGCTCAGTTGGAAGAGCATACGACTCTTGATCTTGGGTTTGTGAGTTCAAGCCCCACGATGGTTGTAGAGATTATTTAAATAAGTGAAACTTGTTTTTTAAAAAAAGATAACTTGCAGATAAAAGAATAAAACAGAATTAATTTCTTAAAGAATAGAAAAGTGTCATGAAGAATATGTACTTTACCATGCCTATCCAGACTTGCATCTTTCTTTAGAACTTTGTGGCTTGGCAAGATGCCTGGCTGTCTCAGTCCGTAGAATATGCGATTTTTAATCCTGGGCTTGTGAGTTCAAGCCCTGCATTGATTACTTAAAAACTTAAAAAAGATTACTTAAAAATGAAAAAAACCTTTAAAAACTTCGTGGTTTGGAAAGGAAATGGAAAGGGAAACAGTAAGGATGTTCCAGAACTGGAGATTGGGTCTGAGATAAAACAGCAGTATGCTAAAGGCATCCCAGATGCCAGAGGAGGCAGAACTCAGGCAGTTGCCATAGCAGTAGTCAGCACTGAGTAATTGATCACGTTAAATGTGGGTGTTGCTAGATGGAGGCTTTGATAGGTGAAGAACCTTTGTGTTGGCGGTTATGAAAACCTTGCAGGTAAGGAAGACCGTGATTAAATGAAGCAATCTCAGAGTCTGAGAAAGGCAGGATATTGATGCATGGCTGTTAGGGAAAGAGAGCTCATGGAATCAAGGATTTCACATGGGACAAGTTTTATTACTCGTTTGAGGTAAGTCCATTTCATGTACATTCTTGCTTCACTTTACACGAGGAGCTCTGAGAAAGGACTGGTTAAGAATCTCATATTATGTGATTGTTTTAGAATAGAAACTAAAATTGGAATCTGTTTCTCATCCTAGCCATTGTCCCCAAAGCATGACCTGTCTTTCTTTGCTGATATCTGGTCCCTCTCTGTGCACCACAAATGACTTCCTTCCATAGTGGGTTAGAGAGAGGAGTAGCTCCTAAATGTCAGTCATTCTTCTTCCACCTTCACAGGGCAGATCCAAAGATTTTGTAATATCCCAGTATAAAAGTAGGATGTAAATAAAGAAACTATTCAATACCTCTGCTGGGTTATCTGTTGGCAAGAGGAGACCAGATCTTCAGCAGGGCTGTGCGGAAATCACTATGTTCCTGAATGCAGTAACTGGGTAGAACAGAATGTTAGAATGTCCTCTTTGGTTAAGTGTTGAGTGTGTTCTGTGTTGTCAGGGAGACATGATATTTGAAAGAGACCGAGGCTAGCTGGTTGTTTATCAAACTGAAGGGATTAACAGCGTACCAATGTGGTATGAAAATTTCTCTAACCTGGAAACATCTCAACAGTCAGCAGCCACAGAAAGAAACATCTAAGCTTAAGCAGAGCCTCCCCAAAATACGGTTGCCATTGACCCTTCTTGAAGAGAGTTTCCCACTTGGAAGAAGACGGACTCTTAGCTCGAGGAAGTATTAATTCAGCTGCCCATAAGTATAAAAAAAAAAAAAAGCAGGAGAACCTTCCTTCCATACTTTCCCATTGCAGCCCTAAACCACTCTCTTTTATTTATTTTTATTTTTTTATCTTTTAATTTTTGAGAGAGACAGAGAGCATGAGTGAGTGAGGGGCAGAGAGAGAGAAAGGGAGGGAGAGAGAGAGAATAACACGAGGTACAGAGAAAGAGGGAGAGAATGCATTGGGATTCTCTTTCTCTCCCTCTCTCTCTCTCCTCCCCTCCCTCTCCCTCTCTCTGTCCTTCACTCTTGCTCTCTTTCTGAAAAGAAAAGAAAAGAAAAGAAAAGAAAAGAAAAGAAAAGAAAAGAAAAGAAAAGAAAAAAAAACCCAGTGCCTTACTTAGCTGGACACACAGATGAATTATGTTTCCTGTATTACCCCTGTAGCTGTGGCCATGTGACTGAATACAAGCCATGGAACATGAGTTTTGAGGAAATACTTAAAAATAAATTTCCTGCCAACCCAGAAAACACCTCCACAACGGTAGATAAGGAAGAAAAAAAAAGTTTTATTATTGAATACATATTAAACAATAGTGCGATGCCCATCACAGGTAATGGCTAAAGAAAAAAGAAATCTCATCCTTTTATATATGCATGTTAATTGTCCTTATCCAATGGGCAAATAAAACTCATATCTTTTCAACAACCGGGAAGTCACATCTCGGAGTCAAGCATCTGGGCTAGAACAGGTAGACGGGGTGTCAGGCTCCTTGAGGTTCATATTTCAGAAAGGTGGCTGTGAGAAAGAGGTTCCTTAAATGCAAAACTGGCAAGAGGCTCATTTAGCTTTTAAAGAGATTACATACATTTCTGGGAGAAGGGAAAGCATTCAGTTTCAAGTTTTCTAAAGGAAATGCTAAACAAGAGGGAAATGGGGAAAGTTCTGTCTGTTTCCCATTTAAAACTTAACATTAAAATTTTTTTTTTATTTTCCATCTATTGACCCTTATATGAGCAGAGGTGATGTGCATCTCCTCTAGGCCTTGCCCATGAGGATGTCCCACAAGTGATTCTCCATACCCTCTCTTTCTAACATCTTGATATAATGAAGCTCAGACGCCATATTTACACAGCTCTTCCCGTTGTTTGATGCTAATATATGTAACATTTCTTGTTAAAAAATTTTTTTTTCCAACGTTTATTTATTTTTGGGACAGAGAGAGACAGAGCATGAACGGGGGAGGGGCAGAGGGAGAGGGAGACACAGAATCGGAAACAGGCTCCAGGCTCCGAGCCATCAGCCCAGAGCCCGATGCGGGGCTCGAACTCACGGACCGTGAGATCGTGACCTGGCTGAAGTTGGACACTTAACCGACTGCGCCACCCAGGCGCCCCTAACATTTCTTGTTTATATACAGGTTCTATACACACATGGACAAAATTTCAAATATTAAAGGACTCTGTAGTCAACACCGTTGGTGCCCACGCAGGTCCTCCACCTGGCCAGCACACCCATTCGAGGCTGCTGAATCTTGGCTGTTAGGGCTCACAGCTGCAACCTTCTCCAGAGAATTGCTCTTGGCCAAGTGGGATCTGCTTCCCGGAGTGATTGCCTCCCACCCCCAGGTGCAACCCACAGCCAATAATTGACCCAATGCATGGGTACAAAAAGCTGGCTCTTCTGCCTCAAGGTGGGATCAATACTTGGTGGCAATTTGTGCTCCTGCTTCCACGGTGTGAACAGGTAGAGACAACATCCTCGCTTAGCTACTTCTCCAGCTTTATCCTGCTTTCCTTACTCCCTGACTCCTGGGAGCACTCCCTCAATCAACCACATGCATGCCATTTCCTGTTTCAGTCTCTGCTTCCAGAGAATTTGACCCCAAGCAGTAATGTGGCTGACCCTTGTTCAACCCAAGTTTGAACTGTGAGGGTCCACTTATACGTGATATATATATATATATTTTTTGAAAAATACAGTAGAGTACTGCAAATGTATTTTCTCTTCTTTATGATTTTCTTTCTCTTTTTAAAAGTATTTTTGTTTTAGAGACAGAGACCGTGAGCAGAGACAGGAGCAGACGGACAGAGAGAGAATCTAAAGCAGACTCCATGCTCAGCACCGAGCCTCAAGTGGGGCTCATTCCCACGACCTGGGATCATGACCTGAGCTGAAATCAAGCTGGACACACTACCAACTGAGCCACCCAGGTACCCCCTTATGATTTTCTTAATAGCTTTTTCTTAATAGCTTGTTTCTTAATAGCTTTTTCTTAATAGATTTTCTTTTCTCTAGCTTACTTTATTTTAAGAATACAGTATTTAATACATGTAACATACAGGGGGGCCTGAGTGGCTCAGTTGGTTAAACGTCTGACTTCACTTAGGTCATAATCTCACAATTCGTGGGTTTGAGCCCCACAATGGAGGCTCTGTGCTGACTGTGTGGAGCTTGCTGTTTGAGATTCCCTCTCTCACTCGCTTTCTCTGCCCCTGTCCTGCTTGCTCGCTCTCTCAAAGTAAATAAATAATGTTTAAAAAAAATGCATGTAACACACAAAATGTGTCAGCTGACTGTTTATGTTATCGGTAAGGCTTCTGGTCCACAGTAGGCTGGTTTTGAGAATCAAAAGTTATATGCAGAGCTTTGACTGGGGAGGGGCAGATCGGCGCCCCTAACCCCTGCATTGTTCAATGGTCAAATGTACAATTAAATGGGGATGTCAGTAACGGAAGCAGTGACCTCTCAACTTGTTTTGGACTGGCAAATTTTCTCTAAGATACACTGTGGAAAAAAAGGAAAAAGACTGGAAAGTCACATACACTTGTGTTATATGAAACTGCCTGTTTTAGTGTATTGCTAGACATAGCATACAGGTTTCCTCTTGTGTCCCAACTACCACATATGTTGTACTGAGAGGACCCTGAAGCCTAACCTGGGCTTAGTGTAAAAGAGTGCTGACTGATATTTTTGCTGTAGGCAAGAGATAAGGGTGTTCAGGAGGAGATGATGAGAGATAATTTTGGTGTTTTGCTGTTAAAACAAATTCTTCTCTTTTCTTAACATGATTACATTTTCAGTCCTAATTTTGGTGCCAAACTGAATGTTGTAAATTCCTCAGTAATTCAGTTTCAAAACAAGTGTGTAAATGCTATTTGAAAGGCGTGTTACAATACTGGTTAAGAACACAGGCTCGAACACAAATGGCCAGGGATGAAATTCTGACTCCTCCACTTACAAACTATGTAATTGAAAGAGGACTTCAACTACCTACCTCTATTTTGACCTCAGTCTTTGATGAGGGGTCATGGAGCCCAACAGTCAAGAAAGAATTCCTAAGACGTTTTTATAGAGCAAAAAGGTGTTTTTACAGGACCCATGGGCAGAAAGAGCCACACTGTGATTGTGAGGAGTGACTGATTTTATGGGGTTTTCTATCCTATGGGGGTGACAGTGACATTAGGGCTCCAGGAAATGGAGTCTGGGGGTCTATTATTAAGTTTGTGTTTTTCCAGTAAATCATTAAGACAGTTACAAACTATAGTGCAGTTTCATGTCCTACGGGACTTCGATCTTTATCGGTTCACCATTTGTTTCCCCTCGCCTTTGTTCTTAGGCAGTCACTAGTGTCTGAGGAATGTTACACGTGTCCCACCTTAAGTGTGTGTGGAGGGGGAGGTTTCTAGGGGTGTCAGCTTGCATTTTGCCCTCAGCCTTTGGTCCTCTCCTCAGTCGGTACTTTCTCATTAAGTTCTTTCCAGCTTATCTTTTAATTCAGGCAAAAGACCCTGCAGGCAAAGGATCCTGAGAGGCAAAACTACCCCTCAAGCAATAGGGACCACCATGGGCCAGCAAGACCCTACTGTGAATGACCCCAAGACACTGATCTGACCAGACCTTTTCTGCCCACCTGCACGTACCCAACGACCCTTGCCCCACATTTTCCTTACATAAACCTGGAAGTATTTTCAGCACTTCGGAGGCAGTCTTTGAGCCTAGTCCCGCTGTCTTCCCAGGTGTTGGCCTCACAGAAAGAAATTCCTTACCACTGCTGGTATCTCTGCCTTTGGGTTTTGTCAGCAGGGAGTGGTGGAACCTGGGACTGTATGGAACCCCAGAGCCAAGTGCTCTTGCACCCTTGAGTCCCAGTTATATAACTTTGAGCAAGTTACTTGACTTCAGTTTGAGTCTGTGAAACTACAATAATAATAGCTTCCTCAAATGATTTTTATCAGAATAATTAAGTTGATTCATGTGAAACTCTTAGCTCAAAATTGTAAGCTTTTGTTATTATTTATCAGGAATCTCTACACCCAGCATGGGGCTCAAACTCACAACCCTGAGGTCAAGCATCAGTCGGTCCTCTACCAACTGAGCCAGCCAGGCACCCCACAACTTTTGTTATTTTCACTTAATGATTCCAAAGTAGTACAAGGCTTCATCAGTGAGTGATCATTCTTTACTTAAAATATGTGTGTGTGTTTTAATCACATAACTAGTCATTCATGCTAATTTTAAAAATATCTTGTATCCTAGAATTATTTCTAGGTAATGGAATACAACTACTTAAGCTTTTTTTTTTTCAACTTTTTTTTTTTTTAATTTATTTTTGGGACAGAGAGAGACAGAGCATGAACGGGGGGAGAGTCAGAGAGAGGGAGACACAGAATCTGAAACAGGCTCCAGGCTCTGAGCTGTCAGCACAGAGCCCGACGCGGAGCTCGAACTCACGGACCGCGAGATCATGACCTAAGCCGAAGTCGGACACTTAACCTACTGAGCCACCCAGGCGCCCCAATAAGGCTGGTTATTGACCTTATTATCTATGAGTGGTCAGGTTAAGGTTGGGCAACGTGATTACTTCTGTCAGTTACAGATGCTAATCCCCTTAAGGGAAGGCAGTGAAAGAGAAGGTCAAAATGGAAGAGATTTAAATTAGAGGTAGAAGCTCTTAGAAATATTGACTCGAAAAAGAACTTTTTAACAAGTTTCTTTTTCACCTTTGGAAGTTACTTTGAATGTTGATTTCTTTAATTCACTATTTTGGGCTGCCATTTGAATAATATGTATTCATCAGAAAATATTTCCTAGAGGCCTTGAAATCAGGTATTGATAAATATACCAAATATGAATGTTTTGTGAAGATCAAAATCCTACGATTTAGGATAGGTGTCCTCTATTCATTTCATGAACATGTTTGCGCAACGTGCAAGAAACTGGAAATAATGATGACAATGTGAAAATACTGTAATGTAGATGGGTTAATGGGTTCCTAAGTGAAACACGAAACTGTAATCCCCAAGAGAAACCAGAAAGAACTCAGGATGCTTCTGTCTCAGAGATGTGCTAATGTGGCTATTATTAGTCTGAGGAGGAAGGCACTGGAAAAGTATTGCAGGAATAGTTTACGTTTAGGGGTGGTTGTTTTTCAAGCTACATTTAAATTTTAAATATGGTGAATATTTTAATTGTACCTTGTCCTTCGCAAAAAAAAAAAAAAAAAAAAAGGCTACATTTACATTAGCATAGCCCAGGTAACACTTGACCCAGAAATTTCATTGAAAGGCAACATTCTTAATTTATTAACATACTTGCCATGAGGATTCTGTGATGAAATAATTAAACACATTTCAAACAAGAGTTAGGGGCGGCTGGGTGACGCGGTCAGTTAAGTGACTGACTTTTGATTTTGACTCCGGTCATGATCTCACAGTTTGTGAGTTGGAGCCCCTTGCTGGGCTTCTCTGTGCTGACAGGGCAGAGCTGCTTAGGATTCTCTCTCTCCCTTTTTCTCTGCCCTCTTCCCCCCCCCCCCCCCGCCACCTTTCTCTCTTTCTCTCAAAAATAAATAAGCATTAAAATTTTTTCAAATAAGAGTTAATAGATAAGTTTATTGTGCTGAGAGAATTGTGGGCTCAGGAAACAGTCACAGAAAAAAAAGTCAAGTTCTATAATGTGCCATTTATTTAAAACATTTTTTTTAATGTTTATTTATTTTTGAGAGAGAGAGACAGAGACAGAGACAGAGTGTGAGCAGGGTAGGGGCAGAGAGAGAGGGAGACACAGACTCTGAAACAGGCTCCAGGCTCTGAGCTGTCAGCACAGAGAGAGATGCTGGGTTCATACTTGGGAAGGGCAAGATCATGACCTGAGCTGAAGTCATAGCTTAACTGAGTGAGCCACCCAGGCGCCCCAGTTATTGCCTTTTGTTGAAGGTGCTACCTAAGCTGGAAGTCTAAGCTGCCATTTTCAGTTACTTTCCAGTAGAGTTTCTGGAAAGTATGGTAGGCGCCATGCTCGTCCATGTTTTTCTCTTGTTAATCTGTCTTTTTATTAGAGTCTCAGCCAGAAACCTAAGATGGGTAAAATTTTTCCTCCTTTACAACAGGGACTATGCCCAATTCTCTCTCTGTCGCCCCGTGTCAGCCTCACAATGACCCAATAAAACAGGTGCTAATATCACCCAAATTATATAAGATAAGGAAATTGAAGTACAAAAATAAGAACTAATTTGCCCCAAATCACACAACTTTCAAATGGTGGTGCAGGAAATTTCACAGGGTAGCCTGCCTCCAGCACTGCTCTCATTCAGATACTGCCTCTCCAGATACAGCTTAAAGAGAGAGAGCTATAATGTATATCGTTCTCATATTTTATATATAATAGATTACATTTCATTCTTATGTACAAATGAAAAGAGTTAGCCTAAGTAGATGATGTTGTGAGTTTATCACTTGTGCCCCCTACTCTTACTAAATTTCCTGGTTATTTTTCAAAGCTTCGATGTTAAGGTGTATTTTTTTCGTCCTGGGTCATGCAAATGATTCCAAGGAGGAAGTCAGGACTAAATTATAGCTGTTGTATGAGAATGACTATATGGTTAGGCAACAATACTCTTAGGTCTTCTTTCAACATCAAACATCTATTTTACAAAGAAAGTACCTGCTGTATCCATAGGAAATATCTGTAAATCATTTGCTAAGAAGTTAGCTTTTTATTTTGTAATTTTTAGTCCCTGTAATCACATTTCGTGCAAAAAGAATAAGTGGTAGAGAAAAGAAAAAACATTAATTTGAAATATTTTTTCCAGTTTTAGGATGCAACTGTTATAAATATAAATGTGTGTATATTTGTAAGTGTATGAATATGTGTGTATTTACTTAAACATATTTTACTCAAAGATTTTCTTAGTCCTTTCCTACACTCTGTGAAGACAAAGGAGAGCATTTCTATTTTCTATTATATGAGGTCCACACTGCAAACAATCAAAATTTAGGATTTAGATATAGTGGTAGTAAAACTTAAAAATCTATTAAAATTCATAAATTATAAAGATGGTATTCTTACAAGTCCTCAGCAGTTCTGAGAATATCTTTTCTTACAATAAAATCAACATTTTTGCCTGAGTATTCAAAAAGAAGCTTTTACAGTCCCAATCCTAATTTTATTTAATTGTAAAATTAACAGTGATGATCATATAATAGGGGCAGATTTATATATGTGTGGGCATGATAGGGATAGGGAAACCCAAATACTAATTATAAATAAAGGAAATAAAATTCCATCTTTTGGAGTTAATTAAAAAAATGATATATCCTGATTTCAAATAGGGATGTCACTTAAAAACAAAAAGCTTTCAAGGATTGTAAGACAGAAGCTAAACTGAATTCATTAGCTAAAGAACAAATGTCAATCAGAAGTGGAATTGATTATCCTTTAAAACAAGAAAAGGGAAATTCCTAAAGAAAATTTTAGCTGTGCTCATTCGACATTGCTCAGAGAAGAAACTTACTTGCAATGCTTGAGAAATCTCTTCTCTGGGGCAAATCTAACCCATGTTTGAAAGTGGGCTCATCAAGCTCTCTTACTAGCAATCATTCAGCGTATTTAATTTATTCCCTTTGTTCCATTTCCCTGTCCACTATTCAATCTTGTGATCATGATTTTTCTTTCTTCCCATGGAGGTGTGCCCATTGGAAAAGAATGTTCAGGCATGTTAACTTGAGTATCTAGTCTCTGTACAGGTGTATTTTTAAATGTTTATTTTTAAGAGAGAAAGAGTATGAGCAGGGGAGGGGCAGAGTGAAAGGGAGACAGAGTCCGAATCAGGCTCCAGGCTGTGAGCCTTTAGCATAGAGCTGGACGCAGGGCTCGAACTCACAGACTGTGAGATCATGACCTAAGCCAAAGTTGGATGCTCAACCGACTGAGCCACCCAGGTGCCCCAGTGTATTTTTTATTATAAATCCAAACGTTGACACTCAGTCTTTATGCACTAGCCCCCTTGAACTGATTAATCTGAACCTACTTAAGCTAACCTTGAAGTTTTCAGGGCATAAGAGTCAGATTCTGCAGGCACTTGAGTGAAATTATCAAGGTAATGGCACACATTACCAGCATTTTCCCCCAAAGAACTCTGCGTCACTGAGCGCGGTTTTCTTTCCAAAAAGTTGCAGCTTATCTCAAGAATCCACTGAGGCATTGTAAGATAATTGACAGGTTTTCTCTCCTAGAAAAAAAGAAAAGATTGACGTTTGTTAATTTATAGAATGGAATTAATAGGAGCACAAATTGTTTTGTTCTGCTGTTTATAAAATACCTTTCTGTCTTGCAGATGGAATGACCTCTAATGATGAAAAGGGAAACCTTATCTCCAAAATGGTCTTAAAATTAGATGAAGACAAGGGTGGGTGGGTGGTTCAGTTGGTAGAGCATCCAACTTTGGCTCAGGTCATGATCTTGCAATTCGTGAGTTCGAGCCCCGCAGCGGACTCTGTGTTGACAGCTCGGAACCTGGAGCCTGCTTTAGATTCTGTGTCTCCTTCTCTCTCTGCCCCTCCCCTGCTCCTGCTCCTCTCTCTCTCTCTCTCAAAAATAAAAGCATTAAAAATTTTTTTTTAATTAGATTAAGACAAAACTGACAAAATATTCAAAGTCTTAACTATTTAAATTGATTTCTTTGTGGGCTACTAAAAAGAAAACAAACAAAGAAATCAGTTATTTGGGAGGTAAGTTTTTGAAAACCATTTAAGTATTTTGAAAGGAACAGATGAGAAATACCAAAATCAAACTATTTTGCAGTTGCTAAATAGAATTTTTAAAAAACATATTATAAATATCCCTAAGGTTAATATAAGAAGTTGAGTCTTAAAGAACAATCCTATTCTGTGTGAGAACCTATAATAGGTTTGTTCATAGGAGAAAAAGTAAATTTGTCAGAAGTTACTTGGAAGTGCCATGCTAATTTCAGGTAAAATGAAAGAAGTAACGGTAATGCTAATTAACATTTAAAATTAATGCTCTCTCTGTGTCTCAGAAATGTGATCTTGGGCACCTGGGTGGCTCTGTCGGTTAAGCGTCCGACTTGGGCTCAGGTCATGATCTCACAGTCTATGAGTTTGAGCCCTGCGTCGGGCTCTGTGCTGACCGTTTAGAGCCTGGAGCCCGTTTCAGATTCTGTGTCTCCCTCTCTCTCTGCCCCTCCCCTGCTCATGCTCTGTCTCTCTCTGTCTCAAAAATAAATAAACATTTAAAAAAATTTTTAAAAATAAAAAAAAAAAAGAAATGTGATCTTTCTAATAGTCTTTATCTGTAGATGAGATACCTACTCAAAACTGGTGGAACCACCCAGAGAGCTTAACTCCAGAGCTTTGTTCTCTGATCACTACAGTGTGTCCTGGAACAATTGATATTTACCTTAAAATGCAATCATTTGGGGGCACCTGGGTGGCATCTGACTCTTGATTTCGGTTTAGGTCATGATGTCACGGTTGTGAGATCGAGCCCAGAGTTGCACCAAAGTTGGGCTCGGGCTGGGTGTGGAGGCTGCTTAAGATTCTCTCTGATTCTCTCCGTCTCCCTCTCCCTCTGCCCCTCCCCCTGCTCACACTCACATGTGCTCTCTCTCTCAAAAAAAAAAAAAAATGCAGTCGTTTGAACCTATGTTTTGGTAGTGTTACATAAGAGAATTCTAGGTAAAGAATTGTTGACTGAGCTGTTAAGTACAGCTAAAATTTCAAGTAGGAACTTGAATACTCTGACAATCCTAATGACTGTTGGTGAATCAATTAAATTCAATTCTTTACATTTAATAATACAAATAAATATGTATTTTTTAATGTTTGTTTATTTTTGAGAGAGACAAAGACAGAATGCGAGTGGGTTACGGGCAGAGAGAGAGGAAGACACAGAATCCAAAGCAGGCCCCAGGCTCCAAGCTGTCAGCACAGAGCCCGACGCAGGGTTCAAACTCACAAGCTATGAGATCATGACCTGAGCCGAAGTCAGATGCTCAACTGACTGAGCCACCCAGGCACCCCTACAAATAAATATTTTAAAAAATAAGTTTGAAGTCAGGGCCACCTGGGTGGCTCAGTTGGTTGAGCATCCGATTCTTGATTTGGTCTCCGGTCATGATCCCAGAGTCATGGGATTGAACTCTGCATGAGGCTGCATGCTGAGCCTGGAGCCTGCTTAAGATTCTCTCTTTGTTGGGTGGCATCTGGGTGGCTTACTTACATGACCGTCTGACTCTTGATTTCAGCTCAGGTCATAATCTCATGATTTGCTGTCAGCACAGAGCCTGCTTGTGATTCTCTCTCCCTCTCTCTCTGTCCCTCCCCATATGCATGCCTTCTCTCTCTCTCTCTCTCTCTCTCTCTCTCTCTCTCTCAAAACAAAAATTCTTTCTCTCTCTCTGCCCCACTCATGCTCTCTCTTAAAAAAAAAAAATCCATGCTCATGGATTAGAAGAACAAATATTGTTAAAATGTCAATGCGACCCAAAGCAATCTACATATTTAATGCAAACCCTATCAAAATAACACCAGCATTCTTCACAGAGTTAAAACAAACAATCCTAAATTTGTATTGAACCAGAGAAAATCCTGAATAGCCAAAGCAATCCTGAAAAAGAAAACCAAAGCTGGAGGCATCACAATTCCAGACTTCAAGATGTATTACAAAGCTGTAATCATCAAGATAGTGGTACCGGCACAAAAAACAGGCACATAGATCAAAGGAACTGAATAGAGAGCCCAGAAATGGACCCACAAACGTATGGTCAACTAATCTTTGACAAAGCAGGAAAGAATACCCAGTGGAAAAAAGACAGTCTCTTCAGCAAATAGTGCTGGGAAAACTGGACAGCGACATGCAGAAGAATGAACCTGGACCACTTTATTATACCATACACAAAAATAAACTCAAAATGGATGAAAGACCTAAACGTAAGGCAGGAAGCCATCAAAATCCTGGAGGAGAAAACAGGTAACAACGTCTTTCACCTGGTCTGCAGCAACTTTTTACTAGACCTGTCTCTGGGGGCAAGGGAAACAAAAGCAAAAATGAACTGTTGGGACCTCATCAAGATAAAAAGCTTCTGGTTAATGAAGGAAACAATCAGCAAAACTAAAAGGCAACCAACAGAATGGGAGAAGATATTTGCAAATGATGTATCAGACAAAGGGTTTGTATCCAAAATCTATAAAGAAGTTACCAAACTCAACATCCAAAAAACAAATAATCCAGTGAAAAAATGGGCAAAAGACATAGACACTTTTCCAAAGAAAACATCCAGATGGCTAACAGACACATGAAAAAATACTCAACATCATTCATCATCAGAGAAATACAAGTCAAGACCACAATGAGATACCACCTCACACCTGTCAGAATGGCTCACATTAACAACTCAGACAGTAACAGATGCTGGCGGGGATGTGGAGAAAGAGGAACCCTTTTGCTCTGCTGGTGGGAATACAAAGTGGTGCATCCACTCTGGAAAACAGTAAAATGATTAAAAATAGAGCTACCCTATGACCCAGCAACTGCACTACTAGCTATTTATCCAAGGGATACAGATGTGCTGTTTTGAAGGGGCACATGCACCCCTATGTTTATAGCAGTACTATCAACAATAGCCAAAGTATGGAAAGAGCCCAAATGTCCATCGACAGATGAATGGATAAAGAAAATATATATGTATCTATGTATGTATGTATATATATACAATGGAATATTACTTGGTGATCAAAAATAATGAATTCTTGCCATTTGCACTAACATGGATGGAGCTAGAGTGTATTATGCTAAGCGAAATAAGTCAATCAGAGAAAGACGAGTATCATGATTTCACTCTTACATGGAATTTAAGATATTAAAAAGATGAACATAAGGGAAGGGAAGGAAAAATAGTATAAAAACAGAGAGGAGACAAACCATAAGAGACTCTTAAATATAGAGAACAAACTGAGAGATGCTGGAGGGGTATTGGGTGGGGGATGGGCTAAATGGGAAAGGGGCATTAGAGGGGACACTGGTTGGGATGAGCATTGGGTGTTATAAGTAAGTGATGAATTACTAGATTCTATTCTTGAAATCATTATTACACCATTTGTTAACTAACTTGGATTTAAATTAAAAAAAGTTTGAAGTCAGAAATCCCAAATGTATTTGCCTACTTTCCTTATTTTCCCCTTGACAGTTAGATTTTTGCCAGAGTATTGGGAAATTCTTTTTTTTTTTTTAATACGATGTCTTTTTTTTTTTTTTTTAATTTTTATTTTTGAGAGAGAGACAGCAGGAACAGGAGAGGGGCAGAGGGAGAGGGAAAGAGAGAATTGAGCCTGACCCTCGGGCTCTGTCTCACGACTGTGAGATCATGACCTGAGCCAAACTCCAGAGTTGGATGCCCAGCTGACTGAGCCACCCAGGCACCCCAAAGGTTGTGGTGCCCACCAGGCATAAAGGTTTTAGAGAAAAAAATATCCTTTCACCCATTTCCTAGCCTCCTAATCCCCCTCCATGAAAGAAATGTTTCTGGCTTTGTGTGAATTCCTCCAGAGATATTTTATGCATATAGGGGCAAAAATGTAAAAACATTATCTTCTACTCCCTACCCACCCTCCCAGTACAAATGCTTAAGCTTCCTTATGGAAGGTAGTAAGAGCCTCATAATAAGAGTCTCCTAGTGCTTTTAATTTCTGGGTGTTTGCTGAATCTATTGACACCCACACCAACAGTAAAAAACGAAATAAACCAAAAAAAAAAAAAAAAACAAAAAAAACAAAAAACCCTTAATCTCCATTTTTTGAGTTGATTTTATGCCTCAAAATTTTCCTTCCAACCCTAGTTGATTTCAGAATTAACTATTTTCAGGCTAACTACTCCTCACTGCCAGCTCCCATTCTATTTACTCTAGGGATTTTTCTACTGAAAAGAAAAAAAAAACAAAACCGTAGTGACTCCCAAAGTAGGAATTTATAACTATTTCCCTAATTGGCTGTGTATGTATACCATTTTTTTTTCTTTCCCATAATCTGCTAGCTATTGTTTGCCCAACACTTAAGGAGTAGGAGGTAGTTGTGTTTTAAAGCAATTAGGTAAGCTGGCAATGACTAGAAAACGATTATTGTAAACCAGTTTCCTCCTTCAAATTAAATTGACTTTATCCAGATTAAATAATTATTTGCTGGATGTCTGGGTGGCTCCGACTTTGGCTCAGGTCATGATCTCGAGGTTCGTGGGTTTGAGCCCCACGTCGGTCTATAGGTTGACAGCTCAGAGCTTGGAGCCTGCTTCCGATTCTGTGTCTTTGTCTCTCTCTGCCCCTTTCCTGCTCATGCTCTGTCTCTCTCTCTCAAAAACAAACATTAAAAAAATTATTTGTGCTACTTGCCTCTTTACTTTTCTGTCTTCCCTAGCAGATAATTAATGGACAGGACTGTGCCCCCAAGACCTATCACAGAAGCCTGTCACATTTTAGGGCTTTGTAAGTGTGCATGAAATGAAAGAATAAACAACTCTATCTACCCAGGTGATTCTAAACAGATCCAGAAAATCTGCATTTTTCTTCTTAAACTTGAGTTACTTGGGAGAAAGATTCTAGAGTGAACTAAATGAGGATCATACTTAATTTCTAGAGGAAGACCTTGTTTAAAAGGCTCTGGACTAACGTTTGGGGTTAGTGCCAATGATTTGGGAAAGATTTGCCTTATATCCCGAGAATGGCAAAGTTTCACAGGCATTAGTCTTTAGTCTTTTCACTTGATCATGGGCATGATTTCTATATTGATGTATTTTTTAAATCCAAATTCATGATATATAACCTGAAAAGGCAATTTTCCCAGTATGTGAATTTGTTTATATCAAAATTTACAGTAGCATAAGAGTTAAATATAGCTATTTATAGGTTATTTATTACAAGCTATAAAAAATATGGTCCAGGAAATCTCCTTACTCTCTCGCAAGTCTACTGGCCTTTTTTTTTTTTTTCCAACGTGTTTTATTTATTTTTGGGACAGAGAGAGACAGAGCATGAGCGGGGGAGGGGCAGAGAGAGAGAGGGAGACACAGAATCGGAAACAGGCTCCAGGCTCCGAGCCATCAGCCCAGAGCCTGACGTGGGGCTCGAACTCACGGTCCGCGAGATCGTGACCTGGCTGAAGCCCGACGCTCAACCGACTGTGCCACCCAGGCGCCCCTACTGGCCTTTTTTTAACTATGAGTCTATAGTACTAGTTTTTTTAAATAACTGTATTATAGAAAATTACATGTACAGAAAGAGACAATGAATCCTCATATTCCTATCCTCCAGCTTCAATAGTTATCAGCTTGCAGATAAACTTGTTTTATCTCTGCCCCACTCATTCCCCCTTCCTACAGGGATATTGGAAGCAAATCCCAAACCATCATTTCATATCATCATTTTATCCATAAATATTTCAGTATGCTTCTCTAAATAATAGGAATTAAAAAAATAATTGACAATGATACATTAGTTTTAACTGTACAACATAGTGATTCAACTTCTCTATACGTTATGCTACGCTCGCCACAAATGTAGCTACCATCTGTCACCATAGGGTGCTGTTACAATATCATTGACCATATTCCCTATGCTGTGACTTTTATTCCCGTGACTTACTCATTTCATAACTGAAAACCTGTACCTCCCACTCTTCACCCATTTTGCCCCTCTCTCCACCCCCTTTTTCTCTGGCAACCATCAGTTTGTTCTCTGTATGTATAGGTCTGATTCTATTTGTTTTGTTTTGTTTATTCTTTGTTTTTTAGACTCCACATATGAGTAAAATTATATGATATATGTTTGTCTTTCTCAGTGTCACTTATTTCACTTAACATAATACCTTCTAGGTCCATCCATATTGTTGGAAATGGCAAGATCTCATCCTGTTTTATGGCTGTGCAAGATTATATCATATATACATATATCACATTTTCCTTATTCATTCATCTATCAGTGGACACTTGGATTGCTTCTATACCTTGGCTATTGTAAATAATGTTGCAATAAATATACAGGTGCGTGTAACTTTTTTTTTTTAAGTTTATTTATTTTTAGAGAGAGCAGAGACATGAGAGCATGAGAGACAGACAGAGCATGAATGGGGGAGGGTCAGAGAGAGAAGGAGACACAGAATCTGAAACAGGCTCCAGGCTCCGAGCTGTCAGCACAGAGCCCGACGCGGGGCTCGAACTCACGGACCGCGAGATCATGACCTGAGTGGAAGTCGGACGCTCAACCGACTGAGCCACCCGGGGGCCCCACATGTAACTTTTTTAAATTGGTGTTTTTATTTCTTTGGGTAAATACCCAGTAGTGAAACTATTGGATTATATGATATTTCTATTTTCATGAAAAATGTTTATTTATTTTTGAGAGGGAGAGAGTGTGCATGTGTGAGCAGAGCAGGGGCAGAGAGAGAGAGAGAGGGGGAGAGAGAGACTCTCAAGCAGGCTCCATGCTCACCATGGAGCCCGAGGAGGGGCTCTGTCCCACGACAGTGAGATCACGACCTAAGCCAAAATGCAGAGTTAGACACTTAACTGACTGAGCCACCCAGGTGCGCCAATATTTCTATTTTTAATTTTTTGAGAAATCTCTGTAGTGTTTTCCACAGTGGCTATATCAATTTACATTGCCACCAATAGTGCATGACGTTTCCTTTTTCTCTATATCCTTGCCAATACTTGTCATTTCTTGTCTTTTTTGTTTGTTTGTTATTGTTTTAGCCATTCTAACAGGTGTGAGGTGATAGCTCATTGTAGTTTTGATTTGCATTTCTCTGATGATGAGATGATTAGATGATTGCATTCTCTGATTTTGAGCATCTTTTCATGTGTCTGTTGGCCATGTGCATATCTTCTTTTGAAAAATGTCTATTCAGGTCCTCTGCCCATTTTTTAACTGGATTTTGCTTTTTTGGTGTTGAGTTGTATAAGTTCTTTATATTTTGAATATTAACCCCTTATCAGATATATCATTTGCAAATATATTCTCTCATTCAGTTGGTTACCTTTTTGTTTTGTTGATGATTTTTTCACTGTGCAAAAGCTTTTTAGTTTGATGTAGTCCCAGGAGTTTATTTTTGCCTTTGTTTCATTACCTTAGGAAACATACCTAGAAAAGTGTTGCTGTATATGGCCAACGTCAGAGAAATTATTGTCCGTGTTCTCTTCTAAGACTTTTAGGTTTCAGGTCTCATATTTTAGTCTTTAAAATCCAGTTTGAGTTTATTTTTGTGTGTGGTGTAACAAAGTGTTCCAGTTTCATTGTTTTGCATGTAGCTGTCCAGTTTTCCCAGCACCATTTGTTGAAGAGACTGCCTCCTTTGTCATGGATAAATTTACCATATAAACCTGGATTTATTTCTGGGCTCTCTATTCTCTTCTATTAATCTATGTGTCTATTTTTGGGCCAATACCATCCTGTTTTAATTACTACAGGTTTGTAGTATATCTTGAAATCTGGAATTTTTATAATTACAGCTTTGTTTTTCTTTATCAAGATGGCTTTGCCTAGGGGCGCCTGGTTGGCTCAGTTAAGCGTCCTACTCTTGGTTTTGACTCAGGTCATGATCTCATGTTTCATGAGTTCGAGCCCCATGTTAGGCTCCGTGCTGACAGTGCAGAGCCTGCTTGGGATTCTTATCTTCCCCTCTCTCTGCTTCTTCCCTGTTCGTGCTTGCTTATGCGCTCTGTCTCATTCTCTCTCTCAAAATAAATAAATCAACTTAAACATTTTTTTAAAAAGATGGCTTTGACTACTTGGGGTCTTTTGTGGTTCCACACAAATTTTAATATTACTTCTGTTTCTGTGAAAAATGCTGTTGGTATTGTGGTGGGGATTGCACTGAATTTGTAGATTGCTTTGGGTAGAATGGGCATTTAAAAACTATTAATTCCTCCAATCAATAAACATGGACTCTCTTTCCATTTTTTGGTATCATCTTCAATTTCTTTCATCAGTGTTTTATAATTTTCAAAAAGTACAAGTCTTTCACCTCCTTGGTTAAGTTTATTCCTAAGTATTTTATTCTTTTTGGTGCAATTGTAAATGGAATTGCTTTCTTAATTTCTGTTACTTTGTTATTAGTGTATAGAAATGCTATCGATTTCTGGGTATTAATTTTGCATCCTACAGCTTTGCTAAATTCATTTATTGCTTCTAGTAGCTTTTTTTTTTTTTTTTGGTGGAGTCTTTAGGGTTTTCTATGTATAATATCATGTCATCTGCAAATAATCAGTTTTATCTCTTCTTTACCAGTAGAGATGTCTCTTATTTCTTTTCCTCTCTGACTTCTATCCCTACAACTACCAACACTATCTTGAATACAAGTGACAAGAGTGGAAATTCTTGTCTTATTCCTATTCCTAGAGGAAAAGCACTCAGTTTTTCACCATTGAGTGTGATGTTAGCTGTGGTTTTTTTTTTTTTTTAATGACCTTTATTATGTTGAGGTATGGTCCCTCTAAACCCACTTTGTTGAAAGTTTTTATCATGAATGGGTGTTGATTTTGTCAACTGCTTTTTCTGCAACGATTGACTTGATCATATGATTTTTACCCTTTATTTTGTTGAATTGGTATATCACACTGGTTGATTTATAAATTGAGCCATTCTTGCATTCCTGGAATAAATCCCACTTAATTGTGGTGAATGATCCTTTTAATGTATTGTTGAATGTGGTTTGCTAATATTTTGTTGAGGATTTTTGAATCTATGTTCAGCAGGGATAGTGTCCTGTAGTTTTCTCTTTTTGTGATGTCTTGTCTGGTTTTAGTATAAGGATAACATTGGCCCTTAGAATGTATTTGCAAGCTTTCCTTCCTCTTCTATTTTTGTGGAATAGTTTGAAGAGAATTGCTATTAAATCTTCTTTAAATGTTTGGTAGCATTCATCTGTGAATCTATCTGTTCTTGGACTTTTATTTTTTGGTGACCAAAAAAATCTTATCTTTTTATGACCAATTCAATTTCTTTACTCATTGGTCTCTTCAGATTTTCTATTTCTTCCTGATTCAGTTTTGGAAGGTTGTATGTTTTTAGGGATTTATTCACATCTTCTATGTTGTCCAATTTGTTTGCATACAATTGTTCATGCTATTCTCTTATAATCCTTTATATGTCTGTGGTGTCAGTTACTTCTCTTTCATTTCTGATTTTATTTATTTGGGTTCTTTCTTTTTTTTTCTTGATGAGTCTGGCTAACAGTTTATCAATTTTGTTTATCTTTCAAAAGAACCAGCTCTTGGTTTCTTTGATTTTATTTTATTTATTTATTTTTTATTTTTTTTTTAGCCTCTAAGTCATTTATTTCTGCTCTGATCTTTATTATTTCCTTCCTTCTACTCACCTTGGGCTTTGTTTGTTCTTTTTCTAGTTCATGTAGGCCTAAGGTTAGATTGTTTATTTGAGCCTTTTTTCTGTTTGTTTCTTGAGGTAGGCCTGTATTATTATATACTTCCCTCTTAGAACTGCTTTCTCTGATTTTGGACCATTTTCATTGGTCAAGATAGACTTTTTACCCCCCCAAAATAATTAAAATTCCTTTTTTATTATTCATGATTTCTTAATATTATAAAATATCTACTTTTCATATTTCCCTGATTGCCATATGTATATTTTACAGTTTCTTTATTTGAATCAAGATCCTTGGGAAGTCCACACATTACAATTGGTTGATCTATCACTTAAAATTCTCTTAATCTATAGCTTTCTATTTAGTCTCCTTTTATTCCTTCAAAATGACCTTTTTTAAAAACAGAAACCAGGTTGTTTGTTCCACTGTTTTTCACATCTAGATTGTGCTGATTGCGTTGCCATGGTGGAGTTAATATGCTCCTCTGCTTTTTTTTTTTTTTATTTAAAATGTTGTAATGTTTATTATTTTTGAGAGAGAGAGAGAGACAAAGCACCATTGTTGGGAGAGGGAGACATAGAATCTGAAGTAGGCTCCAAGCTCTGAGCTGTCAGCACGGAGCCCCACATGGAGCTTGAACCCACAAACTGTGAGATTATGACCTGAGCTGAAGTTGGACACTTAACCAACTGAGCCACCCAGGCACCCCGATTTTTTAATTTAATTTAATTTAATTTAATTTATTTTTTTTGTTTTTTTAAAAAAAAAATTTTTTTTAGCGTTTATTTATTTTTAAGACACAGAGACAGAGCATGAACGGGGGAGGGTCAGAGAGAGGGAGACACAGAATCTGAAACAGGCTCCAGGCTCTGAGCTGTCAGCACAGAGCCCGACGCGGGGCTCGAACTCACAGACTGAGAGATCATGACCTGAGCTGAAGTCGGACACTTAACCGACTGAGCCACCCAGGCGCCCCCCCTTTTTTTTTTTTATTTCAGAGACAGACTGTGAAAGCAGGGGAAAGGGGCAGGGGTGGGGAGAGAGAGAGAGAGAGAGAGAGAGAATCCCAAGCAGGCTCCACACTTAGTGGAGAGGCCCACACAGGGCTCAATCCTACAACCCTGGGATTGACCTGGGATCATGACCCCAAGCTAAAATCAAGAGTCAGATCAACCAACTGAGCCATCCAGACACCCCTCCTCTACTTTTAGTTTCCCTAAATTGTTAGATCTAGGTTTGTTTTTTTTAAGTTTGTTTGTTTATTTGTTTATTTAGAGTGCAAGAGTATGAGCAGGGGAGGGGGAAAGAAAGAGAGAGAGAAACCCAAGCAGGTAACACGTTGTCAGTGTAGAGCCCAATGCAAGGCTCTATTCCATGAGCCCCAAGATCATGATCTGAGCTGAAATCAAGAGTTGGAGGCTTAATGGGCCGAGCCATCTTGATAACAGATTCACTTTTGAATTTTTTCTGCAAGACTTTATTTATTTATTTATTTGGAGAGTGCACACGAACTGGGGGAGGGGTAGAGGGAGAGAGAGACAGAAGATTCCAAGCAGGCTCTGCATTGATAGCAGTGTGTCCAATGCGGGGCTTGAACTCACAAACCATGAAATCATGACCTGATCCAAAGTTCGACGCTCAACCGACTGAGTCACCTAGGTGCCTCAGGAGAGAGAGAATCTTAAGCAGGCTCCAAGCCCAGCACAGAGCCTGAAGCGGGGCTCGACTCAGGACCCTGAGATCATGACCTGAGATGAAATTAAGAGTCAGATGTTTAACCAACTGAACCACCCGGTCACCCTGGCAAGACGTTTTAAAAGGTATTATTGTGGACTTTCATATGAAGGTACATAATGTCTGTTTCACTCTCTGTGATTTAAGCAGCTATTGATAATCAATATGCCTAGATCCATTTGTTTACTAAGGGTTGCAAAATGGTGATTTTTTCCACTGAAGATTTCCTTAATCCTTAAAAAAAATTTTTTAATGTTTATTTATTTTTGAGAGAGAGAGAAAGAGAGAGAGAGAGCATGGCAGAGGGGCAGAGAGATGGAAACACAGAATCCTAAGCAGGCTCCAGGCTCTGAGTTGTCAGCGCAGACACGAGCACACGGGGGCTTGAACTCATAGACCACAAGATCATGACCTGAGCCACCCAGGTGCCCCTCCCCCAATCCTTAAATATTCTTTAAAAATAGTGTTGTTGTTGTTTTTAAAGGTTTTAGTGTATTGTTTCTTAAATATTTGCCATACTTATATACACATTCCCTGACTGCTGGCCATGTAGACTTTCTGAGTTTTCACTCTATAAACACTGATGCGATCACCATTCTTGTACATTTCCTATGCATAACTCATTATTTGCATATCTGGTTATTTCTTCAGAACAGTCTTAGTAGGGGAGGTCCAAGGCATAAACAGCTTTATGGCTTCTTCCTACATACTTAAGTGTCTTCCTCAAAAGCAGCAGTTCATTCCCTCCACTGATAAGAACGCCTAGTTCCTATATATCTTTACCATTCTCACATATTTAATGTGTTTGTATTCCATGTTTTTTATTAAATGTAAATCGTAATGTGTGCATTAGGAATGTATCTACTATAAATACACTAAGAAAATTCAAGGTTTGTTTTTTCATAAAATGCATAGAAGTTAGAAAAAACAGTTGTTCACATATAAGAAAATAAAAAATTAATCTGTAGAAATTTCAAAACTGAAAAATTTTTGAACTCCTTGGTGGGCCTCATGTTTATTCACATTTTTTTTTTCAGGAATTAATTGTAACTATAGACTAGCTTTGTGTGTGTGTGCAATTTAATGTTCTAAAATTTTTGAAGTAATGTTTTTTAAATAAAAGTAAATTTCTGACTATAAATATAATATGCTAATTGCAAATGCTGTTCTGTGGAATACTATCTTAGAAATAATGCCTTGGGTTTTGTGACTCCTATTTTATAATTAAAAAAAATTTATGTTTATTTATTTATTTTTTAATTTTTTTTCAACGTTTATTTATTTTTTTTGGGACAGAGAGAGACAGAGCATGAACGGGGGAGGGGCAGAGAGAGAGGGAGACACAGAATCGGAAACAGGCTCCAGGCTCTGAGCCATCAGCCCAGAGCCTGACGCAGGGCTCGAACTCCCAGACCGCGAGATTGTGACCTGGCTGAAGTCGGACGCTTAACCGACTGCGCCACCCAGGCGCCCCTATGTTTATTTATTTTTGAGAGAGAGAGAGAGAGAGAGAGAGAGAGAAACAGCATGAGCAGGGGAGGGGCAGAGAGAGGGAGACAGAATCCAAAGCAGGGTGCAAGCTCTGAGCTGTCAGCACAGAGCCCGACGTGGGGCTCGAAGTCAGCAATCGTGAGATCATGACTTGAGCTGAAGTTGGTTGCTCAACCGACTGAGCCACCAGGCACTTTGAACCATTTTATAATTTTAAAGTTTCCTTTAACTGGCTATTATAAGGAAAATTGTCTGATCTCCTCCCCTATAAACAAACTTAGGGGTTTTAAGATGTGGCTTCAGAGTTTACCTTTATGATTTACCATATATGTATATCCTTGTGCCTTAGTTTCTTTAGGGCTGATATTCAACTGGGAGGCATTAGGATGGCTATTTCAGTAGGTGAAAGCTGTACCAGTTGTGAAACGTTCTGAACATCATCCCCGAGGATATGAATGTCAACCTGGTAGTTACACCTTCTGACTTTCATTGTGGTCTCAAAGATCCTCATCTGAAATCACAACAGAACCCTTTTTTCACTCTGTACCTATGGAAATTGTCAAACTTTTCCTGCTTAGCAAAATTGCTGAGAGGTGCAAAGTGATAGATACCCTGTGTGGGAAAGTGTCTGCAGTGACTGTGGATATGTGTCAGATCTGCAAGGTGGCAATTTAACCTCTGCAATGGTCATGTGACTTTTAGCAAACGATTTCTTCAAGGATGTACTTCCTTGCATACATGGTCTGGTGTTTTTTAGTCTGTTAGGAAACAAAATTAGTAACTTCACTGCTTAAGATGAGTCTTCCTCAGGGGGCACCTGGGTGGCTCTGTTGGTTAAGTGTCTAACTTCTGCTCAGGTCAGGAGCTCACAGTTTGTGAGTTTGAACTCTGCATCAGGCTGTCTGCTTTCAGCACAGAGTCTGCTTTGGATCTTCTGTTTCCCTCTCTCTGCACTCCTCCCCTGCTCACACATGCTCTCTCTCAAAAATAAATAAACATGAAAAAGATTTAAAAAATTAGTCTTCCTCAGAACTTTGTAATGGGACTTATAGGTATGTTATTATAGGGTTTATTAAAGTCTAAAGTTTGAGGAAATGGTGAAGCATGCATTTAAAAATCAATACTTGGACAAATAATGTATGATTCTACTTATACGAGGTCTCCGAAATAGTCAAACTTAGAGAAGCAGAAAAGAGAATGGTGATTGCCAGGGGACGGGGAGATGGAAGTGGATGTTCAATGGGCATAAAGTTATAGTTATACAACATCTGTGAGTTCTAGAGATCTTCTGTGGGATGTATTGTGTGTAATTAGCAATATGGTGTTGTGCACTTAAAAACTTAAGAGGGTAAGAGTGCCTGGGTACCTCAGCCAGTTGAGCGTGTAACCTCGGCTCATGATCTCATCGTTGGTGGGTTTGGGCCCCACACTGGGATCTGCACTGATTGCTCAGAGCCTGGAGCCTGCTTCAGATTCTGTGTCTCCCTCTCTCTGTCCCTCCCCAGCTTGTGCTCTCTTTCTCTGTCAATAATGAAAAAAAAAAAAACACCTAAAAAAATTGTAAAAAAAGCCTTAAGAGGGCAGTTTTCATGTTAAATGTTCTATAACAGAAATTTTCTTTTTCTTTTTTAAAAAATTTTTAAAAAAATATTTATTCATTTTTTGAGAGACAGAGACAGAGCATAAATAGGGGAGAGGCAGAGAGAGAAGAAGGCACAATCCAAAGCAGCCTTCAGGCTCTGAGCTTTAAGCACAGAGCCCGATGTGGGGCTTAAACTCATGAACTGCAAGATCACGACCTGAGCTGAAGTCAGACGCTTAACCGACTGAGTCACTGAGGTACCCATCTTTTTTCTTTTTTTTAAGTTAAAAAAAAAAATTTTTTTTTCTTTTTAGAGAGAGAGAGTGAGATCACAGGGCAGAGACAGAGAGAGAGAATCTTAGGCAGGCTCCACTCTCAGCATGGAGCCCCACACCCTGGGTTCATGACCTAGGCCGAAATTAAGAGTCAGACACTCAACCAACTGAACCACCCAGGTACCCTTATTGTTTTTTGGGTTTTTTTTGTTTTTGTTTTTTTTAAAGCAAAGGGGCACTGGGAAACTTTTAGAGGTGATGGATGTGTTTATTACCTTGATTTATGGTGATGGTATCATAGGTGCATACATATGTCCAAACATCACGTTGTATACATCAAATATGTGCAGTTTTTTTGTGTATCAATTATACATTAATAAAACTATGAAAAAATCAGTGCTTGTTATAAAAACTGATCAAACCCAAATGTGATCAGCACCTGAGTAAATAGTATTGTACCAAATTCAATTTCCTGGTTGTGAAAATATACAATATTAAGGGGTGCCTGGGTGGCTCAGTCAGTTGAGCCTCTGACTCTTGATTTCGGCTCAGGTCATGATCTCATGGTACATGGGTTCAAGCCCCACATCGGGCTCTACACTGTTAGCAGGGCCTGTTTGGGATTTCCTTTCTCCCTCTCTCTCTGCCCCTCATGTGTGCTCTCTCTCAAAATAAATAAATAAAACTTAAAAAGAAAAAGAAAATGTACTATGTTAAAATAAAAAAAAATGTTTGACATTAAAGTATTAAATATTTTATTTAAATTTTGATAACCATCCTTTCAATCATCTCTTTATGCTATTTACACATCCCTCTTTGCTTCTGTTCCTTTCAGGTAATTAATAACTTTCTGACCTGTGTTTACATATTTCTCTGTGTTTACATGGTTGCATACAATACATGGATTTTTGGTTTATTTCATAAATGTGATTAGTTTATGTTTACTTTCATGAAGGTTGTTATTTTTACTTGAAAATACATTGGGAAAGAAGTCTCTTCAAACAAACTAACTGATACAGAGGGAACTCAGTCCTTTTTTCTTCTTTCTTTTTTTTTTGAGAGAGAGAGCCCTTGCGTGTGAGTGGGGGGGGGGGCAGGGAGAGAGAGAGAGAGACAGACAGACAGACAGAAGGAAGAGAGAGAGACATAGGGTCTTAAGCAAGTTTTAACTTGGTGGGGACTCCGCCGAGAAGCTCAATCTCACAACCCTGGTATCATGACCTGAGCCGAAATCAAGAGTTGGATGCTCAACAAACTGAGCCACCCAGGTGCCCTAGAACTTAGTCCTTTTGGTGGCTTCACAATAGTCAATGTATCACATTTTATTAAACTGTCCCCCTACTGATTGATATCCCGTTGTTTTGCTACTCAAATATTGTTGAAATAAATATCTTACAAATACAGTATATACTTTGGACTGATGCTTTTATGTCTATGGGGTAAATTCTTAGGGGATGGGATTACTAGATTTAAAGAATATGAATTTAAAGAAAACTTTGGGGGCGCCTATCTCTGCACTCAATGTGGAGCCTCCTTGAGATTCTCTCTCTCTCTCTGACTCTCCCCTGTTTTCATTCTCTCTCTCTCTCTAAAAAATAAAAAATAAATAAAACTTTGTTTAGATATTTCCAGACTTCTTTCCAAAATGGCTGCATTATTTTATATTTTCAGCAGTAAAGGATGAGAATACACTTTTCCTTATACCCCTACCAGCAGTAGGTATTTGATTGGTTTATAACTGTTGTGAATTTGATAAATTAGAAGTTATATCCCATTGTTATATTAATTTACATTTCCCTGACAGTTGTCTGCTTGAGCAGGCTTATAAAAGTTTATTGATCATTTGGATTTTTGTGTGTTTGAATTGCTATTCATAGCTGTAGGCCTCTTTCTCCATTGGATTGTTTTTGTCATCTTCTCAATAATTTGAAAAAGCTTCTTGTATATTGCAGATATTAATCACTTATCTTTCATATGTGTTACAATTCTTTCCCCTGAGCTACTTTTTTTGCCTTTTGTCTATGTTTATGGTATTTGCCATATCGCATTACATTTTTTTAATGTTGTGAACTCTATATTTTTCTTCAATGGCTTCTAGGTTTCCTAACTTTTCAAAGAAAAGTCTCCTTAACCCCTAAATTACACATGCATTGTACTCTATTCTTTCTGATGCTTTTGTTACTTTGTTTAGTTGTTTACAATTTTTTAAAGTTGTAGTGCTGATTATTAGGTAATCCCCTCTTTCTTCAAACTCACCCTTCTATATTCTGCTCTGTGCTTCTGCATCTGGGACTCTGCAAATCTTGTTTGAGCTTTGATAGCTGGCTCCCTGCTAGGCTCTGCCAACGGGAGGCAGGACAGGGAGACTGGAAGGATCCAGGAAGAAGAAGGGACTCCCTTATTCTTGTTTGTTTTTGTTCTTGTCAACAGCACTACAACAATGAGTATTCACCCAGGAGCAACTTGCTTCCAGAGCAATATTCCAGTTTGCAGTTTTTCCAAAATGTACACCAGAAGACTTATTGCACCACCACAAAGGCATCAGCCAGTTGGTACCCCCCAGTTCTCTGGAGGTCTCACTTATAGCTCTGAGAGCCCCATCTACAACCTTCTAAATTGTACTAATCCCCACTCCTTCCTTTGTTCTTCCAGCCTTTGGGGATAGTGGCTGCTTCCTTCAGTTTTCCCTCTGATATCTCACATCCTCTTTCTGTGCTCTTATTTCTTGAGTATGTAGTTAATAATTATTTCTATTAAATTCTCTCTATAAAAATAACTGACATGGTTTCTGTCTCCTGACTGGACCCCAGAGGTTGCTGTGGAATATTTCAATTTTTTCCTTCTTTTTTTTCTTTTTTTTGTATGTCATGCTTCTGATGTTAGGAATTTTATGGAGGCCAGTTTCTCATCCCTTCAAATGGCTCACCAATTGTCCTAACAGCATTTATTACCTAATCTATCTTTTTCCTACTGGTTTTGTTTAAAATAGTTTTTGATATAAAAATTTTTAAATTTTTACCAATTCATCCCACCAGATCATTCTTCTTTGTTCTTATGCTTTGAAAAGTCCTTTCCACGTAGGTCAGAAGAATAATCATGTCTATTTTCTTCCCGTGTTCTCGTAATATATCACCTCATTTAGTTTTCAAAGTTTAAAAAATTGAGACCCACTAGAAGAATATTTTTGGCTTTGTCAAGGAATATACATATACATGTTCATATAAAATTGAAACAAAAATTTCACAAAATCATCTTTGTGGCAGTGATTTTCAGAACTCACAAAAAGTCTCTTCTGTTTCTCAGTTCTTACACAGTTAGATACAGTCTGTGTTCTGCCAGAAGGATGTAAGCAGAAGTGCCGTATGTAACTTCTAAGAAGTCTCCCCAGATAGAGAGACCATGTCCTCCTCGTTCATTTCTTTTTGCTTGCTGGCTAAAATGTGGGCATGATGGCTGGAGCTACAGCACTCTTGAACCATGAGGTGACTTTGGGAATGGAGCAATGACAGAGAAGCAGCCTGAATGAGAACTTCCTGGAACAGACACCTCATGCTTAGCCTGCCTACACCTTGATTTTAATGTGAGTAATTAACTTCTCGACTTTAATGTAAGAAATTATTTTTTGTGTGTTTTACTGTGACTCCCAGCCAAACTTAATTCTTGCAAATACACCTTCCATAATTTACACTTCTACCAACAGTATGTGAGAGTGCTGCTTCTCCAGTGTCATCAACAGGTATGTTGTCAAACTTCTGAGTTTTGATAATCTTAAAAATAAGAAAAATAATCTGACTTTTAATTTGCATTTCTCTTATTGTATATCAGGTTTGAAATCTTTTATTTAGGGTGATTTATATTTCTTTTTCTACAAACTCTTTGGAAATAAATATTTTCCTATTAAGTACATGATGTTTTTTATTTGTTTCTAGGAGTTCTTTATATATTAAGAAAATTAATCTTGGGGCGCCTGGGTGGCTTAGTCAGTTGGGTGTCCGACTTCGGCTCAGGTCATGATCCAACGGTTTGTGAGTTCAAGCCCCACGTCAAGCTCTGTGCTGACAGCTCAGAGCCTGGAGCCTGCTTCAGATTCTGTCTCTGTCTCTCTCTGCCCCTCCCCTGCTCTCACTGTGTTTCTCAAAAATAAAATAAAAACATAAAAAAAATTAAAAAAAAAGAAAATTAATCCTTTACTTCCTTTTCCTGTGATATGAGTTGCAAATATTTTTCCAAATTTGTTATTTGCCTTGTAACTTTACTTTTTATTTCCTTTTTTTTTTTTTTTTTTTGGTCTTGCAGAAGATTTCTGAAAGTTTTGGGAAAAGCCTATAATCAAATTTTTGAAACTTTCCCCCCTGGTGTTTAGATTTTAAGTCTTAGGACAAGGTCAAAATCATAAAATAATTTTGTTTTCTGAGACTTTAATGGATTTTTAAAATTTATAGCTTTGAAGATAGTATGTAAAGTATGAACCCAACTTTATCTTTTTCCAAATGGCTTCCTATTTGTGCAAACCATTTATCTTTATACTATTGATAGGAGATATTGACCTTATAAGTACTAAATTCTTGTTTTTATTTGGGTTTATTTCTGGACTTTGTATTTTGTTCCATTGATTTGTCTATTCATATGCCAAAATCCATATTTTAAATTATTGAGGTTTTAGAATATGTTTCTATATTTAATAGGACTGCTCCCTTCTTGCTGCTTTTTTTTTCAAAATTTTCTTGCTATTCTTAGTTGTTGGTTTTTGTTTTTTTTTTTTCATATTCAGATATTAACTAGCCTGTGTAGGTCTAGAAAAAAAAAATTCTGTTGATATATTTTTTGGGATCTCATTCAATTTACCAATAAATTTTGGGAGAATTGACACCTGTAGGATATTGTATATTTTAATCTGATTTCTTATTCAGTATTAGGAATTTTTTATTAAAAATATTTAAAGTTTATTTATTTGTTTTTTAAAGTTTATTGATTTGAGAGAGAGAGCAGGGGAGGGATAGAGAGACAGAGAGAGAGAGAGAGAGAGAGAGAGAGAGAGAGAATGAATCCCAAGCAGCCTCCTTGCTGTCAACACAGAGCCGGATTCAGGGCTTGAACCCATGAATGGTGAGATCATGACCTGAACCAAAATCAAGAGTAGGACACTTAACTGGCTGAGCCACCCAGGTGCCTGGGTACTAGGAATTTTTTTTTAAGTTTATTTATTTATTTTGCGAGAGAGAGAGAGCGCGCGCACACAGGTGAAAGGGGGAGGAGCAGAGAGTGAGAGGGAGAATCTCAAGCAGGTTCTGCACTATCAATGCTCAGCTGAAACCAAGAGTCAGAGGCTCAACTGACTGAGCCACCCAGGTGCCACTCAGTACTAGGAATTTTATCTGTTTTGATTGCTATTGTAAATGGGACTTCCTTTTCCATTCTATTGTCTAACTGGTTATTGTTTGTATATGTGAAATCTATGGATTTCTGAATGTTAATTTTATACTGACTCACTTTTTCTGAATTCTTGTTTGTAGTAGCTTTACAATTGATTTTTTTTTTCCAGGTATACAATCACATCAGTAAATGGAGATGATTTTATTTCCTCATTTCCAATTCTTATGTCTTGAACTGATTTTTGTGGTACAATGGTGGTCGTATTCTGAGCTCTTAGCTTGTGTTCCTCCTTCCTGTCTTTTTCCAAGCTGTCCGCAGTCTTCCTGGCCATCCTATGTGTTGCCCAGTATCTCAATCAATTGCTTTTAAAGTCAGAACTGGTTTCTTGTTACTTTCCTACCTAGGAGACCTAACTAAAAGTTTCATTTTGCACAATGATACATTGTCAATAACAACATTTGTTGCCATTTATTGCCCTTTAAAATATACCAGGCAAGGACACCTGGATGGCTCAAGTCATGATCTCACAGTTGGGGACTTTGAGCCCCGCATGGAGCTCTGTGCTGACAGCTCAGAGCCTGGAGCCTGCTTCAGATGCTGTGTCTCCCTCTCTCTCTGCCCCTCCCCTGCTCACGCTCTGTCTCTCTCTCTGTCCTTCAAAAATAAATACACATTTAAAAAAATTAAAAATAGATATACCAGGTAGTTACCTGAGTAATTTGCATATATCCTATAAGTCAATTCCTAGAGAATATATTTTGAATTTTTGTCTCTGGTTTAGCACCAGATTTGAAGTTCTCCTTTTCAGCTTTCTTCAAAAAGTCTCTGATTTTTGTGTGTTAGCAGTAACTTTGAAACATAAGGTAAGAGTTTAATATGTTTATGCTTTTATTATTTGCCTCAACATTATAAAATCAAGTTTATTAAACTTTTTTTTTTTTTAAGGAGTGGTACCCTATTTCCAAAGCAAACATTAACTGGAAGTCTGGTATAAAAAACAGAGAACCTGAAACGGTTATACAAATTGTGTAGAAGTTACTTAATCTCGGCTTTTGTGATGTGTCTGAGCATAGACAAAAAAAGAGAGGTTGTTCAGATTAAATACAAATATTTCTGGACACAGATCTTCGTGTCCCATATGAATTGAATTGTGTCCCTCCGAAAAGACATGTAGAAGTCCTAACCCCCAAGCAACCCAGAAGGTGATCTTATTCGGAAACAGAGTCTTTACAGAAGTAATCAAGTTAAAAATGAGGTCATCAGAGAGGGCCCTAATCCAATATGATTGGTGTCCTTATAAAAGAGGAAATTTGGACACAGACACAGATACACATAGAAGGAAGATAGTGTGAAGACACAGAGAAATCATCTACAACCCACTTAGAATTCATCTAAGACCACTAGAAGCTAGGAGAGAGGCATGGAGCAGTCTCCCTCAGAGCCCTCGGGAAGAACCGGCCCTGCCAAACCATGATGTCAGACTTCTAGCCTCCCAAATTAATACATTTCTGTTGTTTAAGCCATCAAATTTGTGGCACTTGGTTACAGAAGCCCCAGGAAACTAATACTGTAGTTTCTGTGGCCAATTGGACAGAATTTTGAAAATGAAATATACCACGGATTCTAGAATGCATGTTCACTGTATGTGTTTTTTTGGCGTCGGTCCAAGACCTTGATTAGTTATATTATTGTTATTTATCAAAGGTCCGTTCTGGCTGGGATAAGCAGATGATCCTTGCAGTTGCTGAGTTCATCACTTAGAGTTGGAAAAGCTAAAATACATTAAAATACATATGGACAAAATAAATACAATGGATAAAATACATTATCCTAATGTATATATTTTTCATGTCTTTAACCAGGGGTTGGAAACTGGCAACCGACTTGTAAGTATTTTGTTTGGCCTACACAGTGTTTTGTTGTTGTTGTTGTTGTTGTTTTAGGTTTTATTTTTAAGTAATCTCCACACCCAACATGGGGCTCAGATTCACAACCCCAAAATCAAGAGTTGCATGCTCTACTGACTGGGCCAGCCAGACACCCCAGTGTTTTACAAACAGGAAACAATGTTCTTGTTCACCAGTATTTAAAGATCATACTTCTTACAGGGGCACCTGGGTGGCTGAGTCAGTTAAGTGTCTGACTTCAGCTCAGGTCATGATCTTAGAGTTCGTGGGTTTGAGCCCCACATCATGCTCTGTGCTGACAGCTCAGAGCCTGGAGCCTGCTTTGGATTCTGTGTCTCTCTCTGTCTTTGCCCCTCTCCTGCTTGTGGTCTGTCTCTCTCTCTCTCAAAAATAAATAAAAACATTAAACATTTTCAAAAAAAAGGTAATATTTCTCATAAAAATTTCTGGATTTCTGTTTTCCTTTATTCTTGAACATGAGATTTGCATTTCCTCATGGTAATAGTTGGCTGAAGACTGGCTACTTCCTTTAGCCAGGCCAAGCACTTCCATCAGCTACATCACCACCAGCGCCACTTTGCTACAGGCAAAGAAGCAAGGGTGGCTGGAGTAGAGTGAAAACGGAAAGTCGTTGGAGTGCCCAGAGGTTCAGTAATAAGTCAGAATATGGCAGATCTTGAGGCCATGATAAGGACTCTGGATTTATTCCAAGTGAAGTGGGGAATTAATGAGGGGTTTTGAGCAAAAGAGTGACCTGATCTGAGATTTGAAATTAATCACACAGCTACTCTGCTGATATTAGAATGTAAGGGGAAGACACGAGAATGCAATAGTGGAAATGGCAAACCTGTTCAGAGGTTTTCTATAATGATCATGAGATGCCTTGGACCATAATGATAGCAAGGGAAGTGATGTTAAGTGGTGGAAACACTTGATGTCAACAGAATCACCTGATGAATTAGATGTGTGATGTGGGAGAAAGAAGACTTTCTTTGGGTTTTTAGCCTGAGTAACTAGAGGGGTGAAGTTGCTATTTGAGATGAAGAAGCTGTAATAGGAATAAGTTTCAGGGGGAAAATAGGGAGATCCATTTTGGACATGTTCACCTTGAGATGTATATAGGATGTTCAAAGGAAATGTTGAAAAAGCTGTTAGCCAGGAATCTGAAGTTTAGGGGACATGTCTGGCTAGCAATAAATCTTTCCTCTTCTGATCCAGTCTCATAACTTTTAATGTCATGTAATACCATATAATGCTGCTGACTCCCAAATGTTTATGATGGATTCAAGGCAGATTGTGTGGCTCTGCTGCCAGGGAAGGGAAAGGTGGGTATTTGAGTCAGCTTTGTCTCTGATCTTAGAACAGGAATGGTTTTAGTCCCTGCGTTTGAGTCTCTGCTCATAAACTGAGGCTCATATGATTGTCAATTTTACTGTTTTATATCTGGTAAGCTGTAGAGGCAAATTTGGATCAAGGTCTCAGGTCCACACCTGGGGTTCTTTTCTCCACTCCACCAGCCAGTCTTTGGCAAGGCTATCTTTCAAAGAACCACTCTCCTTGCTTTCTCAACCCGTTCTAGGCATTCAATTTCTCCCTTAGCTTCCCTGGGCCCACTTAATTTCAGCAGTAGGAATCTTAGTGCTGAGCTATTGAAATATGAGGGAAAATCCTCGACTGAGACTGTTAGGTTCCAGCTACTAGGTGTACTTTGCCCTTGGTCAAGTGATTCTTAACTTCCATCCAGGTTAACGTCCTCAGAAATTCTGTGGTTCTAGCTGCTTGAAACTTTTCCCTTTCCCAATTCAGTTCAACTTCTGTTCTTTGAATGTGGCTGCAGGTCTGAGGAATCGTGGTCTAGCGAAGGGAGAAAAGGCATGCTCTCAGGCAGCTGTAACTAGGATGACACCCCCCAACATGCACGCCCAGCAAGTTCAGGGCTGGACTTGGGGCCAAGCTTTGTCCCCGGATCCTGCGCTTTCCTCCCTGGGCTTCCCGGAGAGCGGGGGGCTTCCGGCGGGCCCCCTCCTCCCGGGGGCGGGGCCTACCTCACCCACTCCCGCCTCCCCGGCTGCGCGCGGCTGCGGGCCGCGGTCACGTGAGCGCGGCGCGGCGGGGGAGGGGCCCTGATTTCCGGGCGGCGGAAGGAGACGCGGCCGCGTGAGGACGAGGCGATTTGAAAACACGCTCCGGGAGCTAGAGGCTGAGGCCGGTGGCGCACGCCGTCGCCTCGTGGGCTTCTGTTCGGACGCTCCTCTCCTCTGTCTCCGCGCCCCGGTCCCGGCGGGCCTTCAGGTGAGCGGCCGCCGCCCGTCGGGCCGGGCCCTCCCGGGGCGTGGGACGGCGCGCGGGGCCGTCGCCCCCCAGCCCGCGCCCCAG
>NW_024412401.1:25896330-25977235 GCF_014898765.1 Herpailurus yagouaroundi | reverse complement strand
TGGGACGGCGCGCGGGGCCGTCGCCCCCCGGTCCGCGGCCCAGGCGGGCCGGGCTGGCTGTGGCCGGTCTGCGCGTCCGGAGGCTGTCCCGCGGCGCCGCGGCGGAGCAGGGCCTGGGTGCGGAGCTGGGCTGTGCGGGGGCGGGGCGCCCCGCGGGCGTTTGAAGCGCCTCAAGTGACTGGGCGGGTTCGCGCGGTTTCGCGTCCCGGAGACTTTTTAGGCCGGGGTGTGTAGGTTGGGCCCCACTTCCCCGACTGTGGCCCTGATCGCCGTCCGTGGGAGTAGAACGCACGGCAGTTTTACAGCCCGCCGGCTCTTCACTTGTGGGATGCTGGACCGAAGTGGGGCAGTGGGGATGAGTGGGCGTCTCCTACTCGGCCCCGTCGCCGTCCAGGTGTGGGGGTTTAGCAGTCTTGGCGGAGCAGAGTGGGTTCGGCGGCTGTCTGGAGGCGCCCCTGTGTGGGGCATTTACTTTCTGGGAAGTCTGGTGTCTCCGATTGTCCCCCTCAGGAGAGTTGGGAGGAACTCGTGAGAGTAAGGGGTTGGCGGGGAAATTACCAAAGGTCGACTGCAGTGTGCATTTTTATTTATCTATCTTTTGGAAAAGAAGCTGGAAATTAAGGTGGTAGACAAAGTAGCTGAAATTCGATTAGGTCGAAATTCTGACACGCTGGAATCTTCCTTTTGTTGAAATTAGAAGACCTGCAACTGGAATGTATGAAATTCACTTCTAAAACTTTAGGGGCTCACCCGCGTAGGAGGTCCAGTGATGTGAGATTTCAACCCCTGACGCTTGAGTTTCTAGCTACTATTTATTCAGTGTTGGCTGCTGTAAAAGTGGCTTATTCAGAATATTTGCTGTGCTATGAAAATCTTTATTTTTGTTTTATTTACTTATTTTTAAAGATTTAATTTTATGTAATCTTCACACCCATGATGGGGCTTGAAATTGGAACCCTGAGATCCAGGATCCAGAGTTATATGCTCTACCGACTAAGCCAGCCAGGTGCCCTTGAAAATCTTTATTTAACTTATTTAAAAAAAAAAAAAAGTTTTTTAAAAAGTTTATTTACTTTGAGAGAGGGAGAGATAGCGTAAGCAGGTGTGGGGCCGAGAGAGAGAGAGAGAGAGAGAGAGAGAGAGAGAGAGAGAGGGAGAGGGAGGGAGAGAATATGAGAATGAGAATTTCAAGCAGACTCCCTGCTGATAGTGAAGCTTGAACTCACAAACCTGAGATCATTACCTAAGTGGAAATCAAGAGTCAGAGGCTTAACTGACTGGGCCACCCAGGCATCCCCTTTATTATTTTTTTTAAGTTTATTTATTTTGAGAGAGAGAGAGAGACAGAATCCCAAGCATTCTCCGAGCTGCCAGTGTGGAGCCCATTGTGGGACTTGATCCCATGAGCAGCCAAAATCCAGAGTCTGAGCTTAACTGACTGAGCCAGCCAGGTGCCCCTGAAAATCTTTATTTTATTTTAGTTTTTAATTTTTTTTAACGTTTATTTATTTTTGAGACAGAGAGAGACAGAACATGAACGGGGGAGGGTCAGAGAGAGAGAGGGAGACACAGAATCTGAAACAGGCTCCAGGCTCCGAGCTGTCAGCACAGAGCCCGACGCGGGGCTCGAACTCACGAACTGCGAGATCATGACCTGAGCCAAAGTCGGATGCTTAACCGACTGAGCCACCCAGGTGCCCCTGAAAATCTTTGTTTCAATGTGAAAGTAACAAATTGGTAATAGGACTTTAAAAATTCCTAGTATATAAATGGTCTTTGTGTACCATAAAATAATATTACTAGCTTTAAAAGTCAAGGAAGGGCCATCAGCCCTCTTAGTTTCTAATAGGAAATTACTGTGACTAATATAAAGTGATGCATAATATGGTATAAGCTTGACCGACTGTATGTTGGACACAGGTCAGGTAGTTAGTGGCTAAAGATAGCCCAGAGGATTGTTGAGTGGGGGTTAATTCATTTTTTGTCACATACCATTTATTTTCATCTCTAGTACTAGCTAATAATAAAATTGTAGGGAAAGTTCACAAAGAGTGCTTACTTAATTAAAAACTTTTTGTATTAAAAGAGGCCAGGTGAGGGGCACCTGGGTGGCTCAGTTATTTGAGCGCCCGACTTCAGCTCAGGTCATGATCTCTTGGTCCATGAGTTCAAGCCCAACTTTGGGCTCTGTGCTGACAGCCTGGAGCCTGCTTTGGATTTTGTTTCTCTCTCTCTGCCCCTCCCCACTTGTGCGTGCCCTCCCCCTCCCTCCCTCCCTCCCTCCCTCTCTCTCCCTCCCCCCCTTCTCCCCCTCTCAAAAAACTAAATATTTAAAAAAAATTTTTTTTAAATAAAAAGGCCAGGTGAGTATTCTTTTTAGGTTTTGCTTATCTGTTTTTTAAAACTAGAATAACTAGAGGTGTGGGTGGGGTGAAAACTTGGAATTGGTATAAATGAAATAAGCCATTTTGCCACTCAGGTTTCCAGTCCTCACCTTAATTCCAGTATGTGTAACATAAAGCTGATTTTGCAGAGCTCTGTTTTGTAAGTCCCTCTTCAACTCCCTAACACAGGACTGACAAATCTTTCTAAGGCTCATCTTTAATTTAGTACCACCTTCCTCACTTGGTTTTGTGAGAATTGAATGCCGGTTTACATAATGTGTCTCATATTGTGCTTGATAATGTTCTGGTCCTAAGAGTTTGAGGAAAATGTACGTGTTGTTATACATATTGAACAGTGCCAGGTGCAGTTCTCAGTGTTTTACAAATAGGAACTCATTTGCTCCTTATTAATCCTATCCTGTAACAATTATATGAGGTAAGTATTATTATCATCCCTGTTTTGATAAAACAGATAAAAACTGAGGCACAGTTTTAACTACAGCTAGAAAGTGGCAGTCTGAATAAGAACTGAATCAGTCTGGCTCTAGAATCTGCTTTTAACCTATGTTGCCGAATCCTACCTAGCTTAAGGGGCTCTAATGTGGTAAAACCTTGCAATCATGTGAATTTGGGTGTAATGTTATAGGGGATTGGCTTCTGGATTCCTGGAACTTGAGCTGCTTGGTCTTGCACAAGCCATTTTATTTCACAATAATGTAAACCTTCATTTTATTCACATTTTTTGTGAAGTCACATTGTGACTTCTAAAAACATTTCTGGACATAGCATAGTTATGATAGACGAGATGTTTTTTTTTTTTTAATTTTTTTTAACTTTTTTTAAATTTATTTTTGAGACAGAGACAGAGCATGAACGGGGGAGGGGCAGAGAGAGAGGGAGACACAGAATCGGAAACAGGCTCCAGGCTCTGAGCCATCAGCCCAGAGCCCGATGTGGGGCTCGAACTCACGGACCGCGAGATCGTGACCTGAGCTGAAGTCGGACGTTTAACCGACTGCGCCACCCAGGTGCCCCTAGATGAGATGTTTTATTTCAGAGGTACTTACCTGTTCTAGTGGGTGTATAGTGGTGAGCAGAATTCATTATTTTTGTAGCATGTGGAAAAGTTTTCAAGAAGGGTTGAGCTGATTCCAGGTATAGGAGGCTATATTTTAGATAGATGTTAGCTTATGAGAAGATAAAGCTGGAGGGGAAGTTAGGAAGGACGTGAAATGTCAAGCTATGGAGTTTTTACTGTAAGGGAGTGGAGGAACAGCTGAAAACTCCTGAGCCAGATCTGTGTTTAGAAAGAGCTCTCTCGTGATTCTAGCAAATGGACTGGGGAGTAGACACTAGAAACGAAGCAAGCATACTGATGGGGAAACTAATAACAGTCTGGGGTAGAAGTAAAGGATTTAAGAGGTGTCCTGGGAATGGGTAGGAGGCACAGATCAGAATTTTTGTGTGGGAAGTTTTGGATGTAAACTGAAAGAATGATGAAGAGGGGGAAGTACAAAATGATATATTTGTGCCCAGGTTATGTATTACAACAGTGGCCTAGCTGGTCTTTGTTCCTTACTCCTCTGTTATACTATACTCCCTTTTATACTGCTTTTATTTCCTGGTTTGGATACTGTTTTCTGTTTAGTCTGAACCTATCCTGGTGTTCAAAATGCTGATACTTCATTTTTGCCCATACCAGGCTTATTCTCTACCTCTGAATCATATGGTGTTTTCCTTACTCAATGAAATGCCCATTAACTCTCCTTGCTACCTATCTCTGAATCTTACACATTTTTCAAGCACCAGTTTAGATTCATGAAACCTTTTCTGGCTGTTAAAGGCTGCGTTAGATAAAAACATTAGTCTTCAGACTTAGTTTTGTTTCATTAGTAGAGGTTCCTCAGGGACTTTGGGGGGCCAGGAACAGATATAAGGTATATTTAGCAATCTGTGTGCCACCCCCTCCCCCAGCCACCCACCCCAAACCTGGACCTGGTTATTTCAAAAGGTTTCCATTCCACAGCTAAAAACACTTGACAGATTTGTGGCAGGGTTGTTGCCTTATTGTTGGTGACTTCTCTTTATATGTGTCTTGACTAAGGTGTACCTGTTGGTAAAGGTATTCTCCATTTAATACTTTGATCCTGTGGCACAGTCACTGTTGGCCTTGATTCTTGATTAGCTTTGAAATAAATTTTAGAGTAATATAAATGTTGGAAAATACCTTCTTTATTCTTTTATAGGTTATTTTCTTTATCCATTTTTAAAATTCTTTTCATTATAGCACTCAAGAATGACCAAAAAAAGAAAACGCCAAGATGATTTTCAAAAAGTAAAACTAAAAGTGGGTAAAAAGAAACCCAAATTAGAAAATGCTACTGTTACAAACTTTAAAACGAAGACTATACATCTGCCTGAGCAACTCAAAGAAGATGGATCTCTTCCAACGAACAATAGAAAACTTAATATAAAGGTAAATCATAAATACTGTTTTGATAAAGTAAGATTTTTCTTTGAAATCATCTAGAATGTTTTTTGTGAAAAGTAGTATTGATTCTCAGGGTTTATTGACGGCTTACGTTCGGAGTTTGTCCATTAATCAAATCTGAGTTGCCACTGCAGCTTTCCCATCTCCTCCAGAAAGACTTGCTCATCTAAACGCACAGTGATTTCTGTTATATACCTATTTGATGTGTTAATATATGATCTGGAAGAAATTCTGTTTAACTTTTCAATGTAACAAGTTTTTGATGTGACAATTTTCTAGCTGTTTTTATAGCTCATGAAGATCTTTTCTTACTGATTTTTTTTTTTTTTTTTTAAGAGAGAAAGTATACGAACTGGGGGGAGGGAGGGAGAATCTTAAGCAGGCTCCTCACCCAGTGCAGAGCCCGAAGATCTTGTCTTACTCATTTTGAACCCACATAACTTACAGGTTCTCAGTAAATGTGTGAAGTTAATTCAAGTTTGAGCAATAGTTTTGTTTAAAATTTTAACGGCTTTATTGAAATGTAATTTATGCATAATAAAATCAACCCATTTAAAGTGTGCAATTCTGTAACTTTTAATGTATTTATAGTTATGCTATTATCCCCACAATCTAATTTTAGAACAGTTTTATCATGCCAGAAAGAAACCCTATATCTATTACAGGTCACTCCCCATTCTTCTCCCCTAGCTCTAGGCAGCCATTAATCTGCTTTTTGTCTGTGTAGATATGCTTATTCTGGTCATTTCATATAAATGGAATAATATGATATGTGGTCTTTCGTTACTGGTCTTTTAGTTAATATGTTTTTGAGGTTCATCTGTGTTACAGCGTATCTGTGAGAACAGTACTTCATTTCTCTGTACTGTTGAATAGAATTTCAGTGCATGGTTAATGTCACATTTTATCACTGATCAGTCGATGGACATTTGGTTGCCACTTTTTGACTCCCATGTGTAAAGCTGTTGTGAGCATTTGTGAACCAGTTTTTGTGAAGATCAACATTTTCTAGTTTTGCTTTTAAGTTCTGAAGTTAAATAAAATTGAAAAGGTACTTGAAGTTACTTTTTTTTCCCCCACAGATGGTATAAAGTATTCCACAAATAAAATTGTCAAATGTTATACTCAGAATACACACATATCCTGAAAGACTATTTAAAATAAGGAGAATGCATTTGTTAAATTAAGAGTATATAAACGTACCTACCATATGTTTGGTACATAGTAGGTTTTTCAGTAGTGATGATGATTGTTGTCACTTTAAATGATAGCCTACATGCAGGTTAATTTCAGAAAGAAGATTCTGACCAAGAGTTATGTAATGTTTTTATTAAGCTAAATATATTTTATTTTATTTTATTTTTTATTTATTTTTTTTTTTTTAATTTTTTTTTTCAAACGTTTATTTATTTTTGGGACAGAGAGAGACAGAGCATGAACGGGGGAGGGGCAGAGAGAGAGGGAGACACAGAATCTGAAACAGGCTCCAGGCTCTGAGCCATCAGCCCAGAGCCCGACGCGGGGCTCGAACTCACGGACCGCGAGATCGTGACCTGGCTGAAGTCGGACGCCCAACCGACTGCGCCACCCAGGCGCCCCTAAGCTAAATATATTTTAAAGATAAAACAATCTTAGTAAAAGCTAAATAACATTTCAAAAATACTTACTGAAGTAGTTTCCTCAAGGAGAGTTAATTTATTAGCATAGTTTTAGTTAGCATGTTTATTTGAAAATGTTATAATATAGCTAAATCCTGTATTTTTATTTTTAGGATTTGCTGTCACAGATGCATCACTACAATGCTGGGGTTAAACAAAGTGCTCTTCTTGGACTTAAAGACCTTTTGTCTCAATACCCATTTATAATTGATGCACACCTTTCAAACATATTAAGTGAAGTGACTGCTGTGTTTACAGATAAAGATGCTAATGTACGATTAGCAGCAGTTCAACTTCTTCAATTCCTGGCCCCCAAAATACGAGCTGAACAAATTTCTCCATTTTTTCCTTTGGTAAGTGCCCATCTCTCTAGTGCCATGACTCACATTACTGAAGGAATTCAGGAGGACTCTTTAAAAGTTTTGGACATTCTGCTGGAACAGTACCCAGCCTTAATTACTGGCCGTAGCAGTATATTGCTTAAGAATTTTGTAGAACTTATTTCTCATCAGCAGCTGTCCAAAGGACTGGTAAATAGAGACAGATCCCAGTCCTGGATACTTTCTGTAAATCCTAATCGGAGACTCACTTCTCAGCAGTGGAGGCTGAAAGTCTTAGTGAGACTCAGTAAATTCCTTCAGGCCTTGGCAGATGGATCCAGTAGGTTGAGAGAAAGTGAAGGACTTCAGGAACAAAAAGAAAATCCCCATGCCACTAGCAACTCCATTTTTATCAACTGGAAGGAACATGCCAACGACCAGCAGCACATCCAGGTTTATGAAAATGGGGGTTCACAGCCAAATGTCAGTTCACAGTTCAGGCTACGGTAAGAAGGATTTCAGTTATGTCCACACTCAGTTTTCCTATATTGAATTTTAACTGCTGATCATTGATGGCTAATTGTGGGGAGACATGAAGTTGTCTTTTATAGTTTTCATATAGTTACTCATGATTTGATTTTATTTACTGATGGGAGGAGTCATCTGAAAGTATTAATTTGTTCATTTCTTACAAAGCCTAATGAGAAATAAAACTTGATGGTCTTTTTTGGCTTTGTCATCTTAGAATTTTATTTTCTTACTAGTCTTGATCAATGTAATTGTCAATTCAGGGAACTTCATTTTACTGGTACTTTACATTTAAGATTTAAATTAAACAGGGAGTGATATTTTTTAATCATTAATTTTTATTTTTCATTCTTACCTTTCCTTATTAGGTACCTGGTTGGAGGACTAGGCAGTGTGGATGAAGGCCTGTCATCTACTGAAAACTTGAAAGGATTTATTGAGATAATAATTCCATTGCTAATTGAATGCTGGATTGAAGCTGTGCCTCCACAGCTAGCTGCTTCTGTTGGAAATGGTATAGAAAGAGAACCTCTGCAGGTTATGCAGCAAGTTCTTAATATTATTTCCCTTCTGTGGAAACTCTCCAAACAACATGATGAAACTCATAAATTGGTGAGAACTTAATGGATTCTTTATTTTCTAAGTAATGCCTCTTATCATAAATGGGCAGGTTAGAAATTTACTAATTGATTGCTACTAATTGATTATGCATTTTCCAAAATAATTCTAGTGGTGTAACTATAAGCTTGTTTCTTATTTTAGCCCCAAAATGCAAGTTAAGATAGTCTTGTGAGATGATTCTGAAATTTGTTTGTTTGTTTATTTAAGACAGCACAAGTGGGAGAGAGGGGCAGAAAGATTTTTTTTTGCGCGCACACGAGGGGGGGTGGGGGGGAGGGAGAATATCTTAAATAGGCTCCATGCTCAGCTTGATCCTGTGGCCCTGGGATCCTGACCTGAGCTGAAATCAAGAGGCAAGATGCTCAACTGACTGAGCCACTCGTGTGCCCCACTCTGAATATTTTTAATTTAAGTGAAATGTGTAACTGAATGAGCTTGTTTTCATTTGCTTTTATTAGATGTAATCACAGTAGTGTTACCATGTATTGTTTATGGCAGATTGATTACGTAGGAGCATTCTAGTTTCTGGAGGCCTCTTATGGGATTAAAAAAGTTGCTTATTAAGGAGTTTCTTCCAGTGTATGCCACATTGTCAATTTTAGCAGAAATGGACCACAGTGAAGATCTTATAACTAACCTGTGATTTAGAGAAGAAATTACTTACAGACTTGATTAGTGCATGCTGTTTTGTTTTCTCTTGGCAAGGGATATAAGATCAGAACACATTTCTAAAAGTCACCTTCCACTGTAGGTAAGCTGTAGTTCTAGGTATGGTCTGCGTGAAATTAACCTAAGATTCTAAGTTGTGTAGTAGTTTTTTACTAGAAAAGATGATAGTAAAGACGAGTTTCGTGATGATTTATCTGCTGTGTGGGGGAGAGTTGAATATTGGCAGCCTTTTTGAAGAGCTGTGGTATAGAGAATATAATGTATAGTCCATGGTGTAAGTAAGGAAGAACAAGATCTGAGATTAATTGGTATTAAATTAATATGATAGCACACCTAGAGGGCAGCTGCAGGAACAATACTTTAAAGCTTAAAGTATCTGGTTTATAGAATTTCTGCAAGGATTTTTGACTAGGCAGGTGTGAATCTTTGAAGTTGCCTGCACGTGTACAAAACTGACAAGGCAGTTTTTTGGTTTTGTTCAATTTTTATTTCAAGCTGGAATTTAGAATGAGTTAATAGACTCCATAAAATAAGATGAAGGATAAACTAAAAAGAGTATTCAATGATCCTGAAAAGCATTGTGGAATCATACTAAGGTGTGTGTTTCTTGTAAGAGCTTGCTCTAGCACTATTAACCCATTATCCATCATCTGTAGGGTTGTTACATGAATTGCTTTTTCAAATAGGATGGTATTTTATTGACTACAGTTTTGAGCCTGTCTCATGATTCATTGCATACATTGGCAAGAAATTGATCAGGGTTGGGGGTAGAGTGTATAATTTTATGAAAGCAAAGCTTACTGTCCTTTATGGCAATTAACCTATGGTGTAAGCTAGTGACTAACAATGCATACAGGTTTTTGGAAAAGCATGTTATTTGCATTCTTGAATGGATTTATCTGAAGCTGGGATAGAAAGTAAAAGTCACGATATCAACATAAACCTTAAGTACCAGTCTTTCCTTCATTTTTAGAAAACTAAGAAAAATTCTAAGCATTTTGGTGTTTGGTGACACACAGGCACTAATTGTTAATCCTTTAGTAATAGTGTTTGTAACCAGATAGAATGGTAGGACCAAATGCAAATTCATTAATTATGCTAATTTTATATTATGCACTATTGTTCAGATAATACTGTGAAGAGATCTAAACACTGCTTTAATTTTATGGATATTTCAAGTTGTATGCCTTAGAACTATTCTGTGCTATTATAATATGACTGTTTATTAACAGTTCATTAACGTAGGACACTATATTCAGAAGACTATTTTGTATAGATTGTTGAACGCTATGTAGAATACTGAACTGGGATACTATTTAAAATTCAAATAAATTGAAGAAAGTTTAATTCGAATAGAAATAGTATTTAAAAGCATACACTGGTAGAATTCTCTAATTTACCTTGGCAAATTGGTTATGTTGAATTGTAATAACTGGATAAGATAAGATCTATTATTTAAAAAAATTTTTTTAATGTTTATTTTTGAGAGAAAGAGCATGAGCGGGGGAGGGGCAGAGAGGGAGACACAGAATCTGAAGCAGGCTCCAGGCTCTGAGCTATCAGCACAGAGCCCGGTGGGGAGCTTGAACCCATGGACCACAAGATCGTGACATGAGCTGAAGTCAGAGCTTAACTGACTGAGCCATTCCAGGCACCCCAAGATTCATTATTTTAGAGACAAAGCATGAATATGTATGCGAGCTGTACAAGGTGACATTAAAATGCATTAATTTATTTTTTGTTACCATTATGTTTGTCTCACTCATCTTCAGTTATAGCTTAGTAGTTAAGATACTGGATAACCTATAACAGCTCAAACTTTAAAAGAGGAATGAAATGGCATTCCTTGGTCTTAAATGCAAATTGTGTCCCACAACCTAAATTGTAGCTCTTTTCTCTCAGAAAATGTGAAGGTCTTCTGGAGCACCTGGGTGGTTCAGTTGGTTTAGCATCTGACTCTTGATTTCGGCTCAGGTCATGATCCTAGGGTCATGAGATTGAGCCCCGCATTGGGCTCCATGTTGAGAGTGGAGCCTGCTTAAGATTCTTTATCTTTCCCTCTGCCCTTCTACCCTGCTTGTGCGTGTACTGGCTCGCTCTATAAAATTAAAGAAAAGGCGGGGGAGAGGGGGCACCTGGGTGGCTCAGTTGGCTGAGGGTCCTTCTTTGGTTCGGGTCATGATCTCACGGTTTGTGGGTTTGAGCCCCATGTCGGGCTCTGTGCTGACAGCTCAGAGCCAGGAGCCTGCTTCGGATTCTGTGTCTTCCTGTCTCTCTGTCCCTCCCCCACTCACGCTCTGACTCTCTCACTCAAAAATAAATATACATTAAAAAAAATTTAACAGGGGCGCCTGGGTGGCGCAGTCGGTTAAGCGTCCGACTTCAGCCAGGTCACGATCTCGCGGTCCATGGGTTCGAGCCCCGCGTCAGGCTCTGGGCTGATGGCTCAGAGCCTGGAGCCTGTTTCCGATTCTGTGTCTCCCTCTCTCTCTGCCCCTCCCTCGTTCATGCTCTGTCTCTCTCTGTCCCAAAAATAAATAAAAAACGTTGAAAAAAAATTAAAAAAAAAAAATTTAACAGAAAAAATGTATAGGGCTTCTATTGATAAATTGGCATCTAGATTAGGTGCAGCCTTGGGACACTTGCTTGCTTTTAGGTTTTGCTAAATGTATTTATTTGCTGCATAGTTGAGAAACTTCATTTTAATCCAGGTTTTATTATTTATTAAAGTTTATTTATTTAGAGACAGTGTGCACACATGCATGAGCAGGGAAAGGGCAGAGTGAGAGGGAGAGAGAGAATCCCAGTCAGACTCCATGCTTAGCATGGAGCCTGACATGGGGCTTGACTGTGAGATCGTGTCCTGAGCTGAAATCACAAATCGGATGTTCAACCAGCTGAGCCACCCAGGTGCCCCTTAGCTTTGTATTTTAATGCTTGCTATTTTTAGTTTATATACTTCATTGCCCACATCTTTTTTCACATGAAGATTGGAATTTGTACAACGTGATGCAATTATGCATCAGGATTTGTTGAGCATCTATAAATATGGCTATTTAAGTTAATTAAGATTCAGTTCCTTAGTCACACTGCTGCATTTCAAGTGCTCAATAGCTACATGTGGCTAGTGGCTGTGGTATTAGAAAACACAGATGAGTAATAATTCCATCACTGCAGAAAGGTCTGTTGAATAATGTTGCTGTACAGAGTCTCAGGTGTTGTTCTAGGCTCGGGGAATATAGTGATGAACATGACTGACAAGGTTGCTTGCCCTCCCAGTACTTAACTTTTGGTGGGATTGGTGGATGGTAAACAAATATATAATGTCAATACTAAGAAGAAAGATGAAAGTAAAGCAGGGTAAAGAGAACATGTGCTGGAACAGAGTGAGTGGGAGCTGTATTATGATGATGATGATGATGATGATGATGATGATGATGATGAAGGTTACTTATTTATTTTGAGAGTGAGAGAAAGAAAGAATCCCAAGGCTATGCACTGTCAGTACAGAGCCCGATGCGGGGCAAACTCATGAACTGTGAGATGACCTGAGCTGAAATCAAGAGTCAGAGGCTTAACAACTGGGCCACCCAGGTGCCTCAAGGGGGAGCTATTCTAAATAGATAGTCATGAAACGCTTTCATGGCTTTTAAATGTCACTGAATAAAGTTAAAGGAGCAAGTCTTAGACCTGTGGGAAGAACCTTCCAGGCATAGGGAACAGCAAGTGCAAAGCCCCTGAAGTGAGAACAAATTTGGCATATCTGAGGAATGGCAGGAAAGCCTGTGCAAGTGAGGTACTAAGAGAATGGTAGAAGATAAGGGAAAAAAGTGACAGTGGCCAGATCATGTAGCACCCTATTGTCCATGGTAAGAAGTTTGGATTTTAATCCAAGTGTGGTGAAAAGACATTGGAGAATTTTCAACAGGGAAGTGGCATGATCTGAATTATGTTTATTTAACTTTAATATGACGAATTGGTACATAGAACACTAGTGAACTTCTCTGTGATCAGCATCCAGGTCTAGCAAAACTGTGGAACCCAAACTCACACCATCTTTCCTATGAATGACCAGTCCTGCCCTACATACATACTTACTCCCTTTCTTCTTTCCTGTGTTATTTGGAAGTATGGTTTATGCTTTAAAAGGTCACCGTAGGGGCGCCTGGGTGGCTCAGTCGCTTAAGCATCCGACTTCAGCTCAGGTCATGTTCTTGCAGTCTGTGGGTTCGAGCCCCACATCAGGCTCTGTGCTGACAGCTCAGAGCCTCGAGCCTGCTTCAGATTCTGTGTCTCCCTCTCTCTCTGGCCCTGCCCTGCTTGTATTCTGTCTCTCTCTCAAAAATAAACATTTCTTTAAAAAAATAAAAAGATCACCCTGGCTACTATGTAGAGAATTGACTTTTGAGAAGGGCAAGAGGAAAAGTAGGGAGACCAGTTGGGAGGCTATTGCAGTAATCTTGGTAAGAGTGGTGGATTAAAATAGAATGGTAGCTAGAGTTGAAGTGATGAGAAGCAGCTGGGTTCTGATAAAGTCAGTGGGACTGCTGATGTGTATAGTGAAGGAAAGAGGAGCAAGAATGGTGCCTGCGTTATGATCCAAATGGCATTGTGACTGCCGGTGGGGAGATCAGTTTATTCATGTTAAATTTAACATGCCTGTTAGAAGTTCAAGAAGACATGTTGAGCATACAGTGATAAATTAGCACAAAGAGAAGAATACAGTAAAGGATACTAAGGAGCTGTAGGGTAACCAGCTAGTCCTACATCCCAAGAAACCTTTTAGTCCCTGGAAAAATGGAATGGTTGGTTCTCTGGATAGGAGAAAATAAGAGTGTTGTAATTTGGAAAAAGTGTTTCAGGTAGGAGAGAAAGATTCATGAGTACTGCAAGAACTTTAGAGAATTGCATTGCTTTTTGACAAATATTTTTAATGGGAAATAATAGAATTGCTGGGAAGTAGAGTTATTGTGTAACGGAACACTAGTACAAAGACTTTCTGGTATATTTTACAAATATTGCACTAGTGGTTCAAATTCAGAATTTTCTTCTTAATTAGTTTCTCCCTTTTTCTTTTAAACAGTAAATAAAATACAAGTAATGATAATTGTTAAACACCAGAAAGATCTGTGGGTGACATTTGGGTGCTCTAATTTATTTTGATTTTAAAATTTATTTGTATCTTCTGTCATAAGCAAAAGATGTATTATAATGGTAAATATATAGTTGAATATTAATAAGTGGTCCCGTTTCTGCTTAAAGTTTTATTGGTTATTTTAAATTGTTTCTTGTAGATTTTCTAATTTTTATTTATTTTAATAGGAGTCGTGGCTTCGAAAGAATTATCTTATTGATTTCAAACACCATTTTATGAGTCATTTTCCGTATGCCTTAAAAGAAATAACCAAGCACAAAAGGAAAGAGACAAATAAAAGGTATTGTGATTCCTTCCACTGTATAGACTTGAAAAAGTTTTTAACCTGAAATTACCAGAAGATAATTAGCCTTAAACTGAAACGTTCTAAACTGTGAGGGGTTTGTATCTAAATTTTGTGAGATAAAAGTAAAAGTAGCAGTAGTATGGCTGATCTTGAACAAGTAAGTCACTTTAAGCCTTGAGACTTCCGTTTCTTTTAATGTTTAAAAATCTAAAGTGAATATTTTTCACAGAGTATCAAGTTATATAAATAAGAATATAATAAAATTTGTTGAGGGGCTGATTTATTTGGGAAAGAGGTACTATGTAATCCCTAAGCAAGAAAGTATCTTAAAGGTCATGTAGTTGTGTCATTTATATATGAGGAAACTGGTAATGAAACTATTATCAGTATCAGGAAGAAGGATAATTGGAGAGAAATAACTTTCTAAAACAGAATTTATGGATTAGAAGATGGAATTTAAAATTGTAAGCCTGAAAACGGTTTAAATGTTCACCTCAAGTGAGAGCAAGTAAGCGTAGAAACAAGTTATCTAATAAAATTTGAGAAGCAGGTGCAAGCTAGAACACTAAAAGTGGCAGTTCCTCAAATGAGTAAATGCCTGAAGGGGTCTTAGTCTGTCAGATGATTGTTATATTTGTCAAAGGGAAGAAACTACCTGGAGAATCAACGAGGCTCTTTGAGCAGGGTTTAGAGGATATGCTTAGAAGTGACAAGGCTGTTGGAGGCTGATAAGGTTTTCATTTCTTCATTAAATATTTTGGTTGCTTACTATAAAAGTATCATAATAGAGATCATCAGATGTTTTCTTGTTCTTAGCAATTCATAAAGTTTAAATCAGTCAAAATACAAAATTGGTAAAAATATGTTGGGGAAGAGTTAGGAGACAGAAACCACTCTAGTGATTTTAACAGCATTTAAAAAAAAAAATTTATTTAGTGCACTCAAACAGGGGAGGGGCAGGGGCGGCGCAGAGGATCCAAAGGGGGCTCTGTGCTGACAGCAGTGAGACTGCTGTGGGGCTCAAACTCAGAAACCGTGAGATTGTGACCTGAGCCGAAGTTGGACATTGAACTGACTGAGCTATCCAGGTGCCCCAAAGAACTGAAAAGGCAAAAGGAAACATAATATGGAGATAGCCACTCAGGAAAGTAGGTACTATCTCTAGATGTGGGAGAAAGAAGAGAGCAAGAAGCTTGGAGGAAATGCTTTGTGGCACCAAAACTCTGACCCCTGGGAAAGTGGTTTTTCCTTAGTGGGCATGAATGTTTTTGAGATATGAAGAGGGGCCTCGAGCTGGGGCTCAAAACTTTGCTAAGGGAATTTTGGCTGGCTGGTGCTTCTTTGGGTCATGATGTTGCTGGTTTTGTGTCACAAAAACTGCAAACTGGATTCAACTGTGGCTACTAGAATAAACTGCTTCTGGCCTGAGGAAGAGTTGTTGAGTTGAATTGGCAGCAAAAGGAACCAAAAACAGGACTGGGAAGCAAACAGAAAGGAGAGTATCCCATCTTTCTCCTACAGCTTTCTAGTCTCTTACTAGGACCCCTTCATTGGCAGAGCTTAACAAGAAGTCAGCTGCAAAGGAAAAATGTGGCCTAGAGTCCCAGCTGTGGGATGACAAAGCAGAGTATAGAAGTCCAGTACAATAGTCCAGTAACTGGCAGGAGGAAAATTGAATTGTATGTAGCAGAAGGCAGTTTATTTAAGGGTTATTAGAATTGTATAATTAACAAGCGCTATAGGAATTTATAAGAAGAGAAAGATCCTTGATGGGATGAACAGATAAAGCTATATTGAAGAGTAGTATTTGAGCATGGATATGACTTTAGCAGGCATAAATGAAGCAAGGGATGAGAGATTATACTAACTAGAAGAGGTAGCATGTAAGAAAACCATAGGATTAGGTAATGGAGAGCATGGGACAGATCTGGGTCAAATCTGATTTCTGCTGTTTACCAGCCTTGATGCTGAGAGACGTTCCTTGTCTGTGAAATTTAGTGCCAAAGGGTCAAAGCTGAAAGATAAATGAAGACTTTTGGTTGGATCAGAACTACGTCTTTGGAAGATTAATTTAGTGAGTTTCTGGAGTTGGAGGGGACAGTCAAATAGGTAGCTACTTTCTTGAGTAAGGTATTAGGTTCCCCACCTCCTATCCCTCAACAAACATGATTTTTTATTAGAGCAAAACTTTTAAATCTGGTCCATGGATAAGCTTCAGAAAGTCCTAGAACTCTTGAAGAGTTTTATGTGTGTGTATTTTTCTTGATAAGAGCTTCCATACATAATTTTCATCAAAATGAGATTAAGTAGTGGTTAGGAAGTTTGGCATTTAGTGGACCATTAAATGCAAGTAAATTATCCAAGAGTGTATGGGTGTGCTGTCATTATTCAAAACATTTATTGAACACTTAACATGTGGAAGGCAGTTACTGTACTGTGTGCTGAGCATTTTGAGGTAAAGGGGTGATGCTTTGGAGTACAAGCTAATGGGGGAGATGTTTATTTCTGATTGTTTAATCTGTGACCAACTGTGATAAAGTTAAGGAACAGTTTAGGGTAATATGAGAGTATATAATAAGGAGCTTGTCCTGATCTTTTAAGAAGGAATAGAGTTGTAGGGAAGGCTGCCCTGATGAAGTGATTTGTACCAAGATATAAAAGGTAAAAAGGAGTTAACTTTATGAAGATGTTGAGGTAATGAAATTGTGGAATTTTTTAAAAGATTTTATTTTATTAAAAAAAAATTGTAAAAAAAAAAAAGAAAAAAAAGAAAAAAAATTGTAACATCTATTTTATTTTATTTTTTTTAAATTTTTTTTTTCAACGTTTATTTATTTTGGGGACAGAGAGAGACAGAGCATGAACGGGGGAGGGGCAGAGAGAGAGGGAGACACAGAATCAGAAACAGGCTCCAGGCTCTGAGCCATCAGCCCAGAGCCCGACGCGGGGCTCGAACTCACGGAGCGCGGGATCGTGACCTGGCTGAAGTCGGACGCCCAACCGACTGCGCCACCCAGGCGCCCCAATCTATTTTAGAGAGACAGAGATAGAGCGCGAGCAGGGGAGGGGCAGAGAGAGAGGGAGACACAGGATCTGAAGCAAGCTCCAGGCTCTGAACTGGAGCCTGATGCGGGGCTTGAACTCATGAACTGTGAGATCATGCCCTGTGTTGAAGTCGTACGCATAACCGACTGAGCTACCCAGGTGCCCCCATGTGGAATTTTGAAAATTAAATTGAATTTTATTTCATTACAGTAAGTGTACTCTTTAATCCCCATCCCCTATTTAACCCATACCTCTACCCAACTCCCCACTGGGAACTGTCAGTTTGTTCTCTATAGTTAAGAGTCTGTTTCTTGGTTTTTCTCTCCCTCCTTTTTTTTTTTTCTTTTCTTTTTTGTTTTTTGAATTTACCGTAAGTTTCCACATTTGAGTGAAGTCATATGGTATTTGTCTTTCTCTGACCTATTTCGCTTAGCACTATCCTCTTCAGGTCCATCCATGTTGTTGCAAATGGCAAGATTTCATTCTTTTTTATGGCTAAATATTCGTGTGTGTGTGTGTGTGTATGTACAAACATATGCAGTACCTTCTTTATCCATTCATCTTTTGATGGATACTTGGACTGCTTCCATAGTACGGCTATTATAAGTAATGCTGCAATAAACATATGTGTACATATATCCCTTTGAATTAATGTTTTTGTATTTTTGGGTAGATACCCAGTAGTGTGATTCTTGGATCATAGGGTAGTTCTATTTTTAACTTTTGTTTTTAAGTAGGCTTCACACCCAATGTGGAGCCCAACGTGGGGCTTGAACTCACAACCCCAAGATCAAGACCTGAGCTGAGATGAAGAGTCTGACACTGACTGAGCCCACCCAGGCACCCCTGTTTTTAATTTTTTGAGGAACCTCCATGCTGTTTTCCACAATGGCTATACCAATTTGCATTCCCATCAGCAGTGCATGAGTGTTCCTTTTTCTTCACATCCTTGCAGCACTTGTGTCTTCTGTTTTTGATTTTAGCCATTCTGACAGGTGGGAAGTGATACCACATTGTAGTTTTGATTTGCGTTTCCTTGATCACGAGTGATGTTGAGCATCTTTTCATGTGTCTGTTGGCCATGGGCCATCTGTATGTCGTCTTTGGAGAAATGTCAGTTCACATATTCTTGTTTTAAATTGGATTATTTGTTTTTTTAGGTATTGGGTTGTGTCAGTCTTTTATGTATTTTAGCTACTAACCCTTTATTGGATATGTCATTTGCAAATATTTTCTCCCATTCTGTAGGGTGGTATTACTTAGTTTTGATGATTGTTTCCTCTCTGTGCAGAAGTCTTTTATTTTGATGAAGTCCTAGTAGTTTACTTTTGTTTTTATTTCCCTTGCCTCAGGAGAACTATCTACAAAAATGTTGCTATGGCCAGTGTCAGATTACTGCCTGTGCTCTTGTCAAGGATTTTTATGGTTTGAGGTCTCACATTTAGGTCTTGAATACATTTTGAATTTGTTTTTGTATATGGTATGAGAAAGTGGTCCATTTTCATTCTTTTTTGTGTGTAGCTGTCCAGTTTTCCCAACACCATTTGTTGAGACATTTTTCCATTGTATATTAATTTCTCCTTTGTCCAAGATTAATTGACCATATAATAGTAGGTTTATTTCTGGACTTTCTATCCTACCCCTGTCTGATCTACATGTCTATGCCAGTAGCATATGTTTTAATTGCCACTGCTTTGTAATATAACTTGAAATCTGGAATTGTGATACCTCCAGTTTTGTTTTCCTTTTTCATGATTGATTTGGCTATTGAGGGCTTTTGTGGTTCTATACACATTTTAGGATTGTTCTGTGAAAAATGCTGTTGGCATTTTGATAGGGGTTGCATTAAATGTATAGATTGATTTTGGGTAATATAGACATTTTAACAATATTTATTCTTCCAACCCATGAGCATGGAATGTTTTTCCATTTGTTTGTGTCATCTTCATTTTCTTTCATCAGTTTTTAAAAATTTTTCAGAGTGTAGGTTGTTCACCTCTGGTTAAGTTTATTCCTAGATCTTTTATTGTTTTTGGTGCATTTGTAAATGGGATTGTTGTCTTAATTTCACTTTTTGCTTGTTTCATTATTAGTGTATAAGAATGCAACAGATTTTTGTACATTGATTTTGTATCCTGTGACGTTACTGAATTCATTTATCAGTTCTAGTATTTTGGTGGAGAATTTTGGGTTTTCTGTGTATAGTCTCCTGTTATCTGTAAATAGAGTTTTACTTCTTCCTTACCAATTTGCATGCCTTTTATTTCTTTATGTTGTCTAATTGCTGGTACTTCCAACATTATGTTGAATAAACGTGGTGAGAATGGACGTCCTTGTCTTGTTCCTGACCTCAAGGGAAAAGCTCTCAGTTTTTCACCACTGAGTAAGATGTTGGCTGTGGGTTTTATTATATTGAGCTATGTTCCTTCTAGACCTACTCTGCAAAGGGTTTTTATCATGAATGGATGCTGTACTTTGTCAAATGCTTTTTTGCATCTGTGGGACAGAATGCATCATCTATATGGTTTGTATTCTTTTTCTTACTGATGTAATGTATCACATTGATTGTTTTGCGAATATTATTTTTTGATGTTTATTTTTGAGATAGATCCTGAGTGGGGGAGGGACAGAGAGAGGGAGACACAAAATCCAAAGCAGGTTCGAACCCATGAACCGGGAGATATGACCTGAGCTCAAGTCTGACACTGAAACCAACTGAGCCACCCAGACGCCCTGACTGTTTTGCAAATATTAAACCACCTTTGCATCCTAGAAGTAAATCCCACTTGATCATAGTATATGCTTTTTTAAATATATTGTTGGATTTGGTTTGCTAATATTTTGTTGAGGATATTTGCATCTGTAAGAGATAATGGCCTATAGTTCTCTTTTTTGTGTCTTTATCTGGTTTTGGTATCAGGGTGGTAATTGGCCTCATTGAATGAATTTGGAAGTTTACCTTTTTTATTTTTTGTAATAGTTGGAGAAGGAGTATTAACTCTTCTCTAAATGTTTGCTAGAATCTGCCTGTGAAGCCGTCTGGTTCTGGACTTCTGTTTGTTGGGAGTTTTTTGATTACTGATTCAATTTCATTGCTGGTAATTGATGTGATCAGATTTTCTATTTCTTCCTGCTTTAGTTTTGGTAGGTTATGTTTCTAGGAATTTATCCATTTTTTCCAAGTTGTCCAATTTGTTGGCATAGATATTTTCATAATATCCTGTTACAGTTGTTTGTATTTCTAGGGTGTTGATTATTATTTCTCCTCTTTCATTAATTGCATTTGGGTCTTTCTCTCCCTCTCTTAGGTATTTATTTTATTTTTTAATTTTTCTTTATTTAGTTTTTTGTTGAGTCTTGCTAGAGGTTTATCAGTTTTTGTTGATAGAAGAACCAGTTTCTGGTTTCATTGATATGTTCAATTATTTTTTCTAAATTTCTGTATCGTTTATTTCTGCTCTAATCTTTTATTATTTTTTTCCTTTTGATGGCTTTTTGTGGCTTCTTTAGGTGTAAGGTTAGTTTGCTTATTTGAGGTTTTATTGAGGTTTTTTATTTTTTACATTTATTTATTTTTGAGAGACAGAGACAGCATGAGCAGGGGAGGGGCAGAGAGAGAGGGAGACACAGAATCAGAAGCAGGCTTCAGGCTCCCTGGTGTCAGCTCAGAGCCCAATGCGGGGCTTGAACCCACGAACCATGGGATCGTGACCTGAGCCGAAGTCGGACGCTTAACCGACTGAGCCACCCAGGCGCCCCTTGAGGTTTTTCTTCTTGAGGTAGACCTGTGTTACTATAAACTTCTTTCTTAAAAATTTTTTTTTAACCATTTGAAAAAAATTTTTTTTAATGCCTGTTAATTTTTTGAGAGAGAGAATATGAGTGGGGGAAGGGGCAGAGAGAGAGGGCAACACACGAAGCAGGCTCCAGACTCTGAGCTGTCAGTGCAGAGCCCAATGTGGGGCTTGAACTCACGATCCACGTGATTATGACCTGAGCCCAAGTCAGATGCTTAACCAACTGAGCCACCTATATAAACTTCTTTCTTAAAACACTTTGCTACAGCTCAAAGATTTTGGACTGTTGTGTTTTCATTTTCATGTAATTTTTGATGTTCTCTGATTGCTTGGTTGACCCATTCATTGTTTAATAGCATGTTATTTAACTTAACCTCCATGTATTTGTGCTCTTTTCAGATTTTTTTCTTGTGGTTTAGTTGTAGTTTGATGGCATTGTGGTCAGAAAAGATGTATATAGAACATTGATTTTTTTTTTTTTAATTTTTTTTTTTTCCAACGTTTATTTATTTTTGGGACAGAGAGAGACAGAGCATGAACGGGGGAGGGGCAGAGAGAGAGGGAGACACAGAATCGGAAACAGGCTCCAGGCTCTGAGCCATCAGCCCAGAGCCCGACGCGGGGCTCGAACACACGGACCGCGAGATCGTGACCTGGCTGAAGTCGGACGCTTAACCGACTGCGCCACCCAGGCGCCCCGATTTTTTTTTTTTTTTAATTTGTTGAGACTTGTTTTGTGGCCTAATATGTGATCTATTCTGGAAAATGTTCTGTGTGCACTTGAAAAGAATTTGTACTCTGCTGTTTTTAAAAATTTTTTTTTCAACGTTTTTTATTTATTTTTGGGACAGAGAGAGACAGAGCATGAACGGGGGAGGGGCAGAGAGAGAGGGAGACACAGAATCGGAAACAGGCTCCAGGCTCCGAGCCATCAGCCCAGAGCCTGACGGACCGCGAGATCATGACCTGACTTCAGCCAGGTCATGATCTCTGGCTGAAGTCGGACGCTTAACCGACTGCGCCACCCAGGCGCCCCTGTACTCTGCTGTTTTAAGATAGAATGTTCTGAATATGTTCAATCCATGTGGTCCAGGATTTCATTCAAAGCCACTATTTCTTTGTTGATTTTCTGTTTGGATGATCTGTCCATTGATACAAGTGGACTTTTAAAGTCCCCTATTACTATTGTATTACTATCAGTTGTTTCTTTTATGTTTGTTATTAACTGTGTTTTGTATTTGGGTGCTTCCATGTTGGATGTGCAAGGACTTACAATTTTTATATCCTCTTGTTTGGAATGCCCCCTTTATTATTACATAGTGCCCCTTTTTGTGTTTTGTTATAGTCTGTAACAAGTCTTTTTAAAGTCTATTTTGTCCAGTATAAGTATTGCCGCCTTGGTTTTCTTTTAACATCCATTTGCATGATAAATATTTTTTCATCCCCTCACTTTCAATCTGCACATGTCGTTAGGTCAGAAACGAGTCTTTTGTAGGCAGCATATAGTTGGGTCTTGTTTTTTTAATCTACTCTGTCACCCTGTGTCTTTTGATTGGATCATTTAGTCCATTTACATTCAAAGTAAATATTGAATAGGTATGTATTTACTGCCATTTTGTTACTTGTTTTATGGTTGTTCCTGTAGATTTTCTCTGATCCTTTCTCTTCTCTTGCTCTCTTTCATAGTTAGTTTGCTTTCTCTAGTGATATACTTGGATTCTTTTCTCTTTATTCTTTGCATATCTATTACTGATGTTTGATATGTGGTTATCATTAGGTTTGCACATAACATCTTCTACATGCATATAGCAGTCTATATTAAGTTGATGATCATTTAAGTTTATACTGTTATTTACTCCTCTCCCTCCCATGTTTTAGGTACATGGTTTCATATTTTACATCCTTATATTTTATGAATCCCTTAACTGAATATTTACAAATACATTTATTCTTATTGCTTATGTGTTTTCTACTTTTTGTACTCTCACTTATGGTCTTCCTTTTCATTCAGAGTCCCCTTTAAACATTTCTTGTAGGGCTGGTTTAGTGGTCATGCGCTCCTTTAGTTTTTGTCTGAGAAACTCTTTTATCTCTCCTTCTATTCTGGATATTCTTGGCCACAGATTTTTCCCTTTCAGCGTGTTGAATATATCCTGCTGTACTCCTTTCTGGCCTGCAAAGTTTCTGCTGAAAAATCCACTGATACCCCTGTAGGGTTCACTTGTATGTAACTGTCTTACTTTCTCATGGTCCTTTAAAAATTTTTTCTTTATCACTACTTTTTGCCATTTTAATTACTATGTTTGTTGGTGTGGATGGCCGTGGTTTGAATTGGGAGTGGGGGGAGGGTCTCTTTTTCCTGAATCTGGATCTCTGTTCCTTCCCCAGACTAGGGAAGTTTTCAGGTATTATTTCTTCATATACATTTTCTTCCCTCTTATCTCCTCTTCTGAGATCCCTATAATGCAGATTGTTACTATGCTGGATGGAGTCACTGAGTACCCTAAGACTATTCTCAGTTTGCATACGTTTCTTTCCTCTTATTTACTCAGCTTGGTTACCTTCCATTACTCTGTCTTCCAGGTCATTAATTCATTCTTTGCTTTGTCTAGCCTGATATTTATTCCATCCAGTGTATCTTAAATTTCATTTTCTGTGTTCTTGATCTCTGATTAGTTCTTTTTATTCTTTGACAGTCTTACTGATGTTCTCCATTCTTTTCTCCAATCCAATGTCTTTCTTTTTTTTTTTTTAAGTAAGCTTTGTTTTCAGTGCAGAGCCCAACATGGGGCATGAACTCAGGACCTTGAGATCAAGGCCCGAGCTGAGATCAAGCGTCAGATGCTTAACCAACTGAGCCACCCAGGTGCGCTTCTCCTGTATCTTAAATTCTCTATCAGGCATATTACTTATTTTCACTTTGGTCTCTTGCTGTGGTTTGGTCCTGGTCTTTCATTTGGGAGATGTTTCTCTGTCTCCTCATTTTGCCTGACTTCCTGTGTCTGTTTCTGTGTGTTAGGGAAGTCAGCTGTTTCTTTTGCTCTTAACAATAATAGTCTCTTAAAGAAGAGGTCCTCTAGTGCCCGGCAATGCAGTGTCCCGTTTCCCAAGGCCTGATGCTTCAAGAGAGTGTCTCCTATGTGTTTTGTGTGTGCTCTCCATTTGCGTCTTGGCCTCTTTTTCCTTTAGTGTAGTTTACAGAAGCTCTCTTTGCTCATTGTGTACAGTGTTTGATCCTTGGCAGGGGTGGGACACTGTTTATTTGTTTAAATGTTTATTTGTTTGGCGGGGGGTGGGGGATGAGTTAGGGACAGAGAGAGAGGGAGACACAGAATCCGAAGCAGGCTCCAGGCTCTGAGCTGTTAGCAAGAGCCTGACATGGGGCTTGAATACATGAACTGTGAGATCATGACCTGAGCCAAAGTTGGACGCACAGCTGGCTGAGCCACCTAGGTGCCCCCAGGTGGAACACATTTTAATAAGGGGTGTAGTGGTCTGCTTATGAAAGGAGACCTGCCACTACTGCTGCCAGAACTGAGGTCCTGCAAAACATGAGTGTCAGGAGATGTGGCATTGGCAGAGTTTGTGCTGGGTTTCTTGGGGAGGGACCTGCAGCGCTAGGACTCAGGCCTGCATGTGACTGGGAAGGGCATATCTGCTGAATTGTCATGGGTTGGGAGGTGTTGGATATGGTGGAGGGTGTGGGATGTTTTGGCAGGGGTGGGATGTAAGGAGGCTTGGCAGGTTAGGTTAGGAGTGGTAGCACGGGGCTGTTTCCTGTTGGTGGCTATTTATGCTGAAGGGAGAAGAGGGAAATGACCCTTGCCAGGTCCTTTGTTCCTAGAGGGGTCTCCCTGTGACCTCAGCCTCTCTGGGCCATGCTTTGAGATGAGCAAATCGCAAATCACTCTCCCTCTTGTCTGCTCTTGAGTTTTCCAGTTGCTGATACTATGCTGTATTTGCACGGGCTGTTTGTCCTGCTCTCTTTAATTGTGGGAACTCTGCTTCCTAATGTCTTCTGGGCTTTCTCAGAGCCAAGTCTGCCGATTTTTAAAATTTCAGGCTTTAAGTCCCGCTGGTTTTTGAGAACTACAAAATTCAGCCCCTCTCATTTTCAAAGGCAAATATTCCAGGGATTCATCCTCCCTGTTCAAGGGCTCCCCTATGTGAAGTCTGTTTTCTGCCCTTCTCTATGCCACCATCTCCTTCTCCATTGTGTCAAATAGCCATGGTCCATTTTGCTTCCAGACTGTCTTTGCCCTTCCTACCTTCTTTAATATGTCCCCTTCCCTGCTTTTAGTTGTGGAATTTGTTCTGCCAGTTTCTGGATGGTTTCCTAGGTAATTTACACTGATACGGGTGTTATCTAGTTGTATCCGTGGGAGGAGGCAAGCTTAGGGTCCTCCTACTAGTACTGCCATTTTCCCAGACAACTTTGCAGTTGTGGGATTTTTAGCAAAAATAGATTGGCAATATAACTGGCTTATTTTTTACAAGATTCCCTAGGGATTCATTTTTAGGGATTTTGGGCTGCTCTTTTACTTCATAAGGAGCTGCATCGAATACTGAGATAACCTGTGGAGGGCAACAAAAGTTAAAGTTGGGGGGACAACGTTGGCTTTGGCCAGTGGTCTTCATTCTTACTCATATAACCTCAGTTAATTTTTACTGATGTCTAAATTTGTTCATCTTTGGTTCAAATACAAAGGATAGTATTGATTTTTATTGTGGTAAAATATACATAACATGAAATTTGAGCGTTTTAATAAAATGTTTATTTTGAGAGAGACAAGCGTGCGTGCAAGTCAGAGAGGGGCAGGGAGAGAAGAAGGTAGAGAATCCCAAGCAGCCTCTGTGCTATCAGCACAGAGGCCCTTGTGAGGCTTGATTTCATGAATCATGAGGTCATGACCTGAGCCAAAGTTGGACGCTTACCTGACTGAGCCTCCCAGGTGTCCCTTTACCTTTTTAACTTAATCACTTGTATGTGTTCGGTTCAGTAGTATTAAGTATATTTACATTGTTACGCAACCATCACTACCATCCATTTCCAGAAATATTTTCATTTTCCCAACTTGAAAGTGTATCGGTTAAAAAATAACTCACCATTGTCCCCTACCACCAGCTCTTGGGAGCCACTGCTCTACTTTTTATCTCTAATTTGACTCTTCTAGGTATCTCATAGAAGTAGAATCATAAAATACATTTCCTTTTGTATCTGGTGTAATTTCACTTAGGAAAATGTCTTCAAGGTTCATCCGTATTGTAGCATGTACCAGCATTTCATTTCTTGTTTTTTTAAATAGGTTTTATTTTTTGGAGCAGTTTTAGTTTCAAAGTAAAATTGAACAGAAAGTACATACAGAACTGTCGTGTACTCCTCCCAGAAATGCATAGCTTTTCTTCTATCGTGCACCATAGTTTTACATTTGTTAGAATCTATGTACCTGCATGGACACATCTCAAATCTGTCGTTTACCTTAGGGTTCCCTGGTGGTAGTAACATTCTGTGAGTTTTGACAAATGTAAAATGATGTGTATCTGCCTTGTTGGTATCATATAGGATAGTTTCACTGCCCTAAAAATCCTGTTCTCTGCCTATTCATCCCTCCCCATGGTTTTTTCATGACTTGATAGCTCTTTTTATGTTTATTTTTGAGAGAGTGTGTGAGCATGCACAAGTGAGGGGTGGGGCAGAGAGAGAGGGAGATGCAGAATCTTAAGCAGGCTCCAGGCTGTCAGCGTGGGGCTTGAACCCATGAACCTGGGAGATCTTGACCTGAGTCAGATGCTCGATGAGCCACCCAGGCACCCTGATAGCTCTCTTAAGTGCTAAGTAATGTTTCATTATATGGGTAGGTCACAGTTTATGTACGCACTCGCCTACTTCCTGAAGGATCTCTTGGTTGCTTCCATGTTTTCCTTCCTTTTTAAGGCTAAATAATACTCCACTGTATGTATATACCGTATTTTGTTTATCCATTCATCTGTCAATGCACTTTTGGTTGGTTTCCACCTTTTGGTTATTGGGAATGATGCTGTTGTAAACATTGGTCTTCAAATATCCATTTGAGTTCCTGCTTTCAGTTCTTCCCTGTATATCAAAGGATATAATTTGTCATTGAAAATACAGACATTTAAAAATGCATTGTAGTCATCTGTAAGAAAACTCTTTTTTTGCTCAAAATGTATGAACCTACGTGGTGATGGTCTTTAACAAGATAATTCTAATATGTACTGGGAGCAGATACTATAACTGAACTAACATGAGTTCATTCCTTGGTGAGTTCTAGAGATGCAGTGGTCACACAAAGAAAACCATTTGCTACAAATAAGGAGATCATGGGGAATAGCTTCCAAATCCATGACTCCCTGAATATGGGTGAGCAGGTTCTTTTTATTTGGGGTTTAGGATGAGTATTCAGAAAGGGGGGCTTTGTCATAGCATGTACAGGCAGGCATAAATTTGCACAGACATACTTAGACTGTTTTTGCATTCCTTTTGTTCCCTTAAAATCCTTAACTACTAAAGTTTTTGCATTTCTTTGTACTTCTGCTAGGACGTTTTGTAAAAAGTGTCCTTAGGCTTAGTAGAACCAGTGGGGCATAGATCACAGAAACTAGCTGGGGCCTAAATGACTTCTCTTGTGTCCTGAAAACTGTGTCTTTCTTTTACTTGGGACTCCAAATCTTTCTGTTCACAACAGCTAAGTCTTGCCTTTGGTGTATGAATCGGCTTGTGAGAGCAAGCTGACTGGAGTCATCCACTAGTTGGGATGATTTTCTAGTATGCTGGGAAAATTAGTTTCTTTTTTGAGTGGGAATGGAGAGCTTTGATTTGGCAAGTTGTCATTAAGTGGTGGTTTGGTTGTTGGGAATTTAGTGCAAAGGGTATTAGAAAAAGATTGATTTTCTGCTTATGGCAGTGACAAAGTTTTTTTAGAAATTTTATTTTTTTTAAAAGGTGTACTTTTTCCTTTCTCCTTTTTTTTTTTTTTTTTTTTAAATTTTATTTATTTTTGAGGGGGGGGGCATAGAGGGAGAGAGAGAGAATCCCAAGCAGTCTCCACACTGTCAACACAGAGCCTGACACAGGGCTTGAACTCCTGAACCATGAGATCATGACCTGAGCCGAAATCAAGAGTTGGATGCTTAACCTACTGAGCCACCCAGGCGCCCTTATTTGTTTTTAAAAAGTGAGCTATGTTAAAGAAACATAATAAATACTAGTTCAGACTGTATATGAATGATTACATTTTAGAAAAAGTTACTGGCAAATAAATTTATTTGTGGGACCCTGAAGACAGAATAGAGCCCAGAGAAAGAGTGCAGCAGGAATTGAGTACTTAAAGAAGCAGAATTCAAAAGGAAATTGACTTGCAGTTACATGTATAGAAGAAATCTGAGCTTCCTATAATTAAAATTGAGTAGCAATGCCTGTTAAGGCCAAAAGAAAAGATATTTGGAAGAGTATAAAGTTTATTTGGTAAAAAGGAAGTTTATTGGATGTATTATATGTAGAAAGTTTTCCTAACTAGCTTGTTTGTTTTTTTAAGTTCATCTTTATTTATTTTGTGAGAGATAGAGAGCAAGCGGTATAGGGGAAGAGAGAGAGGGAGACAGAATCCCAAGCAGGCTGTGCACTGACAGTGCAGAGCCTGATGCATGGCGCAAACTCAGAACTGCAAGATCAAGAACCCAACTGAAGTCAGATGCTTAACTGACTGAGCCACCCAGATACCCCTTCTAAATAGTTTAAATAAGGACTCTCATTGAATATCCAGAATCTGAAATTTTTAGGGGCAGATACTACTTTGGGAGAACCTTAAGATAACAAATTAGGTTGGGAGTGGGAAAGAAGCTTATGGGGATATCCTATAAACAGTAGATCATAGTTGCTATTGTGAGACAGTTTGTTATAGTTAGCTGGCTTACTCTTATGTCAGTTATCTAAGACAGTGGTTCTCAAAGTGTAGTCTGTGATCTCTGGGGTCTCCAAGGCCAGAACTATTTTCACAATTATATCATTAAGACATTGTTTGCCTTTTTGATTGTTCTGACATTTGCACTGATGGTACAAAAGCAGTGGTGGATAGGACTGCCGGTGTCTTAGCATGAACTAGGGCAATGGCGCCAACTGTACTAGTAAAACATCGTATTCTTCACCACCATGCACTCACTTAAAAATGTCCTTAATGAAGCAGTAAAAACTACTAATTTTGTTAAGTCATGACCCTTGAGAACACATTTTTAAAAAAACATTTTTTTTTTCAACGTTTATTTATTTTTGGGACAGAGAGAGACAGAGCATGAACGGGGGAGGGGCAGAGAGAGAGGGAGACACAGAATCGGAAACAGGCTCCAGGCTCTGAGCCATCAGCCCAGAGCCTGACGCGGGGCTCGAACTCACGGACCGCGAGATCGTGACCTGGCTGAAGTCGGACGCTTAACCGACTGCGCCACCCAGGCGCCCCGAGAACACATTTTTTTTATATTCAGTGTGACAAAGTGTGTGTAAAGTAATTTGAATGCATACCATGGGATGATGGTTGTCTCAAGGAAGTACACTTTTGTGATTATTCTACTTGGGAGTATTTTTCTGTGATGGACATAATTTTAACTTGAAAGAATGACTACCAGACGAACTGTGGATTCAGACTTGGATATTTGGCAGTTATTTTCTCAAAATGAACAAAGAGCCTATCAATTCCAAGAAAACGGCTGACAGTATTTATGCCAGTGACAAAATTTGAGCTTGTTTCAAACCAAAATCAGTATTTTGGAGAACTTGTATCCATCACCTAAGTTCTGTCCATGTATTTCCTATGTTTATGCTCTTCACTTTTTCATATGTCTGTTTCCATCTATCTGGGACCATTCAGAATCTGCTGGAGGTTATTTTTGCTTAATTGTTTTGTCTAAAATATATATATACATATTTTTCATTTCTAAAGAGTGTTCGAGCAGAGCATAGTACTCTAGGTTTGGCAGTTTTCTTTAAGCACACTGACAATAACACTTTATTGTCTGCAGATTTTCATTTTCTGTTAAGAAGTCAGTTATGAGTCTAACTGTTGTTACTTTAAAAGCTTCCTATTCACACTCCCCATGAATTTTCTTTTTATTTTTTGCAGTTTTCACAGTGATGTATCCAGGTGGGGTTTTTGTTTTTTATTTTTTTTTATTCTCCTTGGGATTCAGTGAACTTAAATCTGAGATCTTAAATCTTGATTGGAATATCTTTAAACAGATCTGATAAATTCTCATTATCTTAAAAAAAATTGCAGTCACATTTCTCTCCTGTAAAGACTGATTAAACATGTTAACATGTTACATTTACTTACTGCATCTTTCTTCTTTTCTTTCTTTCTTTCTTTCTTTCTTTCTTTCTTTCTTTCTTTCTTTCAATCTCCTATGTTCTAGCTTTTAATTCTTCAGTTTTGTTCAACTGAGCTCAGACACAAATACATTGAATTTTTGTTTTTCATTTGTAGAATTTTTGTCCATTTGCTCCTAGCACCTTTTGTTGAAAAGACTTCATTCTCCACTGAGTTGCTTTTGGTCTTTTGTCAGAGATGAGTTGATTATATTTTTACGGGTCTGTTTTGGAGCTCTTTGTTCCATTAACCTACGTGTGTCTGTTCTTTCACCAATTCCATGCTGTCTTTGTTACTGTAGTTGTATATGGTAACTCTTGAAATTGGGTAGAATAAGTTCTCCAGCTTTGTTCTACTTCTATCTTGGGTGTTTTAGGTCTTTTGCCTTTCTGTATAAACTTCGGAATCAATTTATTGATAACTACAAGTAGCTTGCTGGGATTTTGATTTGAATTGTGTTGACTCTGTAGAGCTAATTGGGAAGAATTGTTACTCAAACCAGTGGTAGAAAGCAAAATTGGGATTACGTTTTATCTGAGAGCTGTTTTTATTTCTGGTTTACTTACCTTTACCCTGGATAACATGAAAGTTCTGGTGTTTGGCAGGCCCTGGGCTTTGACTTTTCCCTGTGAGGCCACTAAAAGGTTACTTCAGTTTTGCAGTTTTTTCTTTGGAATTGGCAGCTGCCCTAAGGACAGAGCCTTGAGTGCTAGTATCTTGCTTTTTTCCTAGGTTTTTGGACCCAGTAAATGTTTATTATCTTAGCTCTTGAGCTTTTGAGTTTTTTTTAATGTTTTTTAATGTTTATTTATTTGAGAGAGAGAGAGCACAAGTGGGAGAGAGGGGCAGAGAGAGAGGCTCTGTGCTGTCAGCATGGAGCCCGACACTGGGTTCGATTCCATGACCACGAGATCACAATGTGAGCCAATATCAGGAGTTGGGCACTTAACTGAGCCATCCAGGTGCCCCTGCTTTTGAGGTTTTTAAAAAATTTCATCTAGTTTTAAAGGTGTTTCCAGGAAGGGGATTACCTACATTTATCATTATTGAAAATTGGAGTATCCCCAGTGGTCTGCCTCCCTCATAGAATTGATGGTTGGTATATTTACTCTTAAAAATTTGTATAAATTATTGGAGGAGCAGAATGAATTCTCCCAAATTTGTAGTGTGCATTGAGACCTTCCAGACAGTAATAAATTATGCTGCTTGAGATAAACTTATGGTAGATCTTGGAAAGCTCTACTTGTGAAGAAATGTGGCAGTTGAGTTTTGAGTGGTCTAATTAATGTTAAAATGTGCCTTGGTTTTGGGCACTGGGCCGTTTGGCGAAAAACCTTGTAGAAATTTTGGGTTTGTGGTACAGACTGCTAGTTGTCTGTCCCAGTTCTCATTCCTTTCTTAATTTCCAGTGTTTAGGAATATGACCGTGCAAAATAAAAACTAGATTTCTCATCTTCTTTTGCAGCTAGGAGTGGTTATGTGAGTAATCTGTTAAATAGTTTGGACTTTTCTCTCTGTTGTCAAACTTGTACATTGAGCTGTCTGTTGGCCATCTCTGCCTGGATTTATACCAGAAACACTGCAAGCCCAACATAATCAAAAGTAATATTTGTTTTCTGGATCTCTGCTACTTCATTTATCCAGTCACCAATGCTGGAACTTCTGACTCCTCCAGATCCCACTGTCCCCAAACTCACACACATATATACTTCAGACTTCAAATCCAGCTAATTTTTATTCTTTCTAAATGTCCTGCCTTCCTCCCAGTCTATACCCAGCATTGACCCTGGTTCTTGCACTTGTCATCTCTTGCCTAGATTGCTACAAGAGCCATACAATTGCTTCTTTGTTTATAGTTTTTTAAAATTTATTTTTTTTAATGTTTATTTATTTTGAGAGAGAGCACGTGCACATGCACACAGGAGAGGGGCAGAGAGAGAGGGAGAGAATCTCAAGCAGACTCTGTGCTGTCAGCACAGAGCCTGACACAAGGCTCCATCTCATGAAGTGTGAGATCATGACCTGAGCCAAAATCAGGAGTAAGATGCTGAACCGACAGCCACCCAGGCGCCCCGTTTATAGTTTTGTAACTCTCATTTTTCCTTTTCCATCCACAGAATTGCTCATCTGAAATGAGTTTTCAGTCATGCTTGCATAATTAATTTTAGTGCCCTTAGCCTCCCAGACTCTTTGTAATGTGGTTCCATTTTACCTTTCCAGCTCATTTGTCATTCCTAACCCTACATTTGATGCTCTAATAGTACCAGATTTCTTTTTTTTTAATTTTTTTAATGTTTGTTTATTTCTGAGACAGAGCAGAGCACGAGTGGGGGAGGGGCAGAGAGAGAGAGAGAGAGAGAGAGAGAGAGAGACAGACAGACAGACACAGATTCAGAAGCAGGATCCAGGCTCTGAGCTGTCAGTGCAGAGCCCGACGCAGGGCTTGAACCCATGAACCGCGAGATCATGACCTAAGCTGAAGTCAGACACTTAACCTACTGAGCCACCCAGGCACCCCTAGAGAGATTTTTTTACTTTAATTAACTTTACATTTTTCTAAACATGAAATAAATAGGGCCTGCTGTTGAATATACCATATTCTGAAATAGGGATTTATAGTCTAAGTCACAAGTTTTCTTTTTGAAGTACTGTATTTGAGATATCTTTTTTGAAATTTTTTTCTAAGTCTGAAATAAATGTTTTATTTGGCTGGGAAAAATGATTTTCATATGTGTATCATATACGTTGTTTCAGAACATTGCTTATCTGGACCAGTCTCCTTCTGTCACACATACGGAAATTGTGGCCAGGAGAAATTAGTGATTATGTTGATGAGGTAGAAGCAGAGTCAGGATCTGCCGTGACCTACATCCAAATACAAGTATCTGCTTTAAAAAAATCTTCAAGCATGTTGAGGTTCTCAAGTCTTATCTCCAAATTGCATTTAGGATTACCAAGCATTGTTACAAAGACCTTGACCTTTTGTGTAAAGAGTAACTTGGGTAATTAACTGAGCAGGATACATTGTAATTCGTGTCTTATTAACAACCTTGATTCTATAAGGAATGGTTTATTTACAAAACAGTGGCCTAAACCTTGCCTCCATACCTGTCTTAGCAATTTATTTTAGAAGGAAATATTTTTTGACCCATTGATAGATTATTTTTAAGTATTCTAAGTGAAGCAGGCGTGGTAGATATAACATGTTATAGATGTATTTGTCTTTGTTTGTTTTTAGCATCAAGCATTGCACAATTCTCTCCAATAATGTAGATCATCTCTTACTGAATTTAACGCTGTCTGATATCATGGTCTCCTTGGCAAATGCCTCAACTTTACAGAAGGATTCCAACTGGATAGAAATGATAAGGAAATTTGTGACAAAGACCCTTGAGGATGGCTTTAGGCTAAATAGTAAGCAGCTAAACAGATTGCTTGGAGTATCATGGAGATTAATGCAGATACAACCTAACAGAGGTAGGTGTTCTTGCTTTGTCCTTATTTAAGAGAGGAGCTCTTATGCATGCTGTTAGGGTCTAGCTTTGAATTGATGACTTTCACACATTTCATGTAGACAAGTTGATTACATTCAAACCTTAAAAGTTAGCTAGTATAATTATAAATGGACTATCTGCTTGAACACTGAAATGGTTATTACTCAGGGCATCTCTTTCTCAGGTGAGTAGGTCCACTGTGAAGCAATATGATTAAATTTCTAGTAGATTACAGACTTGAGTAAAAGGAGGTAGGTATTACTTCAGAATGGCATTGAGCCTAATGATTAAGAAATACACTTTTCTGGTCTAGTTTGATTAGAAATTGAGCACTTTCCCCTTTTATCCATATAGAATGAATTGAATCCTGCCTGTCTCTACCTTTCTGCTAGCCTGAAGTTATATCACATAAAGTCTATTTTTAGTGTGATTTACGAATTCTTTTCATTAAAAAACAAAGCTTTCCTGTTTGGTTCCCATCTTATTCATCTTTCTAATATCTTGGTTTTTGTCATCATTACATAGGTTTGTTGTCCCTTACAAAAATTACACTGTAGTCTCAGGTTGCAGTCTGACTTTTATATTAACTCATTACTATTGGACTTCAGTGGTAGTATCAGTTTGTGACTAAGATCTGCTTTGTCATAGGAACAAAGTAAAGTGCTTCTGTGCTTTTAGAGGAATTTGGGAGCTGGTGAAGAAACATTTTTGATTAATATACAGTTGTTTTTGTATTTAGAGGCTACAGAGTCTCTCATCAAGGCAGTTTATACATTGTATCAGCAGAGAGGCCTTCTCCTTCCAGTTCGAACTTTGTTACTAAAGTTTTTCAGTAAAATCTATCAAAAAGAAGAACTGAGATCTTACAGAGTCAGGTAAGGTTTCATTTATTTTACCTTTCTTTTTTGGTGGAGTTATTTTGTAGTCTACTTAAGATACTAGAATGGTAAAAATCTTTGGAGATGTTCATTCTTTTTATTTTGTTTGGCTGCATATAAGAAAAGATATAAAATTGTATATAGAAACATGCATAGTAGTGCCAGTAATCTTTATGTGCACCACCAGCAGATAAAAGCCTCTTTGAGCTTATATTTCCACTTGTCCACTTACAACTTAAGGTCAGTTGGAGTAACCTATAGCAGCCTCAGCTTTTTCTTTTGCTTTCTGTAAAAACTATGGAGTTCGAACCATTAGCTATTAGTGGCATATTGGGGCATATGGTGTAAGAATGAAGACGATAGAAGATGAAAAAGTTTCGGGCTTAGTTTGGTGCTATCAGTTGAGATGGATAACACAAAGAGTAGAACTAAGGAATTAATTTTTTTATATGGTGAATTTGAGATATAGTTTGGAAGTCAGGAAGATATGTTTAGGTGGAAGATAAGGTTTGGGGATACCTGAGCATATGTAGGTAGTTGTTGAAACATTTTTGAGTCTTTAGTAGAAGCCGGGTGCTTTTCATAATTCATCTAAATCTCATATTCCTACTTTGAGGTGTAGATACTGTTACTTTCGTTTTGTAGGAGGAAACTGAAGCTTAGTTTAATAAGTTGGTGAGTGTCCTATAATTAATGGGAAACAGAGCTGAGACTTAAGTTTAGGTCTGACAGCAAAGGTCATGCTTAATTCACTAAGCTCTTGGGGTACAGCAAAAGTGATTGCCGTTGCCTGAGTGAAGAGACATTGGAGCTTAAGCAAGTATAAGTAGAGTTGATCCTTGAACAGTGTGGGGATTAGGGACACTGACCCCCCTTCCCCATTACAGTTGAAAAACTGTACGTAACTTTTGACTCCCTCAGAACTTAACTACTAATAGCCTACTGTTGACTAGAAGCCTTACCGATAAGTTGATAAACATATTTTGTATGTTATATATATTATATATTGTATTCTTACAATAATACCTAGCTTAATGTTTTCAGTGTTTCTAGGGTGTGCAGTTTGTGAGGTTTTCACAAAAAAATTTCCAGTATATTTATTGAAAAAAACCTGCATGTAAGCAGACCCATGCAGTTCAAAACCATATTGTTCAAAGGTCAACTGTATACTGAAGAACTAAAATAACACAGGTTTGAAACCATTTAGTGTGAGAGCACCCTACATTGAATGCATTATTGAGTTAGTATAACAGCTAATACTGTAAGGATAAATAGAACACAAAGAGCAGTAGTAGTGTCTGTTTTTGAAGATAAACATGCAATTTAGATAGTGCCCCAAATTGCATGCTCTTTTTAAGTGAGTGGTTAAAACCTTGGAAAATGCTACAGCTGAATAAATGATGCTTCTGGTCTTATAAACTCTAAAATGTTTAAATGAGTACATGTTGGGGCGCCTGGGTGGCTCAGTCGGTTGAGCGTCCGACTTCGGCTCAGTTCATGATCTCGCGGTCCGTGAGTTCGAGCCCCGCGTCGGGCTCTGGGCTGAGGGCTCAGAGCCTGGAGCCTGCTTCCGATTCTGTGTCTCCCTCTCTCCCAAAAATAAATAAACATTGAAAAAAAAATTAAAAAAAAAAAATTTTTTTTTAACATTTATTTATTTTTGGGACAGAGAGAGACAGAGCATGAACGGGGGAGGGGCAGAGAGAGAGGGAGACACAGAATCGGAAGCAGGCTCCAGGCTCTGAGCCATCAGCCCAGAGCCCGACGCGGGGCTCGAACTCACGGACCGCGAGATCATGAACTGAGCCGAAGTCGGACGCTCAACCGACTGAGCCACCCAGGCGCCCCCAAAATTTTTTTTTTAAATGAGTACATGTTGTGTTCTTGGTAGATAATAATGTTACTCTGTGGGATATTTAAGTTAAAATTTTTTTTTGTTTGTTTAAACTTATTTCTCTTGTCTTTATACTTTATTTTGTTCTTCCTTGGTGTTTCTTAGATATCGTAGTAAGGTGTTATCCCGTTGGCTGGCTGGTTTACCATTGCAGCTTGCTCATCTTGGCTCCCGAAATCCTGAGCTCTCAACACAGCTTATTGATATCATCCATACTGCAGCAGCACGAGCAAATAAAGAATTACTAAAAAGTTTACAAGCTTCTGCTCTCCGAATCTATGGTAAGAGTTTAACTGTGTAGGTAACCATTGATCTACCCTGCATTAGGAAAGAAGTTTCTTTAAAAAAAAAATTTTTTTTTAATGTTTATTTATTTTTGAAGGAGAGAGAGACAGAGTGTGAGCGGGGGTGGGGCAGAGAGAGAGGGAGACAGAATCTGAAGCAGGCTCCAGGCTCTGAGCTTTCAGTACAAAGCCATGTGGGGCTCAAACACACAAGCTGTGAGATCATGACCTGAGCCGAAGTCGGCTGCTTAACTGACTGAGCCACCCAGGCACCCCTAGGAAAGAAGTTTCTAAGTGGAACTCTTTAGGTTTGCCTTTCCTTTGAATTATTATAAATTATTCACACCATGGTTAAAGTGCCAGAACAAAGTATCAAATAGTAAATTCATTTTCAATAGTAAGTATTTTTTATTAGGATACTTTTAGAAGGTTAATGGTTGTAGATGCTTCTTGGATTCTTAAATTGTCTTTTCAGCCACATGCTGTTTACAAATTCAAAACTGATCAGGTATTTAAAAAAAATTCCTTTGAAGCTTTGGCAGCAAATTAATCATAAAGGATATTTTGTATGACTTCTATATATTTATACTTTTTTATTCATCCTTGGAACTATTTTATATGTTAAGCAAAAATACCAATAAAAGCATATTGGGAGGTATTACATATATGTAATATGTATTTATTATTGAGATGTAATTCACAAACCATAAAATTTGCGCTTTTACAATGTATATTTCAGTGTTTTTAACATATTCCCAAAGTTGTGCAGTCACCACTGTCTGATTCCAGAATATTTTTATCACCCCAAAAAGAAATTAAACCCATTAGTAGTCCTTCTCCAGCTCCTGGCAACCACCAATCTACTTTCCAGTCTCTATGGATTTGCCTGTTCCGGACATTTGTTATAAATGGAATTACATAATGTAGAGCCTTTTGAATCTGGCTACTTTCACTTAATGTACTGTTGGCAGTATACATGCATATTGTAGTGTGCATGTATCTGTACTTTTTTTTTTTTTTTTTGCTGAGTACTAGTATTCCACTCTATGAATCTGTCACTTATGTTTACCCATTCATTAAGTGATGGACATTTGGTTTGCTTCCATCCTTTTTGGGTTATATTTTTAAGTCTTTTTTTTTCAGTACTGCTTATATGTAGATGTCTTCTGCTTTAAATTAGGTTGGTATTGTAATTGTCACTGTTTAGCAAAAGGGCTTGTTTTTTACCGTTTTACTTTGGTTCAATCCCTTTACCCCATCAAAGTTATTATTTCAGACATTGACACTTGGATGTTGTGGAATTATTACAGTGTTAAATAAATATATCTTTAATAATGTTCATTGTTTTACTTTAGAAAATAGTTTAAGTCCTACATATACTTTATGATAAAACTTTTTTATGTAGATGATAAGTTGAAATTCAGTTTAATACAGTAAAAAGTAAGCAAGCACTCAATCTGCTTTACTAATTTAATCTCTGTATATCTTTTATAGTTGACTTTAATATGTGTTACCTACCCCACTAGATCCACAAGAAGGCACTGTGGTGGTTCTTCCAGCAGACTCTCAGCAGCGTTTGGTCCAGCTTGTATATTTTCTACCAAGTCTGCCTGCTGATTTACTTTCTCGGTTAAGTCGTTGCTGTATTATGGGAAGACTCAGTTCAAGTTTGGCTGCCATGCTTATCGGGATACTGCACATGAGGTAGCATCCTCAAGTGAGCTATATTTTAAGTATATAGTCTTTTTTCCCATGTCTTTTACTGGCAGTGTGTAAATTACAGAAGGCTTATACTGCTACTAACTTCATTTGCTTCATTTGCTCTTAATGCAACATTTAAAACTCTTCATCCTATTATTGCTAGATAAAGTTCACTGGAGTAAGACTGTTTCAAGTTTTTTAGTGATTTGTATAGATAGAAATTATCTATAATTTGTACATAATGTACAGATTTAAAATTCTCAAAAGCCTGTAGTAAGGGTTCAGTGGCAGGTGAGAGTACTATGCTTAAATAAAACCTTTGGTGTTAATGGGATTGTGATACAGACCACCTTTTCAGGGACCTCCAAATTTAACGTAGCTGGTGAAATAAATATGTTTGTGACTCAGGTGAGGAATCAGTTGAAATCTCTTTTTGTGTGTGTGTGGTTAAATGTAGATAACATAAAACTTAACCATTTTAACCGGTTTTAAGTATACAGTTAAAACTGTGCAGTGGCATTAAGTACTTTCACATTGCTGTGCAGCCAGCACCGCTGTCCATCTCCACAACTTTTTTATCATTCCAAACTGAAACTCTGCATGCGTTAAACAGTAACTCCTCATCCCCCTCTCCCCCGGCCCTTAGTAACCACTGTTCTATCTTCATGATAAAAAAATAAATTAATTAATGTTTATTTTTGAGAGAGAGAGAGAGAGATCACGCGATGGGGAGGGGCAGAGAGAGGGAGATACAGAATCCAAAGCAGGCTCCAGGCTTCAATCTGTCAGCACAGAGTCCAGCGTGGGGCTTGAACTCACAAACTGAACTGTGAGATCATGATCTGAGCCAAAGTCAGACTCTTAACCGACTGAGCCACCCAGACACCCCTTCATGATTTAGAGTATTCTAAGTACCTCATATAAATGGAATCATACTGTATATGACCTTTTGTGTCTTGCTTATTTCACTCAGCATAACTCTTCAAGGTACATCCACATCATATCATGTATCAGAATTTCCTTTTTAAGGTTGACTTAATGTTCCAGTATATGTATATACTACATTTTATTTATTTTTCCCTTGATGGAAACTTGGTTGTTTCCATCTTCTAGCTTTTGTGAATAATGCTGCTGTGATCATTGGTGGACAGATATCTGTTTGAGTCCTTGCTTTAAATTCTTTTGGCTATATACCCAGAAGTGGAATTGTTGGGTCACATGGTAATTCTCTTTAATTCTTCGAGGAACTGCTGTAATGTGTTCCACAGTGGCTGCATCATTTTACTCTTAAATGTTTTATAACAGTGTTTCATATTGTGGGTATTCAAAGTATCCTTAAACACCTTATGTTTGTATCATTAGGCATAATATTTTTAGTGTTCAGTAAGATTTATTATTGATTGTGGCTCATAGGGTCTAATATGGTTTTTTTTTTTTTAATTTTTTTTTTTTCAACGTTTATTTATTTTTGGGACAGAGAGAGACAGAGCATGAACGGGGGAGGGGCAGAGAGAGAGGGAGACACAGAATCGGAAACAGGCTCCAGGTTCTGAGCCATCAGCCCAGAGCCCGACGCGGGGCTCGAACTCACGGACCGCGAGATCGTGACCTGGCTGAAGTTGGACGCTTAACCGACTGCGCCACCCAGGCGCCCCGGTCTAATATGGTTTTAGGGAGAAATTGAAATCTAGGTGGTACCTGTAAAGTTTAAAGACTAATAACTTCCTTGTGACTTGTACAATACAGATCCTCTATCCTGGTTAAATAGGAGTAGCTCACTTTATTGGTAGACTTCCTTTAGCTTGTTTGACAGTCACCTCTTACCATTATAAGACATATCTTGGAATCAGTCACCTAAAGTGTGATTTACCTTTCTTTTTAGCTAGCAGAAGAGAGCTATCGGCAATGTGTTTGTTTATATGTGAAATTCACTCTTATTTCTTCTGTGTGCATGTGCATTAGAGAGACTTGGTCTTACCTTTAAGTGTTTTAAGCATATATTAGTTTCAGTGTTTTTCTTTCTAAGGGAAAAAAATCCTCGTCTAGTAAGCAGTTATTTAGCAGGCCTTTAAAAAAATTAAATGTGGTTTCTTTTTGTTACTGAAGTGGTTTTGTTTATTAACTTCCAGTAGAGGGCACTCTGTTCCTTTGATATAACTGGTGAAGGATCTGTTTTCACGTTGACTTAAAATCCGTTTTTGAACACTTCTTGAAACTAATTCTCTTTGGAAGCTATGTTTATATCTTTATCAATATCAGTTATGATTGACTTGATAACTTTTGCCAAGGATGTTTTTAATTTTTTTTTCTTTCTGTGGAGATTTGTGGTAACTATTGAGAAAATATATTTACAAATAGTCGGGATTCATAATCACCAAATTAAAAGCATATTGTCAATATAGTTAAGAATCCACCAAGTTAAATTCTGTTTTTTAGCAGAGTCTGTTAGTAGACTTCTCTCTCTGTAGATGTATTGTTCCCATTCAGATGAATCTCTTTTTTTTTTTTTTTCAGATGAATCTCTTTTTAAAAAAATAATACAAAATTAGGACTTCTGAACTTTCTTAGGCCAGTGACATCATTATATCACTTCCTAGATTCAGAATTTAACAATAATGTTTGTTTCCCTCAGACATACACTGAGTTATTTCATATCTGGTTTTCTTTTCAAAATACCCCCTTCTGTCCTCAGCTATGACTATACACAAGCCAGTTGCTTTTCATAATCTTCCACCTGTACTGTTATAATATTCCATCTAACTTTTGCACTTTTGCCAGATTAATTTTCCTTAAATATTGCTTTAATTCTGATTTTTGTTTGTTACACTAAGTGTATTATGAGATCAGGTTCTTTTAGGTTTTGTAGTTCTGATGTCCTGTTTGTCTTTATCCGAGAGAGTTAACCCCAAAGAATAGTTTGTTCCATATGTGAAAAACCCATCAGCTAAAAACTGTTGGTATTCATCTTTTTATTTATTTATTGTTTTTAATTTTTTTTTCCAACGTTTTTATTTATTTTTGGGACAGAGAGAGACAGAGCATGAACGGGGGAGGGGCAGAGACAGAGGGAGACACAGAATCGGAAACAGGCTCCAGGCTCTGAGCCATCAGCCCAGAGCCTGACGCGGGGCTCGAACTCACGGACCGCGAGATCGTGACCTGGCTGAGGTCGGATGCCTAACCGACTGCACCACCCAGGTGCCCCTGTATTCATCTTTTTAAAAGTGCAATTAGAGTTGTTGCCCCTATCTAATTTTTATCACCCACTTAAAGTCTTTTAGAGTTTGACTCCCCCCCCCCCCCCCCATACCATTCTCCTTGCGTTTTCCCCCTTACCTTTGCTCATTCCTTATCCTTTCTGCCCCTAGTTTATTTACAGCTGGATTGGGAAACATAAGACATAAATGTGGAGAGAATCCACACTGTTAGAGAAAAATCTGACAAGGGAGAAATTTGGGACTAAGAAATTTGGCCTGGTTTTTAAGTAGGGTAAATACATGACCTCCTCTGTCAGGAACAGTTTCAGTTTAGTTCTTTTGTCCCAGCTTACCTCAGAAATGTTCTGGCTTTGACAGTATATATGGTCATCATAATTTTAAGGGCAGTATGATATATTGCTTGTCATTTGTTGAAAGCAGTCTCTTAAATGGATTTTGCTACCTTTTTTAGCCACTGGATGGCACAGTTGCTTTCTGTTTTCACTGGGTTCAAAAGCATATTAGTTTGTTTTCTAATTACCATTTTGTACTCTTTCCCATTGTGCATTTATGGCTTTTTAAAATAACCTCTCAGTTTTTGTTACTCCTTCCATAAGTCTTTTGCTTATTGTGGGAATAATACTCACAAAAGGGTGTTTCCATTATTTTAACTGCCCAAATTTAAAGAATGGTAATAAATATTAGCTATTTTAACAGTAAATTAAGTGCTTCTAGTTGAATTAGAAACGCCCAATTTTGTCTGACATTTATTCAGATAACTGAAAAAATTTGTAGCCTCAGCTTGTTGGATCTGATCATTCTCAGCACCCCCCCCCCCCTTTTTTTTGGCCATATCTGAGACTAACATTTGTTGTCTTTTCCCTTAGCCTTAACTTGAAGAGAGTTTTTAAAGGAATCACTGGAAACTGATCCCCTACCAGGAACCACATAATCCTCATTTAATGAGAAGCTGCTTTACATTTAGCTATTCCCCTAAGTATACCATGAATACTTAGCTGTGCTATTATGACGTAGACCCAGTTACAGCTTTGCACAGTATAGGAACACATGATTATCCTAGAATGACTTTACATGGAATATTCTTTGCCTAACCTAAGATACTTTTTGCTTAGTTGGGAAAAGAGCTTGTTTAAACTTAGCTCATTTAAGTAAGCAAGGTAAGACTTTATGAAAATCAAGTAGCAGCCAAACCTGCTACTGAAAAGCAAAGCTTCATCTTGGCTCCTTGGAATCTGATTTTCGAATGGCATGGAAATTTTCTAATTTATACCATATATATGGATCAGTTATGCTTTTTCATGGATATTTTGCATAAGTATGTTAGAAGTTGAACTTCCTATATTCTGGTACTTGAGCCCTTATATTTAAAGTGAATATATACTATGGGTTTTTAAGTTATTAGTGCAGATTTGTTTTGAATAAAGAAAAATAGTTATGTATTGTGCTGTTTTGCAAAGTCTTCCAAGTTGGTCACCTCTGGTAATAATTCTCCTATTGTTTGTTATAGATCATCATTTTCTGGATGGAAGTATTCAGCTAAAGACTGGTTGATGAGTGATGTGGACTATTTCAGCTTCTTATTTTCAACACTTACAGGTAAAGACATTCACCTGACAGATTAAGGAAAGGAAAAATCTGGTATAAAAGTTCCCCTAAGATTTACTGTCTTATCTGTTTGGTTCTAAGTTTTGAAGATGGTAAATAATCTATTTACCTTGAAATGATTTTTATGGCTAATAAGTGGGGATCTTTGAAGGAATATTTGTATTCTCCAGTGTCAGGCTTTTGAGGCAGGGATATACATGATTCATGTTTAAATCTCTCAGAGTACAAATACTCTGGAGATGATTTGAATGTCACATGATTATATTTTCATTTATTTCTAAGTCTAATTTCTCAACTTGATTATCTTGCTTTACAGTGAGTTGGACATACTTGACTCTTTCAGATAGGTGCAAACCTCATTGCATACTTTAAAAAGTTGATGAACAGAATATCCATTTTAAAAATGTTTAAAGTGTTCAACTTGATAGCAAGTACATCAGATTTCAGTTAGCCATTTTCTACATTCCATTGCTCAAAAGCAAAGTTAGTAAAATGAATCTACAAATAAGTTAGATGTGTAAGTATTATTACTTTTGTTTTAAATGATTGTACTGTTTCAACATTTCTGTTGTATATTTGGAGGATAAAGATGACATTCTTTGACATTTTCTGAAGGCTTAAAATTTAGGAGATTTAATGAATAGGTTAAGATACTCCAGAAAAAACTTGACAAGTGCTGATAATGAGCTGAATCCAAGATACATATTACATACGCGGATAAATGAGTGTTTATATGATAGTTTTGGATGTACCCATTTGAGATAGAAGGCAGGGATTTTATGTTTTAATAGTGGTATGAGTCAAAAGGGTTAGTGGTTTTAGAAAGCTCATTAGGAGTCAGTACTGTGATGTGGCCATCAAACTAGATGGTGACTCTTTAGGCTTAATGTCATGGAAATACAGTGATTTGAACATCAGAGCAGGCCACATCGCTGGTATTCTGATCCTTCTGAGCACTGTCAGGGGATACTGTCAAGTTGTCTATGTAGGTCAGACCAAGTGTATGTAATAGGGGTGGTAAGAGGATCAGAAATTTTGCTGTATAAAGTGTAGTTGGAAGAACTACACATGTATTATCCAAAAAAAAAAAAAAATCCAGAAGGGTTTAGGAGGGAGAGTTTTAAAACATTTGAAGGGCTATTAGAGCTCCTGGGTGGCTCAGTTGGTTAAAACATTTGAAGGGCTATTATACAAAAAAATATATAGATAGTATACATATGAAGGAGTATATCATTTTACTTGTTGATTTGCTTTTTTAAACCTGCCATTAATGGAAAAGCTTATGCCTTTCACATTTTTTAAAGTAAAAGTGGTATGGTTCCCAGTATAAGGGGTAAAACTTAACTTGTTGCTGCATCATATATTAGGTCAGATCACATCCTTTGTGTACATAATTAATAGGAATTTTACTGCCTCCATTGCTAGCAATTTGTTTTTTAAAATATGTGAAAAGCAGAAACTCAGAGAAAGCAGAGTAGCTAAAGAATTTAAACTTGAAGGTACATGTCTATTTTTTAAAAATAAGACTGTCATTTGTTTTGTGATTTATTTTTTTAAATTAACTTTCTTTGTACCTAAATTAGGGTTTTCAAAAGAGGAGTTGACTTGGCTTCAGAGCCTTCGAGGAGTTCCTCACGTCATCCAGACACAGCTTTCCCCTGTGCTTCTTTACCTTACTGACTTGGATCAGTTTTTACATCATTGGGATGTTACAGAGGTAATAGTGCATTTAAAAAGAAACTTATGATTATTAAAATTCTGTTCATCAACTACCAATAGTTATTATATATTAGGATTGCCTTGTAGGAGATCCTTTCAGAGATAAAGAGTAGTATAAGAAATGATCCACATTTTGAGAGCACTTATCTTGGATAGGAGATATATGTTTCTAAAAGAGGAGTGTTTTTCATTACTGGTTGCACTACTAGAACAGAATAAATTAGCAGTCTGAATGGTGGAGATAAATTTATTTTCTTTTATCTAGTATAGAATGGATAGGATAGATGCTTCTATGAAAAGGGAGAATTTGACTTAAGTCTTGAAGGATGCGTAAAACTACTTGAATTTGGTATCTTTGAAGGTGACGTTTTTTAAAAAAGATTATTCTGCAATTCTTTTGGTTTTGAGAATTAGTGCATAGTATATTAAAGATAATTTAAAGCCCTATTTTTCATTAAGTTTTAAAGTTCAATCTACAAATCTTATTTTTAAGATAAATACAATAACTTTAAGCAGTCTTTTAAAATGGGACTTTGATTATCCTTTTATAAACTTAGTTAAAATTTTAAACCATTTAACCTTTGTTTAAAGTCTGTTTATTTTGAGAGAGAGAGAGCAGGAGCACGAGCGGGTGAGGGGCAGAGAGAGAGGGAAAGAGAGAATCCCAAGAGGTTCCGCATCATCGGCGCAGAGCCCAGTGTGGGGCTCGAACTGTGCGCTGTGAGATCATTACCTGAGCGAAATCAAGAGTTAGATGCTTAACCAACTGAGCCACTCCGGTGCCCCATCAAGCAATTCAGTTTTCTGATAAACCTTCACAAATGTTAAAATATTAAATATAGACTAAATTAAGCTTTATAAAATATGATAAACCTTTAAAAAGTTATTTTAATACTTTATTTATTTATTTTGAGAAAGAATGAGTAGGGGCAGGGCAGAGAGAGAAGGAGACAGAGAATTCCAAGCAGGCTGTGCACTGATGGCACAGAGCCTGCCATGGAGCTTGAACTCCTGAACCATGAGATTGAGACCTGTGCCAAAGTCAAGAGTTGGATGCTCAACTGACTGAGCCACTCAGGCGCCCCTATAAATATAATAAATCTTAATAACTTAGGCTTTGGTACTGCTTATAGTAAAAATCAAATTAAACTCATAAGTTTTAAATTGGAATTATTAGGCTGATCTTTTACTGTAACGGAATAAATTGTGTTACATGTTACAGATATGTAAGCTAAATATGTGAAAACATAAACATTGATATAAGGTTTTGATTCTCTAAAACATTTCTATAATAATTTCTATTATTTATTTTTTCATTTTTTTATTTCCTACATGAAAAATGCTTATGCAGTAAGAATGTACTAATATCATCCCAAGTAATTTTGGTTTGAACCTTTTTTGCAAATTCTCAGGTTATGTTCTCTGCTGGCTAGTTTCTTTTAATGATTCCTTAAAGCTTATAATAGCTAGTCCAAAAGCTTTTTTTTTTTTTTTTTTTTTTTAAACCTCTTTGTCATTATTCTCAACAGGGTAGTCTCTAGATTCAAGTTACATCCTACTTTTCTATTTTGTTGCTATAACAATTGATTTTACTCAGCTGATCTATTATTTACTTCTTTTATTCTGTTCTCAATATGCTTAATATTTTCCCATCTGTTAGGACAGTACCTTTTATAGATTTATAATACACTTTTCACTTTGCATTGTTTGACTCTGATCACAATTCTTAGGTATGCCAGTGAATTTATCCTCACTTTATTGCCCTAATGCCTGGTACTATGTTTATATGTATGTTCTCCAACAATACTGGACTTTAAAAAAGTGAAAAGAAATAATGAATTGGTTTAACATCTGAAATTTTATCTTCATAGTAAATGAAGAGAGCTAAGATAGATCTCCTGAGGTTAAGGCCTTGAATATTAGATTGGAGGGATTGGGCTTGCCAACAGTAGTGAGAGTAGTTTTAAAGGACAGACTGTAATTAATGTATGTAAACCATCATGATGTATTGGAGAAAACACTGTATGGGATTATTGGGCTCCAGATTCCAGGCATAGATTTACCTGTGTCTAGTTTGGTAACTTGGACAAGTCATATAGCCTTTATCTGATTATTTAAATTTTTCATAAGCACATCATCTGTGTAAAGCCAAAATAAAATTGTCATGAAAATGTTATCAGCTGTATTTCTGAAGTGAACATGAACATTTCTCAAGGACGTGTATTAAACTTCAAGGTTGCTGTCTTTGAAATGTTAAGTCATAATTAGGAAAAATCTGAAAGTCTCATTTTTAGTTTGTGAACTTAAGTGAAGATTCCAGTTTTCTTTTGGATAAATTTTATTATTTAAGTTGGCCTTTTCATGTGAAAATATTTGACATACACATAGTTTTGACATCCTTAATGTAAACATTTATTTTTCTAATTATTTCATTTGAACAAGTTATTAGGACTGGGATTGCTCAGTTTTGTAGTTTCATCTGTTTAAGCCAAAGTGATTCTTTTTCAAATCAGACTTTTTGTTTTTGTTTTTTTGAGTAGGTAGTCACAAAATACAATTCACAACAGAGGATAATATTAATAAAGTCTTCTTCCACTCCCTCTCAACTACCCATTTTTCCTCCCCGGTTTCTAAGTAAATGTGTTCTTTCAGATATCTTCTGTCTTCACAAATGACTAAATATATTGTCTTTTTTTTTTTTTTTTTTTTTTTTTACAGAAGTAATATCCTTTATACGCTAACCTAGACCTTGTCATTTTCACTTGTATATTATTTCTGAGCACTAAAGGAAGAGTTGTATGACTTTCCTGTTAATGATGGAAACTGTAGTTAACAGGGATCGAGCAAAAAGAGAACAGGAATCTCTGTGCAGAGATACCTTTTAGAAATGGAGATTTCTACTCCAGAGCCAATGAAAGGTTTTAAGGTTAATGTTAATTGTCATTTACAAAATACTGATTAGTTGTAAAAGAATGTTTTTTAACATGGATAAGCTCAGAATAATAATAATAATTATAATATATAAATTCAGCTTAAGAAATAAGAACATTTTTGTTTTTGAAACCCCTGTGTCCCTTTCCCTTCAGAGTAACACTGTCTTTAATTTTACCATATTTTTGTTTCTTTACAGTTTTATCGTAATTAGCATATAACTCCAAACTATATTGTTGAGTTTTACGTGTTTACAAGTGAAACATTTTTTAGTAATTTTCTTTTTATTCAGTGTATTCTTAAAGGTATCTATGTTAATGTGTAAGCAGTAATTCATTGTTTTCGTTGCTGTATAGTACTCCATTGCAGTAAGATACCATGATTCATTGCTTTTGTAGTTTGAGTATTTTTAGCATTCCACTTTACCTCTCCTTTGGCATATTAGCTATGCCTCTTTGTTTTGTTTTTAGGTGTTTGCTCTTTAACTTAATACAGCCTTCCTTCAAACTATACTACTTTATACCATAATATAATATGTAATGATATGTGAGGTCATTCTTATGTTTTTCTGTATGTAATGTTTTTTTTTCCTCTATATGCTTTTTTCTTCCTACATGTTGTCAAGATAATCTTTTTTATCACTTTCTTCAGCAGTTTGATTGTATTAATTAATGCCTTGGTGTTACTTTCTTAATTTTTTTTTTTTTTTTTTAAGCTTGATATTTGCTGAATGTTTCACTAGGTTTATAGTTTATTGTTTTGGGGAAAAAAATGTCATTCATTCCTTCAAAAGATGTTTTGGTTCCCTTCTTTGGGACTTAATTTACTTGTATGTTAGACCACTTGACATTGTCCTGTAGACCTTTGAGACTCTTTAACCTTTTTTTTGCCATCTCTTGAGAAAGTATGCTGTATCTTCAAGTTCACTGATCTTTCCTGCATTATCTAATGTGCTATTTAAATCTTAAAGATTTTTTTAAAATTAAGATTTCTTTTAGAGCAGTTCTAATTTGACAGAAAAATTGAAGGGAAGGAAAAGGTGTTTCCCCTGTATAATCCCTTCCCCCACATTTGCATAACCTTCTCCCTTATCAACATCCCCCACCAGAGTGGTATATTTGTTATAATTAATGATTCTATGTTGATATAATTATCCAAAGTCCACAATATACATTATGGTGTACTCTTGGTGTTACACATTTTATGGATCTGGACAAATGTATAATGCCACATATCCATCATTATGATCTCATATGAGTGTCTTTACTACCCTGATATCCTCTGTGCTCTGACTGTTCATTCTCCATGTCCCCCAACCCCTGACAACCACAGGTGTTTGTTTGTTTTCATTGTCTGTAGTTTTACTTTTTCCAAAATGTCATACATTTGTGAGTATGCAGTATATTGCCTTTTTTAGATTGGCTTCTTTCACTTCATAATACTCATTTAAGATTCCTCCTTGTTTTTTTGTGGCTTCATAGCTCATTTCTTTTTATTGCTGAATAATATTACATTGGATGTACCAGTTTATCTGTTCACCTGCTGAAGGACATCTTTGTTGCTTCCAAATTTTGATAATTATGCATAAAACTGTGCATATAGGTTTATAAACATCTGTGTGTAGTTTTTGTGTGGACATGTTTTTAACTGCTTTGGGTGAATACCAGGGAGAGCCATTGCTGGATTATATGGTCAGAGTGTGTTTAATTTGTAAGAAATTGTCTTCCAAAGTGGTTATACCCTTTTGCAATCTTAATCAGCAGTGGATGAGTTTCTGTTGCTCCAGATCCTTGCCAGCATTTGGTGTCAGTGTTTTGAATTCAGGCTATTGTAATAGGTATGTAGCATCTCATTATTTAATTTGGATTTCCTTGATAACCTGTGATGTGGAGCATCTTTTCATATGTTTATTTGCCATGTCTTCTTTGGTGAGGTATCTGTTACGGTCTTTGGCCCATTTGTTAATTGGGTTGTTTTCTTTTCGAGTTTTAAGTGCTCTTTGAATATTTTGGTTAACAATCCTTTATCAGATATATTTTTGCAAAGATTTTCTCCCAGTCTATGGCTTGTCTTTTCATATTTTTGACATTATCTTTTGCAGAGAAAAATTTTTTAATTTTAATGAAGTCCAGCTTCTTTGTTTCTTTCCTGAATTGTGCCTTCAGTATTGTATCTATAATGTCATCACCATATGTAGGTCGTTTAGGTTTTTCTTCTAAGTCATTACAGTTTTGCATTTTGTATTTTACATTTAGGTCTGTTATCCACTCTGAGTTAATTTTTGTGAAGAGTCTAGATTCATTTATTTGTAGATGGATTGTTAAAGCACCATTTGTTGAAAAGACTCCATTGTCAAAGATCACTTGACTATGTGGGTCTGTCTTGCTGGGCTCTCTGTTTTGTTCCATTCATCTATTTGTCTATTCTTTTTTTTTTTTTTTTTTTTTTAATTTTTTTTTCAACGTTTATTTATTTTTGGGACAGAGAGAGACAGAGCATGAACGGGGGAGGGGCAGAGAGAGAGGGAGACACAGAATCGAAAACAGGCTCCAGGCTCTGAGCCATCAGCCCAGAGCCTGACGCGGGGCTCGAACTCACGGAGCGCGAGATCGTGACCTGGCTGAAGTCGGACGCTTAACCGACTGCGCCACCCAGGCGCCCCTATTTGTCTATTCTTTAACCAATATTGCAGTGTCTTGATTAGTATAGCTTTACTGTAATTTATGAAGCTGTGTAATATCAGTCCTTTAACTTTATTCTTTTCCTTTAATATTGTGTTAGCTATTTTGGGTCTTTTTCCTGTTTAAATAAACTTCAAGATCAATTTGTTGATATCCACAAAATGACTTACTGTTTTTTTGTTTTTTATTTTTAATGTTTGTTTATTTATTTATTTTTTTTTTAATTTTTTTTTTTTCAACGTTTATTTATTTTTTTTGGGACAGAGAGAGACAGAGCATGAACGGGGGAGGGACAGAGAGAGAGGGAGACACAGAATCAGAAACAGGCTCCAGGCTCTGAGCCATCAGCCCAGAGCCCGACGCGGGGCTCGAACTCCCGGACCGCGAGATCGTGACCTGGCTGAAGTCGGACGCTTAACTGACTGCGCCACCCAGGCGCCCCTTAATGTTTGTTTATTTTTGAGAGAGCGAGAGCAAGCAGGGGAGGGACAGAGAAGAGGGAGACAGAGAATCCCAAACAGGCCTCACACTGTCAGCACAGAGCCTAATGCAGGGCTCAAGTCCATGAACCGTGAGATCATGACCTGAGTCAAAATCAAGAGTCGGATGCTTAAGTGACTGAGCCACTCAGGCCCCCCTAACTTACTCATGACACTGATAGCAAGAGTAGTATGCACTGGGGCGCCTGCGTGGTTCAGTCAGTTGAGTGTCTGACTCGTGGCTCAGGTCATATTCTCACAGTTCATGGGTTTGAGCCCTGCATCGGGCTGTGTGCTGACAGTTCAGAGCCTGGAGCCTGCTTGGGATTTTGTGTCTCCCTCTCTCTGTCCCTCCCCTGCTTGTTTGTTTTTTCTCTCTCTCTCTCTCTCAAAAATAAATAAAAAAACAAAATAGCATGCACTACCAACTGAACCAGCCAGGTGCCCCCTCAACAGTGTTCTTTTTTAAATTAATTGATTTTTAATTTAAGAGCAGGGGAGAGGGGCAGAGAGAGAATCCTAAGCAGCTGACGCAGGGCTTGATTCCACGACCCTGGAATCATGACCTGAGCTGAAATCAAGAGTCAGACCTTCAACTGACTAAGCCACCCAGTACCTCTCAGTAATGTTCTATACACCCCAAATTGTTCATTGTATTTACTTGTAATATCTGTTTTGTTTCCTTCAATTTGGTAAAGTTCCTCAGTCTTTCTTTGTCTTTCATTGACCTAGACACTTTGAAGTACATTGGGACAGTTATTGTGTAAAATTTTCCTCCCATTTGGATTTATGTTCCCCTATGGTTAGATTCAGGCTATATGAATTTGGTAGGAATATGACACAAGTGATGCTGTGGTTTTCTGACTGCATCCTGTCAGGTGGTGCATGGTTTTGATTTGTCCCATTAGATACTCGCTTTGATTACTTGATTAAGTGCTGTCTGTCTACTTTTCCACTGTTTACTTTTTCCCCTTTGTAATTAATTAGTAATGATTTATGAGGAGATACTTTGAAACAGTGTTAATGTCCCAGTCATTTTTATTAGTCTATTTATTAGTTTGTGTTAATACGGTTTCCTATTTTATTCAGTGGGTCACTATAGAATATAGTGGTTTCTTTGTTCTTCTGACATGTACTCATTTTTTTCTGAGTACGTCTTTACTTCCTTGTACCACAGATTGTTCTAGATTCATACGTGATTTTCACTGTCCCAGCCCTGCAATCAGGTATTTTTCGAAGAGGCCAATTTTCCTTTAAGTGGAGAATGGTATCTTGAAACCAACTTCAGGACACTGGGTGTGGTCATTGCTTTTGGACCCTGGTGCTCCCAGACTGTCGGTGGACAGAAATCAGGAATTTAACACTGCAGCGTTCATTCTAGTTGTCTTCTTTTCCTCTTGTACCTGCCTTTTCTGAAGGTTAAGAACCCTGGTTTCCGTTATACTTAATTTACTTGATTAATTTCTTTGTCCATAATTGATCTTTTGGTGCTATCCCTCTCCCATGCAGGCATCTTCTTTTTTTTGTTTTTGTTTTTTTTCCCCCATGCTGGCATCTTCACTCCATTTGAACTCCCAACTCTGTGGGGACAGTCTACTTCTATTTATTCATGAATGGCCTTCTCTGGGCCACTGCAGCTCTCCTACCCATTCCAGTGCTGTTTACCTAACTCAGCCCCACCCAGTGGCTTTAGAACTGAATTGTTCAGGAAGGGAAGGGGTGGTGGAAGGGAAGGGATTAAATGGTTATTTATTGGGAATGAGCCCTTATTTTGTTGTTGTTGTTGTTGTTGTTGTTTTTAGTTAGTGCTCGTTCATGCATCCATGAGCAGGGTGGGCAGGCCAGAGAGAGAGCTTGCTTGCAAGCAAGCAGAGGACAGTCAGCAGGGGAGAGAGAATCGAAAGCAGGATTTGCTCTGTCAGTGTGGGGCCTGACGTGGGGCTCGAACTCAGGAACCATGAGCTTATGACTTGAGCCGAAACCAAGAGTCAGATGCTCGAGCCACCCAGGCACCCTGAATGGGCCTTCTCAATTGCAATTTACCTTTTATTAATGAAAATATTCACTGCTTGTTTTTGAGTAGGAAGATGGTATTAGAAATACGTTGTTTACATTGTTACTTATAAGCATAGAAGAGAAGAAAAATTGCCGTGTGTAAACTCTGGGTGGTATTAATTTACAAGAGGTTTTCCAGGGAAATAATGCATAGAGCTGTTGATTTTTTTCAGAGTTGACTGACCATTCCCTTAAATTTAGCTGGACTGTCCTCTTTCTAGATTGATATTCTTCTTTTCCACCAGTCTTTTCTTTGTCTTTCCAATGTGATTCTTTTCACATATTTCACTTTTGGCACTCCCCTCAGCTTCTGGAATGGTGTAATGAAGTCTCTGAAGGACTTGATGTTGGCTTCCCTCCTCGTGTTTCCTTGAGAACTTAGAAAATTAAAAATACTAAGGATTTGACTCTCACTTCCCTTATATTTTTCTTCTTTTCCTGTGGACTGTTCTCTTCCTTTTACTTTTGGGGAATAGGAGGCAGTGTTCTATTAATTTGAACAGGGTATTAGTATTTTCTGGATCATAAGTGTTTTTCTATTGTATGTTTTCTCACCAAATGGAAAAAAGGCTTTTTAGTCCTTTGTTCACATCATTCAGATTTTTCTGTTGTAGCACTTATTAATAGAAATAGTCTTTACTTTGGTAGATTGAAGCTACTCTTTTAGGGCTGTGAGAAGAGTTTCTCAGTCTTTCATTCCTGTACCTGGTACCTAATAGGACTAGTTCAGTGCTTAGTAAATGTTTAAATAATGAGTTGTTTGGAAAATTAGCCCATATATGAGATGTGATTGAGTGACCTTTGATACTTGCATCTTCAAAGTCATTATTTTCTTTTTAAAAATTTTTTTTTCAACATTTATTTATTTTTGCGACAGAGAGAGACAGAGCATGAATGGGGGAGGGGCAGAGAGAGAGGGAGACACAGAATCGGAAACAGGCTCCAGGCTCTGAGCCATCAGCCCAGAGCCTGACGCGGGGCTCGAACTCCCGGACCGCGAGATCGTGACCTAGCTGAAGTCGGATGCTTAACCGACTGCGCCACCCAGGCGCCCCTGTTATTTTCAAGAAACTAAAATTAGAACTATGTTATGATCCAGTAATTGCACTATTAGGTATTTATCTAAAGGATACAGAAATACAAATTTGAAGGGTTACATGCACCCCAGTGTTTATAGCAGCATTATCAATAGCCAAACTATGGAGAGAGCCCAAAAATGTCCATTGACTGGTGAACAGATAAAGAAGATAGGGAAGAGGTCGTATAGATAAACAATGGAATATTACTCAGCCATTAAAAAGAATGGAATCTTTCCATTTGCAACGATGTGGATGGAGCTGGAATGTATTATGCTGAGCGAAATAATCAGAGAAAGACCAATACCATATGATTTCACTCGTGTGGAATTTAAGAAACAAAACAGATGAACATATGGGAAGGGGGAAGAAAGAGAGAAGAAAACAAACTGCAGGAGATTCTTTAATGATAGAGAACAAACTATGGGTTGTCAGAGGGAGCGTTAGATGTTGTATGTAAGTGATGAATCACTGAATTCTATTCCTGAAACCAGTGTTGCTCTTGTAAACTAAAATTTAAATTAGGAAAAAAAAGTCATTTTTTTTTTTAAGTGTCCTGTTGTATATAGGGTGAGTAGGTTAAAAAAAAGTCTATAGAACTGATTTGATCCTGATTTGGTTACTGGTTTTCTCCTTTTCTGACAGACAGTTTGTCACAGTTTATTGGTTATCCCTGCCCGAAGCCAGAGTTTTGACATCCTGCAGAGTGCCATCAGTAAGCATTTGGTAAATATACTTAAAAATTTTTTTTTGTTGCTACTTAAAAAAGCATAGAGAATCCTTGGTTAAAAGTGGGTTTGCCATAGGCAAGGAGAGAGTGTCTAGACTGAGAAGTCTTGATGTTTTTCTTGGCTGTTACTAATTAATTCTGACCTTGGGAAAATCCCCCTTTTCCAGGACCCTACTTTCTACATCTGCAATGAAGGGCCTTTAAAAAAAAAAAAAAAAGTTTATTTGGGAGAGAGCACGCACAAGGGAGGGGCAGAGAGAGAATCCCAAGCAAGCCCCGTGCTGTCAGTTCAGAGCCCGACAAGGGGCTTGATCTTACAAAACACAGGATCATGACCTGAGCCAAAATTGAGTCAGATGTTTAACCAATTGAGCCACCCAGGCACCCCTGCAATGAAGGGCTTTAAAATTATACCTCAGGTTCTTCTGACATATAGTGCTTTAATGAACACAAACCTGGTGTTTGTGTATTGGGAATCCAGCATCCAGACTGGGGTCTGATTTCCACCTTGAATATTTGGGTTCTAAACGAGGGATATAGCCTAACAGGTTCAAGGCCTGGCCACTAGAAGCAGCAAGCTAAGCCTTGCGACTGTTTGGTCTTCTGGCTAGTCGGTGTCTCTTGTTCCCAAAAACCTGGGATTTTGCTTTTTAGCTTCCTCCAATGTTTATGTTTAGATTTTTGGCTTATTATAATTATCCTTAGTGCAGAGGAAACTCCCACAGTTTTATCTTTCAGGCACTGTCACTTTTTTGGGTAATTTTATAGGTACCTTCCAACCCCCTTTTCTCCTTTAAAATGTTACTTCCCTTGAGTTGGAAGAGTACTGGTTTGAATTTCCAGTGCTCTTTTTTCTCTGTTGTCAAACTTCTAATCTTTATCCCGTGTGTCTCTAAAGATCTCTACCACTTTTCTTTTCACCTCCACTCCAGATATTTATGCCCTCCTTTGACTACATTCATTATTCTAGTAAAAGATTAACATGCCAGTCTTGGGCACTATTTTCAAACAGCCTGATCAGAGCCTGCAGACTTTTTCATGATGACTTAACAGTAGTTTCCAGGAGATTTAAACCATGCATACATAACAGTTGTAAGTTGAGTCCACCTTAATGACAGATAGTAGAGTCCAGATGAATACACAAACCATGATGTCCCTTATCGGGGTTTTGAGGCAGTGAAGCAGTCAAGTGTTAAGTATAGTAATGTCTTACTCCAGGGTGTTTTACTTAGTCATGTCTGAATGACTAGCTAAATTAAAGGGCAGGGGTAGGCTAATTGTAAAATGAACTTCGGTTTGTACATTTAATTACCTGGGACGGAGGTGGTGCCAGAAATGAGAGTTTTCTAGTCTGAAGAATCTAAAAATCATGGAAATGTGGTTGGTTGTATCAAGATTTGGGGCGGGGGGAGGGTGCATAAAGTAATCCTTTCAAATGATATTTCTGACCATCAGAAATTGTAATGTTTAAATTTTAGTAGACTCACGGAGGGAAGGCAGTAGATTAGGTTAATAGTATTTCTTGAGTTGGCATGTTTTCAAAGTTATTTAACGTAGTAATTAAATTCTTTTTTTTTTTAAGTTTATTTTGAGAAAGAGAGTGCGTGTGCGCATGCAGGAGAGGGGCAAAGAAATGGAGGAGAGAAATGCAAGCAGGCTCCATGCTATAAGTGACACAGAGCTCAATCTTACGGTTTGTGAGATCATGACCTGAGCTGAAATCAAGAGTTGCATGCCTACTTGACTGAGCCACCCAGGCACCCCTAGTAATTAAATTCTTAAGGGAAAACAGGACCTTAAGTTGTGGCAGGTTGTGTGTATAATGTATGCACTGTTTTTCAGTAGAAGTGATGTTAGGTTAACTCTCCAGTTAATGGGATTTGTTTTTTTCATGGAGAGAAGGACGGTTGTGAAGAGGTTATTAATCTAATTTTTCTCTTCCTAGGTTGGGCTGACTGTAATTCCTGACAGTACAGCTGGCTGTGTTTTGGGTGTTATCTGTAAGCTCCTGGATCATACGTGTGTACTTAGTGAGACTCTACTACCGTTTCTGGCTTCTTGTTGCTACAGTCTTCTTTATTTTCTGCTCACTTTAGAGAAAGGAGAAGCAGAACATCTAAGAAAAAGGTAATAGTTTTTGTATTCTTTGACTTTAATTTTTTTCTACCTATTCCAGTTTTCCCCACCAAATAAGTAAATAAGAATAAATAAAATCAAAAAATTTTTTAAAGAGGAAAGAGTGAAAGAAAATTAGATTTAATAAATACCCTGAATTGTCTTTCAGAATTTGTATAAACCTTAACTGGATTTCTCTTTATTGTTTCATAAATTCCCTTTGTATTGTAAGAGGATTTTTAGTTTTTGTTTTTCTTTTAAACTACAAATTTGAAAAGTTAGATGGCATTTTAAAATTTCTTGGGAGCTTTCATTATTAATGTTGCTGTAGGTCTAGCAAGGAAAAAAAAAATCTACCTTTACAAGAATGCAATCACTAATAAATACAAGCCTTTATTAAAACTAGCTAGAGTAAAAATCTTTAAATTCTTGGATTTAAGGAAATTTCTAAGATATTGGTGTTTATATTAGTACTTTAGCTCTTACATACTATTCATACTAAAGTTTCTAGCATAGTTTGGAACATTTCACTTTAATTTAAAAAAGTATTCTCATGCTTATGTTCTTATTGGTAATGCCTGTTAAAATTTTGGGGCGCCTGGATGGCTCAGTCAGTTAAGTGTCTGCCTTGGGCTCAGGTCATGATCTCGTGATTTGTGAGTTCAAGCCCCACCTCATGCTCTGTGCTGACAGCTCGGAGCCTGGAGCCTGCTTCAGATTCTGTGACTCCCTCTCTCTCTGTGTCCCCTCCCCTGCTCATGCTCTGTGTCTGTGTCTCAAAAAATAAACGTTAAAATTTTTTGTAGAAGGCTTTTAAAAAAAATCTAACAGATGAATAAAGATCAGAAAATAAAAATTATTCTATTGCCTGTTAACATTTTAATATTTGTCTTTCTAGTTTTTTTAACTTTTATATATCATAAGAATAAACACGTATATAAAGAGTAAGTTTAAGCTGAATATCCATTTAACCAACTTCCACGTTCAGAAATAGAACATCATCAACACACTCTCTGTGTAATCTCTAGTTAGATTTCTCTTCTATACCCCCCAGAGATCACTTTTGCGTGTTAAATAACAAAAATTCAGCCTGGTACATTTTAAACATCTAATTGGGTTTATTAATTGATTAATTAATTGGGCAGCATCCCATTTAGCAAGTAGAGGGGAGCTCTAAAGGACTACAAAATAGGAAAGTTTTTTTTTTTTTAATTTTTTTTTAACGTTTATTTTTGAGACAGAGAGAGACAGAGCATGAATGGGGGAGGGTCAGAGAGAGAGAAGGAAACACAGAATCCGAAACGGGCTCCAGGCTCTGAGCTATCAGCACAGAGCCCGATGCGGGGCTCGAACCCACGAACTGCGAGATCGTGACCTGAACCGAGGTCGGACGCTTAACCGACTGAGCCACCCAGGCGCCCCTAGGAAAGTTTTTTAAAGGTAGACAGGGAGTTGAAAGAAGGAAATTATTAGTAAAGAATCCATTGTTGAGGCAGGGAGACTCTCCGGAATCGTAAGGATCTGTCAGTACGTTTTTCCTAGTGCTGATCAAGAAGTTCCCATGTTGACTGGTTAAAGTTTTTTGGGGGGTTGAAACTGCAGTTAGGTTAGGTATTAAGTCTTGGTTTACTGACTTAGGGCCTTCACCTGAGTGATGCCATTTTGAGTTTATAGGTTTTTTGTTTTTGTTTTTTTTCTTAATGTTTATTTTTGAGAGAGAGAGGAGAGAGAGAGAGAGAGACAGAGACAGAGACAGAGTGTGAGTGGGGGAAAGGCAGAGAGAGAGGGAGACAATCTGAAGTAGGCTCCAGGTTCTGAACTGTCAACCCAGAGCCCGATGTGGGTGGAACGTCAACCAACTGTGATACCATGACCTGAGCTGAAGTCAGATGCTTAACTGACTAAGCCACCCAGGTGCCCCTGTAGTTTTCTTGTTAAGTTGCCTTCTAATTAAAAATTTTGTGTGTATCTGTAAACAATATAATTTTTGTTTGGCATATTTTAAGAATATCCTACTGTATGTTTTTGTGATTTGATTGTAACCATTGTTGTCATTCATGTTGATTGAAAAACTGATTTCATTTTTGTTTCTCCATACCAGGGCTAAGCAAACTTTTCTGTAAAGACTCAGATAATAAAATATTTTAGGTTTTTCGTGCCAGTAAGTCTCTTGTCAGAGCTGTTCAACACTGCCCTGGTAACACAAAAGCAGCAACAGATTACATGTAAATGAATGCATGTGACTGCGTTTCAATAAAACTATTTACAAATATGGGCTCTGAGCACAACTGGCTGCAGTACAGGTGCTCTACAGTATTTTGTCATGTGAATGTACCCCAACTTACCAGTTTTGCTGTCAAAGATCTTTTATACACACACACACACACACACACACACACACACACACACATACACACACATATATACACATATAAATATGTATATATATACACACACATACACATATAAATATTCATATGTAATATATGTAATTATATATATTAATATAATCGGCAATTAACAATTATGTAACATAACCAATATTAATATTTATATAATATATAATTATATATATAAATATATACACACATACACACACACACACACATATATACACTCTTAGGAAAACCTAGGAATGGCTGTTTGTACGGTATTTCTTCTGTTGCTTGTGGTACCCAGGTCTCTTGTATTTCTCTTTGGCTTGACAGTTTTCTTTAATTGTGTTGTGTGAAGGTGGAATACTAAACTTTATTGATCCATTCACTGTACTTATATTTAGTATTATGTAGAATCCATGAGCCTTTTTAGCACAGTTTTGATCAGCAGTCCACTCAAGTTAAAGTATACAATGAATATATTGGGTCATTACAGGAGTAACTCATAAAATAAAACCCAAGGGCTAGGAATTTTGGAGGCAGGAATTGAAACCCATCAGGAACCAAAGTGGTTTTCTCTACTTTTTCTTCTGGATTGTGTAGTCTTTATCTCTGTGCCTTTGCCTCATTATTAGCTGTCTGCAGACTGGCTTTTTTCTCCTTGTACGTGGCTATCCTAGCCTGGCTGTGCATGAGTCAATACTCCAAATAAAGTCTCCAAAAAGAGGATCTGGTTGGCTTAGAATGGAGTCAGTATCCACCTTTGATAGAGATGCTGCATGATGGAGTTGGGGAGGTTGATCAGATTGTGAAAGGGTTGCTGCTTCCACATCTAAAGGTAGTCAGATTCTCTTTGAAGGATCTGGGGACCACTCCTAATACGAAAACTATAACAGACTAAGGTCAGAGCCTTTAGCAGTCACTGGATTCTTTGTCCAAAGGGTATTGCTCCATTTAATGTGGTTGGCTACAAGTCCATTTACCTTCATCATAAAACGTTTTTGTTCTGCCCTATAGTGAAACCAAGGGAATGGTGCTTACTAAAATTAGGATTTACCGTTTCTGGCCTTTCATAATCTAGTAACATGGTAGCAGTCCACTGACTGGCTTCTTTTCTGAAATCCATTTTGGTTCCTTGCGAATACATCTTTCTCTGCATATCTGTCCTGTTTAAAACATTGAAGAGGCTCAGAATCCAGGGCACAGCATTAAAATTTCATGAAGTTTGTTTTTGTTTTTAAATAAACTACTTTCAAAGTGGGGCTTGAATTCATGACCCCAAGATCAAGAGTCACATGCCCTACTGACTGAGCCAGGCATCCCAAGTTTTTTTTCTTTCTACCAGTGGGATATTCTGATTTTACCAGTGGGATTTTTGATGGTATGATAGTTGAATAATGTTCAGTGGTAGAAAACAGTATGCATATGTAGATTATTGTGTTCTTTGGCTAATTCTGTGTTATATATGATCACCAGAGCTTTAAGAATGTCCTGGTAAGCCCAGGAAAGTGTTGATTGCTAGGCTTCCTGGAACTTACCGAGTAGGGGAGAACAGCTGATTCTTCATTGGATTTGCTTATTCAGCTGTGACGAAACCCAGTTGTTAGTTTTGATTTGTGGGGTTTTATCAGAAAACACCACATTTCTTAAAAGGACATTTTCAGTTTTGGAAAATACAGAAAGGGTACTTCTGTGTGTGTTGGCTCACTGGCTCATTTTTGTCTGTTACTGTAGGGACAAGCTGTGGGGGGTCTGTGTCTCCATCCTGGCTCTCCTGCCTCGAGTCCTCAGGTTGATGCTGCAGAGCCTGCGGGTGAACAGAGCTGGACCTGAGGAGCTGCCTGTTGTGGGCCAGCTGCTTCGCCTGCTGCTTCAGCATGCACCCCTCAGGACTCATATGTTAACCAATGCCATCTTGGTGCAGCAGATCATCAAGAATATCACGGTAAGCATGGAACAGGGCTTTGTATTATTACTAGAAAAGGGATTCATGAGGAGGGCATGGGTGGGGTTCTCTGGGGAGGCTAGGCCTCCAGTGCATTGACTGACTCCTGGAATGAAGCCCACTGTGGTGATTTCCCAGGTTTTCCCCTGCTGACTAGCACCTGTCACTTAGCCAGAGGGAGGTCTTTGATCCAGAGTCAGTAATAAAAGGCTTAAAATATTCAAATTGAATTGGTCACAGGCAGGCAGCTTAGAAAAGGTACAGAGCATCAGAATCACTCCTACCAGGATTCTGGTACAGACTCTTGATTAACTGTGCTTATTCAGCATGTTTTTAAACCTGAGTTGTTAAAAAAAATTTTTTTTTGATGTTTATTCATTTTTGAAAGAGCACAAGCAGGGGTGGGGCAGAGAGAGGGGGACACAGAATCTGAAGCAGGCTCCAGGCTCAGAGCTGTCAGCACAGAGCCCGACGCGGGGCTTGAACTCAAGAACTGTGAGATCGTGACCAGAGCCAAAGCCCGACGTGCAACCGACTGAGCCACCCAGGGGCCCCTAAGCTAAGTTGTTTTACTTAGCTGTAGGAATAGCAACTTCATTGAGTTTTGGTAACCATAAAGTGAGATCATTCAGGTAAAGTTTTTAGTGAAACTGACATTAAGTGCTCAACAAATGTTAGTTGTCACTGAAAACATTTAGCAGGAATAGGCTTACGGCCAGTTCCTAGTCACTTAGTTCACTGGAGAATACGAGGAAGTTAAGAAATTGCAGGCTTCTGCTTTGTGTAATGGCTGGTTCTGCATTCATCTGTATCTGTTTTGCAGGGGCAGCTCTGTCTAGGATTCTTTTGGTGTTTTTGGTTTGGAAGAGTTAGAGGTTTTTTCTATAGGTATTTGGGGGTTTATTAGTTGATACCTGTAGTAGTACTTCAGAGTAATAGAGCTTATATGTGTATATAACACAAGTTCACGTTCTGAATATTCTCAGTAGGCTTGTAGAAATAATGAAAGAAGCAGCAGAATAATTCAGAAATAGAAGGGAAGAAAAGGCAAGAATTTGGATTGTTTAGAGGTTAGAGAATCAGCTCACCTCTATAAGGAAGAGAATGACAGATTGTCAGTCGGCCTTGCAGAATTATTCTCAGTTGATGTTAATGCAAAGATTGTGAGACTCGAGCATACCAAGGGAAGTCCAGAGTGTGGAGATGGTTGATGGTGAAATGTCATTAGTTCCTGGCAATATTTGAGAAGGAACAGATGAAACGAGAAACTGGTAGCACTTGTACTTGAGGTTGTACCCGGGAATTTTCACTACCTGTGGTAATGCCCAATTAACAAATATCCTGTGGTGATTGATAAATGTAGGAGATAGGATTGCGGTGGTTCTGAGATCTCGTTTGGGCCTGAAAAATACTGTCAGGTAGCATAACAACTTTGATATAATTCTCAAATTACTTTTGTTTTTCTCTGCAGACATTGAAGACTGGAAGTATTCAAGAACAGTGGCTCACAGACTTACATTATTGCTTCAATGTGTATATCACTGGGCATCCCCAGGGGCCCACTGCATTGAGTACAGTGTATTGAGTACAATAAGAGGCACCATGGTACCTCCTGTTTGAAATTGTTTATTCACGTCTATCTAATTTTGAAGAGAAACTGATGTAATGTTTGTCATTAAAGCTGAACTTTTAAAGAAGCTGTTTATGAACCTTCCTTTGCATTAAGGTAGGAAAATAACACAGGCTGGCTTCTTGGACCAGGACATTATACTTGGTCACAGGTGGGTAGAGTATTTTGCATTTCATAGAAACTAAATATTTACAAAATATGGAATGATACAGTACCTTCTGTTATTTACCAAGAACGAATCTTTGTGGTCTCAGTTCTAGTTCATTCACACAGCAACAGAAACCAATTTTTTATTTGGGAATGGTTGCCTTTATCCATCATGACATTCAGCTCCTCACTGTGGAGTTCTGTTATTTACAGAGGTTTTCTAGCTCCTTCTGCAGGAGCAAGATTTCAAGATAGTACTACGGTTGTTTGAGGTTTTCCTCAAATGGTACTTGGTTTGATTTAGATAATTCTTCTTTCAAAATTACTTTCTACTAATGACCATTATAATTCTTTTAAAATTATAAGCCATATATAGTGATTTATGCTGACACCCACACCCCCAGTCAAAAAATCCATGTATAACATTTGACTACCCCAAAATTTAACTACTAATAGCCTGTTGACCAGAGGCCTTACTGATAATCAATTTACACATATTTTTTTCTGAGTGAGAGCGGGGAAAGGGAAGAGGGAGAGAGAGAATCTTCTAAGCATGCTCCACGCTCAGCGTGGAGCCCAACACGAGGCTCAATCTCATGACTGGGAGATCATGACCTGAGCTGAAGTCAAGACTCAGACGCTTAACCAACTGAGCCACCCAGGCACCTCTACACCTATTTTGTATACATATTATATACGCAATTCTTATAATAAAGCAAGCTAGAGAAAAGAACACATTTGCAGTACCATGGCTATATTTATTGATACTATATACATTTATTGGAAAAAAATCCATGTTAAGAGGACCCACACAAACCTGGTTGTTCAAGGATTAACTATTTTCAGAATTATGAAATAATTAGCAAATTGTAACAAAAATCAAGGTAACACTTTATTGCTGCTTATCTCTACCTGTCAGGACGGGTGGCAATAATCTTAAGAAAATGGAAATGCTCCTACTACAAATATTTGGGCCTAACATGCCACTGTTTATGCCTTCTGTCTACATTCCTATGGTAGCTTTGCTCTTAAAAATGTGAAAAAACTGGGGCACTTGGGTGGCTCAGTTGGTTGAGTATCCGACTTCGGCTAAGGTCATGATCTTGGAGCTTGTGAGGTTGAGCCCCGAATCAAGCTTGCTGTCTGCGCAGATCCTGCTTCCAGTCCTCTGTCCCTTCCTCCCACTCCACTCCCACCCCTTTTCCTGCTTACGCTCTCTCTCAAAAACAATTTTTTTTTATTTTTGAGAAGAGAGAGAGAGAATCCAAAGGGGAGGAAAAGAGAGAGGGAGACACAGAATCCAAAGCAGGCTCCAGGCTCTGAGCTATCAGAACAGGGGGCTCGAACCCATGAACCATGAGTTCATGACCTGAGCTGAAGTTGGATGTTTAATCGACTGAGCCACCCAGGCACCCCAAATATAAATAAAACTTTTTAAAAAATGTGAAAAAGCCCATAACCACTGAAATTTATGCCAGGTGTTCTTATAGCTTGAATGTATGTAGGTTTAGCAGTTTTCCCTGCCAATAGGAATGGCATTTTGACAAGCTTGCTCACCTATAGGTCAGGCAGAAAATACAAGTGAATTGGTAGGTTATGCATGAATGGTCTGGTCCAACTGATAAAAATGGCAGCTATAGGACAGGCTCTTCCCCCTCTCATGTAGGTTCTTCCCTGGAGCCAAAAAACCAGGCTTGCATCAGCTGGCTGGCAGAAATCTCATGTTAGCGCTCATGTTCTTAGTTTGGCTTAGACGTTACTGTTAATTATGTGTTCTACTTTATAGCTGTACTGACTGAAGTGAGGGCAGACAGCTAGGAAGTTTTGCACGGGTATAGTCTACTGTGGTGGTTGTAGCACAGGCTAACAGTGCTGTATAAGAGCAGAAAGAAAACATCCTGACATTGTCATTCAGTTGTTACCATGTTTTCAGGCTAATAAGGCTTGAGGCATGAATATTAAAGTTTTCTCAAGATGGAAAAGTTAATCAGCAGAGAATTAGAACTCTGCACTAGCTATTCCAGTTCCCCCGGACACGGTCTTCCTCCACAGGTGGTCGAAGCTTTGTTTTGGTTTTTGATTGAGTAGCTGATTGCAGGTTATAAGAAAAATTCTTTGATCTTCCACTATTCTCAAGGAGGTGTATACACTGCAAGTTGCTCACTGTTAAAAGCAAATACCAGAGAGATATTTGTTATTTTTAATACTGAAAAGTTCATTGCTGGTGAGGTAAAGGGCTTAGATATGGACTATCCAGGGAGCTAGGAAGGTGACAGCCAGTTTGTTGTAGAGACAGGTGACTTACCAACCTTGCATTTTACATCATCCTCGAAGATACAGGACATTTTTAAATTTTTTTAAATTTATTTTTTTCAACGTTTATTTATTTTTGGGACAGAGAGAGACAGAGCATGAACTGGGGAGGGGCAGAAAGAGAGGGAGACACAGAACCCCAGAGCCCGACGCGGGGCTCGAACTCATGGACTGCGAGATTGTGACCTGGCTGAAGTCGGATGCTTAACCGACTGCGCCACCCAGGCGCCCCATATATAGGACATTTTTAAAGATTGAGAGCGAGAGCACAAGTGGGGAAGGTGCAGAGAGAGGAAGAGAGAGAATCCCAAGCAGGCTCTGCACTATCAGTGCAGAGACTGACTCAGAGCTTGGACTCCTGAACCATGAGGCAGTGACCTGAGCCGAAGTTGGACACTTCCACCCAGGTGCCCTGATACCTGACAGCTCTTGAAGAACCTTGACTGGGAGAGGCCAGGTACTTGAGCTGGGACTGGGACCTAGGTCTTCAGTCTGTCTAGAATAACTGGTATAGCTTTCTTTATGTAGGTCATACATAACACAAACACATATACACACGTATTTCTCAACTTGCCATGTACCACACACTAGGCTATATAGTACATTCTAGAAAGCCATTTCATTTGAAAATTTACTATCTTCAAGGATGACAGACTGATAGGCATATCAACCTTGAAATGGGTATTTTTAGGCCTTTTTATGACTTTGAAGTTACTTATAGGATGAAAACTTTTAAGATGTCACAGTTGGAAAACAGTGATGTATTCAACCCTCTTGCTGAGGCCAAATTGTTCTGTTTTTCCTCTCTCTGTGGAGCAAAGGAGCAAACATGAGAGGTGAATAGTTTCAGAAAGTTACAAACATGTCTTACTTTTTCTCTCCTGGTTTTATTATGGTTATTTAAAGTGAACTACTGATACTGAATTCTGTTTTGGCTGCCTTTACTGTATCAAGTCTTGAGTTATCTGTATACCCATCTGTAGATGGGCAGGAATATTCTGCATTCATACAAAGGGGTTATCATTAGTAGTAATCACTTGAGCCATGGTTATTCCATTCATTGGAATGGGCTTTTTAAAGGTAGTTCTTTTATATTTAAAAAGAAGGGCTCCCAAATTTAGGAGTGTGAGCCCAAGCAAGGGAGAGAGGCAGAAGGGAGTGGTTGGGGCGGGGGGGGGGGGGGGGGAAAAAAAAGAAAAAAACACAAGCAGGCTTCCATGCTCATCACAGAGCTTAACACAGGGCTTGATCTCACTACCATGAGATCATGACTTGAGCCAAAATCCAGAGTCAGATGCTTAACTGACTGAGCCACCCAGGTGCACCCTGGAGGTTATATATTTATATACATATATAAGTTCTATGTATATGCTCTCTGACCAATACTATGCTGCTATTTTGTGGGTGGTATACGGGGGTTGCTGTTGAAGGACTAGAGAAAACAGGGATTGTGGAGTCTCCCAAATGCATGTAGAGAAACACAGGCCAAGGAGGCTATATACTTTGCTATATCCAGCTCACTTTCTGCTTCCTCTTTAAAGAGGTAAAGGCACTACTAAAGCCTCTCCTATGCTGGAAGTTGGGAGCAACAATCCTTGCTTAAGTATTTGAGCACCTACTATGTGCCAAATAATTTCCTAAAAGTGAATAGGACAGTGAGCAAATCAGAAGATCCTAAACCCCATGGAATTCTCAAAGCAAAAAAAATGAACTAACATTTTTATTCATGGAGAAGACCAAAATTAATGTTCTCTTTTTGGTTCAGTTGGGCACAACTGACACACACAAATTTCTGCAATGTGGAATCACAGATGCCCATTTCCATGGAAACTATTTATAGATGCTTTCTGTATGAAACATATATGGGCTCCAGCTACACTAATTAGCAGCTTTGATAATCAGCTCACTGGATAGTGCCTTAATGTACATGTGTAGACTTAACAAAACCTTGTGTTCCCCCATTTAGGGTTAGGAAAAGATTCTCTTAAGACCTTGTCGGTTTTCAAGCCACTTAGAATTACATGTGTAGGACAAACAAGCTACTTGTTCATATGAAATCCCAAAAAACCACTAAGTATATTTGAGTTTGTTTATTCGTCCCTTAACTGTGAACCCTTTGACTAAAAACCTTTTGTGTTTCTAAACACCTCATTTTTATGATTTCTGATTGTCTCAAGAGAAAAACCCAGGACTAAGTAAAAAAAAATGTTTTATTTAAATGCTACTTTTCTGGTAGTTCTGTCTGACCATTGTTTTTGAAACTAATTTTCAATTCATTCAAGTAGAACAAAAGCTTTTTTTTTTTTTTAAACATGGAAAGTTTCAAAGGAATTAAGGCCCACAGTTGTAACTACCCTATCCGCTACTCCCTGATCAGCCTGCCTATATTACATGAGTTGGCCAACCCATATTAAAGATTGGGCAGTAATTACACTGCCCCCTACCTCCAGGTTCTCCCCCCCCCCCCCAATCAAAAACTAAATGAATGTTAAAGTTCACGCTGACAGTCATTGTTCACCTTCCAGCTGCACTCTATTCCTGCAGGATGACTGGATCAGCAAGGGTGGGGTGGGGGGAGCGTGTTGCCATGGCCACCCATGAACAACACTGGATCTGGCATTAACTGCTGACAGCACTGAACTTATCACCCAGATTTAATGCTGGTGTGAATGAAGGGGGCCCAGAGTAAAATACTCTTGTCTTGTGGCTGAAAAGAAAGTTCCCTGAGCATGAGTGAAATTGTGCACGGTGAAGCCTGAGCAGGACGTGTTATTAGATAGTACATGTCCCCTTCATGGGCCGTGAAAGGCAAAGGCCAGAATTTGTGGTTAAGGAACCTCTCAAGTTTGGGAAGGAGATGAAGAATCTTAATGTGAAATCAATACAGAACAAGAATTCCCAAGGTATTACTTTGAAGAATGACAGTATTTTCATTGTCCCCCCTTCATGTGAACAAGTATGTAAAAGTACCATTTATTGTCTCTACTGGAGGTAATGTTAACAATAACTTGTGGTTGTGAAAATAACTTGCCTGTTAGGGAGGCATGTTGATTGCAGTAATAATTCCACGAAAGGGGAATGAAAAACATGTACACCTCAAAGGAAATGACCATTGGAAATTCCTAGCAATCTCTGTCCTCCTGTCTTCCATCTTTGAGGATGAAACAAAAAAGGCAAATGCTTCCCCACATTGTCTTCCCAATCTGCTTTGCCAGGGCAGTGGCTACCTTACCTGAATTGAGATGCAGCACAGGATGGGCTTTGGGAGATCTTGTGGGATGAGGAACTTTCCCTTCTTGAGAACAACCTGAAATCAACCAACAGTGACTATTCCTCTCTGACCAAGGTTAGCTGTGGCCTCACCAAGTTCTAAGTTCCTTTTTGAGGTAAAGGCTTGAGCTTGTTGATATCTGCCAAGAGAAATTAGGTATGGTGTGGAAATACCATGTAGGCCCAGAGTAAAGTCCTGAGATTTTGCTGCCTGGGCTGCAGATCTATTTCTCAAGTGCCTTGGCTCAACTTTTTTCTTTTGGGGAGCTATCTAGGCCTCTTCTCTGCTGAGTTTATTTGAATGGGTTCTTTCCAGAGCTGAAAATGTCCCAATTTAAAGCAATTCATCTGCTGAGCAAGTATTTACTATTGTGCGTGGGTCTGGGGCATTCCCACAGATGGGCAGCCCTGTACTATTTTAGCATAAGGAAGGTCAAAGTGAGGCAGGCAAGGTGTTCCTGCTTCTGGAGCCCTCCAAATGGGTAATATAAGGGGAGGACCCAAGCAGTGGTCTGGAGGGGTTTAAAGGGTAATGAAGGCCAGCAGAAGACCTCTTGATTGAGATGCCAGAACGCATCATCAAACCAGTTCCGAGCTAGAATTGCTGGAGGGGAGGCATTAAATGTGTGTTGAAAATTCTCTTGGTTCTTGGAAGTCAAGTTCCTATCTGAATGGAGGTTTGCCCAGTGTAATTAAATCCCATTTCAGATTCTGATGCAACACTCTGGGGGTGCTTGTTGTCAACTACAACGTGCCCAGAAGGACATTTACCGTAGATTTGCTTGAGTACTAAGTGTCTGGTGGACTTTGTGCCTGAGCTGCCCTTGGATGGACTCTTCGTGGTCCTGCTTACTGCAGTGGTCTTTGGGGGGGTTAGTTCCAGTTCTTTCCTCCAAACTTGGAGCAGCAATGCCAGGCACTCTCGGTTCCATCTGTCCACATCTCTGGTTCCAAGCTGCTTCATGTGCAGAAGGTGGGACAGGTGCTTCCTAAGCTGGTAGCTGGTGAGGTCAGAAGAGAGGAGAGACTTTAAGATCACAGTACTGAGAAAACAAAGTTTCCTTAGGGTTCCTAGAAGCTATAGGTATAGTTTGCTGAACTGGGAGATTCATTTAAGCTCCCATTCCTAATTTACAGTGGCAGTAGGTTTAATGTTGAAAAAAAATCATTATTTTTTAAAATCAAACAGTTCCTGAACTAGGAATCAGATGAATCTGCCCTCAGGGTGGGTTGGGCTAATGTGTAAATAAATGAGAAGTACTATGTAAAACTGAGGAGCTAGATTGCATGAGATCATGTGAGACTGATAATTCCTGGTGGTCTGGTAAGGCCTTATAAGGCTGATACTTGTGCTGGGCTTTAAAGGATGCATAGGAGCTTACTGGGCAGAGAAGGGTACTCTAGGCAGAACTGGCGTAAGTGGAGATATGGACATTTGTGCCAGGAAAGTAATGAGAGGTGTACGAAGCATTGTGTATTTTGTGAAGAAGGATGGAAGGCTAGGCTACACTGGAAGGAGCCAACATTTGTTCAGAGCCTGTTACATGTCAGGCACATTCCTCACGATTAAGGTGAAAATCCATCAAGTAGACAGGGCTGAGTAGATGGCACATCACACCAGGATGACAACATAGGTTGTTCCTTATTCCCTTTACCAAAACAACTAACAACTATTCACGGATAAGACACCACTGGGAAAGTCCTAGAACATGGGAGAGACCATGCACCACAGGGGCCAAGACAGACTACAATGGTATATGAGGAACAGCTACATGCAGACTGCACTGCCCCTCCATCAGGCTGGTGTAACACCGCACCAAAATGACTTTAGCCTATGGTTCCTCAAATGGGAAAAAGGAACCCAGGGTGGAATCCAGCACCCCCAGCATTGTAGGTCACTTCTTGGGAGCCCCCACTGTGGTCTCATCCCATGGGGATTGCCAGGGAATCTGTGGGACTTGGCCACTGGGAGTCTGTGATGGGGAAGGTAGGGGCTTGCAACAACCAGTATGTGGGTCTTTGCAGACCAAGTTCCTACCTGCAGTGTGCAAGTAGTAGTCCCAATCTTTAATTTTGCTCATCTGCAGAGCCAAAACAGAGGTGCGGTCTGACCAGGGAACTCAGCAGGGTGCCTGAGTGGTTCTTAAAGAGACTTGTCACCGCTGGAAGTCTGGTCTGCTTCAACTCAGGCAGGGGAGCTGAGGCATAACCTGGCCCACACATGAGTGTTGCTCCTGGCCCTGCCTGACCAAAGCCTGGACAGACCACCTGGAGAGGTATAGCAGGTAGAGCTGGTTATCTGCAAAGCAAAAACCGTGGCCCTGTATAGCCAGGGACCTTGGGGTGCAGGTCAGCTTGAGTCAGCCACAAAACTTTAGGCCTTGGAGCTGGTTCTCATGCTCTCCATGAACAGGGAAAGTGATTCATAGCCCTAGCCATTGCTGAATAGAGCCTTCAGCCCATCTGACCAGGAAACCTAGCCAGATCACACAGGAAGCTGTGTAGCCCATCCAAAGACCTTGTTATAGTGGCACTTGAAGAGAAAGCACAACCTGGTACTATCCCTGTCTGCACTGCAAAACTGGTGGCCCCACCTGGCCAGGAAACTCCATGCACAATCTTGTCTGACTTGAGTCCCCAAACAACCTGTGCAGGCCTTATGGCCTGTCCTGCTGCTCTGTCAGTTCAGGGAAGTGACTTCATAGCCCCACCTACTAGTAAGCCTGACTAGAAAACCCAGGCACCTGCAGAGCCCATCCTAAAGCCTTGCTTGGGCAGAGAACCAACTCAGCAGTCCTATTCAACTATTCCCAGCTAGCAGCACACCCCACCCCTTGCCCCACCCCAACCTCAGAGCTTGCCCTGCCCAAAAACAGATGGCCTTAAAAGCAACCTTCATCTGCCCAAGAATGTTACTAGTAGACATGTCCAGAAACCCAAACTGAGCTGCCTGGTGAAGAACTCTTGGTTAAAGCAAACCTATGAAGTATGGAAGAGTAGACCACTTCTTCAAATGTTGAGATAGCAGCATCAGAAATTAGGAATCACAAAAGAATCAGGTAAACATGACCATGCCAAAGGAAACTAATAAAGTTCTGGTAACTGACCCTAAAATAGAGATCTGCAAGGGGCACCTGGGTGGCTCACTTGGTTAAAGATCTGACTTTGGCTTAGGTCATGATCTCGTGGTTCGTGAGTTCGAGCCGCATACCAGGCTTTGTGCCGACAGTGCAGAGCCTGGAGCCTGCTTCATATTCTGTGTCTCCCTCCCACTCTGCCCCTCCCCCACCTGTGCATGCACGTGTGCTCTCTCTCAAAAAGACAACATTAAAATTTTTAAAAAAGGACATGGAGATCTGTAAACTGTTCTACAAACAATTCAGAATTCTTTAAAAAAGTTTAGTGAATTACAAGAATGCACAGACAACTAAATAAAATTAGCAAAATAATGCATGAACAAAAAGAAATTCAACAAAGAAAAATGGGGGTGGTGCAGAAAAAGAAATCCTAGAGCTGAAAAATACAACGTCTGAACTGAAGAATTCAATAGAGAACTTGAAAATCAGACTCGACCATGTAGAAGAAAGAATCTGTGACCTAGAAAACGGGATTTAAAATTATGTAGTCAGAGGAGCGAAGGAGAAAAGAATGAAAAAGTGAAGAAGGTATATGGGACTTATATAGGACATGCTAAAATGAATTGCATTATGGGAATTTGAGAAGAGAAAAAGAATGGGACAGAAAATATATTTAGGGCAGTAATAGCTGAAAGTTTCTCAAACTTGGAGAGAGAAATGGACATTGAGATCCATGAAGCTGAGACACACTATATTGAGACACACTATATTGTCATGAGTCTAATGTTGAAATAAGCAAAAGAAAAATTATATATAACTATGAATGCACTTCTCAACAAAAAATTTTCAGGCCAGGAGAGAATAGGATGATATATTCAAAATATTAAAGGAAAAAACTGTCAAGAATTCTATAGTTGGCAAAACTGTCCTTTAGAAATGAAAGAGAGAAAAAACAAACTAAAACCGAAGTAGCTCATAATCTTACTAGACCTTCCTTGTAAGAAATGCTAACGGGAATTCTTTGAAAGTAAAAGGATGCTGGTTAACATCATAAATACTTAAGGTAGCCTAAAACTCACTGGTAATAGTAAACATATAGTCAAAATTAGAATTTGTAATATAATGGTTGTGCATTATGTACTTTTAAAAGTTTAAAAACTTCAGGGGCACCTGGGTGGCTTAGTCAGTTAAGTGTCTGACTCTTGATTTCAGCTCAGGTTATGATCTCATGGTTTGTGAGATAGAGGCCTGCATCCAGCTCTGTGCTAACAACATGGATCCTCCTTGGGATTCTCTTTCTCCCTCTCTCTGACCCTCCCCTGCTTGTGATCTCTCAACCTCTCTCAAAGTAAACTTAAAAAAACGTTAAAAAAGGTAATAAAAGTAACCATAACTACAATGGCATGAAACTAGAAATCAATTCTAGGAAAACTGGGAAATTCACAAATAAATGGAAGTTAACATTTTTCCTGAGCAACCAATGGATCAAAGAATGAATAAAAGGAAAACAAAGTATCTTGAGACCAAAATGAAATACAACACATCAAAACTTATAGAATGCAGCAACAACAGTTTTAAGAGGGAAGTTCAGAGTAATAAATGCCTACATTAAGAATCAAGAAAGATCTGATAACCTACTCTTTAAGAAAGTAGGAAAAGAACAAACTAAGTCCAAAGTTAGCAGAAGGAAGGAAATAATAAAGATTAGAGCAGAAATAAGAGCAGGAAAACAGCAGAAGATTAACAAAACTAAGACTTGGTTCTTTGAAAAGAAACAAAATTGACAAACTTTAGCTAGACTAACCAAGGCAAAAAGAGAGATGATCCAAATCAAAATTATGATTAAAAAAGGAGACATTACAACTGATCCCCAATAGAAAGGCAAAGGACCATAAGATACTACTATGAACTGGAACAACCATAAGATGCTATATGACAAACTGGACAACCTAGAAGTAATGGAAGTTATTAGAAACCTGTAAGACTGAATCAAGAAGAAACAAAATATATAGTCAATGTTCTACGTCACGTTAATAAAATCATACGATTATCACAATAGAAGCAGAAAAAAGCATTTTTACAAAATTTGACATCTGTTCGTGGTAAAAATTTAACAAATTAGGTATATAAGAAATGTACCTCTACATAATAACGGCAACATGACAAGTCCACAGTTAACATCAGTGGTGAAAAGTTGAGAACTTTTCCTCTGAGAATAGGAACAAGACCAGGGTGCCCACTCACAACTCCTATTCAACACAGTACTGGAAGTCCTAGCTAGAGCAGTCAGGCAAGAAAAAGAAATAAAAGGCATCACATAAAGAAAGGAAGAAGTGACTCTGTCTCTATTTGCAGATGATTTTACATATAGAAAAACTTCAGGACTCCAGAAAGTGTTAGAGCTAATGAACAAATTCAGTAGAGTTGTAGGATACAAAGTTAACATACAAAAATAAGTGACATTTCCATACACTAAAAAATTATCTGCAAAACTAATAAAATGACCCCCATTTACAACAGCACCAAAAACAGTAAGATAGGAATAAATTCAACTGAAGAAGTGAAAGATCTCTACTGAAAACTACAAAACACTGATGAAATAAATTGTCTTCTCGGATTGCAGGAATATTGTAACATCCATAGTACCCAAAGTCATCTATAGATTCAGTGAAATCCCTATTAAGATTGCAGTGGCATTTTTTATAGAAGTAGGAAAAACAATTATAAAATTTATATGGAACCATAAAAGTACCCAAATAGCCAAAGCAATCCTGAGAAAGAAGAACAAAGAGAGAAGTATCATACTTCCTGATTTCAAGCTTTATTATAAACTCATAGTAATCAAAACAGTATGGTACCAGCATAAAAATAGATGCATAGACCAATGGAAGAGAACTAAAATCCCAGAAATAAACCCGTGCGTATATGCTCAATTATATTTGACAAGGGAGCTAAGCACACTCCATGGAGGAAAGACCATTTGTTTTATAGATGGTGCTGGAAAAACTGGATATTCACACGTAAAAGAATGAAACTAGATCCCTATCTTACACCACTCACAAAAATAGACTTGATATGGATTAAAAAGCCTTAAATGTAAGACCAGAAATTCCTAAAAGAAAACCCAGGAAAAAAGCTCCTTGACAGATACGTTGCCAGATTTGTTTTGTTTTTGTTTGTTTGTTTTGGATAGGACACTGAAAGCACAAACAAACAAGCGGGGCTACAAAGTAAAAAGATTCAGCACAGCAAAATAATCAACAAAATTAAAAGACAACTATGGAAGAGGAAAAACATTTACAACTCATGTATCTGATAAGAGGTTATTATCTAAAATATATAAGGAACTCCTACAACTAAATAGCAAAAAACCCCAAATAATCCATTGATAAAAATGGGCAAAGGACCTGACTAGACATTTTTCCAAAGAAGATACATGAATGGACAACAGGTACACAAGAAGGTGCTCAACATCATTAATAATAGGGGAAATACAAATCAAAATCACAATGATATACCACATCATGTCTGTTAGGATGGCAATTATCAAAAGACAAGAGGTAACAAATGTTGGTGAGGGTGTGCAGAAAATGGAAGTCTTGTGCACTGCTGATGGGACAGTAAATTGGTTTGGCCACTATGGAAAGCAGTATGGATTTCCCTCAAAGAGTTAAAAATAGAGCTACCATATGATGCATCAATTTCACTTCTGGGGATTTATATAGAAGGAGATGAAAAACTGTTGAGATACCTGCATCTCCACGTTCACATTAGCATTATTTACAATAGGCAAGACATGGAAGTGTCCACCCATGGGTGAATCAATAAAGAAATGGTGGTGTATATATACAGTAGAATATTATTCAGCCATAAAAAGAAGGAAATGCTGCCATTTGTGGCAACACGGATGGCCCTTGAGGGCATTATGCTAAGTGAAGTCAGAAAGAAATACTGTATGGTTTTACTCTTACGTGTAATCTTAAAAGATCAAATTTGTGGTTACCAGAGCCAAGGGGTGAGGGAAGGAGGAACTGGGTGTAGATGATCCAAAAGATACACACTTACAGTTATGAGATAAATAAGTGCTGGGGATATAATGGACAACATGATAACTATAGTTAACACTGCTTTATGGTCTATATGAAAGTTGATGAGAGTAAATCCTAAAAGTTCTCATCACAAGGGGGAAAAAAAAACAATTTAAGTATCTCCCTGAGATAATGGATGTTAACTAAACTTATTGTGGTAATCTTTTCATAGGAATCATATATGTAAGCCAAGTCATTATGCTGTACACCTTCTACTTATACAAGGCTGTAGGTCAGTTACAGCTCAATGAAACTGGTGGGGAAAGAGGCTGAGTAACTTGCAGAAGGTCTCACAGCTAGAGCCAGGAGAGACCAACATTCAAACTCGGTGCTGTCTGGTCTAACAGCCAAATACTGCGAAGGACTTTGATCTGTACTATGTACTTAGTGGGCATCGGCAAAGGGTTTTAAAAAGGATGGCAAAAGTAAGAGCTGTATTTTACTAGGTTCATTCTGTTGCAGGGTGGGGCCTGGAGTGGGAGAAAGGTATGGGACATGGGGATGATGGCGGTCTTTACATCTAACATTGGGTTGATGGGGTCTATCCCACATGCACTCTAAAACTTACTGAACACAGCTGTTTTGGAGCCTCTCAAGGAAACCTGCATCACTGTTCATTATCGGGTTGGTAGCTGATGAGTTACTAGTGAGCTTATAAGGTGCTGCAGAAAGCAACAGGCCCCATGCCTGATTTTACCATACACCAAATGGGAAATGACGTCTTCCTGAAGTCTGCTGAGAAGTCTTTGTGGTACTAGGCGCAGGTACTAGGTACTTCTCTCTTGCCCTAAAGGCCGATTTCACTCAAACTGCATGACTCTTCTTTTTCCTGTAGCATGCCAAACCAGGCACCTCTCTACTAGACTATAGATCACACTTCCAAAAAGCCAACTATGGAGAAAAGCTGGAGATAATGGGGCAATACTGCTCCATAGTTCGGCTTCTTTGGTTTGTAGGCAGAAAACTCACTGGGAAGCCCAGGTGTTGGCTTTCACCGTGTACAGTTTCCACCTAATTGATAGCGGAATGCAGACTTTTGAGTCTCTGTCCAGATGATAGGATGGTGCCAGGGGTTAGAGTAACAGCCTCTGTTCTTGTTGAGGTCCTAAGATGCCCAGTCATACCTATCAGCCCAGGGTTCACGGCTCTCCTTATGGTCCAGCCCGGCCTTGCTTACTGACCTCACAACATGCTAGAGAAGAGCTGATAGGAAGGTAGTTTACAAATGTTCAGATGAAGACGGAAGTGTTTAACACAACAACTGCTCTCAGCCACAGCAACTCTCCAGCCTCACTTAGGTCATCCAGTATCCAGTGTCAACATTGAAAATAAAGTCTTGATTGGTAATAAGATTCACACGTTAAGACTAAGCCTCACTCACCGCCTCAGGGCCCAAGGTTCACGCTGCTCGCCCTGCCCCTGCCCGTTTCCCAGTCTGCCCGTCTCCGTCCTCAACATGGCTCCTACGACAGTCTGCATTTGTGGAGCACGCGTGTGCCAACCCCTCGTTGCTCCTTAGGTTTCGTGTCAGACACCATACCCTGCTCCAGGACAATGCTGCGAGCTCCCGTACTTAAAACAAGATGCACAGGCAGTATAACAGAATCAATGGGACTGTTTCTACTGTCACCAGACATGCGACTTCCCACAATGCGCAGCATCCCACAATCCCTTTGGGAGTCAAAGTCCCATCTCAGAATTGCACAATGGTGCAGCCAGAGGGCCTGTGTAATTGCCTCCCCAGATGGGCCTACAGACTATGAGCCCACTGTTCCTGGGGGGATGACTGAAGGCTCATTTGCTGCTATGCACACTTACGGACAGGACCTGTCAGCTTCTGACTCTTCAAAGGAGTCAAAGAAACAGCTTGACTGGAAGGCATTTCAGCTAGGGAGCAGCTGTGGGGCCTGATATGGTACACCTTGTTGGCTTGTTGCGATCCCAAGTTTCAGCGGAAATACTTAAAAAGTTCCTCTGGGACGGTAGCCAGTGCACATCCTGGCAGAACTCCCCAAGGAGGGAGAGCAAGGACCATCCCCATCTATGGCTTCACAGTCCGACTCTCTCCGCTTCAAGCCAGTACAGCTCTTATTAGCTCTGCAACCTTGGTGGGTTAAGTTCGCTGTGCTTCAGTTTCCTCATCTGTGAAATGGGGGATAAGAACAGTGCCTCACACGGTTATTGGGAAGGATTAAATCCGTTAACACAGTGCTCGCTTCGGCAGCACATATACTAAAATTGGAACGACACAGAGAAGATTAGCGTGGCCCCTGCACGAGGATGACACACAAATTCATGAAGCGTTCCATATTTAAAAAAAAAAAACAGTTAACACACATAAAACTACTTAGAACAGCATCTGGCACAAGTGCCTAATAATGCCAAGTACTAGTATTAATGACAGTAATAAAACATCCCCCTGTAACAACATTACCTTGACGAGCGGGAGCACCATCCACGCAGCCCTTTTCCCCCAGCCTGTTCTAAGGTGAGGAGCGTGAGGCCGGCCTCCGCTGCCGTTATCTTGACCACTGCAAACACTGCCTTTACTGAGAACATATGGGAAAGGCCCTTGAGTCCGAGCTTCAAGTGCCTGATCTGTATCACCAGGACAAGTCATGTTTCCTGAGACCATTTGCTTGCCTGAAAAATGGGAACACTGATCCCTATCGTGATGGCTTCCTGGGATGGCTGGGAGACCAAAGGGGTTCAGGGTAAAGTCACAGGAGGTGACTTTATAAGACCAGCAGCTTGAACGGACACGAGGACCCACTGTAGCAAAGGCCGTGCCAGCATGGAGCAGATCGCCCGGCTTCCGGCCAGGCAGTCCTTGGCACCACAGTCCCTGAGGCCTCTCCCTGGATCTCACAAGAACCTCTCCCGCTCTCTCCTCTTTCTCTGCCAACGTTAGGGTCTCTCTGCCCTTTTATCTCCTGACAAGGGTGTTGACATGCGGCACACCTGTGCTCGCAGTGATTTGCTTGCTTTGTTCCCCCCGTCAACCTTCCTCTCTGGCGATGGAGGCCACCTGACCCCCAGCTGTGGGCAGTGGCTCCAGCCCTCCCCCAGACGCTGGTCATTACTAAGGCCTAATGTAGATTTAGGCCCTAGTGGGACCTGCAGATAGATGGAGGAGACTATGAAATATGTGAAAAACTGGTCGCAAAGGACTCCTCCAGTCCTCCAGAGATCCCTGCCTGGAGAGATCTGTCTCCGTATTTCAGGGAGCCTCCACCACTATTCCTAGCACCTACCCAACATTCCGAGTTTGGCAGGTGCTCTCACAGGTTGTTGCAATATGTTTAATACTCAGCCCCTCAACCGCACACTGGCTTAGGTACTTGGGGTGTGACTAATTTGTGGGTAGTAAAAACATAAAAAGAAAAATAAAATATCTTCCACGGGTAGTACTTTAGAAATTACGAAGTGCACACTATCTCACTCAGCAGCCTGCCGTATAAACAGGATGGGTGCAGCGATTACTAAATCCTATTTTACAGGTGAGGAAACTGAGGGTCAGGGAGGCCACGTGATTTGCCCGAGGTCAGATAACTTGTCAGAAACCCGAAACTCAGGCTTCCTGGTTACACACTGAGGCTTTTTTCCTTGACTCCAGGCTATCCTGGGTACTTCCTACCTTTCTTGGCAAAAACATCTTCCAAATAGCTCATCCAATGTAAATAACTAGGACCTACACGTGAGTGAATTTTATGGGCGGGTTCAGTAAAATTGGCCTTGTGCCAGCACGTGGAATTCACTAGAAAATGCCACTTGAGCACAGGGCGTGTCATGTTAGGAGCATCAGGACAACCACAGAATCAGAGACTCGTGGCACCCCCATCGTTCTACCTTCTCCAGGCCCGCTGGATGACCGCGGCCGCCTTGTTCTTCTTGCGAAACAGCTCTTTCCTGCTCCTTTCTCTCTGGATTATCTGCAGCCGCAGTTCTACGGGGAGAAGGTCAATATTGACACTCTGCCCAGAGAGGGGACCAGGTGCTGGATCAGTCTCCTTGGATAGCTGGGTGTCCTCAGACAGGGCAGATGTTCCCAGCTTCCTGACTCCCGACCTCAACACCTCTGTGCTCTGTGGCAAATCTGAGTAGATCCCTCCTGCGAGCTTGTCCTGTGTCACTTTGTTTCTTGGTGTCCGATGGTGGAGAGGATGCTGCCCAGCGTGGACCACCTCCCCCTTGGCACTGCCAGGCCGGCTAGAACCAGCCGGGGAGCCCCTTCCTCCTCTGAGCTCTTGAATGCGCCTTTTTTGGGAAGCACACCTGGCCTTGGGTGCTGGGTCCTGCCGCCTGCCGGGCTTCCGGTGGCCATCCTGCTGTGGAAGGCTTGCAGCTGCCCAACCGGGGTCCTCTCCTTCCTCATCAGGCCCAGCCGCCCTGATACAGGAGGGCTGCTTCAAGAAGCCTTTCCCCTTGTCACACCGCCGCTCACCAACTGTCTCACCTCCGGACTTCTCAACAGAGGAGACTCCCGGATGCCTGTTTCCATCCTTGCCTTTACTGGGGCTGAAGTGGACACAGGCAGATCGGCCTTTAGAGTGTTCTCTGGATGATTCTTGGGGAGATAAGGAAAAAAGGAAAGAATATTTATTGTCCCAAACTTAGCCCATTTTTCCACATAAAATACTCACACTCGTCCGATAGCTTCACCATGATAGTAGTGACTCTAATCAGAAAAAAACCGTTCAACTTCTATTTCTAGCAATGGAATGTTAGATAACCTGAAATCCTTCCCATTACAAGAACCTACAAATGCTGGGGCGCCTGGGTGGCTCAGTCGGTTGAGCGTCCGACTTCAGCTCAGGTCACGATCTCGTGGTCTGTGAGTTTGAGCCCCACGTCGGGCTCTGGGCTGAC
>NW_024412401.1:25717962-25895930 GCF_014898765.1 Herpailurus yagouaroundi | reverse complement strand
GTCTGGGCAGATAGTAGCGGTGGAGTGGGCAACAGTTGGTCTTATTAAATATCTGGCTGTGCACATCCTGACAAGGACAGAAAATGAGGGCTTGCAGGCAGATAGTTAGCTAGAACCATGACCCTGCATGAAGCCAGGACTCCTGAGGGGGTAAATCCTTTGGGAAATGATAGTCCAGATTAAAAAAAAAAAAATCTAACCGCCAGCACTGGGATACAACAAGCAAGGTTGTCTTAGCCTGGGTTCTGGCTGGGGGAAAGAGTCTCCTTTGAAAATTCAAAACCCAAGTTCTCTGCCTCACGTGGTTTCATTTTCATTTATTCTTAACCCATAGGAAAAATTCATATAAGAACCAAGATGGTGGTGCAAGATGCTTTGTAGAAGCAAACACAATATTGCTTTAACATGGCATTCCCTCAACTCAGGCCACACAGAGGGGTCCTTCTGAAAATGACTTCATAATCCGAAATTATAAAATGCATGAGGGAACAATCTACCATGAATGAGTTAACAGACACAATAGCATTATTAGACTGGCAAGAACTTAGCTAATAGAATAGTGTGCACACACACACACACATGAACTGATTAAACACACAAAGAATTTAAAAATAAGAGGAAAGAACACACCTATTTGAAAAATCAATAAATACAACATCTAAAATGAAACATTTTAGACTCAATGTAAAAAGGAATGCAGGAACTTCTATAATGGCAGAATTGAGGCATACTCACCACTGAGGACAATAGAAAAGCCTAACAAAATATTACAAACCACCTGCCTGAAGACATCAAAAGGCTAACAAGTCAGGAAAAATAGGGGGCCAAGACAACAGGAGAAGCAGGTAACCAACAGAGATGAGCAAGGCATTTGGGGCCATATGTTCCTAGGGGAAGCATTTCCTCAAGGTCTAGAGGACAACACTTGGGAGTCCAGAACCTTGCAAGAAGCATTCTTTTGGACGGAACCCTGCAGGGCTCTATTTTAGGAGAAAAGGGGAATGCGTGGTAAATTGACACTTGCAGCGACTGAGTGCAGCTTTGCATCATCTCAGTTCTGGAGACTGGGTTAAGGTGATCTCGGGTTGTTCATTCTGGAAACCGGATTAAGGTGATCTTGGATTGTTCACACTCCTAAATGCCTGCTGGGAGCCAATGCAAATCCTTTCTGGAGGAATTAATATCATCTTAGGTCTCAAGTTATTTCTATAGTTCTTTTTTTTTTTTTTTTTAATTTTTTTTTTTCAACGTTTATTTATTTTGGGGACAGAGAGAGACAGAGCATGAACGGGGGAGGGGCAGAGAGAGAGGGAGACACAGAATCGGAAACAGGCTCCAGGCTCTGAGCCATCAGCCCAGAGCCTGACGCGGGGCTCGAAGTCACGGACCGCGAGATTGTGACCTGGCTGAAGTCGGACGCTTAACCAACTGCGCCACCCAGGCGCCCCTATAGTTCTTTATATTAAATGTCTACCACTCAATCAAAGATATGCAGGCAGATAAGAAGACAAGACAATAAAAATGGACACACAGGGTATCCAGATAATGTGTTTTCAGAAACAGACTTTCAAATAACTATTTTGCAGTGCAAAAAAATATCCAAACTAGCTACTCTTCATGTAAGACAAAAGGGGATATAAGAAAATATCCTTGTATCTCCTCATTTGTGTTTTTTTCAATGTTTAAATATTTATTTTTGAGAGAAAGAGAGAGACAGAACACAAGTGGAGGAGGGGCAGAAAGAGAGGGAGACACAGGATCCGAAGCAGGCTTCAGGCTCTGAGCTGTCAGCACAGAGCCCCATGTGGGGCTCGAACTCATGAGCCCTGAGATCATAATCTGAGCAGAAGTCGGATGCTTAACCAACGGAGCCACCCAGGCGCCCCTTTGTATCTGATATAGAAAGGATAAACCAGAAACTGAAGAGATTGGGTACTAACTGGGATGGGTCAGGAAAGGGATAGAAAGAAGAAGGAAATGGGAACTGGGTAGTGGGCCTGGGGGAGAGCAACGCTTCTCTGTTCATATCTTTTTGTACAGCTCTGACTTTTAGAACCATTATAATGGTTCACATACACCAAAAAAAGCCCCAATTAATTAACAATGTAGATGCCACTACACACCTATTAGAATGGTTGAAAACCCCAAAACACAGAAAACACCAAATGCTGAAGAGGCTGTAGAACAACAGGAACTCCTCACTCATTGCTGGTGGGAATGCAAAATGGTGCACCCACTTTGAAAATAGTGTGGCGGTTCCATACACAACCATTCTTACCATACAATCACGAACTGTGCTCTGTCATTTACCCAAATGAATTTAAAACTTATGTCCACCCAAAAAACCTGCACGTGGATGTTGAGAGTAGCTTTATTCATAATTTACAAAACTTGGAAGCAACCAAGATGTACTTCAGTAGCTGAATAGATGGTTAAACTGTGATACATTCAGACAATGGAATATTATTCAGCACTTAACAGAAATGAATGGAAAGGAAATAAGTGCTAAACAGGAATGAGCTATCAAGCCATGGAGGATATTCCCAAGTGAAATATTACTTCCCTACACGAATATCACTAGTGCATATTAGTAGGCGAAAAAGAAGCCAATCTGAAAAGACTACCTATTGTGTGATCCCAACTAAATGACCTTTTGGAAACAGGCAAAACTATGGAGATAGTAAATGGATCAGTGGTTGCCAAGGGCTCAAGGGAGGGAAGGATACTTAGGCAGAGCACCGGGGATTCATAGGGCAGTGTGATAGTTAATTCTGTGTGTGAACTTGACTGGGATAAGGGACATCCAGACAGCTGGGAAAACATTATTTCTTCATGTGTCTGTGAGCGTGTCTCCAAAAGAAATTAGCATGTGAATTGGCAGACTGAGTAAAGGAGATTGCCCCCACCAATGCAGGTGGGCAACATCTAGTCTACCGAGGGCCTTAATAGAACAGGAAGTTGGAGGAAGGGGAAACTTGCTCTCTTTGCTTGAGCTGGGACAGCGTCACCTGCCCTTAGACACAGGAGTTCCTGGTTTTCCAGCTTTCAGACTTGCATCAGGACTTCTACCATCAGCCCCCTCATCCCCTTGATTCTCAAGCCCGGGGACTCGGCCTCACACCATCTGCTCCCCTGGTTCTCAAGCTTTCAGATTCACTGAATCATACCGCCCGCTTTCCTGGTTCTCCAGTTTGGAGGTAGCAGATCGTGGGACTTTTCAGCCTCCATAATCAAGCGAGCCAATTTCTATAACAAACCTCCTCTTTTATATATATCCTATTGGTTCTGTTTTTCTGGAGAATCCTGACTAACACAGGCAGGGAAACTATTCTGTATGACACTGTAATTAATGGTGGATACATTATACATTTGTCAAAGCCTACACCAGGCATGAAGTCTGATGTAATTTGTGGGCTTCATGTGATAAGAATGTATCAATGTAGGTTTATCACTTTTAACAAATGTACCACTCTGGTATAGGATGTTGATAGTGGGGGCGTATGCATGTGTTGGGGGCCAGGAGTGTATGGCCTTTCTGTTTCAATTTTGCTGTAACCTAAAACTGCTCTAAAAAGTAAACTCTATTTTTGGGGCGCCTGGGTGGCGCAGTCGGTTAAGTGTCCGACTTCAGCCAGGTCACGATCTCACGGTCTGTGAGTTCGAGCCCCGCGTCAGGCTCTGGGCTGATGGCTCGGAGCCTGGAGCCTGTTTCCGATTCTGTGTCTCCCTCTCTCTCTGCCCCTCCCCCGTTCATGCTCTGTCTCTCTCTGTCCCAAAAATAAATAAACGTTGAAAAAAAATTTTTTTAAAAAGTAAACTCTATTTTTTAAAAACATTTTTAGTTATTTTATTTATTTTAGTTTTTAAGCTTATTTCTTTATTTTGAGAGACAGAGACAGAGAGCAGGGGAGGGGCAGAGAGAAAGGTAGAGAGAGAATTCCAAGTAGGCTCCATACTGTCAGCACAGAGTCCGATGTGGGACTCGATCTCATGAACTATGAGATCATGACCTGAGCTGAAATCAAGAGTCAGACGGTTAAGCGACCGAGCCACCCAGGTGCCCCTAAAAAGTAAACTCTATTAAAAGGAAAAAAATTACGAGGTACAAACTTCCAGTTCTAAAATGAATAAGTCACAGGATGAAAAGTACAGCGGAGGAAATATAGTCAATAATATTATAATAGGGTTGTATGGTGACAGATGGTAGCTACCCTTGTGACCAGCACTGCCTAATGTACAAAACTGTCCAATCACTGGGTTGTAACTCTGAAACTAATGTAACATTGTATGTCAACCACACCTCAATAAAGAAAAGGAAAAATAATGGAGACAGATGCTATTAGATACTATTAACTAGTAATAAAATAATGTGATTTGGGTATTAATATAGATAGATTAGAAAAAAGACAAAGCTAAAAATATACCCATTTGTAAAAGTATATAATAAACATAGTATTAAATTTTTTTTTAATGTTTATTTATTTATTTATTTTTGAGAGAGAGGAGAGAGAGAACAAGTGGGGAAGGGTCAGAGAGAGAGGGAGACATAGAATCTGAAGCAGGCTCCAGGCTCCGAGCTGTCAGCACAGAGCCCGACGCAGGGCTAGAACTCACAAACCGTGAGATCATGACCTGAGCCTAAGTCGGACGCTCAACCGACTGAGCCACCCATGCACCCTTGATAGCATTTTTAATTTGTGGGTGTGGACCCAGAGAGGGATGCTGTACCCCTCCTGAAGCCGTCATTCACAAAGCCCGCTGCCAATTTTGCAGCTCCATGTATATGGCTATTACTCCATGAAGATTATTCCATGTATATGGCTAGAACAACTGCCTATTATCTAAAAAGAAGTCATTAGATTCCATCCCTATATAAAAAATTAAATTTGAGATAATAAAAATTGCTGTGTTTGTTAGATCTTGAAGTTGGAAAAACCTTTTCTTTTCTTTTTTAATGTTTATTTATTTCGAGGGAGAGAGAGAGACAGAGTGTGAGAAAGGGAGGGGCAGAGAGAGAGGGAGACACAGAATCCAAAGAAGGCTCCAGGCTCCAGCACAGAGCCCGATGTGGGGCTCGAACTCGCCAACCACGAGATCATGACCCGAGCCAAAGTCAGACACTTAACTGACTGAGCCACCCAGGAGCCCCATGGGAAAATCCTTTCTTAGCATAAAATCACAAGAAGAAAAATCTCAAAAGAAAAAATTAAACAGAATTAAAAGGTAAAATGAAAAAAGACATTCACTATCTATGATAGACAAAGGTTACTATTTTTATTATGTAACAAACTTTTAGACATATTAAGAAAATTGGGGCTCCTGGGTGGCTCAGTCGGTTAAGCATCCGACTTCGGCACAGCTCATGACCTCGCGGTTTGTGAGTTCGAGCCCCGCATTGGGCTCTGCGCTGACAGCTCAGAGCCTGGAGCCTGCTTTGGATTCTGTCTCCCTCTCTCTCTGCCCCTCCCCTGCTCACGCTCTGTCTCTCTCTGTGTCAAAAATAAATAAACATTAAAAAAAAAAGGAATATTAAGAAAATGAAAAACCAATATAAAAATTGACAGAGGACATCTGTGAACAGTCCAGAAAATAAATACACAAAGCCAATGAAAATATGACAAAATTCTATCCTGCTAACTAGGATTCAATAAAATCATTATTTGCCTAAATGTTTGGAGAGAGTTTGGTTGTTTTTGTTGTTGTTGTTTCTTTGCTTTTAAAAGGGTATGACTTGGGAATGCAAACTGGTGTAGCCACTCTGGAAAACAGTATGGAGTTTCCTCAAAAAATTAAAAACAGAACTACTCTACGATCCAGCAATTGTACTACTAGGTATTTATTCAAGGGATACAGGTATGCTGTTTTGAAGGGACACATGCACCCCCAATGTTTATAGCAGCACTATCAACAATAGCCAAAGTATGGAAAGAGCCCAAATGTCCATCGATGGATGTATGGATAAAGAAGATGTGGTGTACACACACACACACACACACACACACACACACACACACACACACTGGAGTATTACTCGGCAATCAAAAAGAATGAAATCTTGCCATTTGCAACTACGTGGGTGGAACTGGAGGGTATTATGCTAAGTGAAATCGGTCAGTCAGAGAAAGACAAATATCATATTACTTCACTCATATGAGGACTTTAAGAGACAAAACAGATGAACATACAGGAAGGGAAGCAAAAATAATATAAAAACAGGGAGGGGGACAAAACATAAGAGACTCTTAAAATACAGAACAGAGGATTGCTGGAGGGGTTGTGGGAGGGGGGATGGGCTAAATGGGTAAGGGGCTTAAGGAAACTACTCCTGAAATCATTGTTGCACCATGTGCTAACTAACTTGGATGTAAATTATAAAAAATAAATAAATTATAGGAAAATAAAAGGGTACGACAACCTTCTGCAACCTTCCCGGAATGAAATTTGACAGGATGTTTAAAGAGCCATAAAAATTAGAGATGTACACAAAAATTTATATGAAAGTCTATTTAGCTTATATGTCCTACAACACAGACATGAATAAACAAGTCATGTTGTATTCATAATCTGATATAATACTAAGCAGCTAGTAACATTTTTGTTGAAAATAAGGAGACAATGTAAGAAGATCTCAAAACAGGATGCCCACAGTTTTCTGAATTAAAAAAAGGAAAGTTCTATGGGTGCCTGGGTGGCTCAGTTGGTTAAGTGACTGACTTCAGCTCAGGTCATGATCTCACAGTCCTTCGTTTGAGCCCCACATCAGGCTCTGTGCTGAGAGCTCAGATCCTGGATCCTGCTTCTGATTCTGTGTCTCCCTCTCTCTCTGCCCCTCCTCTGCTCATGCTCTGTCTCTCTTCATCTCTGAAAAGTGAATACATGTTAAAAAAATTAAAAAAAAAAAAAGGAAAGTTGTAGTAGATGGAATGGAACCAAAGTTATAAGAGTTGTTAAGATTAAGGAAGATTTTTATTTATTTTTTGTTCTTTTATCTTTCAAAAATTGTTTTGTAATGGACATTAACTAATTTTGTGATTAGGAAAGACATCATTTCCTGTTTAAATAAAAAGTACCCAACTACAAAAAAAAGGCCCAACAATTAAAATCAACTAGAATGTGGAAAAGAACTCAAAATGGAATATAAATAATAACAAACAAACCTAACTATCTTACAAATGAATTAGGTAACCACACTAAAAGGCAAAGAAGAAAACTGACCTAAGTAACTTCACAAAAACAGATTTTGGCTGAATACTGTAAGGACAAAAAGGACAAAAAGTAATGTCTGTAAATACCGTGCTCTAGGTAGTAAGTCTGTCTCTTGCGGGGGTATGGGTTAGCAATTCTGAAACTGCTGTGCTGTATACTAGGATTGAACAAATAAACGTATGTATCATAGATGAAGGGAGCCGATCTTTCACTGCTGGAGGGAGCACTTCAAATAGAAAAGAATAAACTCTGTGGTGTTGAATAGAATTGGAGGTATCATAAATATGAACTCATGGAGTGTGTGTGTGTGTGTGTGTGTGTATGTGTGTGTGTGCGTGTGTGTGTAATACACATACACACAGCTAGATGCAGAAATAAATGTAAATAAGTTTTAGCTCTGTCTGCTGAAAGGGCTTAGGAGCAATGGTACTCCAGTAGTAATATGCCTACCTAGCACTCAGATCTTGATTTCTTTAAAAAGATTTTTTTTAATGTGTATTTATTTTTTAGAGAGAGAGAGAGAGAGACAGAGGCAAGCGGGGGAGGGGCAGAGAGAGAGGGAGACGCAGAATCAGAAGCAGGCTCCAAGTTCTGAGCTGTCAGCAGAGCCCCACGTGGGGCTCGAACTCACAGGCCATGAGATCATGACCAGAGCTGAAGTCAGCTGCTTAACCCACTGAACCACCGAGGCACCCCCCAGATCTTGATTTCTAATACCATTCTTCAACAAAGGGAACCAGGATTCACTGGAGAAGTGGTTAATTCCAGGGCTTTAAGGCGGGGGTAGAGATATGATGAGGTTTCATTTTTGAAGAGACCAATCTGTTCACAGAGAGGAAAATGGATTAGGGGAGCCAGAGCAGATAAGTAACACCAGTTAGGGAGCTACTATAATAGTCCAAGTTAGAGATGAAGGTAAGAAGATGCCAGGCAGAATATATGGTGGTAGATGAGAGAGAGAAAATGGGTTTGAAAGATATTTAGGAAGTAAATGAGATAAGACCTGGTGACAGATGGGGCATGGGTGGTAAAGGAAAAGGAGATAAGGATTACTCCTGGACTGAACGTACAGATGGATGAGTATATCGTTAACCAGTACACAGAGCAGGTTTGCATAAAATTTTCATCTGTCCTGTCTTGGATAGGTTGGGTTTGCGACGCCTATGAGACATCCAAGTGAAGACATAAGTCAATCGGAACAAGGAGAAGAGGTCAGGGAGTCTTTGGCATATAGGTGGTAACTGACATTTCTGCCTTACCCATTGTACACGTGCCGAATGTAAGGGCCCACGTACTCCCACCAGTCATACCCACTATGCTCGGCAGCCCATATGGTGAGAAATAAGATAACACCAGGGATGGCCCTTAAAACAGTGAGTTTCTCCTCCACTAGACTCTCCTGAAAACCACACTGACTCAAAGACAACTTTATCTTACCACCTCCCACAGGCCATCTGCTGTCAAGTCCTCTCAATTCTACTCTCCAGACCATCCTCTACTCTTCACCCTTCTGCTACTGTGTCTTAGTTAGGCCCTCTAAACCCAGCCTCCGCTCAGTGATCTTCCTAAATATTATGTCTCCTTCCTTCCCTACCTTTTATTTGAAATAATAATGAGGTTAATTATAATAACAGCTCATATTTATAGAGTGCTTTAGGCACTGTGTTTAAATCTTTTCATGGGTTATCTCATCAATGTTCACAAATTTCTAAGACAGGCAGTATTATCATCTATCATTATTATTATTATTTTTACAAATAAAGAAATGGATGCTTCAAGAGGTTAAGTAACTTGATCAAGATTATATAGCTAGTAAGTGGTAGGGTCTAAATGTGAACCTAGTTTATTTGGTTCTAAAGCTCATGCACTTAGCCATGATGCTCTACACACTCTGTAAACAAGAGAGGAAGAATTACTATGTGAGAGAAGAAAGAAATCACTTACTAAGAGACCTTGGGCAAACTCCTCTTCCATGGCCTCAGTTTCCTGACTTGTGTTGAGAAGGCTGTACTAGATGCTTTCTAACGACCCTCAAGCTCTAACATCGTCTATTTCTATGAGACAGGATGAAGGAGAAAAAGAAGTGGCCCACATTTCCCATCTCTGGGCTCCTAGAGGGATGCCCACCTCTCAAGGTCTACACTGTGTGAGTACTGATTGGCTGAAGCAGCTGAGACCCTTCTTCATGACCCTTCTTAGCCAAACACAAAGTATCTCGGGGTGCCATCTGCCCAATTATGTTGGGGTTTCCCAGGAATACTGTGCTAGAGAAGCTCCAGTCCAACGGCCAGTCTCGATTCCTAGATGTATCTCCCAATTTTCCTTTGCACTCTGGCCTCTTAGGCAGGTAAAGGAGGGCAAAGGCTGCCCGTGAAACTGCAGCTCCCTCTCCTTACACCTGAATCAGGCTCACTAGCCTCCATTCCTCTTACTTTTCCCCCAAGTTTGGATGCTGGGCTTCTCTGAGGCACTGTCCATATATTTGAATCTGGCTCTTCCCAAAGGTTCTTTATTCAGGACACCAGTTCCTGCCCTCAGATAAATGAGGAGCTCCCCTGCTTCAGAAGTGCTAGGTACACAGAAATAAGAGACACATTGCTCCTTGTGGCCAAAGATTCTTTCCATCCCAGTGTAGAATGTGATTTTGCAACATCTTCAAACCAGAGGTGGAGTCTATGCCTCCATCCCCTTGAATGTGGACTGGCCTTGTGAGTTGATTAACAGAAGGGGGCAGAAGTGATACGAAAGTTTTGGAACCTAGGCCTCAAGAGAGCTTGTCACTTCTGGCTTTCTCTCTCTTAGAGCACTGCCCTGAGAACGATATGCAAGGAAGATGGTCTAACCTCCTGGAGGCTGAAAGGGCATGAGAAGGGAACTGAGACACCTTAGCCAACAGCCAGCACCAATGTGAAGGACGCCATCTTGGACTTTCTGGCCCAGCCAACCTTCCACCAGCCACACGAGTGAGCCATAGCAATCTAGGAGAGGAACTGCTCAGACAACCCACAGAATTGTGACAAATAATAAATCGTTGTTTTAAGTCACTCAGTTTTTGGGGTCTTGTTATGTCACTAGAGATAACTAACACAGAAACCGACAGCCTAACAAGAAAGAACCCATACATGGACTCGGACCGGTTAGTGAACAGAAGCTGGAAAGGCTTTTAGAGACTATTAGCACAGGCTGAAAGAACAAAGAGAAAATCACTACTGGAGTCTGGAGAATGGTCCATTGTATTACTCAGTGGCAGAATAAAGGGCAAAATTGGCATAAGTTACCTGTAGTAACTTAGAAGACAGAAAACATACCTAATGAATTTATAAACATGGTTTAGGAGATTTCCAGTTTCAATCACCAAAGAAAATATCAACTGGCCTTTTTAGCTGCGTATGATAAGGTGTGGGGAGAAAGAAAGAAAATTAGGAAAGAACTTCTCAGTTTGCATGTGGAATCTAGAGGAAATATACAGAGCCTAAAATGTGCCGGGTTAGAAACTGTTTCCCATTTTCATTCTTTCCAGCCAGTGAAAGAGTCTCGTAGTAAAATACAACTTATGGATAAAGATCAAATCAAGAGAATTACTGTGCAACCCTGTATTAAGACCTCAAAAATATCTAAGATGGTGTGTTGTAGGCACTCTAAACTAAACAAAAGAACTTTAAGAACTTCAAGGGCATTTTACTACAGCAGCCTGAGCCACCCAAAATAGAGAGAGGCCTGTCTGGGAAATAATTATGGATGTAGTTTTTGTTTTAATTAAAAAATTTTTTTGGTAATATTTATTTATTTGTTCGTTCGTTCATTCATTCATTTATTCTGAGAGAGTGCATAAGCGAGAGGGGTGCAGAGAGAGAGGGAGAGACAGAGAGAGAGAGAGAATCTGAAGCAGGCTCCACACGGTCAGTGTGTGGAGCCCTACATGGGGCTCAAACTCACAAACTGTGAGATTATGACCTGGGTCAAAACCAAGAGTCATATGCTTAACCGACTAAGCCACCCAGGCACCCCTGGATGTAGTTTTAGAACATGGAGTGAACCCAATCAGATTCATAGGAAACCCAGAAAGTTTCTGGGGTAATTGCATCACAAAGAGTATCACCAGCTTGAACTGCTGAGGCAGTTCAAAACAAACGGGAGCCTCTGGAACCTCAAATTCCTATTGATCGGAAATAGGCTGAGAAAGCTATTTAACTGCAAACATGGGCTATGTCTTATGGAAAGGAAGATGTCTCAGAGAGCAGAACTGAAAGCCCAGGTGGAAGAGCCAAGTGACAAGGAGAATAATGGACTAGGAAACCACACACAGGGGTAAAACCATAGCCTAATCAAGGAACATTCCATACTTCAGAGTAGGGGACCTGCTAAGGTATAGCCAGCTGGCTTTCAGAATTGCTATGGGCTAGTGACTGTTATGTGCCTCTCATTTCTCCCCTTGTGCAGCAAGGGTGTCTACTATGGTTATTTTGTCCCTGCCTCACCATTGCTTGTTGGGTGTGTTTGGGGGTTGATAATGTGTGTTTGGTTGACTAGTCCCTGAACTGGAATGATTCACACCTGGGGAAACTTGACAACATCTGGACATGACATATGCCTCAAAAGCCCAAACTTCAAGCTTCATGTGGTGACTGAGATGACATTTTTGGGTCCTGAGAAAACAGTGAGAATATTGTGCCTGCGGGAGGAATGTGAATAATCTGTGGCCATAAAGGACCTGTGCTAGAGTGTTCAACAGTCGAAAACTGCTTCCATCTTAGTGTGCACAAAAGTAGAGTATATTTCTAAATCACATTTAGTGTCAGGCTGGTCATATAACTTGCTTTGATCAATAGAATGCAGCATGCAAATTTTAGAGCCTATTCCTGAAGAGGTCCTGTAGCTTCTGCCTTTGCTTTCTTAGAATGATGCCCTGTGACCACTGTGTGAGGAGGCCAGTCTAGCCTAATGGAGGATGAAAGACCATGTAAAGCAGAGTCAAGGAATCCCAGCTGATAGCCAGCATCAACTGCCAGACATTCAAGTCAGTCTATCGTAGACTGCCCAATTCAAGTGACCCTCCGCCTGTATGTAGTCACATGAGTGACACCAGGTGAAACTGTAGAGGAACTGCAGTTGCAACCCACAGAGTCATGACAAATAATAAATTGTGGTCCTAAGCCACTTAATTTTAGTGTAGTTTTTGTTTGTTTGTTTTTTCACATAGCAGCGGATAAATGAAACAACCCTGATCTTAAGATCTTGTAATCTATAGGAAAAAATAGACAAATAAGCCAGTAATAATCACAATAAAAGGTGGCGATCTTTCTAACATGGAGGTGCAGAAGGCCTATGGGAGCATATAGCAGGAAAATGAAGGCTTGTTTAGTGGGGAGGTATGGCTGTATAGAGGGAGGAACATTCATCCTGAGCTCTGAAAAGTAAGAGGCATTTTTATCCATAGGGATAGAGGGAATGTAATATGCAGTGACCTCAAGCTAAGAAGGCATTTACTCAAATTCAGCATGGTTGGTACATCATGGGAGTCTAGTTAACACTACCTGAATGAATATATAACAAGGCATCAGACCTCCTTAAAGTATACCTTGCTGATGCATTATCACTACAAAGTGGGTTATGGAATTATATTCTGGGTATGTTTATGATAATTCATGTGTGCTTTTATGTAGTTGTTTTTGGCTAGATCATCAGTGTGGTTTAATAATAGTAGTTACTGAAGACCTACGATGAGTCGTGGGCTATGATACGTTTTCTACATTAATTATTTTATTTCCATTTATAACTGCCTTGCAGGGTAGAGTATGCCTCATTTTCTTTCTTTTTCAAAACTGAAGTATAGCTGATACACAACGTTACCTTAGTTTCAGGTGTACAACACAGTAATTCTGTCATGCTATGCACCACAAATAGCTGCCATCTGTCACCATACAGCACTATGACAATACCATTAAGTATATTCCTTATGTTGTACTTTTCCTTCCCATGACTTACTCATTCCATAACTGGAAACCTGTACCTTCCACTCCCCTTCACCCGTTTTGCCCATTGTCCCACTCCCCTCCTCTCTGGCAACTATCAGTTTGTTCTCTGTATTTATGAGTTTATTTCTGCTTTTTTTGTTTATTCGTTTGCTGGTTTTTGAGTATGCCTCCCCATTTTATAGCTAAGGAAATTAAGGTTCAGAGAGATAGAATGAATTGTCCAAGCCCTGAATCGGGTCACCATGAGATCTAATAGACTTGTTTCTGGGGTCCACAAAGTCAGAACTATGTTTATAATAATACTAAGACATTAATTGCCTTTTTCACTATGTTGGCATTTGCACTTAGATTCCTGGAGGGTTCTCACTGTTCCCTAATTTATAAGAATGGCTCAATATACTTAAATTGCTTCGTGCAAATATTATAATATACACTGAATACCTGTCTTCCTTCTGGGAAGTTGGAGTCGTAGTATATGCTAGAGATGTATGGTACCTATATCCCTGACCCCATAAAATTCCTGGAGTCCTAAGTTTAGGTTTGCTTTCCTGGTAGATAAAAGGCTAACTGGTTGCCACAATTCATTGCTGGAAGAAGAACTGAGCATGTCTTATGTGTGATTCCACTGGGAGAAGACTCTTGGAAGTCTGCACCCGGTTTCTTCCAGACTTTGCTCCATGTGCCTTTTCCCTTTGTTGATCTTGATTTGTAGCCCTTTGTTATGATAGATCCCACCTGTGAGTACAAACACATGCTGAGTCTTGTGAGTGCTCTTAGCAAATTACTAAACCTGGTGGGGGCGGGGCGGGGTCTTGGGGACGCCCAACACACTAAGTGAAATCTAAACAGGATGAATTCCCCAAAATCCATCTCAAGACACATCATATTAAACTACTCAAAACTAAAGATAAAGAAAAATCTTGAAAGCAGCCAGAGAGCAGGGACATGTTACCTGGAAACATTACCGAGGAACAGCCATTCGAACGACTCGATTTCTCATCTGACACCATGGGGGCCAGAAGAAGGGGCACGGCCTCTTTCAAGTGTACATTCTTTTTTTTTTTTTCCAACGTTTTTATTTATTTTTGGGACAGAGAGAGACAGAGCATGAACGGGCGAGGGGCAGAGAGAGAGGGAGACACAGAAGCGGAAACAGGCTCCAGGCTCTGAGCTGTCAGCGGGGCTCGAACTCACAGACCGCGAGATCGTGACCTGGCTGAAGTCGGACGCTTAACCGACTGCGCCACCCAGGCGCCCCTCAAGTGTACATTCTGGATCTGGCTCACCAACTTGTTTAGGAATGAGACAAAAACCTCCTCAAAGGAAAACTCAAAGAATTTGTTGGTAACAGAGCTATCCTTAAATACTGACTAAAGAAGTTTCTTCAGACAGAAAAGAAATGATAAAAGAAGGAATCTGGAGCACGAGGAAGGAAGATGAAACAAGAGGAAAACAGAACTCTGGGTACAAAGAAGAGAGTGTCCTTTTCCTCATGGCTTTTATAAATTATATTTGATGACTGAGACAAAAATTACAATGCCATCTGATAATCAATGATATTTAAAAGTGGGGAAGGTAAAGGTACCTAAATGGATGTGAGGTTTCCACATTTCACTCAAAGTGGTAAAATGTTGGGGCACCTGGGTGGCTCAGGTGGGTGAGCATGCGACTTTGGCTCAGGTCATGATCTTGTGGTTTGTGGGTTTGAGCCCTGTGTTGGGCTCCACACTGAGTGCAGACCCTGCTTGGGATTCTCTCTATCTCTCCCCCCTCTCTCTCCCCCTCTCCCACTTGCACACACATGTGCTCGCTCGCTCTCTCTCGCTCAAATTAAATAAAAAAATAAACTTTAAAAAGTGAAGTGTTATTAGTTATAAGCCATATATATATATAGTTATAAGCCATATATATATATACACACACACACACACACACACACACACACACACACACATATGTATATATATGACACATGTAAGTATATGGTAATACTCAGAGCAACCACCACAAAAACTGTAGAAAGAAATACACTCAAAAACACTATAAATTAATCAAGATGGAATCCTAATAGATGCTCAAGTAGTCCACAGGAAGGGGAAAAAAGAAACACAGGAATGAGAATCAGAGGAAATAAATGGAAAATATATAATAAAATTGCAGTCTTAGGTGCTGCCATAATTACCTTAAATGAATTGGAATAAATACATCAATCAAGAGAGCCCACAGTCCACGGGTTGGCATCAGATAACAAGGGTACCTACCATTTGGCTTTCTGGGGTCTGTTCCCTGCACATCTGGGGGGCTGTTCCCAGCCTCCCTCTGGGGGGCTCTGCCTGGAGATCCTCGACAGGCTCTCCCCTCAGGGTCCTGGGCTGCGCTGCTGGTGGGATGCTGTTTGCTGGGGGTCCAGCTCTGCCTGTGGGGCTCAGCCTGGGTGCTGGGCACACAGGGAGGGGCTTGGGATCTGCAGGAATCTGGGCTCAGCCTTCCCTTCTGCTGTTCTGCCTCTCTTCGTTTGTTTTCTTCCTCTCGCTTCCTGGAAGCAAAGCCAAGGGGAAAGAGGAAAAAATTAGAAGAGCGTGACCCATTCAAATATTCCTGAGTGAGATTTAAATTTTATGAGGAGCTACCACATCACAGGAGGGATTTGGAAATTCATGATTACCACAATGTCACAATTTTCAGTCTTTTCTGCAGACCTTAGAGCTCAACAGAAGATGAAGCAGAGAAGAATCTTATAGATCAGCCTTTGCCCAGCTGGGGCACACATGATAGAAAACTATGTTTGTGAGATATGACAATCCTAAGGTGTGTGCGCCCAAGCTTGTGTGGGATCCCTGCCTGTGACTCCACGCCTTTTTCTCCTATTCCAGAAAGCACATCAGAATGCTGCTGAGAGTGCCAGTCACAGGGATGACCTTTAATCTTCTCTATTTCTTAAAAAAGACCATCGGCAAACCTTAGGATTATATGAAACGATTACTTACAAAGCACCTCATAACTGATTATAATACACCTGTGAGTTGCCACATGGCTATCCACAGCTCCAGCTAAGGAGGCAAAGCCACTCATTTTGCAGATGAGGTCCAGAAGGCAGAAGGATTTTCAAAAAGTCATACACAAGTCGTGGTGGCGAGGCTGGCACCTGTGGATAGCAACGGACTAGAAGAGGGCTGGCCAGGAGAGGCCAGGAGGAGAAACGAGAGGCAATGGGAAGAGGATGGGTCTGTGACAGCCCAGTTCCAGAAAGGGGCAAGTTGCCTGAGGATGAAGGAGCTGAGTTAAGGACAAGGTTTGTGTGACCAATAGCATCAACTGGTAGGGATTTCCAGGGGAAAGAAAGGGGGAAGAAAACTAACATTTATTGAGCATCTTCTGTACTGGGTACTGAGGACCATGGGGTTCGAGCCTCCCTAGAGGAAACTTCCATTCAGAAGGGACACTGAGGAAACAAAGACCTAACAAATAATGGAGGAAGTGCTCTGCTAGTGTGCTTGCACAGAGCAAGTAGTGATTAGTTTTGTCTGGAGGAGTCCGGAAGCTCCCAGCTGGGGCTTCTCAAAGATGTGAAGTCTGCTGGGGCAGATTGGATGGGAATGAGGAGTTCGGTGGGAGGGAGCAGTTTGGGCGAAGGCAAGTAGTGTGGAAAACTGGGTCTGTTTTGCCTCTTCTCATCTTTGAACGATGCTTGCTATACCCAGCAGGCACTCAATGCAGATTTGCTGCCCAGATGACTCAGTTATTGCTCAGGAAGAGAATTAGGTGGTCACATAAGGTTCAGGTTCAAGTAGAATGAATGATTCGGTGTAGTGGAGAGAAGCCCACGCTGGGAAGTAGGAGAAATTTTCTAGTCCTGCCCCTGCCAATAACTACATTGAGCCGGTCACTTTCCTGTTCCTGAGACTTAGTTTCCCCAGGTCTGACACTTGTGTGATAGTTTATAACCTGGAATTGATTTAGGGGTCTGTTTAGAAGCCAGATGTCTTTACAAAACCTGGGATATCTTTTGTAACCAGAGAGATGTCTTTTATTGTTATAGTTGGTATCAGAGTCCCTCTTGGGGGAGGGAGGACCTTGTTTAGACAAATATTGTAATCAGCTTCAGAACGGACCTGAGGGCTGGCAGCAGGTGAGACGTTTGGGACCTAGGTGGTGAGTGGCCCTGAGGCTCCAGGGTAGGGCTATTCTGTGGTGCCAAAAAAAAAAAAAAAAAAAAAAAAAAAAAAAAATGTTTGAAGCTCCTGACAGGAGGGAGGAGATGAAAGAACCAGAGAGAGAGAGAAAGGAGGGGGAAGAAAGAGAAGATGGAAGTCTTAGCATTGTGTAGAGCAAGGGCCAGGCCAAAGAGAATCCTCCATGGTGAAATGATGGAGAAGGACTTTACATCTGTGCTCATCACACTTTAACCCACAGAGTCTCCTGACATCTCATTAAAATCTAGGTTCTGATTTAGCAAGCCTGGAGTGGGGCTCAAGGTTCTGCATTTCTAGGGGCATCTGGGTGGCTCAGTTGGTTGAACTTCTGATTCTTGGTTTCAACTCAGGTCATATATCCTGGTTTGTGAGTTCAAGCCCCGCTTCAGGCTCTGCATTGACAGTGCAGAGCCTGTTTGGGATTCTCTCTCTCTCTCTCTCTCTCTCCCTCTCTCTCTGCCCCTCCCCTGCTCACATGTTCTGTCTCTCTCTCAAAATAAATAAATAAACTTTAAAAGAACAAAAAAAGGCTCTGCATTTCCAACAAGCCCTCAGGTTATACAGGTGCTGCGGGTCCCTTGAACCACACCTTGTGTAACAAGGCTTAAGAGAATAGAAAAGCGTCATATGGTCTGTGAACTACACCAAGATGGGCTATGAAGTGCGATTCTCCTCAGTGATGCAACTTTTTGTAAGGTCTACTAGGCTCATACCACTTTTTTATAAGCACCCTGACAAGCTGCAGAGCTAAGATACCAGACATGGAAGCAAGAAGCAAGAGTGAGGCAGAGGCACTAAGCCTCTGCAAAGTCACAGAATTCAGATTTCCACAGGCTGTGGGATTTGAAGCAATGCTTGTTTAGGTCTCAAGGGACAGAGAAGACCCAGATGTAACCCGCTATCTGGGTTACACTCTGATATAAAGCCTTGTCCACTTAACTTCCCCTTCTGAAGGTTTTTTGTCCTGTGGTGAAAGCTCCCGATCTGGGGTCCACGCTTGCTTATCTAATGGGTTCCCACCGGCTCCCATCTGAGCAGAAGTGGCCAGATGGGTTGTGCTAACTCCTGTGTCGCTCTGATGTTTTCATGTGACTCTGGTTTTGTTCCACGCTTTGCCAACTGCTGACGCCCGAGTGTGCGGCCCTGCAATCGACAGGCTGGCTGGACGGCCTGTCATCATCAGCGCCTGAGATTCGTACGGATGCTAGCAGGTGCCAGTTCAGGGTGAGCTGTGCGGGAGAAGGCTGCTTTTCAGAAGGTGGAAGCATCTGGGTGGCTGAAGTGCCGCTAATTGATCTAACAGCCTTGCTCCTGGCAGGCAGGGGGACGGCCTCTCTGTTTATGAGCCCTGATGAAGAGAACTGCTCTAGGAGAATAGTGGTCATTTCGACAGACACACACGTGCGGTTGTCTGGCTTGGCAGCCACATGGATCTCACTGCCATTAAGAAGGGCTTTGAGGTGATAAGTTAGACTTTGTTGTTTGAGCGGTCATTTCTCTTTCTTTGGGGAAAGCAAACAGCTTTCCTTTTCAATTCCAAGAAGCCACTTACAATCAGCCCCTGGGCAACCCTTGTTACTGCACACCTTTCTGGGCCTCCAACAGAGACAGCCACAGGGCACCCAGGGGATCCGGCCTTTTAGAGTGATCAGGATGTCCAGAAAGCAGGGGCGCTCGGCCTTCTGAAGACTTCTTTGGAAGGGGAGGTTTGCAGGAGGGTGTTGTTTTGTTTTGTTTTGTTTCATTTTGGTAGAACCAAGTAAAGCAGATTTGGAAGAAAGAATGCAATTATCAGAATATATCATTAGACCCTCAGTCTGTGAATAGAAATAAATTAATGTTTAAAAAATTTGACTCATTAACAAAAAAAAAAAAATCTTCCGGGCGGCACACCGCCCACAACTGTGCAGTTCTCCAGAGCTGTGGCTCTTGATGTAAAAGTAGTGATCGCTGGGGAAAAGGTGGGCGGTGGGATTAGAGCTGGGAACGATGCATAACCTGCATCCTATGTATATACCTGCTGCCTTAAAACAAAAGCAACAACACGGGGTGCCTGGGTGGCTCGGTCAGTTAAGTGGCTGACTTCAGCTCAGGTTATGATCTCACGGTTTGTGAGCCTGAGCCCCACGTGGGGCTCTGTGCTGACAGCTCAGTGCTGGAGCTTTCTTCAGATTCTGTGTCTCCCTCTCTCTCTGCCCCTCCCCCCACTCACATTTCATCTCCCTCTCCAAAAAGATTAAAACAAACAAGCAGAAGCAACGACAGCAACACACGTGCACACACAGGATACAGCCCGAGAGGAGAACATGAGCCTATGCATATCCCTGGGGATAATAAGGTCCAGCGCCACTGTTCATGGCCCAAGTTCAAAGGAATTTCAGGTGATTCATTTTTATTTGGTAGATAAGGAAAATGAGGCAGAGAGGTAAGTGATTTACCTATGACTACATGGCAAACTACATACAGCTGAGCTGGAACGCAGCTTTTCACCCCTCCCTGTACAATTTACCTCTGTGACTGAGTCGTTTTTTTAACATTTCACTTCATCTTTTTCTATCATTTAAAAAATGAACTGGGTCATAAGAAGAAACTGCTAATATTGCATCAGAGTGGCCATTAACAGCATTTCAACCTAGCCCCGGATGTAGCCTTTCATCCTAAAACTCTCAGATGCAGTAATTGTCCTGAAATTTAAGTGTTTTTTCTCCAACTAATTTATTACAGAATGTGTAAGTTCTAGTAATCTTCGTGGGGATTATGTTATAAACTCGACCTATTTTGGTCCAATTTAGCAAACAAACACCAGAAAAAGAATCAGTGCTATTCTAGTTTATATGAAAAACTGAAGAGAAAAAAAAAAAATCCTGTCTATGACACAGCAAGTAACATTTTAGCAGGAGATTTATTAACATGGTGGAATGTTCACACACAAAATAGTCCTACCTTGTCCTCTCCTTTTTTCTATTATCTTAAGGGAAACTGACCAGACAGCAGTTTTCGAAGGACTGCCAATTAGTCTGGTTTGTACAGTCTTTTCTAGAGCAATGCTTATAGCTCCCCAGAGGCTCAGAGTATAAAAAAGGGAGAAAGTCAACTGAAGATGACATCATTGGCAATGTCCATTTTGGGTCCTGTGCACCACAGAGCAAAGAAAGATTCCCAACTGTAGGCTGAAGGACCTGGGGCTGTTTCCCCCAGGGCAGAAAAGATTTAAGGGACACATTGCTGCTGCAGATCTCTGAGGTGCTATTGTGAGGCACTGGTGTGCCCTGCAAACCCTCCAGATCAGACCTAAGTCCCAAGGATGGGGATTTCTCCAAATTAGTGGCCTAGATGGCAACTGCAGAAATGGGCCAATAAGAAACTCAGTAATCAAAAGATTGCCTGATGTGCAGAGAATCAGATCAAGGGCAATCATTTAAATGACTTGGCCATCCAATGGCTTAGCATCTCAGGACTGGGAGTGTTTGTTTGCAGTGTGGCACAGATCTGCCTCTGGACCTGGACAGTTTGAGTCCTGGGAGGAGATGATTTTTTTCTACCCTCCTATGTGGCTTCCATAGAGAGCTGCATTTGCCCAGTTTTGACAAGAAGAAACTAGTTCTGTCAGACACCGCAGAAAGAAGCAGGGTCTTTCCCATTCGAGGAGTATTCAAGTTTCCATTGCCATGGATATAGGGCCTATGAGGGGTTTGAAAGATGTGATTAGAATGGCTTCACAAAAAGGGACATCTAGTTTGTTTCGACGTCCTGTTGTTGGACCAATTTAACTGGGCTTTGCCCTAATGACATTCTTGATTATAGTCTTGGTGTAGGCTTGCAACCAACTAATCTTCTTAATTTTCTCAAAAATTTAGGAAGAATTTGATGTGCTCTGCCATGGTAGTTAGCTTTGAGAGTAACAGGAAGAATTTTTTTATTAAACTATGTTGCAGAATTGTGATGGTGGCTTGGCAACCACTCTTTTTTTTTTTTTTTTTGAGAGAGAGTGAGAGTGGGGTAGGGTAGAGAGAGAGAGAGGGGGACAGAGGGAGAATCCCAAGCAGGTTCCATGCTGTCAGCCCAGAGCCTGATGCTGGGCTCGAACCCATGAAGTGTGAGATCATGACCTGAGACAAAATCAAGAGTTGGACGCTTACCAACTGAGCTACCAAGTTGCCCTAATACCATTATTTTTTTAGTTTTTAATTTATTTTAAATGTTTATTTATTCTTGAGAGACAGCAAGAGCAGGGGAGAAGCAGAGAGAGAGGGGGAGACACAGAATCCAAAGCAGGCTCTAGGCTCTGAGCTGTCAGCACAGAGCCCAACACGGGGCTTGAACCCACGAGCTGGGAGATCATGACCTGAGCCAAAGTCGGACGCTTAACTGACTGAGCCACCAGGTGCCCCACAACACCATTCTTTTAACAACAACACTGGAACAACTGAACAAATACTGGGTTAAGAGAAAAACTGATTTAGGGCCTGATTCTGGTTACACTTATAAGAAGAAAGAAAGAAAGAAAGAAAGAAAGAAAGAAAGAAAGAAAGAGAGAGAGAGAGAGAGAGAGAAAGAAAGAAAGAAAGAAAGAAAGAAAGAAAGAAAGAAAGAAAGAAAGAAAGAAAAAAAAAGAAAGAAAGAAAGAAAGAAAGAAAGAAAGAAAGAAAGAAAAGAAAGAAAGGAGAAAGGGAGGAAGGGACGGAGGAAGGGAGGGAGGAAGGAGGGGAGGGAAGGAAGGGAGCGTGGGAGGGGGGGTGGGGGGGAAGCAGGGCTGATGCACGCTGGCCTGTCCAAACGGATGCTGGCACCTGGAGACAGCCTGCAGCCTGAGTGTGGTTGGTAGGAGTCCTGGCTTAGGGCAGGACTGAGATTCCTGTGCCATCTTTCTCCTTTACTAGCTGTGTAATTTCAGGACAGTTAACCTCTATGTGGTATTTTCCTTATCTATGAAATGAGATTAAAGATAGTTGCCCTGTGTCTACCTTACTGAATGATTGGATGGACTTAATGAACCAATATATAAGAACTTTGTAAGCTGTAAAGTACTATATAAATGTAATTGGTCATTACTGCTTTTTAGGTAAAGCTGTTAAGATAAAGCTGCCCCGTGACAGGATCTAGTTAGAAGTGAAGAAATAGTGTCTGGCATGGGTTCCTTGCAGTCTAAGAGCCACAGGGCTTGGCCTGATGATACTTTCAGAGATGCTCATTGATGAAACCACACAACTCCCTTTCCTACAAGAGCCGCTTTAATCATCTCTCTCCAACCTCTCATGGGTCCTGCATTCATGGCAATGGAAATCTAAATACTCCACTGGAATGGGAAGGAGCCTGTTCACTGTTCTGCAGTGTCTGACAGAATTTTCCCTTCTTCAGCACTGGGCAAACACAACCCTCTGTGGAAGCGACACAGTGGTTTCATGTTCAAATACATGCGGTGGTGACCCCCTTTGCTCTTACGTTTCTTTTAAGAATCAGAATAAAGAACTGTCATAAACCTGTCAAATGGTAATTTGCTCATGAGAAATATCGAGGGAGCTAGGAAGCCAAAGGCACAGATACAGAAGCACCAGTGTGTGTTGTGAGGATAAATGGTATATAAACATAGTTCCTGCCTGAGTAGGGCAAACAATTAAAGTGGTACTCTTACAGAGATCCACAGAACTGAAGGAGACCTAAGAGAGTATCTGGCCCAAGCTTCCCACTTGGCTGAGGGGGACACTAAGGCCGAGAATGAAAAATGATACATGTAAGGTTTCAGACCCACTGTAGGGGCAGCTATTAAACATTTAGGATTTTATGATTAAATGCTTATTAAATCTCAGGTATTTTAAGAGACTGGACATATGGAGACACACAATATAATCCCTGTTCCCAAGGAGGTGACAGTCTAGTGGGGGAATGAGGCCCATTCACTCCTGCAGATGGTTCTGCATATAATGGCTTCTGGATGTGATGAGGGCCAACATGGAGGGATCTACACGGAACTATGGGGGATGTAGGAGGCAGTGACTACACTGGAAGAAAAAAAAACACCTAGAAAGGGTGTCAAATGAGAAAGAGGGAAGGAACTGAGAGGTTATAAGAGCGTGAGCGAGGACATGCAACCCAGGTCTCAGAGAATCTTTGACTCAGAAGAAATCTCAAAGACTGGCTCTTCATACAGCTGAAAGAAATTCCTTGTATATCACCCCAGCGAGATGATAATTCAGTTTCTGCTGGAATATTTCCAGGGAGAGGAAGCTGATTACCTCACAAGGCATAAAAGGTTCCGCTCTAACCTTTTCAGTTGGTGTTGTGTGGTATGTAATGGGGTCTTCTGTACGATGCTGTCTCTTCATTGTCACTGAATAACAGGCTGAGTAATATCTGGTCTCTGACTTCCTCTCAAGGGAAGAAGAAAATGTCACGTTGTCTTAGGACCTTTGACTTATAGAATGTTAGAGCTGAGGAGCGGGGAGCTCAGTTATCATTTAGTCTAATGGTTTTTAAAAGTCTCTTTGTGACTCATGGACTTTTTTGACATTGTGATAAAAATATGTAGGTCTCCTCCCCCAAAATGTCCATATGCTCATGATATACAAACCGTTGCATACAGTTTCAGGGCATTCATGGAGCCCCAGAGCCCATCCTGGATTAAGAAATCTTTTCATTTCTTGGGAAATGGGAAACTGAGGCTCAGAGAAGTGGGATGAAATGGAGTGGAATCATAGGAGTGATTTCCCATGGGTCAGATGACAATGTGAGCAGAGGAGTCGGGCTTATGGGTCAACCCTGGAGAAACTCATTGCCAGACTGAAGATGTTCAGGGAAGCAGGCAGTAAGCGGATCTATTATAAAGTGAAAAGGAGACTTGGGGTAGGAGTGGGGGTGCCAGGAGCACTTTCTTTATCTGAAAGTTGGTTTATGGAAAAGGGTGTAGACTTTTCTCTTTTGCTTTAAGGGGTATCTCAAGACCAAAAGGTAGAAAAGAACTTCTGACAGAATTGCCCTCTACTGGAATGTGCTGTTTGAAATCTTTGTCACTTGACTTTTTTGAGGACACAGAACAACCTCCTTAGAAGGGACTTCAGCATCACAAGAGTTTGAACTGGATGACTCAAACTGGACTTGATTATGTTAACTCTAGGAGACATATGCAATCTCATAGAGTAGCCAGAAGGCAGCTCAGGTCTCCCAAAGAGTATGGTAAGTTAAGGAAAGGGAAATGTGAGGAAGTGAGGGAAGTTCAGGATGGCAGAGCCCTCAAGTGTGAGGGTGTGGGAGGGAGGCAGTCATGGAGAGAAATGGGACTTGGAGATAGAAGCGGAAGCAGAATGATGAAGGGTCTTATGTGGGACCATGGATGGTGTTCAAGAACAATGGCCCATGTAGCATGGTGGGACATGAGAATGGAGGCAAGAGGACATTTCAAGAGGAATTAACAGAATCAATGGTAGCATCACTAGCAGGGAAATCAGGAGGCGAGAAGAAAGGCTGTGCTGATGAGGTGTAGGTTTCACAGTGAGTCTGAAGTGACAGTGACAACAAGACACAAAAATGGAAAGTGTTGGCAAGTCACAAAAGGACAGCAAAGTGGAAATGCCCACTAGGCAACTGATGATGTGGAATCAGAGTTCCAGGAGGTCAGGATGTGAGACAGATTAATGGGCTATCTACAGAGATGAAGTCACTGAGGTTTCATGAGTAGACACCTTTCCAATGGAAAAAATGTATAGCATGAGTAGAAGTCTAAGGAGCGAGTCTGCAGAGCTGACCTCAGTGTGGAGATGGTATAATTAAAAAGCTGTGAGAAGGAAGAGATGGAGAGATAGAAGAGAGCTGGGATTAGAGAGTGAAATAAAAACCCAGCAAAATGGAAGCTTCCGGGGACAAGAGTGATCAACATAAATACAGTCTTGTCTAGTGTGCATTCAACTGTGTGCTATGGCAGGTAAATTATAGCAATGTTCCTTTTGGCAACAACATAGGTGGTGCAGTGTGAGTTATAAAGTGCTTTTAAGTGGATTATAGGTATTTCTTAAATAGTATTTTCTGAAAGACATGCCTTGGAAAGCATGACTAAAACTTTGCTCTCTCCCAATTTCTCTATCAGTAAATGAGAAGTCATTTGAAGTTTAATAAGTTCTTTTCACATCGTTGCTTTAAGGATGGTGATCTGTGCCATCCCGATGTGCTATGCTGGGAAAGGTAGACCGAGGCGGTGCCACGTGCCTGGGTCACCTTGGCCAGCGAGGCAGTAGCAGCGAGGACTGAAGTCAGCATTCTGATTTTTGTTCCCTAAAGCCCAAACCACATCCAAAGTTAAACACTGACTCAGATCTTAAGAAATAACTTTTGAGAAATAAAATTAAAACAAATGAAATCAGTTTCTTCTCCCTTTAAATATTTCTCTTGGAGTCCTTATGCCCACAAGCACCATATGAGGTGATGGTTAGACTGTAAGAAATTTGTTTACTTCCAATAATGACACCTAATAGAGGAAAGATTGTGACTGAGAAAAAGGAAAGAGGTTACCGTTCCCAGTTTGGGCCATTTCAGATATTACCTCAGTAAGCACAGCTCCCACATAACAGGTTTTTAAAAATGACCTTCAGGGGTGCTGGGGGGCTTAGCTGGTTGAGCATATGACTCTTGATTTCAGGTCAGGTCATGATCCCAGGGGCGTGAGACTGAGCCCTACGTCAGGCTCGGTGCTGAGCGTGGAGCCTGCTTAAGATTCTCTCTCTCCCTCCGCCCCTCCCCCACTTGCTCTCCCTCTCTCTCTCTCAAAAAAAGTAATAAAAAAGTTTTTTAAATGAACTTCAGAAACTAAGAACTAAGAACAAAGAGGACCCATTGTTCATAGCCGTGAAACCAACCAGGATAACAACGAAGGGGGGGTTGGGCTAGATGGTCCCTTAATCCCCCTACCTTTTCAAACCCTCAGGACTTGGAGTCACAAAAGGCCTGGTTAGGAAAAAAAATATTCTAAGGCTCTATTTATGCATGTCCTGAAGTGAAAGCCCTTCCTCTCTATAGGAGATCTTCTGACAAATGGATTCTTGGTTCTCGGCTCTATGCTGACTCAGCAGTGCCTGTCCAAACTCTTGGCCCCCGGGGTATACGGCCACTAGGCAGCACTGCAGGCAAAGGAGAGAAGGAAGAGGCTGAGATCATTAACAGAGAAGACTGGGGCGGAGGTTCCACAGAACTGGAGAGTGCCTACAAGTCAGCTGGTCTAGTTTGTCATGTTTCATAGATGAAAAAACTGAGGCTCAGAGGACAGATGCTGTGTTACCCTACAACCCCTCTATTCTGCTGGAAAGGGAGTTTGGGGACTCCAGGGCCCCCTCTCTATGCTAATGAAGTAGAATGTGTTTGGACTAATGCACTCCTTTTTCTTTTTTAAATTTTTTTGGTGGGGGGGGTGTGCAGGGTGGGGAGGATATACAAAGTCGTTGCCTTTGTACAGTCCCACCAACATATTCAGGAAGGTGTGACTTCAGATTCTGAAAACAGATTCTCACCCATAAAAACCTGAGTTTATGGAAACATCAGATGGAAGGAAATATAGCATTCTATCCCTTACAGAGAATATTTAACTTACAACTCAGGATAATTTGCCATGTGTATTAAGTAATATCTACTTAACAGTTGTCATTCTCATGCAAGGAAATTTCCTAATAAGGATAGAAGAAGAGGCACGTGGAGAGGCCTCAGGTTAAACTGGATTCTTTGGCAAAAGCGAAGAGAAGAGAACCTCATAAAGAGAACCGTGCAAGATAGTATTTCCTAGGATGCCACCACTGCGGTAGCTTCAGTCACAGAAAATGATGTCTTCCTGTCAATCTCATCTACCAAAGGCTAACATTATGGTTAGCATCCCAGTTCACAGTGGCATTTAACGTCTCACTAAAATGGCTTATCCTGCCTTTTATTATTATTTCAAATTATTATTTATTACACACCTGCTTCCCCCTTGTGGGCAAGAAATGGAAGGATTCAAGATTTAGAAACATTCACGATCCAGCCAGAAGTTAAGATTCTGCCCGTTATCTTCCGCATCAGAGGTTTGGGGACCTATACCTCCTGATGCAATAGTCCCCTGCTAAATAAAGCACCCCAACAAAGGCATCCAAGAAAAGGTAAACCAAGGCATAATCTAAAATCAATCACTTTTGGTAAAATAATCACACTGTGTATGTAATAGGCACACATGACTATTTTACATAGTCTATAAAAATAGTGTGAGGTCCTTGAGGCAAAATCACTATTTTCTCTAAAGGCTCTAGCCAAGAATTTTGTATGTACAGTAAGAACCCGGTCAATATTTCGTGAACACATCACATGAGTTAGTACAGATTTGATAAGGAATAGGTGGCGAGGGCAAGTTATTCACACAACTTGGTCGCTTTAATCAAATCAAAACTAGACGCTTCTCATGAAGTAGGTTAGAAACTGGTGTTGGTTTCCTGTGGAAAGGCAGGAAAGGAAGGAGGAGGAGCAGTTATCTCTCTGTAGCTTCCTGTAGGTAAGCTCCTGCCCCCCACTCCTTGCTATCGTGGCTGTGGCAGTGGTTTGTCCCTGGGTTCGAACCAGAGGGGCTAACCTAGACGAACAGCCAACCACCAAGTAGAAACTGGGCCTTGGTCCTTTCCTGTAGCCTCAGTGCCCCGCAGGCCTAGTGGGCAAAAGGGGGTGGGGTGTGACACGGGGACAGGGATCAAAATTATTTCTTTCTGATCCTCTTTGGATTCCTCTTCCTGGCCACTGCCCCCCTTCCCCCCACCCCCCCTGCCCCGTGCCCCCTTCCACCCTGATTCTGGGCTGTGAGAACATAATGTCCACAGCTCTCACTTACTTGGCAGCAGCATCTTTTCTCAACTGTTCGTGCTTCATGAGGAGATTTTTCCGATCTCGAAAAGCTTTTCTGACCTTGTATCCTTTGTAGACCGCCTGGATTTTGAAGGCAGCGATGTCTTGTATGGCTGCGATGGACAGGGCGCCGTGCTCCAACATGAACTGGATCACTTCATGGCGCTCACCGAGCAAGGCATAGTCAAGGGGAGTGTACCTGAAGGAGGAAGGTATTTTGTTAAGTGTTGGCATGTAACCTGAGGTACAGTTCAGCTGCCAATATTATGCAGCAAAGGAAACTTCATTCTGACATGTGGACTCTTCCTCAGGCAAGGCTATCTTGTGTACTCCAGGGCTGTTCCTTTTTTTTCTGAGGGGACAAAACAAGGCAGGAGCTGGGGTCAGGTGCTTTGTGTCATTGACCATGATGGTTCCTGGGTCTTGCTTGCTGGCTCACAAACCAGGGGCTATAGGAACACATGATCACTTTTCTTCTTCCCCATGTGCCAAATAATACCCTGCTCCTATCTGAAAAAGTACTGCAGATAATTTCCTGTGGGACTCATAAGTTTAAGCCTGGGACTACTGATAGTTAATGCTTGTGAAATAAAAAATACATCTCCAAATGGACAGATTTAGTATATGAAGAGGATGGCCCTTTAAATCAGAAAGCATTTATTAAGTAGTTTTGGGACAGCTGCATAGCCATCTGGAAAAAAAAAGGAAGATTCTTGCATCAGATTTTACATGAAAATGAGTTCTGGATGAAGCAAAGACCTAAATATAGAAAAAGAAACTGTGGAAGTACTAGAAGAAACCAGGGAAGACTTTTTTAAAAATTAGAGTGGGAAGGTCTTTTCTAATAAAAATAGTACAAAACTCAAAACTGTAAGAGAAGATTGACAAATCCAACTACATAAAAATAACAAAATTTTGCAGGGCAAAAAACACCAAAAACAAAGATAAAAGAGAGTCCTCAGAACAGGAAACACTGATGGCTCCTAAATATATAAAAATATGTGCAGCTTCACTCATTTAAGAGAAATATAAATTAAGACTAACAAGGAGAGTTAGGTTAGCTAACCAATGAGCAGGTTAGCAAAGATTAGAAAGTTTAATAACACACTGTGCTGGTAAGGATGCAAAGACAGGCTCCCTATGTACTACTTTAATCTTGAGAGACAACAATTGGGCAGTATCTATCAAAATTGTTCCCACATCTGTCCTCTGGCATTTCACTTGCAGGCATATATCCCAGAGACCTGCTCTCGTGCGTGCGTGTGTGTGTGTGTGTGTGTGTGTGTGTGTGTGTGTGTGTGATGCTTTCTATGTAAGGATATTCATAGAGGCACAGTTTGAAATAGTTAAAGAATGGAAACAACCTCAGGATCCATCAACAGAATACTGCTTACATAAAGTACAGGCCATTTGTGTAACGAAGTCATTTCTATAATGCAGCCATTACTGTGGCATATGAATAAAATAAGGAACAATGTCCAGGATGTCTTGTTAAATGAAGAAAAAGAAAAACAATTAAGCAACAGAACAGTATTATGGCATGCTCCTTTTGAATAAAAAAAGAGAACATATCCCTGCATTCTTATTGATGTAAAATATATCTCTAGAAGTTTACCAAGAAACTGGTTGACAGCGACATCTCTGGGGAGGAAACTGGTTGTCTCAGAGGCAGGGGTAGGAGGGACATTTAGTTTAAACTGAATGCTTTTTTATGCCTTTTATTTATTTATTTTTAATGTTTATTTTTGAGAGAGAGAGACAGAGTGTGAGTGGGGAGGGGCAGAGAGAGAGGGAGACACAGAATCTGAAACAGGTTCCAGGCTCTGAGCGGTCAGCACAGAGCCCAACATGGGGATCGAACCCACAAACCATGGGATCATGACCTGAGCCGAAATCAAGAGTTGGATGCTTAACCAACTGAGCCACCCAGGTGCCCCTTTTATGCCTTTTTATACCTTTTAAATTCTGTACACTATGCATACCTTTTTGATAAATATATTATTTAGAAAAGATGGGTTTTATTGTCATATAGCTATATATTTGAATCTCAACTGGCTTTCTAGATGTATAATTTTGGGCAAATTCCTTTCTTAAAATATATCCTTTCTATTTCTGGAAATATAAAATAATTGGATAAATACACAGAAGAAAATAACAGTCATCTATATCCCCCCCCCCCCTTAGAATTAATCAGTGTTATTATCTCGGCAGGTATGTTTTTTAAATGATTACTTTTTAATGACACATATTTTAAGTATTAAAATAATGCAAAAAAATACAAAAATTGAAGTAAAATAAAATCCCAACTCTACCTTCCAACAATGGTAATGCTGACTGTCACTTCTTAACCAACTTACCTCTCCTCACTACAGATTTGGCATGAAGAATAAATGAAATGATAAATCCAAAGAAGATAACACTGTGCCTGGCATAAAAGAAGCAATTAATAAATGTCAGCTGTTGTCGTTATTATTATAGGACATGCACTGCATCAGGGTTTGTGATACCATGGTCACATGTCATCGATATTGTTCCCACAGGACCCAAGCTAGGAGTTATGGCCACCTAACGACTGCTACTGATCTGATTCCTCTCTGGGAGACTGTTACTAATCCAACACAATCAGAGGTGTTACGAAGAAATGATCAGCTGATTTATGAGGCGGAAAAACTGATGATTATATGGATGCATGATTAGACACAGAAAATCATCCAGTGATTATAGAGATTTTCTCTCTTCAAAATTCACCTGACAGTCATAGTCAGACGTCAATGGAGGAGATTTTTCAGTATAAGCAAAGGGTGGTTTGGTCACTTCTATAAGGAAACTGAATTCAGAAGGAAGTCTGTATGTTAGAATTAAGAAACTCTCATTTTTAGGACATCTTGATTTGTCTTCACTGTTCAGGGACCAGAAGGCCCTATGGTAGAGGTGCCAACATAAACTTTAAAAACATTATCTATAAGTAGGTAGCATCTTGTAAATTCAGAAGAACTTAAAAATTAAAAAAAAAAATTTTTTTTCAACGTTTATTTATTTTTGGGACAGAGAGAGACAGAGCATGAACGGGGGAGGGGCAGAGAGAGAGGGAGACACAGAATCGGAAACAGGCTCCAGGCTCCGAGCCATCAGCCCAGAGCCTGACGCGGGGCTCGAACTCACGGACCGTGAGATCGTGACCTGGCCGAAGTCGGACGCTTAACCGACTGCGCCACCCAGGCGCCCCATAAAATTTTTTACTGTATATTCTATTTAAAAATTTTATTATTTAAAAAAATTTTAATTCTAGTATAGTTAACATACTGTACTGACTCAGTTTCAGGTGCACAATACAGTGATGAAGTGATCAAGATAAGTGTAATCACTATGTATTCTAAAATATCTTTTCATGACCGTACTCTCTCCCAATGGAAAAAATTATCAGAGTCACAGAACTCTGTGACAGTAGAGCTAAACTGAATTTTGGAGGTCTTTTGGCTTAACAGCTTCATTTCATAAATGAGTAAATAGATTCAGAAAGTTTAAGCAACTTGCTGAAGGTTATGAAACTAGTTCCCTGCAGAACCCAGACCTGAACTAAGACTGTAGGACTCCCTGTTCAGTAATCCTTCCACAGCACATCTATCAGTCCTGGAATATAATCCTCGTACAGAATGAAGCTGCTTCTCAAATCAACGTGCAAATTACGTATGCATTTAGTAGGTTTGATCATCTTTTCTAGAATTACTAATAGGAGTGTCTTTTTCACACAGTATACAAGCAGGATTATCAAAATCTGGTGGGTGAAAGTAAGGCCCAACCTCTGCCTTTGCTGTATCTCTCAGGCCACTTGTGGATGGAAAATTGTATTTTAAATATCTTTATCATGAAAAACTGTATTTTTATTATGAGAAACTTCAAGCATAAAAATAGCACAATAACCATTTATATGCTCATTACCCAAATTTAACAATTAGCAAGATTTCTGCCACATTTGCTTCCTCCAACTCCTTTCTTATTATTTTTGCTGAAGTGTTTTAAAGCAAATCCTAGACCTCCTATTATTTAATCATTCTGCACTGCGGTATTGATCCATAAATAATGTGGACACGAGCACAACGTCATTACAGTATTCAGCAAAATTAACAGGAATTCCTTAGCAAAATCTAGTACCCACTCCAAACACAGATTTCCCCAATTTTCTAAAAAAATGCCTTCTTTATAATTGGCTTATTCAAATTAGGATTCTTGGTCAATATTTGATTCATGGAAACACAGTCCAAACATCCAGAAATATTTTAAGACCGAAGTCTATGCCTAGTGTTTGGGCACTGACCATATTGCAAATTACTACTATTGAATCTTTCTTCACCCCAAATTCAATTTAGAAACACTCAAGTGCTGTGAATATTCCCATCGATGCCGGAGGGTGGCTGTCAGATAGTTATTGACTGAAAGACAGCGGTAGTTGGCAAAAATTATGTCTATACAGTGCACATCAAGTGCTTGGTGTCAGTGCATGAGAAGTAAAAATTAGCACCACGTTGATGGTAACCAGTCAAGAAACAATGTAGATAAAGCCAAGAGACAAGATACAATTGGCCTTGCCTGTGCAGGAATGGTCCGATGGGATGAGTGGAAGGCCTAAACTGGAATGTCAATAAACATCAAAGGCAGAGCCGGGTTCTGACATTTGCACGTCAAGGTGCACTGCTGATGAAACATTAAAGGAGACTGGGATATTGCCACTGTCTCTTTTCATCTAAAGATTGGCAAGTACAGTTAGGAGGATTTTTCCCTCGGTCTTTTGGTCTGTAATTAACATATGTTTACTCTAGGAGGCAGTAAGCACCTTAATTCATACTCTTACTTAGGCCTGAAATTTAAGGCTTCCCCTAAAAATGGGAACTGAATTACAACAACAAATGTTTTTACTGTTTCCTAAGAAAACAGCAGTCAGGCAGTAAATACTGTTATAGAATAAATCCTTTCTAATAGACCTAATAAATCACCACAAATTCCTTAGGATTCTTAACCTTTCCCTTTTGCCTTTATGGGATTTCTAAGAGCGAAATCTTCTCTCTCACATATCTGCTTTCATGTCAAAACCTCAGCCTTGAGGATTCTGCTTGGCTTTCCAGCTTCCTTCAATGTCCAAACCCCTAAATCTTCGAGTCTTCTTGGTTTTGCAGTTGTCATTTGACTATAATAGAGACAGTGAGTTCTTTATACAACCCCTTCCAAAGTAAGACATACTAGTCTGATTTACCTAATACTGTATGTACTCCAAGAATTCCAGAGTTTCTTTCTTTCTTTTTTTTTTTTTTTTTTAAAGTTCATTTATTTTGAGAGAGACTGAGACAGCACAAGTAGGGGAGGGGCAGAGAGAGAGGGAGAGAGAATCTCAAGCAGGCTCCACACTGCTAGCGCAGAGCCTGATGTGAGGCTTGAATCCACGAAGCCGCGAGATCATGACCTGAGCCAAAACCAAGAGTTGGATGCTTAACCAACTGAGCCACCCGGGTGCCCTAAAGAATTCCAGAAATTTCTAATGCAGGTGTGAGGCAGGGAAGCTACTGGGAGCCTGAAAGCATCAACTCAACAATGCAACAGTTATTTACTGAGCACTTACTTCCTGAAAAGTACTGCGAGCAACACAGAGATGACGATTCTCTTCAGGAGTTCTCTGCTAACACGGAAAAAGGATTACATAAAATTATCAGATAAAGTGAAGTGTGCTAAGTGCTATACAAACCCACAGTGTGGGGGAGACCTTTGTTTGGAACACCTGCCTTGGGGATCAGAACAATCTTCTTAGATGGGACTGCATTTGAATGGAGGAATGACGTGACTAACAATTATATTAGAAATATGATTTAGGGAGGCTACTTGGGAAGCAAATGAACTGAAGGAGGGAAATTTCAAAGGGTGCAGAACAGCAAGGAGGCATTGCGATAGTCCCGGGAATGAGTCAAAGAGGGCAAGATTTAGACAATGGTGCTGGTAATAAAAAGGAAATGACAGTGTGAACCAAGGAGAGACACTGAGTCTGAAAGACAGATTTAGAACTCACCGGCACCCAGGTGATTACTGAAGCCTCCGTGGAGATGCGCTGACAGGAAAGATCTAATCCTTGAAGAATGTTTACATTTAAAAAATAAAAAAATGGAAAAGGAGCCAAAATAAATGGAGAAGGAGCAGACACAATTGCAAGAGAATCAGGAAACTAAACTGTCACAGAAGCTTGGAGAAGATAGTCTCAGTAAAGGTAAAGAAGAGGGGTCAGCAGAACCAGGCGATGCAGAAAGGCCAATGAGAGTAGACAGGGGGACCAACATATGATTTCTCAATGAGGAGTCTGTCAGAGACCACTCAGACACTGTTTCAGCGTAAATGTGAGGCTAAGAAGGCAGACAGCAAAGGCGGGAACTGTGAGTAAGGGTAAACGGAGCAGTGCAGGCAACCCGAGAGCAGGAGGGCTTTATAGGCAGAGAAGACAAACTTCAGAAAAGAAATAAATTGGAAAATAATAGGCGGAGGCTATCTTTAATGGGGAGGGGTTCTGAAAGTAGTGGGAGGGATGAAGGTGTTCACCCCAGAATGGAGGAGCAGTTTTCCTGACACAAACAGGTGGCCTAGAAAAAGTCCCTCCTTCTCCACAAAATCTCCCACAGAACTGGCAGTGGTTATGGGGGTGGGGCTGGTGTCATGGCAGGAAGCACTGCAGTTATAGCATCCATGAACAATGAATGGTTCCGAAACACAGACCTGGCCAGGCAGAGCTCAGGTGCGGAAGTCACATGTTCAGAATCTTCCCAGATCCAAGATGGCCAACACTGTCTCCTGCTTAGACTTCACACTGTGTCTGCTCCTTTTTTTTTTTTTTTTAAATTTTTTTTTCAACGTTTATTTATTTTTGGGACAGAGAGAGACAGAGCATGAACGGGGGAGGGGCAGAGAGAGAGGGAGACACAGAATCGGAAGCAGGCTCCAGGCTCTGAGCCATCAGCCCAGAGCCTGACGCGGGGCTCGAACTCACGGACCGCGAGATCGTGACCTGGCTGAAGTCGGACGCTTAACCGACTGCGCCACCCAGGCGCCCCATGTGTCTGCTCCTTTTTATTGGGCCTGGGCCCTGGGGCATAACTCCAGCCTAACTCTGTGAATCTTACATTATTCAATCCTTTCACCCTCTCCTTATTTTTCATGCCACATGATGGCACCTCTGTCCACTAACTGATAATAACCTCTTTATCAGGAGAAATTTCTTGAACATAAGACATATTCTACTGTCCTGACCAAATTCCTAGGTCTAGTCAGTCAGGACTCCCCTGACTTTATGCCAGCTACAAGCCGCAAGAACCTAAGTGTCCTCATCTGTAGAATGTGAGCTTGCCAGAAGTAATATCTAAAGTTCTGAATAATTTTAAAATCCCATGATTCTAAATCAACACTTTTCTTTAGGTTTAGGATTTCTTACTGTAGTGTGGTGTTTCTTTATGAGTATACTTATTACTTCTGAACTAGTATCTAAATTTTTTTATATAAATTTTAATATATTTTTTATAGAGATTTTTTCATATAGCAGAAAGGATGTGAGTTGAACAACAATACATTCTTTTCATCAACAGCTTACCTTTCTTCATTATTTTCCATCTGATTAGGAAAAGCAGCAAAGTCTAACAGTAATTTAATGGCATCAAGATATCCGTTGTTACAGGACCAGTGCAAAGCTGTTCTTCCCTATAAGCATAAACAAAAATCAGGTGTATCTGGAGTAGGTATTTTTGGACATATACTTAATTATGAAAAGGGAAAATATTAAATATACAGTGGAGAAAATGGATGGTATCTTAACCAAGTGATCAAAATTAATACTATGTTAAAAGGAACGATATGTTTCTAGAGGTGATACCCCGAAGGATTCAATATCACTTGTATAATATTCTAACCAAAAATGTAAAACTTAAGTCTAATTATGAGGAATCATAAGGCAAACTCCAATTGAGCGAGATCCTACAAAATAAATGACCTGTATTCTTAAAAAAAAATTTAATACCATGAAAAATAAAGAAGGCATGAAGCATTGCCAGAGATACAAGGGGGTATTTCATAGTTTTAAAGAAGTCAAAGAGGAAGATATCACAACCCTAAATCTGTATGCCACAGCTATTAAATATACAGAACAAAAAGTGACAAAATTAAAAGGGGAGATGGTCAAATCCATAATCACGGTGAGAGATTTTTAACCCATCCTTTGTAATAGTTCATAGAACAAATAAATAAAAGAGCAGCAAAGATATAGAAGACCTGAACAATACAGTAAAAAACTTTGATCTAAGTGATATATAACATTGCATCCAACTATGACACAATTAGTATTCTTTTCAGGTGTACATAGAACGGTTACCAAAATCGATCATAGGCTGGGCCACAAAGAAAGCCTCAAAGGACTTTGAAGGATTAAAATAATTCTGAAATAAAGTAAAGTAAAGTAAAGTAAAGTAAAGTAAAGTAAAGTAAAGTAAACTAAAGTAAAGTAAAGTAAAGTAAAATAAAATAAAATAAAATAAAATAAAATAAAATAAAATAAAATAAAATAAAATAATTGTGTTATTCTGATTGCTTTCTGACCACAGTAGAACTGAAGTTACAAATCAGTGTGGTAGACAGAATAAATGCATGCTTTTGCAAAGATGTCTACATCCTAATCTCTGGAATCTGGAACTATGTTATGATATTGGAGAGGGGGAATTGAGGTTGTAGATGGAATTAAGGTTGCTAATCAGCTGAATTTGAGATGGGGAGATTATCCTGGATGATCTGAGCAGGCCCAATGTAATCATATGGGTCCTTGTAACTGAAGGAGGGAGATGGGGGGGTGAGTGTCAGAGTGATGCAGTGTGAGGGTGACTCAGCTAGTCATTGCTAGCTTTGAGGATGGAGGAAGGGGGCCACAAGCCAACGAAGGAGGGCAGCATCTAGAAGCTGGAAAAATTAAGGAAACAGATTCTTTCCTAGAGCCTTCAAAAGGAATGCAATCTTGCCCACACTTTGATTTTTAAGCCCCATGAGACCCATTTTGGACTTCTGACATCCAGAACAGTAAGATAATACATTTGTGCTGTTCTAAGCCACTAAGTTTGTGATAATTTTTTTTTAGCAGCCAGGAGGAAACCAACATAATCAATAATCGAAAGATAATGAGAAAATGCCAAACTGCCTAGATATTAAACAATATGCTTCTAAATGATCTATGGGCCAAACAATAATCAAAATAGAAATTAGAAAATGTTTGAACCCAATTATAGTGATGGTGCAACTTTGTGTGTGTGTGTGTGTGTGTGTGTGTGTGTGTGTGTGTGTGAGAGAGAGAGAGAGAGAGAGAGAGAGAGAGAGAGAGAGAGAGAGAGAATCCGAAGCAGGGTCCATGCTCAGAGTGGAGCCGGACGCAGGGCTCAATTCCACGCTGCGATCATGATCTAAGCCAAAAATCAAGAGTTGGATGCTCAATTGACTGAGCCACCCAGGTGCCCCAGTGATGGTACAACTTATCCAAACTTTCAGGATAAAGCTAACGCAGGCTTAGAATAAGAATCATGCATAAATACATACATGGGAAGTGAATACTAAAAAAAAAATCAATGATTTAAACTTTCACCAAAAGAATCTTTGAAAAAATAGTACATCAAACCTGAGGAAAGTAGATGGTAGGAAATAATAAAGAGAAGAGTAAACACCAATGAAATAGTAAATAACTTCAAATATGGAAAATTAACAAAGACAGTAAGTCCTTTGAAAAGATGAATAAGATGGAAAAATTTTTTTAAAAACAAAAGAGACAACACACATTACCAATATATGAAATGAATAAGAGGAAATTACTATAAGTCCTATAGTCATAAAAAAGGTAAGAGAATATGTGACCAACCTTATGCAAAACATTTGATATTTTTAATAAAATGGATCAATTTCTCAAAAAATGCAACTTACCGTGGCTGAAAAGAAAATAATTAGAAATGTGAATAGTCTTGTATTTATTAGTGATGCTGAGCCAGTTATTAACACCTTTTACACAAAGAATACCTCTAGATAAGATGGCTTCACCAGGGAATTTTTCTGAACATTTAAAAGGAAGTAATACCAGTATTACACAAATTCTTTAGGAGAATAAGAGGAACTACTTCCTAACTCCTTTTAATTCACCATGTAAACAGCAGAGGTAAAAAACACATGTTGAAAGATGCAGAAATAGTATCTAACAAAAATTAAATGGCTAATCGTGAATAAAAAACCCCAATTCTTGGCAACTAGAAATACAAGGAAACCTATAGCAAACACCGTATTCAATGGTGAAATAGTTAAAGCTTTCTCCTTGAGAAGCCAGAATGAATTATGGGTGCTAACTATCACCAATTCTATTCAACATTGTATTGGAGGTCACAGTTCAATAAGGCATGCTATTCACAGATGCTATGGCTGTATATGCACATAATCCAAAACAGTACATAAGACCTAAAACACTAGAAAGTAGCTTGGTATACTACTTATGTAAGAAACCAGCAACTTGTAAAAAAAAATGTAGAAGATACTACAGATTGCAAAAGATGCATTTCTAATAACATAGGTACAAGAACCATTTTTTACATATTTTTCATTATGTCACTTTCACATATAGGAACAATCCTGATAAATATATATTGAGTGAATTAATAGAAATTATATTTTCTGGCTTGGAAAAACATAATATGCCAGTATTTTTGAAGACTTAATGCAATTAAACTAGCAAAAAAAAGTCCATAGTGGCAAGACTGAGAGAAGTCAATACAATCCTATATGGCTAGGGAAGTGGATATTAACCCACATGGGTTAGAAAGCAGTTTGGCAGTAATATAAGAGCTGAATCATATTCATATACCAATAATAAATAATCTCACTTAGGGGAAATTATTCTAAGGATACAATTTAAAAAAAGTTAAATGCACTTTGATGATTAATGAAATGTGATTTGGGGCGCCTGGGTGGCGCAGTCGGTTAAGCGTCCGACTTCAGCCAGGTCACGATCTCGCGGTCCGTGAGTTCGAGCCCCGCGTCAGGCTCTGGGCTGATGGCTCAGAGCCTGGAGCCTGTTTCCAATTCTGTGTCTCCCTCTCTCTCTGCCCCTCCCCCGTTCATGCTCTGTCTCTCTCTGTCCCAAAAATAAATAAACGTTGAAAAAAAAAATTAAAAAAAAAAAAAGAAATGTGATTTATACTATCACAAAAAACTATCCAGCAACAGGAAGTTACTTATTTAATTTTAAAATTGGGGTTACAAACATAGTTTGGATCCTGACTCTCCACAACAACCCTGGCCCTGTTGTCACCTTAGGGTAATTATTTAAGCTCTATGAGCTTCGATTTTCTACCCTGCAAATGGGAATAATAATAGCAACTCCTTTAGAAAGTTGCTGTGAAAGAGAGCCAAAGCATAAGAGACTCTTAAAAACTGAGAACAAACTGAGGGTTGATGGGGGGTGGGAGGGAGGGGAGGGTGGGTGATGGGTATTGAGGAGGGCACCTTTTGGGATGAGCACTGGGTGTTGTATGGAAACCAATTTGACAGTAAACTTCATATATTGAAAAAAAAAAGTTGCTGTGAGAATTGAATGAGTTATGAAACATAAAGCTCTTAGAACTTTGGAATATTCAGCATCTATGATTATGTGGAAAATTATATACCAAAGGAGAAAACGCTGGTGATAATTTTAAGTGAACAAAACAAAAATGTGGTTTATGAAGTATCATATATGTATGTATACACAGACATACACATATACCATGTATGTTTATTTTAAGAAGTTATGAAATTATTCCCATTCTGTATTATGACTTTGTTAAATTATATATGGCTATGGAGACAAGAACTAGAAGGAAAACAGGGAAAAATAAGACTCATTTTTAATTAACACATAAATTTATAAGTGATCTCTTTACTTGGTAAAATGTTGTTTTACTTTATTTTAGTTAATGAAGAATAAATAAACACCTTGGAGCAAACAATACAGAAAAGACTTAGAATTTCTACCTCTTTGTCTTGAATGTTAGGGTCTGCATTGTTTTCCATGAGCACTGCCATGCAGTTGATGTAGCCGCCATAGGCAGCGCACTGCAGAGGGGTTCTTCCCGCGTAATCTTGCACATTTGGATTGATCTTATTTTCTATCAAGATCTGGCAAACATCAGCATTTCCTCCCAGTGCTGCCCAATGTAGGAGAGAGTGTCCATCTTGATCCACTAGATCTACCCTTGCTCCACCTGAAAAAGCAAAAATATCAGTAAAATGTTGAACATAGAGAGCACTGATCAAAAAGGAGTCTGAAAACAGCAGTCCCTTAAACGCTTTGCTCTTAGCATTGTATACTATCTGCTTTGGATTTTTACAACAAGCCTGTAAGTTGGTCAGGGTAGGAGTCATTTTCCGTTTACACGAAATCAAACTGAGGATCAGGCAGGTGAAGTGGTTTTTCCAAAATCACACAACTACCAACAGGTGGAACTAGGAGTGGCCCTCAGGTTTCCTGATGCTTGTGTGTGCATGCGTGTGTGCGCGCCTGTGTGTGTGTGTGTGTGTGTGTGTGTGTGTGTGTGTAGGTGCGCATGCATGTGTGCATGCATGCGTGTATGCGTACGTGTGGGCACTCCTCCCTCCATCTGTCCACCCGGGTGGCCCTCTGCCTGTAAGCTGTTTCAGCGAATGCAACAATTCCTACCTTCTGAGAGAGACTTAGTAGGAGCACTCTCAATAACTAACCTTTAATAAGTGTCTGGATCACATCTTTGTGTCCCATCTCACAGGCTCGGAAAAGTGGAGTGTGCTTCATGACATCAGTGGCATCTACTTGAGCGTTATTTTCCAACAATAACTTCACGGTGCTGACGTGGCCAGAAAGGGCCGCGGCATGTAATGCTGGAAAGGGAGCAAAAGAAAGCAAAGAACTCTTTGATAACAACGTCACCTTTTTCTTATTCTGTGTATCTTTTCCTCTTCTGATGTCTTCATTTTGGCTAAATGCAATTTAATCTTAAGGATTCTCTATTGTTCACTTCTACAGATTTGAATCTTCCTTTCTATTCATATGTACTACTCACATTTCCCCCCTTCCTGTCTATCTTTCTCATTTCATGGTTTCTGTCTTTCCATCCTGTTGCTCTGAAATGCTTTCCTTTCCTCAGTTACTACTTTATTATCTTTTCCTCCCTCTTAGAGGGGAAGGGAACAAAAACATGACAAAAGAGAAATGATTTAAACGAGGCAGGCAATTCTGCCCACCAACCCCCTAATAAACATCTGCCCCTGAGGGTTGGTGTGATGGGAGGTGTCAATCTACCAGCCCTTCAGTGGCTTAGCCGTGCTATTCCTGCCATCGGTCTGCATACCCATGTGGTACAGAGGGTATGTGCATCCCACTGTATTCAGTGCATTTTTCATACCACATGGCTCCAAATGCAAGCCATTGATTTCCTCAGGGCCCAATTTAAGAAGCAGCAACTTGTTTCAACATTGGAGAAAACACCTGAGAAGGAATGGGGTCTGCCTTCAAATGGGATTTGAAAGAGTCATTTTGACTATATATGAGTTTCATGTTATGCTGACCTGTGCCTATGTTACTTCGTTCTAGCACTTGACTTATGTCATTACTCTTTGGATTACTCTTTAAATTGTATTTAAATACACCACTGCTTAAGTTCTGAGTTTGCCAACATAAGTGCCTAGAGGTCTGGGCCAGTTCTTCCTAAGTATCATGGCTCTATAATGCCTAGAACAATGTTTCTTTCATAAGGAGTGATCCATGGACCAAACCTAGGATGCCTATAAAAACACAGATTCCCAGGCATTTACTGAGAACCTGCTACGGGCTGGGTATTAATGTAAGGGTGGGAATTCAGCAGAGAACAAAATACATAAGGTTACGTTCTAGTAGGAGAAGCAAAATAAAAATGGAATGGATAAGCAAGAAAGTGTCAGATGGTGACAGATGGTATAATGGCAGTATTAAAAGGTACCTTGATAAGCAGAGTGACTAGGAGACCACTTTAACGGATGGTGATGGAAAGCCTTGCTAAGGAGCTGATATTGAAGTTGAGACCTGAATCATAAAGAAAGAGGGAGCAATGTAGAGATCTCGAGAGGGAGGAGTTTGGACAAAGAGAACAGTTGGTCCAAGGGCAGGAGTGAGTCTATGTGTTTAAGGAAAGCTAGGAAGCTGCAGCACAACGAATAAAGGCAAGTAAGTCGGAAAGGTAGAGAAGGCCAGGTATAAGTGGCCACATAGGGCCCAGTGATGAAGACACTGACGGACTTTACATAGGTGAGTGACAGTATTTGACTTGTGCTTTAATCAGATTGCTCTAGCTGTTCTGAAGAGAAGGCACTGTAGTAGGTTAGAATGAAAGCAGACAGACCAGCTAACACTGTTGAAGAAGACTCAGTAAAAAATGATGGTGGCTTGAGCTAGGGTGGCAGGAGTGGAGATGAAGAGAAGCAGAAAGATTTAAAATATAATTTAGGGACACTTGGGTGGCTCACTTGGCTCAGCATTGGACTCGATTTTGGCTCAGATTATGATCTCACGGTTTGTGAGGTTGAGACTTGCTTCCGGCTCTGCGCTTACAATGCCTAGCCTGCTTAGGATTCTCTCTCTCCCTCTCTCTGCGCCCCCGCCCCCCCCGCTTGTGAGCACATGTGTTAGCTATGGATTGAAGAATTGAAAAAGCAAAAAGGAAACACTGAGGTATCACAGAGGTAGTAAATGCAGAAGACAGCCAGCAATTCTAGGACTAGGGGAACATAAAGAAGAAGATGGAATTGTTAAAACCTAAAAGCCTAGAAGAGGAGTCCTGTGGAGTGGAAACTCAGACCTCTGAGCAGGGCTCTGCTTGACTGGTGTTGGTGCTCTGGGGCTGGTACTGTGAGTGTTGGAGAAATTGCAAGAAATTAACCATCACCACTGGAACAAACTATCACTGCTGTGTTGAAGAAGGCTGACTAGGGTGATGCTGACAGGAACAGGAAACCAAAACAAGAATAGTAAGCAAACAGGAAGGTGTAATCCCATTCTTCTAGCTTCCAGTTTCTCTCTACTGCCCCCTATGGGTGGATTCTAGCAGGGCACCTGCTGGCAAAGGGGAAAATGTGGTCTACAGAGCCCCGGCCCTGGCATGTCAAAGACAGGAGAGTCCCGTTATCATATCTAAAAAACATTAGCAAAAATTCCGCCATATTGAATACACAGATAATGCCCATATTTTTCTGATGGTTTTATATATTTTTTTTCAGTTTATTTGAGTGAAGATCCAAATAATGTCTGTATGTGGCTGTTGATGAGAACTCTTCTTTCATGGGAAGCAAAAACAACCCTGTAGAGGGATGATGGAGACAAACTCACTCTCGTAGAAGAGAAATGGCAGGAAGGCATGTCTGACATATAATAGAATCCCCTTAAGAGAAAGAGCCAGGGAACTGACGAATCTGAGAAGAAGTTATGTCTGAACTCCAACCATGGGGCACATCAGAAAGACACCTTTGGTCAAAAGGATGGAAGTATCCTTGCCCATACTTTATTAAAATACACGACAAAGTTAAACTAAAAGCAAAGCTAGTGATGGAGTGAAAGCCTGCATACTAATGGGAGTCTGACAAAAAATGAAACGTTCAGACCATTTATAAACTCAATGTCCCACATATCATGTCTGCAATATACCCTTCTTTAAGAAGCTTAAGGTCAAGAGACTCATAAATATGGAGAACAAACTGAGGGTTACGGGAGGGGCTGTGGGAGGGGGGAGGGGCTAAATGGGTCAGGGGCACTAAGGAATCTATTCCTGAAATCATTGTTGCACTAGATGCTAACTCATTTGGATGGAAATTTAAAAAAATAAAAAATAAAACAAGTTAAAAAGTAAAAAAAGAAGAAGCTTAAGGTCTACTGTGAAGCGCTGATAAAGAAATACTCTTGACAGTTCAAGTCTTTATTAAAATTGGTATTACCTAAAACTCTTTAAAAAACAGTTTAGGGGCGCCTGGGTGGCGCAGTCGGTTAAGCGTCCGACTTCAGCCAGGTCACGATCTCCCGGTCCGTGAGTTCGAGCCCCGCGTCGGGCTCTGGGCTGATGGCTCAGAGCCTGGAGCCTGTTTCCGATTCTGTGTCTCCCTCTCTCTCTGACCCTCCCCCGTTCATGCTCTGTCTCTCTCTGTCCCAAAAATAAATAAACGTTGAAAAAAAATTTAAAAAAATAAAAAATAAAAAAATAAAAAACAGTTTAGAAGGGGTGGTGGCATAGGGATAGAGAGGGAGATTGTTAGGTATAACCCTGCCTCCCCACCAAATGCCACATCAGTAGTTCTGGTGGGTGCAAACAGCTCTACTGTGTTTCCATAAGTAAGAAAACACTGAGAAGCTTGTAGCTGAGTTTTTATTCTGGTCTGTGTTGTGCTAATGTGCGATTTTCTTTCTTTTTCTGACTTGTAATTACGATATAGTACCCAAGGTAGAGATTTCCAAGTTGACAACGAAAGCTAAAAAAATTCATACCTCTCTTATTAGCCAACACACAGTTAAAGGGGCCTCTTCTTAGAAAAAGAGAGCGAAAGAAGGATCTACTGAAAGCTTTGGATGCAAATCTAACGTGAAGCTCTGAAGCTTCAAGAGTCATGTGGGGGTTATCTCTAAAATGGGAGATTTGGGAGGAGGTGATGCTCTTCAAATCTGAGAAAAGAGCACATTAAATGAGACATACATAGATATGTGCATTCCTTAAAATATAATCCTGTATTTTTGAAGTATGATCGATAACTACTAAATATGCATAGTTTAAGTACAGGTTTATTTATTTATTTTTTTATACCAAGATAAACAACATGAAGAGTTCTCATAATCATGTTTAAGGGGCAACCAGGCTTTTAAACCAAATGCCACCATTCACCTGGTAGAAATATAGGCTAATTTGAGCCATCAAACTTGGAGGAAATAAAGCTTTTGGAGTGATATCCTGGTAACCCAAACTGAAAATGTGCCAATGGAAGTCAAACAATATTAGATTAGGAACAATGATTTCAGGCATTACTGTACAACTTGTAGGGCACCTATACACTCTGGAACCCTAAAGAAAGCAAATGGAACAAGTCTCCCAGTTCTTACCTGTACCTCCGTATTTGTCTGCCATGTTAATATCAATGTCAGATTTTAAACTCAGCATAGTCCTAAGGACATCATCACTGCCTTTTCCAGCAGCCCACATAAAGGATGTTCTTCCTTCCAGGTCTGAATCATCTTTCACTGAAGGATGTTTTAAAAATACTTTAACTGTTTCCTGTAAGAAAACTTGATTAAAAAAAATTGAGACAAGAGGGTAGCATTTTCTATGGTAATAAAGCCAGTGTTATATGTGACTTCCTCTAAGATGCGAAGTATTTTTTCCCTGCTTTCGAATCAAATGAAATTATCTTTTTTATGAATAATGAAACTACAATTTCCATTGAAAGTAACAATCCTCTTTCTTTATATATTAGTTTTAGTTTCCATGCATTTCAAACACACAACCTAACTCCCTCATTCAACATCCTCATAATTGAGGATGAACATCCACAATCAAGTTTGAAAACTTTATAGGTCACTCTTTGAGAGATGAAGTGATGGTTAAAAGACTCATGGGGTGCCTGGGTGGCTCAGTCAGTTAAGCGTCTGACTTCAGCTCAGGTCATGATCTCACAGTTCATGCGTTCGAGCCCCGCGTCGGGCTCTGTGCTCCAGCTCAGAGCCTGGAGCCTGCTTTGGATTCTGTGTCTTCCTCTCTCTCTCTGTTCCTCCTCCACTCATGCTCTGTCTCACTGTCTCTCAAAAAATGAACAAATGTTAAAAAAAAAATTAAAACACTCAAATATTCAGTGTCATGACCAACATTAAAACATAGGTTTTTCTTGGACATTTTACATGCAGAGACCTGTATACTCAGCCATGCCTCATACATTCTCTTGTTGTGTGTTTTGCCACTATAATTAAAAAAATATTTAATGCACTTACTGAATAATGATGTGTAACTACTGACAAATGCAGTGTTCAGTTCGTTTAAACAGATATTTATTTATCAAGTCCTATATTCCAGGTCCTTCCTCTATGGAATCACACTAAAATTAGGACCTGCAATAATCCTAACAGGGCCTGACAATTTTAATGGGGGTTAATATTCACAGCTTTCTAAATTGCCTCTTTCCTTAAGCCTCAGATGCTTACACACATTTAGGGAGATCATAGAAACTTTAGCTTGAATGGAAGTAAAATAGTTTCAGGAAAAAAAAAATTCTGAAGGTTGTGAGCTGGCCAAAAGTGTCTAAGTGTTGATGCTCAATATTCTAAAGCAAGATGAAATTCAAGGGCAGCCCTTCATTCCCAGATGAAGGTCATACAAATGTGGTTCAAGGTCATACAAAGGTGGTAGATATAGGAGTGGAGTCCAGAGCTAAATCACAGCACCCTTTCCACTGTATACACCGTATGCCACTGTATACACCACTTCCTAGTGTTAAAGCTCATTGAGCTACTGAGGTGTTAGAGTGGAGTGCTCTTAGGATCTACTGTGTATGCTTAGTACACACAAGATTGGAATAAACAAATGGATTTTAAAACATGGTAATTTTTTGGTCTGTTTTCTTTTACTAATTTGTAAACATTTCCTTGTTGAGTATGTTTTTGTAATGATGAATGTTCACAGAGGTTTGTGGATTTTTGTTATTATTTTCTAAAAAGGGACTTATAGCCTCCTGTGGGTTAACAGAGTCCAAGGAGATGAAGGGGCTTGAAACTGAGCTTAGAAGATTTGCATAATTATTAAAAAATCATCTCCGTAATTGGCAGATTATCCAGAGCAAGTATTTCTTTGGATAAACACCCATAATGTTCTGCCATTCTTCCTTATTCCCAGTACCTTAGTCACTTAATTGCTGGTATCTGTGCACATGTTAAATTTGGAGTCTAAGATGTGGGTTCAAGATCTTGGGCAAGTCATTTAATCTCTTGAAACCTTGGTTTCTTCCTCTTCAAGTTAGGGATACCACGTCCTCTCACAGGCTTGTGTTGAAATATGAATCGAGTTCTGATTTCCATAGGTTTAATAGGCTGGGCCAATGAATTTCTTATCTATCTGTAACAAGAAAGAGCTCCTCTTCAAAATATACTTTGTCTTTTTCTGAGACAATAGAATAATGGGAGACAATAGAAGATAATGGTTTGCCAAAAGTCTAGGTGATACATTTATAGAAATGCCAGGAAGGAGAGACCATAGCTATAGTTGCTCTAGGTACCAGAGACAAAGAACAATGGGAAAATAAGATATTTTAGGAATCTGAGCATTAAATTTATTCAGTGGTGCATTTGGGAAGGTCAGGAAGATGGGATTACACTATGCTGAGGATGGCATTCTTATAACGTTTTTTTTTTGTTTTTTTGGTTTTTTTTGGGGGGGGGGACAGAGAGAGACAGAGCATGAACGGGGGAGGGGCAGAGAGAGAGGGAGAGACAGAATCGGAAGCAGGCTCCAGGCTCTGAGCCATCAGCCCAGAGCCTGACGCGGGGCTCGAACTCACGGACCGCGAGATCGTGACCTGGCTGAAGTCGGACGCTTAACCGACTGCGCCACCCAGGCGCCCCTCTTATAACGTTTTTAAGTTTGTTTATTTATTTTGAGAGAGAGAAAAAGAGAGAGAGAGAGAGAAAGCAGGGGAGGGGCAGAGAGAGAGGGAGAGAGAATCCGAAGTAGGTTCTGCACCATTAGTGCAGAGCCTAATGTGGGGCTCGAACCCACCAACTGTGAGATCATGACCTGAGCCGAAATCAGGAGTCGGACACTTAAGTGACTGAGCCACTCAGATGCCCACATTCTTATAATTGAATGTAACCAAAGTTTCCACTACACACACCCATGCAGAATACAGTAAAATAAACTCTGACTGCTTTGACATGTGCCTTTTTGGATAAGTCTCTAGTTCTTGGAGGCCACTTACTCAGGAAGCTGAAACAGCCTAGCTGCTATGTTACTGGCTGGACTGAGGGACATAAAGGATGCAAAAGTGCTTTGTAAAACTGTAAAGGGTGGCAAGGGAAGAATTATTAAAAATATTCAATACCTTTAGAAATAATTCACATTTTTGCTTTCTCAGCTATATAATACACAAAATTATTAGCACTAGCAATAGAAGGAATGCATTGCATTTCTTGAGTCCCTGCTCTGTACCAAGAACTACACTAGGCACTGGGCACAAATTTTCTCTGATTCTTATAACAATCCTGAGAGGAAAGGTATAATTATCCTCATTTTACATGTGAAGAAACTAAGGCTTAGGAAGCTAAGAAACTTGTTCCAGGTCATACAGCCAGCCGATGGCAGAGTCAGGATCCCAGCCAAGGTTAGACCAGTTCTAAGGCCTTGCCACACAAAGAAAATACTTGAACACTAAATGCATATAAAACCTTAGTGCCATAAAATTAATGAGAAGATGAAACATACTTACATAGAACAAAATGTTACACTGAACAGTTAATATAAAAACTGTGTTAAAATTTCACATGACTTACAACTATCCCTCACTTTACAGTCAGAGTTAACAGTCTGAGCAATTGTTAAAATATAATTGCTACACAAACACAAACACTAGTACGTGTAAAACTGAAATGTGAATAAGGTGAGTGGATTGTAGGAATGTCAATTTCCTGTTTATGATACTGTTTCATACTTTTGTAAGCTGTTACCATTGGGGTAAATGTGGCTGAAGGGTACATGGGATCTGGCTGTTTTATTTCTTATGACTGCATATGAATTTGTAATTATGTCAAAATAAACATGTAATTACGCAAAAAGATAACTGGAATTTGTAATTATGTCAAAATAAACATGTAGTTACACAAAAAGATAACTGTCACATTTTACTTACGGCAAAGTTACTCTGAGCTGCATAGTGCAAGGGTGTTGCTCCTTGGCTGTCGGATGGGATGGTTCCAGATTTATTTCTTTCTAAAAGGAGATGGACAATCTGTGCATGGCCTGAAAGTAGACACAAGGCAGTTATCACGTAAAAGGACTAGTTAATTTATAATCTATTTTAAGGAAAGTTTTCTGAATAGTGGCCCGCAGTATAGCTACTTCTAACTTCTCACTAAAATACTATGATCACGTAGAACAAAGGCGAACACTTACAACACTGAAATTTTAATGATTCAATCAGAAAGGAAATGATATGAATTACAATTGCTAGATTGAGAAAGAGTATATTAGGTATCAGCCCACTGCATTCCCTCGCTCTGTTTTATAAAACTGTCCATTAAAAACAGGAGGGAAGCCAGCCCCTGTCAGCCATCAGGGTCCCTAATATCCAGGTCTCACTGTACAGCTGATCAGAACCGCACAGCTTTTCGGGAGGACAAAGTATAATAGAGCCTCTTGTAACCTCTGAGGCCTCCTATCAGTCCGCTCTACCCTCCCACCTCCGCTTTTTTCACAGTAGGTGGTGATTTCAAATCCCAGAAAACGTGTGGCAGGAATGATGAGGTGGTGGCAGAGAAAATACTCCGCAGCGCATTCTGGGGGATGTGGTTTCCGCAAGTGAAGAGCTGTAGAAAGGATCAAAGGATGAACAAACATGGTAGCGGCATATTTGGGAGGCCTGAATATCATGCATTCTATTGCTTCCGTGTTCTGGGGACCCGGGCAGCAGAAGGACATGGACACACCGCAGGAGAAAAGCAGGCAGAAAAGGGGAATGTGGGTGGGAGTTGTGCTCACAGACCTGCTCCCAGGTATGACGCAGACGGAGTTCTCTGAGGTGGGCAAAGTGAGATCACAGGCAGACTACTGAGACATGTCATCTTGTTTGAAAGATAAGGAGAAAAATTCTGTAAAGGCAGTATGAAAATACACTATAGGACAGGGAACTAGGAACACCATCAGGAGACGAAACGCATACCTCAGAACATGATCTAGAGAAGGGTCCAGAGGAAAAGCTCAGGAAACTGTTTGGCATCCTTGACTTGGGCAAAGAGATGTCCTCAATGGAATGAAACAGAATATCCTAAGAAGGAAATAATCTGAAACGCAAAGGTGATGGAAGGAGGCGAAGAGGAAAAAAGCCGAGATACAAAGAAATTGGGATGTGGGAAGGGAATCAAAATACAGCCTAAAATACAATCTATGAGAGTCAGAAAGAAAACAGAACTAGGGAACAAAAAGTCACTTTAGTGACCTGGAGACGAATTTGCGAAGTCCTCCCAGAACGCACCAGACAAAGAGAGAGGGATGAAACTGCACACTGAAGTGAAATCTAAATAATAATTATAAATCTGATAATAAGACGGAATGCAAATGCAAAAAGTATTCTGAAAAGACACAACGTGTAATTTAAAAACGAAGCCTGCAATAATAACTGGGGAAAACTTCAGATCATGTTAACAACTACTAAAAAAGCGATAAGTAAAGGCGTGCTAAACTCCTCATTTTAAATTCGGTGGAAATCAATAGATGCAGTTTTGCTTTTAACTCTTGACTTATGTTTTAAAAAGTTTTCGATAAATTTAAAAGTAAACACTAATAGAACCTAAAACTCTCCTAAAACACTAGGCAATTCAAAACCAAATAACAACAAACCTAATCTAGATACCAAAAGGCAGGGGGAAAAAAAACCCCAAAACATCAATAATACTCAAAGAACAGAATAGCAGAAAAAAGACCAAATTATATATCTTATAATAGTGACTATGAATGGGTAAAACTCCTTCACTGAAAGAGAAAGACTCTCAGATTACACGCCCTCCAAAGCCAGACACAGACACATTTTTGCACTCTCTCATCTAACAAAGTGATCTCCAAAAAGGTTAAGTAAAAGGCATATCAGAAAAATATGAAGAAAAAAAAAATCACATATCATAGTATTGGCACAAACATAAAATTAAAGCCCTCCTCCCCAAATACACAAGCATTGAATGTGAAGATTATTTTCTATTTACATTTGTCAATGAATGTACATTACTCTTAAAATAAAAACATGTTAAGATACGATGTTGAAATTAAAACCGATATATAACAGAGAATACATTTATATTACTAAAATTTAAGCATACAACAGAGGGATAGAAGATGCCACATATCAACTAAAAATTAAATTAAGGGCACCTGGGTGGCTCAGTCAGTTAAACACGCAACTCTTGATTTCAGCTCAGGTCATGATTTCAGGGTTCAAGGATTCGAGACCAGCGTGGGCTCTGCGCTGACAGGCAGAGACTGCTGGAGATGGTCTCTGCTCCTCCCGTTTGTGCGCATGTGCAAGTGCGCACGTGCAGATGCGCATGCGTGCGTGTGCCCGCGAAAAACCCTTAAGTTAATTAAACGGAGGTGGAAGCTGAGGTGAAGGGAAGCCATGGAGAGTTTCTGGTACTCATTGCAGTTCCTCCTACCGTTGATCCTATGACTGACAGCTCACCTAGCAAAGCTGCCCAGTGAAGTGGGGTTCGAAATAAGTTGTCGTAAGATGTTATATTGCAGCTTTCATATGAGGTCAAGACATCAACCACTGTCACATTCCCATCAGCGACCGCAAAGTGAAGAGGTGTCCGACCCTCGTAGTCTTGCCAGTTCAGTAAGGACTCCGTGGGAGCAGCGTCCTATTTTGAAGAAACCAGAGACTTCAGACACACGTGGAATTCTCAGCAAATCACATTTGACATAAGCACGAGCTGAGCCATTTTCTAAACCTGTATATTCATTCTCTTAGCACAAGTGATAAAACTCAGAAAAAAAGTATACGTTCTAAACCTTTAAAAATTTCTTGTCATGTTTAACTATAAAAAATGCAGAAAAGATATAGTAAGTACCATTACTGACTATCCAGATTTAAATAGGTGTCAATATATTGCCTAATGGCGCTTTTGTACCTGTTATGGATTCGGCTAAAGCTGTATGTTTTATACTTTTGTTCCATACGTATGCATCCATAAACAATATGTAAATTATATATGTGTGCTTTCAATATTTATACCTCTGAGTTTATACTATGTATATCCTTTGGCAGTTTTTTTCCTTCAACACTATACTTTTGGGTGTCCATGTTGATACTAGTTCATTTGTTAAGCCACAATTTACTTATCCATTCTCCTTGTGAGGGACAGTTAGGTTATTTACAGTTGTTCCATTATTAACAATAATGCTGCAATGAACATGCTTCCTTTACATGTCCCTTTGTAGCACATGTGTGAGATTTTCCTCTAGCCCAGACACCTAAAAGGGGAATTTCTGGGTACAAGGATATTTACATTATCAATTACGTATTATCAAACTGCTCTCCAAATGGTTACACTAATTAACACATCCAGGACAATGTGTAAAAGTTTTTATTTCCCCACATGCTGGCACAAATTAACCCTTTGGTATTATCAGGCTTACTACATTTTTCCCCCCTTACAGGAATGAAAACATTTTGCTGATGTTTTCATTTTATTTATTTTATGAATGAGGTTGTGTTTTATCATATGCTTATTGGCTGCTCTGTTTGAATTGACAGTTCACATTTACTCATTTTTCTCCTAGGTCTTTGTATCTACTGCGAGGTCCCCTTTCAAGAATAAAGGATTTATTTCCCTAGCTGCTGTGAGTGCTGCCAGCAGATGACCCTCAACTGTCAGACTTTTACAATTGCTTCAGCTAAAGACAGTTGCTTCACTCAAGGTCATATCCCTTCTTAGATTAGGTCACAGCCAAAGCCAAGCCTTCCTGCCCCAACCTGAAAACTCTCTTAAAGGCCACACAAGTTTAGAGTTGCCTGTGTGGTCATCCTATTTTATATATAAAAAAAAAGTATGAAAGGTATTTTAAACACTTCAAAAAAAGTAGTAGAATTTTACCATGGTGGCATTTTAGGCCTTTGAGTCTCCAAAGGACTAAGATGTGTTTACAAGGAAAAAAAAAAAAAAGCCAAATCTGTGAGGAAACAAGATATGATGAGTGACAAGTATCCTCCAAGTACTCCAGATATTGGAGTTGACACATAAAGAATATAAAATAACTATGAACATGTAAAAAAATTAAAAATGAAATAAAAGGTGAATAAGGTAAAATAACTATCAAAATGACGAAGCAGACTTAAAAAACAAGAAACAACAAAAAGAACTTTTAGATGTAAAAATATCGGATTGAGCAATGAATAGGGCAAACGAGAGAGTGGACTCAGGTGAAGAAAGGCTGAGTAAACTGGAAGCCGTGTTTGATGTAATTACCCAGAACATGGCAAGAAGATGGAAGGTAAAACAGACGAGACATGGAGAATAAAATAAAAATGTCTAAAATATGTGTAACTGGGACCATAAAGGCAAGAGTGTAGAGAATGAAAGAGAGGTAATATTTAATTTTTTTTAATGTTTATCCATTTTTTCAGAGTGAGAGCGTGAGTGGGGGAAGGGCAAAGAGAGAGGGAGACACAGAATCCGAAGCAGCTCCAGGCTCTGAGCTGTCAGCACAGAGCCCGAGGTGGGGCTCGAACTCACGAACCACGAGATCATGACCTGGCTGAAGTCGGACGCTTAACCATCTGAGCCACTGAGGTGCCCCAAGAGAAGTAATATTGGAAGAGGTAATAGCTATATATTTTCCAGAATGGACATGAATTGATAGTATACACCAAACATGACAAAAAACACCCCAAAACCAAAAACCAAAATAATGCACCAAAAAACAAACAAAAAAACCACCCCCCAAACAAAAGAACCTCCCCCCGCCCCCACCAGACACACTGTAGTGAAACTGCAGAATGCCACACAGACAAGAATGTAAAAGCAGCCTGTGAGAAAAGATAAATCATCTCTAAAGCAATGACATTTACACCAATACAGAATGCTCCACAGGAACAATGAAAGAAAGAAAGCAGCAGAAAAGCCTGAAAGAGTAGAGAAAAAGAAGTACTTAGAAGTGTGTATACAGAAAAACTATATATTCAAGAGCATGGTAGAAATGTAGACATTCCTTTTTAAAAAATGTTTATTTGTTTTGAGAGAGAGAGAGAGAGAGAGCATGTGTACAAGCAGGGGAGAGGCAGGAAGAGAGGGAGAGAGAGAATCCTAAGCAGGCTTTCTCTCTCAGCGCAGAGCCTGACATGGGGCTCAATCTTACGAACCCTGAGATCATGACCTGAGCCCAAATCAAGAGTCAGACGCTTAACCTACGTCAGGCTTAACCTACTAGCCACCCAGACGCACTGAAATGTAGATATTCTTAAGAGCAGAGAGCATTCACCACCAATACATCTACCCTAAAGGTAGATCCCTAAAGGGAGTTCTTAGAATTATATTTCAGGAAGTAAGATATTAACTCCAGAAGGAAAACTTGAGATTCAAGGAGCAATGCAGAGCAAAGGAATCAGTTAACATGTGGGTAGAAATAACTATTGCATATACAAAAGAATATTATCTTTTAAAGTCTAATTTGTGTGTTACAAGCAAATAGGACTAAACATTCGACTATCATAGCTTATAAGCTGGAATTTGAGAAGCACTGATTAGAAACCTCAAAGAATCCACTGATAAATATTCAAAATTAATAAGAAAGTAATAAAAATTAATAAGCAAGTTGGTTAGATTCATATTCAATGAACAAAAATATCAACTGCATTTCCATGTGCCTTCAACTACCAGTTAAACATACATCTTAGATACACTAACAAAAAATAATAAAAGTTCAGGGGCACCTGACTGCTCAGTCAATAGAGCACTCGACCCTTGATCTCCCTTGAACTCACGTTCAAGCCCCATCCTGGCTATAGAAATCACTTTAAATAAAAGCAGTACTATTTTTATTTTTTTAAGTTTATTTATTTATTTTGAGAGAAAAAGAGACAGCATGAGTCAGAGAAGACCAGAGAGAGAGGAAGAGAGAGATAATCCCAAGCAGGCTCTGCACTGCCAGCACAGAGCCAGACATGGGGCTTGAACTCACGAAACTGTGAGATCATGACCTGAGCCGAAACCCAGAGTTGGACGCTCAACTGACTGAGTCACCCACGCACCCCATAAAGCAGCACTATTTTTAAGTAGCAAAAAAATAGAAATAGTTCCAAATGTCTGTTAATAACTGAATAATGTATGGCTTGTTCAGAAAATAGAATACTACATAATGGCAAAAAATAATATGTTACAGGTAGACACAGCAACATAGATAAAATCACCAGCATAATATTGAGCAAGAAAAGCATGTTGCAAAAGAATACATTCAATGTGATTCCATGTATACAGAATTCAAAAGCATCAAAAATGAAACAATGTAGTGTTTAGGGATACGAATATATGTGGTAAAACTATAATGAAAATCAGGAATATAAACACATCATTGAGGATAATGGCTGCCTCTCAGAAAGGGCAAGAACAGAATGGTGTTGGGAGGTACCCAGGGAACTTCAAAGGTAACGGTTAATGTACTTGTTCTTATGCTCAGAGATGAGTACGTGAATATTTGTGGTTTCTATATTCTTTACAACTTTTTTGTTTTTTAAAGTAGGCTCCATGCCCAACACAGGGCTTGAACTCACGACCCTGAGATCAAGAGTTGGGCGCTCCATGGACTGAGCTACCCAGGTGCCCCTTGTATTCTTTATGTCTTACAAGCATTTTACAGATATCTCTACGCAGTGTTTAATAGGTGCAAGTAAACAGAGCCAGGGAAGGATAAATACAAATTCAGGAAAGTAGTTGATGGGGGACAGGGCAAGTGTGGCTTAAGTAGAGAGGATGTGTTTGGAAACCGGCATGTCGGAAATTCTGTGTGGTCTTAAATAGCAGCATAGCAGCACTACTGTGTTCTATTTCTTGAGTGATGGGTTCACGTGCCTGTTTTGTTTCTTCTGGTTCATAATTTGTTTGTGTGTCGTATATACGCTTTTGTATACTGGCTATTTCATAACAAAAAAGTTGTTTGTCAGCAAGGCAGCCCGGGGCCAGCAACACCACCGTACTCACCAGGATGCATCGCACCGTATGAACAGCACTGGGATCTTTGTGGTTAGCTGCCCAGTGAAGTGGGATCTTGCCTTCGACGTCAGGGATCCCGATGTTGGAATCGTGCTTGATGAGCAGCTTCACGTGCTCCGGGTTATTGTAATAGGCACTCCAATGCAGAGCCGTTTGCTGCAAAATCGCGAGAGGCTCAGAAACACAGCAACAGTAACACAACAGATTTCCCCCAAGCTTTTATTGTGTGACGGGCACTGTTGTAAGAGCTTTCTGTATTTTACCTCATATAGTCATCGTGATAACTCTAGGCAATGAGTACTCTTGATTCTGCATGTGATTGATGAGGAAAGGGAGCACAAGGTGGATGAGTGCTCTGCTCACGGGTATGAAGGTAGTTAAGCGGCCGGATTGAGATTTAAATCCAGGCAGTCTGAAGAGGCAGTCTGACCTCTTAATCATGACAGGCATTTAGGTCATCAGGTACTAATCAGTGGTAATACTGAGAAAAAGAAAAGCAGGCCGGTGGTTTATGAATAATTATCAACAAGGTAAGTAACAATCTTGATATCGCACCAAGCATTTTAAGAATTTGATAGAATGTTTTGAATTTCAGTATCTATCAAAAAGAAGATCCATGCATAGGAAATCATGGATTTGGAATCCATTTCTTATATCAAAGTACAAATTTAAATTTAACTATGATTTTATAGGATAAATTGTTAGACTTACTACTGATGTTAAGATACATGTTGCAAATACAGCGATATTGGCTTTATTTTGGATAAAAGTTAAAAGTGAACATCCTGTTGGGGCACCTGGCGGGCTCAGCAGGAAGAGCATGCAACTCTTGATCTTGGGTCATGACCTCGAGCTCTGCACTGGGCGTGGAGCTTCCTTAGAGAAAGAAATAAGGGCACCTGGGTGGCTCAGTTGGTTGGGCTTATGTCATGATCTCACGGTTCGTGGGTTCAAGTCCTGCGTCAGGCTCTGTGCTGACAGCTCAGAGCCTGGAGCCTGCTGCGGATTCTGACTCCCCCTCTCTCTGTCCCTCCTCCACTCATGCACTCACACACTCTCTCTCTGTCAAAAATAAATAAACGTGGAAAAAAAATTTTTTTTAAATGAACATCCTGAACTTGTTGGCATTGCTTTAAAATCCCCTCTGCCGTTCTCATCAACAAACCACAGTAAGACTGGTCTCTGTATTAAAAGAGTCACTGAGCAAACACAAAGAAATGGTTGGGCTGTACATTATCTCTTATGAACAGCAGTATCATCAATCCAGTCTAGAATCAGATCATTCGCCAGTAGGAACCAAGCTCACTTGCTACACTAAAAACTTTAACTGTTGACATATGTGGAATTTACGTACAGTGCACCTACAGGCATTTAATACGAAGAGTCACTCATTCCTTTTTATTTAGTAATGACTGTAGAACAAAAACAGTCACAAATATAATAGAAAATAATTTCCTATAGCTACATTTTCTTCCTTCTTCCTCTTCTTCTTTTTCTTCTTCTTTTTAATTGTTTTAAATGCTTATTTATTTTTGAGAGACAGAGCGTGAGCGGGAGAGGGGCAGACAGAGAGGGAGACACAGAACCAGAAGCGGGCTCCAGGCTCTGAGCTGTCAGCGCAGAGCCTGACACAGGGCTCAAATTCACGAACTGTGAGATCATGACTTGAGCTGAAGTTGGACGCTCAACCGACTGAGCCACTCAGGTGCCCCTCTTCTTTTTTTTAAGTAGGCTCTATGCCCAATGTGGGGCTTGAACTCACAACCCCAAAACCAAAAGTCTCATGCTCTACTCACTGAGCCAGGCAGGTGTCCCTATAGCCACATTTTCAATAAACAACATATACAGTTTCTGTAATTCTTTTGTTATATTATGTTTGCTCTGAATAGGTTTACTGAAAGGTAACACTAGATCTGTTGGATCTAATAGTACAAAGTTTGGGATTGTACTTTCTACATCTTTAAGCAATTTTTTCTAGTAATGATTATTATTTTTTTACTGTGATAAAATGTACGTAACACAATTTATCATTTTAACTGTTTTTAAATGTACAGTGCAATGGCATTAAGCACATTCCCAAAGCTGTGCCACTTCGGCGCCTTCCACCCCCAGAACCTTTTCATCTTCCCAAACTACACTCCATACCCATTTAACAGTAATTCCCAATTTCCACCTGTTCCCAGCCCTTCACTTAGCATAATGTCTTCAAAATTCATCCATGTTGTAGCGTGTGTCAGAATTTTGTTCCTTTTTAAGGCTGAATAATATTCCCTTGCATGGACTGCATTTTGTTTCTCTAACCATCCATCAACGGACATTGGGATTGTGGTCATCATTCTCCTACTGTGAATAATGCTGCTATGAACATGGGTGTATAAATATCTGCTCACATTTTTTATTTCAGCTCTTCTGGGTTGATACCCAGAAGTGGAACTGTTGGATCATGGGGTAGTTCCATGTTTAATTTAAAAAAAAAAAAAAAAATTTTTTTTAACGTTTGTTTATTTTTGAGACAGAGAGAGACAGAGCATGAATGGGGGAGGGTCAGAGAGAGGGAGACACAGAATCCGAAACAGGCTCCAGGCTCTGAGCTGTCAGCACAGAGCCCGACGCGGGGCTCGAACTCACGGACCGCGAGATCATGACCTGAGCCGAAGTCGGCCGCTTAACTGACTGGGCCACCCAGGTGCCCCCATGTTTAATTTTTTGAGAAATTGCCATCCTTTTTTCCATGGTGGCTGCACCATCTTACATTCCTACCAGCACTGCACAGGGTTCAAATTTCTCCACATCCTCACCAATGCTTGTTATGTTCTGTTTTGGTAATGACAGTCCATCCGAAAGCGTGTGAAGTGTTATCTCATGGGGGTTTTACGTTGTTCAGTTTAAATACATGATACAAAACTTTGGGTCTGTGAAGAGTGTAAATTAGAAAAACAAACAAACAACGGATCCTTCCTGTCAGTTTGAGAATCGTTGCTTTGGGCTTTTGTCCTGTTCTCGTCTCTGTGCCTGCCTGGACCTTGCAGATCTGTTTTCCATCTGTCTGGCCGGATCACCTCCCATCCCTGTTCAGTAACAGAACAGAAAAGTACTGGACAATAGCAGGGAGTTCCTAGAAGATTCTGAGGAAGACATCATGGTGCCTGAAGACATCTGTGCCTTGGTAAGTGATTCATGGGGCTTTGTGGACTGATCAAAGTGCTTTTTCAGTGAAATATTAGCACTACAAACATGGTATGAGTTAGGAATAATACTGGTTTACAGTAGTTGTAAAATAAGGTCAGAGTTGATTTCAGAATGCAGGCTTATGTGAGTCATGGGTAAACAAATTCTGAAAACTACAGGAAGAGCCTGTGAAGGGCAGTGTAAGGGTCAATGGACATGAGCCCAGCGGGTTTAATCCCAAGAGTTTTAATCACATATGGGCGTGCTGAAGGTAGCAAGAACTCCATGATTCGGTGCCTCGTGGAAAGGAAGAGGATTTTTGCACTTGTCTAACTGAACACCACATTTTTATTTCCTGTAAAGAACGATCAAAGCATTGGTCAAAACAGTGGCTGGCGTGTTCAGTATGTTAAAATTCAAGATCTGGGAGGATAACTGATCCTGGCAACAAGTGCCAGAGCAGATGTCAGAGCCAAAATGAAACGAATAATATTTATTGTATAGCTAACATTTATTGAGAGTTATTTTATGACGATGCTATGGGAATTGTGTTAAACCCTATTTATATGGGTTTAACCCTATATATATTTATATACCTCATTTTATCTTCAACAACCCTATCATCCCCTTTTCACATGAGAAAATGGAAGAGCAGAGGAGTTAAGAAAATTTTCCCAAAGGCACAGAACAAGTAAGTAGTGGCTTCTAGACTGAAACTCAAGAAGTCTGATGCTAAAGCCCAGACCATTATACCACTGTGCACTTACTACATTGCCCCAGGCATTTGGCCACAAGGAAACTCACCCTTGGTAACTATCGCTACTAGCTGTCAAATATTGGGGTTTGGAGATAGGCCTGGGTTGAATTCTAGTCTTGCCTCTTGGATCTCGGACAGAATTTTAATCTTCCTGAGCTTCAGTTTCCCCATCTGTGAAAAGGAGATGATACTACCTACCACACACGGTTGGTAGGAGGATAAAATGGCAGAATTTAAATGAAATTTTTCACTGGGGAGTATGAAGACTAGAACACATTCCACCATGTGTAGGAGCAGTGGTTCTTCCTTGAGCTTTCACATCATAAAAGGATGTGAATTTGCTTTTGCTCTTAATTTGCCTCCTGATTTTGGCAGTCCCTTACCTTTTTTTTTTTTAATTTAAGTTTATTTATTTATTTTGAGAGAGGGAGAGACAGAGAGGGAGGGAGGAAGAAACTCCTGAGCAGGTGCCGCACCATCAGCACAGAGCCCGATGCGGGGCTTGAACTCACGCAATCATTAGATCATGACCAAAGCTGAAACCAAGAGTTGGGCCCTTAACCGAATGAGGCAGCCAGGTGCACCCCCTCCCCCTTACCTTGTTTTTATCCTGTGTATCCACTTCTCCTGGTGCCATAAACTTCAGCAGAAGCGCCAAACACTTGGGGCTCTTGTGCCGAGTGGTCAAGTGCAAAGGGGTCATCTCTTCCAGATCCTTTTGCATCCAGTTTGCTCTGCGTGTAAGTAAGAGTTTCATGAAACGATAATTTCCCTAAATAAATAAATAAATAAATAAATAAATAAATAAATAAATAAATAAATAGAAAGAAACAGTAAGAAGAAATTTAGTTTGGGGCCAAGGAATTTTCTAAATTTTAAAATGTTTTAAGTAGTTTAATTATTCTGCTAGAGTAAAAATATTTAGATATATCAATTGATCAAAGGAAAAATACTTAAAATCCCACTACTCTATCAATTGTTTTACTATGAAAGTTCCCTTCCAACCACTTCCTATATGCATATAATTTACACTGCATGCATATAGTTTACAATAGTTCAAATAGCTGGTCAATGTTTCATTTATTGAACCATTCAAATTTCCAGTATTTTCTTTTATAGAATATGATACAATGTACATTTATTTCCACATAGTTTTCCATAATTTTTTCATAAGAATAAATGATCAGGAATCAATTTAGTGTGCCAAAGGAGTTTATACAGTTTTTGGTGTATTTTCCAAATTGCTATCCAGTAGCAGCAAAGAATATACTAGCACATTCTGACCCATACAGCACCTATTATTTATATTCAAAGTATAATAACCTTGCGAAATGATCAGAGATTTAAAATCCCAATTTACAGGTGAGGGAGGTGAGATTCACAGTGGTTGAACATTTTGTTCACGGTCATCTGGTTACTAAAGTATAAAGTAGGTGGTTAGTTTTCTTGCAGAGTTACGTAGAGGTACAACTGAGAGAGATGAATCTTGTTCGGAGTTTGGGTCCCAGACGCATCTGGTCACCTAAACACCAACCTAGAAGTCACTGGAGGCCATCCACTTGCAGGCAGTACTCTCCACAGCAGTTAAACCCTCCAATCTGGTAGAATCAACCCATTCAGAGAAAGCAGCTTAGCTACAGGGGTTAGAGCAATCCACTGGTGGGGATCCAGGTCAACTGTGTGTGTGTGTGTGTGTAATATGGTAGCTTTGAAACCAAACAAAACCCTCAAAAAATTGTTCTTTGGAGCTCCTTCCTGAGATATAGTTCCGTATTTCCAATTCTGGTTGGAGCCTTCAGTTTGCTTGGTACCACAGATATTTGAAAGTCAATATAACGAAACTGTACGACATAGTCAAGTTCTCTGCCTGCTTCATGCCTGTTTATCTCTCCCTATTCAAAGCAGAATGGCAGTCAGGGTTATCTGTCCTTTTCATCTTCTGAGATCCTCTACATCCTTAATATTGTTGGAAATGTGGTTTTTTTAGAATTATAATGTATTGATATTCTACCGTGAGTGGCTATGAGTATTAGTAAGAAAATATTTATGAGTTAAGCAGCCCCTCCCCCCATTGTGATGAATGTGAGGCTCTAAGGCAAAGGGACCAGCTAGGGAGACAATGAGGTGCAGAAGGATGATGGTTCCCTGCTCATACCCACAGGGACAGAGACAGGAGTCAACTCAGCTCAAGGGCTGGGCCACAGATAAGAATCAGAGGCTAAAAAAGTGTCCATCAGGCTGTCTATATTAGATGGGCAGACTTGGAATGGACCAAAAAGCAAAGTGACTCAGCTCAATTATTTCCTCTCAGAGAGGCTTTCCTTGACCACCCTAATGGAACTTATTTTGTTGTGCTCCATTCTAGTACCTTTCCATTTCCTTCATAGTACTTTGCTAAGTTTTTAGTTACTTATATTTGTTTCTTTCCCTTCCCTGTGATCTCCTTCACGAGCTGTAAGCTTCATGAAGGCAGAGACTGTGTTTTACTGGGCACGGTGTTTGGCTAGCTGCTGGCACAACATAGGTGATTACTTGAAGGACTGAGTAAATGAGAGGAAATAAAGTGGGTGGGGGGATGGGCTAAATGGGTGAGGGGCATTAAGGAAGACACTTGTTGGGATGAGTACTGGGTGTTACACCTAGGTGATGAATCACTGGAATCTACTGCTGAAATCATTATTGCACTATATGCTAACTAACTTGGATGTAAATTAAAAAATTATTTAATTAATTAAAAAAATACCTTACAGAGGTTTCTCTTTTTGTTTACAAATTCTTAATGTTGCTATACTAGATCATAACAGTTAAGAATCTTAATTCTCAGATGTCTGGTATTTGGTTACTCTTCCTTTTTAATGTTTTGTTTATTTGAGCATCATTCATCTGGCTTTCTCATGTCATCCAGTGCCAGCTTTTGAGAAGTAAGGTGCTAAAACTTCCTCAAGAGGGCACCCTGCTCTAAATCTCTTGCCATCTTTTCTTTGAAAAAAGAAATGGTGCCCAGGAGAAACAAATCTATGTGGTACTTCTTACCAAAAAATAAAGCATGACCTTTCTGAGTATAACATTTCAAATATTACAGAATAATTCATCACGACCTTTTAAAGATATTCAATCAGACAATCATCTTGATTCTGGAATCCAGAGGAAAGGGGAAGGAAAAAGAAAGAAACAAGAATATATTGGTGGGGGTGACTACTGACTTACAGACACAGTGCTTCGTGTATTCACACCTTACATTGTTCTGGGGATTCTACCTATAGAAAACATGATGCACTAGGTAATAACATTTATTTATTCACCCCTCAAAAAACATTCATTGAGTCTTGTTATAAAGCAGGCAAGAGTGAAACGTTTACACTAAGCCTTATTTATGACAAAGCTCTAGGATGTATTTGCTCCTCACAGAAGTATAATGGAAAGGTTTTACAGATGAAATAAAGTATCTTCCCGTGCCTCTATTTCCTCATCTGCAAAACAGGGATGGAGTACCTGAGATTATTGTGCATATGAAATGATAAAGATCATATTTGTACTCAGTGCACAAAGTAAATGCTTAGTAAATGTTTGCTGGTTTTATTATGAACAGTTTTCCAATGTGGAGGAGGCAACAAAATGTAGCTAATCAAGTAGAAACAAGAATGGCCCATGATTGACAGCATATAGATAGAAAGATCTGACCACACATAGCATATACACTTCAGCTAGAGAAGTGTGGAGAAAACCAAGGTTAGGGACAAGTAAAAGTGGAAATAATTGGGATGTCATAAATAGTGATCTTCTGATTTTTTTTTTTTTTTTTTTTTTTTTTTTTACATTGAGAAAGATGCCTGTACTCTGCCTACAGAAAATGATGACACAGGACCAATAAGGGTGTACCCAGTAGGAAATCTGTGGGAACCCTGGGGAGATGTTAGCTTCTCTTCCCAAAGGCAGGGACACAACAGATATTATCTATAAATGCTGGGACTGGAAACACTATAATCCATTTGGACCACCATCAACTTCCTGGTCTCATGAACAAGCATTTATTAGATGCCCAGGGCATGCAAACTCAATTCTGAGGATGAGCAGAGGCGGCAGAGAACTCTAAGAACTAAAATCAGGAGAATATTTCTAGTGTCAGTGGAAAAGGAGAAGATACCAGTTCGAAACAGGAAGCTAATTTGATAACCTTCTGAAGGTTGTTATGACTGGGGACCCCTATCCTAGACAACTTTGCTTCCTATAAAGCCCTCTCAATAAAAAACAAACAAACACAATGTTTAAATGTTTCCTTAATATTGCTTAAAATTCAGACTTCCTAAGTTTTCAGGTTTATTCTTAAATGCAAGAATAAGGAGGATTTGGAGTTAATCATTTAGCACCATCTCTTAGGGGCACACAGAACTTAATCCTCAGGTGAACACTGTTTTGGGATCTGTTTTTATAATTTCTGACTGAATAGGAAATAGTATAAGAGTGCAGGAGATAATAGAGTATATGTTCCTAAGAAAACTCATGGTAGGGGGGCGCCTGGGTGGCTCAGCCAGTTAAGTATCCAACTTGATTTTGGCTCAGGTCATGATCTCATGGTCCGTGAGATCGAGCCCCATGTCGGGCTCTGTGCTGACAGTGCGGAACCTGCTTGGAATTCTCTCTATCCTCTCTTTCTGCCCCTTCCCTTTGCTTGTGTGCGCGTTCTTTCTCTCTCTCTCTCTCTCTCTCTCTCAAAATAAATAAATATTAAAAAAAAAACTGATGGTAGTGAGCACAAGTTGAGAGAGCTGAAGTTAGAGAATGTCCTGATTTAGTCACCAAAAGGACATTAACCCTGATCTGATGTTATGCCACCGAAGTGAGAAAACATTTACTAATGTCTCTGAAACATTGAATAAGATACTTTGTTTTGCTATGTAGCCATAATCCTCATCTTAATCTTCCCATAATTAACAGGAGCTTCTTTTGTCTGTGATGTAAATGATTATGACATTTGGATTTCCCCCAAATGCAGGAAAAGGACTACAATATCTAAAAGGGTAAAAGAGGATAAAAAAAGTTCTCTGACCTGGAGAACACACTTAAAAGGAATCTGGGAAATAAATCAATCCAAAATGTGACTTTTAACCTTATATATTTTTTTGTCTGTCCAGTTCTCTAAAATAGGCTCCATTTTTAGAAAAAGCATATAGTTAATCTTAATAACAATAATATGGGAGTTTTGAGTGAAATGCCTTGATATTTTCCTTCAGATTCTTAATTTATTATTATTTTTTAAGGTTCACATTTGAGAGAGAGAGAGAGAGAGAGAGAGAGAGAGAGAGAGAGTGAACGGGGGAGGGGGCAGGGAGAGAGGGGAGAGTTTCCAAAGTGGGCTCCGTACTGACAGCAGAGAGCCTGATATGAGGCTTGAACTCATGAACTGTGAGATCATGGCCTGAGCCAAAGTTGCATGCTCTCCTACTGAGCCACCCAGGTATCCCTAGATTTTTTATTTTTAAGAAATAAAACAGAACCAATACGGTTCATGATCCCTCTGTGGCCCTCTCCAATTCTCCCTCTTTAGAGACTACTATCCTGAATTTGGAGTTTTTCATTCCAATGAATGCTTTAATACATTTGTTTCTTACACATATATGTACCCATAAGCTACATAGTATTGTTTTACATATTTTTAGTCTTTATATAAATAGTACTGTATGATCGCTTGCCACCTTTTTACTCAAAGCAGTGCTTTTTTGAGATCTATCCAAGTGGCTCCAGTTCATACATTTTCACCGGAGAAAGTATTTTGTCATATGAAAATAACTGTATTTCTTTATTCCCTAGAGGAATATTTAGCATGTTTCCCATTTTTCACTATTGTGGACAATACTGTCTGGACAATTTTCTTCTACATGTCTCCTGGTAAATGTGCAAGAATTTCTGTAATGCTGGGTTGAAAGTGCTCTTTAAAGCAGCTAGTCGGGGCGCCTGGGTGGCGCAGTCGGTTAAGCGTCCGACTTCAGCCAGGTCACGATCTCGCGGTCCGTGAGTTCGAGCCCCGCGTCAGGCTCTGGGCTGATGGCTCAGAGCCTGGAGCCTGTTTCCGATTCTGTGTCTCCCTCTCTCTCTGCCCCTCCCCCGTTCATGCTCTGTCTCTCTCTGTCCCCAAAATAAATAAACGTTGAAAAAAAAAATTTAAAGCAGCTAGTCCAATTTGTATTCCCACCAGGAATGTATGAGAATTTTTATTTCTTCACATCCTCGCCACACTTGGTTTTGTCACACTTGCTAACTTTTGCTAGTAAAATGGATACACAATTGTGTTTTGCCATGGATTTAATTTTCATTTCCCTGACTGAGGTGGAATGTTTTTATATGTTTATTGGCCATTTGCTTCTTTTTCTGTGAATAGCCTTTTTGTGTTGTTTACTCATTCCCCAATTTAGCTCTTTGTCTTTTTCTTAATGATCTGTAGGAGTTATTTACATATTCTGTATACTAATTCTTGGTTGGTTTTGCAAATATCTTCTCTTTGTGTGGATTGTCTTTTTGCTTTGTTTATGCTCTTCAGCTAGGAATGAATTCATGATCTGAATAATGATATTGCTAGCTTTCTTAGCATTAGAGTTCTTCATTTATTTTGGAATTTTTGTTTGCAGGCTCATTCATTCATTCATTCAATCATTAAAAATGTTTAGGGTTTCCCGGGTGGTTCAGCCAGTTAAGTGTCTGACTTCAGCTCAGGTCATGATCTTGTGGTTCGTGAGTCCAGGCCCCACATCAGGCTCTGTACTGACAGCTCAGACCCTGGAACCTGCTTTGGATTCTGTGTCTCCCTCTCTCTCTGCCTCACCCCTGCTTGTGTGCTGTCTCTCTCTATGTCTCAAAAAGGAATAAACATTAAAAAAAAAAAATTTTTTTTTTTTAATGTTTGTTTAAGAGAGAGAGCGTGTGCACTAGCAGGGGAGGGGCAGAGAGCGAAGGAGTGAGAACCCCAAGCAGGCTCTGTGCTGTCAGCACATAGCCCAGCAGGGGGCTCCATCTCATGGTTGGTGAGATCATGACCTGAGCCAAAATCAAGAGTTAAACACTTAACCAAACTGCACCACCCAGGTGCCCCTGCAGGTTCATTTTGAAGAGAAGATTGTTTGCTATGTTTTTCTTTTTTCTCCCTCTCTCTTCCTCTCTCCTTTCTTACCCTTACAGCTGCTAACATCCGCTCCTAACGCACTAAGAATCTGTTCTTAGAATGCTCTTTTGCAGCCTCATCTCCAGCGATATGAGGGATGTCTTCCTGGTCCTGAGGCTTGATCTTTGTCCTGCTCCTGCCACTTCTCTAGACTAAGAGCTTCCTCTAAAGCTATAGCTTCATATTAAGGTAAAGAATACTCCCCAATTCTAAGTACTTTCTTGGCTTTCATGTGACCACTTTTCACTCACTTAGTGGGGAAAAAAGGGAGTACCTTCCTGAGCCAGAAGTATTTGAAATATTCTCCAAGATGGCTCCCTGTTCCTGGTAAGTGCCTTAATCGTTAACTTCTAGACTACTGGCAGCTGAGCTTCAAAGCATTCTGAATCCCTACCTCTACATTTCTTCTCCAAATGGCTACCATATTTTCTATATCTGGCTCCTTGGAACCTTTGCTATTTGCTTCCTCTTCAGTTGAAACAATTACTTTAATAGACTCCAATGCTTAAGACTTGGCTAACCCTGCCTGTAGCTGCCTCTTTCCCTACTGAAACACCAAAGAGAACAGATAATTTCCCCAAATCAATACAGTAGTTTGGGACCTACATGTTTCTCGATTATGATCTTTGCATTCTTGTTCCATGTCCTTAGCATTTATATTTACTTTCAGTGTAGTTGAATCGAAAACAATTGTTCACTATGTATACAAATGTTCACTACATTTTTCTGTTCATTTATAGGTTTGTATATAATTTTGTCCTGGAAAATATTACAACTATATATGTGTATATAAAATAGCACATACAGATGCAAGGTAGGCATTCTGCCATATTTCATTCTAAATCTAATCATATTATGTACCAAAATATACATTATTTACAACTGAATTGGAAATAATAGAAACATGAGTTGTTATTAAGTCCAATGATGTCTCTATAATTATATATTTATAAACCCTCAAGGCATTTAAAATATTAATTTTTAAAAAGAATCACTATCCTTGGGAAGTATTTAGGTCACAAATATCACTGATCTCATTACATCAAACTTTTCTGTAATGGTTGCAGACACAAATGAGTCTTGGAAATACCACAAGAGTGCTGGGAGAAGCAATCTGCCATAGGTCCTGAGTGTCCCTGCATGTATTTACTGGGTATGCCAAGAATGCAAAGTCTTGACTCCTCTTTACTTAGGCTGTCCCTCAGAGTTGGGTTTGCAGCAAGCAATCTTAAAGGACATTAATGTCCTCCCGGACATTAGACAAGGAGCAGGCTTCTTAGCACACACTAAAGTCTGGGGACTCCCAAAACTCAGCATTTCTCAGATGTCATGCAAACCCACTGTGCACCCAGGATCTACCTAGGTCCTCTGTGTTGCTCCCACAGTCCTTGGGGGCAAGGGAAACTGATGTAAGCATGCAAATGCTCATGTTACTGTGGCATCAGTAATAAAGCTTTTTTGTCTCTTTTGGTAGTCTTGTGTCTTCTGCTGGTACGTATGGGCAACTTACTGCCTTGTAATGAGTTAGGGCACATTAAAGGAAAAAGTAGGGCAAAATTAAATCCAAGCCTCAACAGTACAGGCAATGAGGAAGGGATGCTGACAAAGATACATTTTGCTTGAAAAGTAAGGACAAGGGCCCTGCAGGCCAGGTTCAGGGACAAGAAGACTCTCTGAGATGGTACCCAAGTGATGGGCAAGGTGGGGGAGGTAAGAGATCCCACTGTCCTATCTGTTAACAAATCTCAGTGGTGGCAAGTAGAACTAAAACAAGCTGCCCAAATGGTGCCTTGGTCTCTGGTCACTGTCCTCTGGGCAGGCAGAGGAAGAGATGTTAGCATGACAATGCGACAGTGAGCTGAAGGCAATGTGGTTGTGGCTGCTGAGCCAAGGACTCCCTAAAGTGGAAACTAATGGTGAGAACAACGAGGAATGAGCAGCTGTTCAAAAGTGAAAGTAAATGCAAAGACTTGTCTAATAGCACGGAGCCAAGTGCACCATGTACCTGATCCTGGCTGTAGCTGTATTTATCTGGCAATGAGGATAAAGCACTAGGTATAGAGGTAGTCACTGTCTGAAGCAAAGCTCCTGGCTTAATGGTGCCCTTGATGCATGGAGGTTCCTCTGAATGCCTTGGCCTGGTTTACTGATAATTTGGCTAAGTTAAAACCTGATGGTGTCCATTGGGAGACAGTCCAACCTCAATGCTGACTCTGGAAGACTGACTATGGTAAGGGCAAGTCAGCCCAGTGGGCTGAAATGAAAGCCGTCATTCTTACCTGAGACAATACTCCTAAGGAAGGGGCATGTTTTTACTACCTCTTGGGTTGTTGCCAATGTTCCAGTCATCTGATCTGCCACCTGGAAGACTATATATGGAGGTGGATTAAAAACACCCCTCTTTGTGGCTACAAATTATGGAAACAACTGGGGCTGCCGACTAAACAGCTTGGGTCACTCATGTAGATGCCCATAGTGAGGGCTCATTCTCTTATAAGACCAACTGGAATCAGGTTGCTGAATAAGGCTGCTTTGCCCAGGTTATTGGCCATTTACCATCTGTATCCATCACCGCACTAAACATGGCGATGAATCCATCATCATAGACTAGGCTCAAAGTAAAAGGCAGGTGTTTGATGTAGAAACTACCACTGCACACCAGACTTGTATATTCCCCTATGTAGGCCTACTTTTGTGTGTGTGATAAAGGAGGCCACGTTAACAGGGCATTGCTCCTGCCTATTCCTTGCAAGGATTTTTGATAACTCCTTCTCATGGTCACCTCATGCTTCACCATTGCTGACATTTTTCAGGTTATAGTATTGTTGTTCCAGTCTGATCAGCTTATACCAGCCACACCACTGAGGCACTGAAACTAAATTATTTCATGGTTTGGTATTTCCAGACCATCTGACTGTCATAGTCTGGTTACGGTGTACCTTTTGTTACAAAGACTACCCAACAATGTGCCACTAGTTAAGGTATTTGATGGGCATTCTATGCTCTCTACCACCCTTAAGAATTTGAAATTGTTGACAGCAGGCATGGCCTCCTTCAAAATAAACTCTAAAAGATTTCTGACTCTACCTGTTACCTCCTCCTGGTCCACACACCTAAGAGGCAATTAGGCTACTGAATGTGGCCACCCCTAGAAAGAGCTCATATCCTCAGGACAGTCACCTGGTAAATAATCAGAACAAAAGGAGTGGGGACTATATACACCTATTTTGAATATTTGGTTTTCTTCCTTGCCCCTCCTGGTTATGATGCTTATTTCTTTTCCCTAAGAGCTATCTCAGGCTGGCTTTGGTACAGCCCCTGGATGGCAGTCCACCCAAAAGGGGGCTTGGAGATTCAAATTTAATTCTAGCTCAGCCACCTAGATTTGTTTGATGGACAACGTTGATAGATCATCAATGTACAAAATGACCACTTGATTGAGTACACTGTTTACCAAGTCTTCCTTACAGTGCCCACATGGGCCAAGATGGGGGATATAATGAGTCTCTGTAAATTTGTTCCGTATCTACCCTTCTAGATGAAGGACATGAGTGCAAGTAGTAGATAATTAGAGAAAAGGTGAAGAGTTATAGATATTTGAATGGGGTACCCTAATTTTACAGCTATTTGGATGAGATAACACTTCAGCACCTGGGAAGGGGATACGTTAGATCTTGGTAGATGCAAGGAGCGAGAGGATAATTAATGCTCTTTTTGTCCTCTGGATCCAGTACTGCATCCTGGATATTGTTTGCTGCCTGAATCAAAGAGCAGCTGAGGATAGCAATCTGATCTGCTTCTTGTGTTTGTCATTGCCATTCATGTGCTATGAAATAGAAAAATCCAAGTGGACATGGATGGTCCTGAAGTCTTTTGCTGTGCTTGACACCATCAATGGCAGCTCCTGAATGTGGATCCCCTTGTACATGTAGAAACACAGGGACTGGCTCAACCTTATTTTAACCTAATGGATACAAATTCATAGGTCTCTCCTGATGTGTGAGAAGCTTTGGGTTATGCCATGTATGACAATCAACTACTTGGTGATACTGCCCATGTGGCTTAGCCAAGTCATAGTAATGGTGATCCAAGTTTAACAGCAAATCCTAACCTAAAGTGACTTGTGTCTTTTCAGGTTTTATGTTTGTATGTAGTGGGAGAAAGGGCCATGAAATATTCCTCCATTAGTCCGTCTGGTGCTTCCTATACTTATTGGTAATCACACCAAAGATCAGCAGGTCAAACTCCCTTGCTTAAGTCATAATAGATAATAGACTAGTCTTAGAGTACATCCTGGTTGTATAAGGTAAGACCTATTGTTTCCCCTGGTCCTTACTAACAGTTTACTTAATCCAGGACACTGAGGGGGCATAGTTGAATTAATACGGCAAGTTGTTCTCATACTGCTGCTTTGAGTCCTATTAATTAAATGTCATATGAGACATATTAAACAGATTTGTTTTCAGGCTCTGTTGGTCAGATTAATCAGAGTAACTGATGGAATAGCATGCTTTTGTCAAGAACATGTAGGACTAAGTGATGGATTGTTGGGAGAGGCAATTCACCATGGACCCTAATCATCTCTGCATGTTCTTATGCCAAAAGTCCAAAGTCCTGATCATTTTTGACTTACACAAGTTCTCAGGGGTGTGTTAGCAACAATCAACTTGAGAGATGAGGTCATTATTTTCCTTTGTGCTTAATTACTGCTTACTATAAAAGCAGTAGATCCCTCAGTTCTGATGGAAACCTACTATGTGTATATCATCCATCTGGGCCTTCTGAAACTCCCTCATTATTCTTAGGGGTAAGGGAAATCAATGTAAATGTATAGGTGCTGATGCTTTTTGCTATGCTGTGAATAACAAACTTCTTTGTCTCTGGCCCTGGAATCTCTTGTCTATTGTCAGCATCCATGAAACAGTAATAGACCAACTTCTTACCTTGTGTAAAATTTCAGGCACTGAAAATAATTCTATGTTATTGTAATATGAAATGAGGTATAAGAAGGACTGAAACAGGATTGGAGAGGTGGGCAGGGGATAGAAAATGGAAAGTCTAATACAGCAGGAGAAAGAGTCTAAAACTTCTTGTGTAGGTGATGGGGAGCCAATGAAGAGTTTAAGAAAGAAATGACATGAGTGGATTTGTGTTTTTTAAAAAATACTCTGGAGGCCATGTGAAGCATCAATTTGAGGGGGGCAGATCTTTAATGATACCAGTCAGAAGGTTACTACAGCAATTCAGAATAGAAATGTTGAGAGCTAAATGAAAATAAGAGGACAGATTAGTGAAATATATAAGGACTCGTGCATAGGTACAAGATGGAGAGTAGTGTCAGCAATGGAAAAGATGGAAAGAAAAATAGGGTTAGGAATGAAGATTTTGAGTTCCATTTTTCTTTAACATGTGGGGTTTGGGGCTTCTGAGGGATAGCTACATAAAGATGTCTAGCAAAAAAATGAAAAGGATATATATGGCTCTAAATATTGGAAGAGATGGTTAGATTCAAGATATAGGGTTATGAATCATCCATATTAATAGCTGCTTCCACTGTTCTCCAAAGCAATAATTCCTGGCATAAACTAAAGTACATAAAATTAGAAAAATGAACCTCTACATATAACTGAAATGTAAACATAATTTAAATATCCACATAAATGGCTCAGTACAATGCAATCCAATACTGTTCTTTTTTCTAGACCATAAAAAACAACTACCACATCAAATATAGAGTATAAGTGGATTGGAAAAGAATGGCCCTTCCATATTATTCTTGTTTGCTTGGCTCATTTTCTAATTTCAGTTGATGTAGGTGTCTTGTTGTACTCTGGTTTCTTGGTCTTTCATTTAACCTGACTCTATAGGAAAGCAAACAGTTACAAAAACCAAGTTTTTGAACGACATGAATTCACTGAGTGTTAGAACTGAAATTAAACCTGCAACTGCTTTTGTCCAGTTTCGGATATTCTCCCTCTTTCCGTAAATTTCTGATAGTCCAGTCTAAACACTGCACTTTACAGCTAAGAATTTCTAATTATTCAACAACTATGATGGTAACATCACTAACCTGCCACCTTCAGCAAAACTTTAAAACATTTTTAAAAAGCTATTTGAGAATTCTCTGAGCAAAGTCTAAGAATGGCACTTCGAAGACAGAATAGGAGCTGTATTTGTTGTTTTTCCAGTTTAAGATGTTCATCCATCTGGCAGAGCAGCTAGACAATACATCAGCCAAGAACATCTCCCTGGCTTGAAACAGATTCTGGCTCTCAAAGAGGATTTGACTGAAGGAAAGGCAACATCTTTAGTTGCTCTGTGGCTGAACTCTTCTAATATTTCTCCCCAGTGCCTCCTCCAAGCTTGGCTCCATCCACTAACTTGGTTTCCATAGGAATAGACAGAGCTATCAAGTGGCACACAGTCAAACAGCATAACAGAAAGAGAAAACGTTGCTGTCAAACACACACACACACACACACACACACACACACACACACACACACTTTTCTCTAAGAGAAGAAATGATGCAAAGGTATCCTTGACTCTGAGGCTTCCTTATCCAATGCTGGATTCATCAGGTGCTTCTTCTGTCTATTATAGCCTATTTTTTAAATGAGTCCCTTCAGTACCGAGCATGTCATACCAAAAATAAATGTTAAAAAACAGTTATAAAAAGTTGTGATGCGTGTTTCCACGAGTACAATTCTGTTGGGCTTGTGAGGTACCCTTCTGTATTTAGAGTGGTGCTTTAAATTAGCACAACCTTTTGGGATGATTGTAAAATGCATTTTGTTTCCCATAATTGATATTGTTTGTAGGAAAACATTAATTTTTTCATAAATCTGTAGTTCTAACTCTAGCATGTACCAGGATCACTGGAGAACTTGAAAACACAGATTGCTAAGGTCTTCCCTCAGAGTTTTCATTTACTAGGTCTGGTGTGCGGCCTAAGAATTTGCATTTCAGACAAGTTTCTGGGAGACGCTGGTGCTGCCAGTCTAGAATTCCACACTTTAAACCATTGTTTAAAAGAAGAATGCAATGTTGAAGTTCTCAACTCTGAGAAGCTTAAACAACAAACGATAGAAAAACCCAAATGAAAACAAAACATCTGTTCTATCCCAGATCAATGCAACCAGAATTTCTGGGACTTTGGAATTATTACTTCTTCAATACTTCACAGGTGATTAAAAAAATATCAAGATTAAGAAATGCTGACCTGATTCAATCATTTATTCAATATTAGTTATGTACTATAGGAATATTCTGTATCCAACACTGAGTAAGAGGTTTGGAAGTTTTAATTTTTGTGGTTTTTTTTGAATCATATTTGGTACACAATGCTACATTAGTTTCAGGTGTACAACATGGTGGTCCAACAACTCTATATATTATGCTGTGCTCACCATGGGTACCTACCACATGTCACCCTACAACCCAACCTCAATACCAGGGACTTTATTCCCTAGGCTGTACCTTTTACTTCCATGACTTATTCATTCCATAACTGGAAGACCGTATCTCCCACTTCCCTTCGTTTGGTCCATTTGTACATTCCTCCACCTCCTTCCACTCTGGCAACCATCAGTTTATACTCTGTATTTGTAGGTTTCATTCTGCTTTTTGTTTGCTTATTCACTTGTTTTTTAGATTCCACATATGAGTGAAATCGTATGATGTCTTTCTCTGAACTACTTCACTTAGCCTAACACCCTCTAGGTCCACCCATGTTGTGGTAAATGGCAAGATCTCACCATTTTTTATGGTTGTGCAATATTCCATTGTGTGTATATGTGTCTGTGTACCACTTCTTTATCCATTCATCTATCAATGGACACTTGTGTTGTTTCAGTATCTTGGCTGTTGTGAACACTTTTTATTTCTTGCCTGTTTGATTTTAGCCAATCTAACAAGTATAAGGTGATATCTCATTGTGGTTTTGATTTGCATTTCCCTGATAATGAGTGATGTTGAGCACCTTTTTATGTGTCTGTTGGCCATCTGTATGTCTTCTTTGGAAAACTGTCTATTCAGGTCCCCTGTCCATTTTTTAAAAAGATTGTTTGTTTTTTTGTGTTGAGGTATAAAAGTTCTTAATATATTTTGGATATTAACCCCTTATCAGATATATCATTTGCAAATATCTTCTCGCATTCAGTAGGTTGCCTTTTAGTTTTGTTGATGGTTTTCTTCACCGTGCAAAAGTTTTTTATTTTGAAGTCTCAATAGCTTATTTTTGCTTTTGTTTCCCTTACCTCAGGAGACATATCTAGAAGAATGCTGCTATAGCTGATGTCAGAGAGATTACGGTCTGTGTTCTCTTCTAAGAGTTTTATGGTTTCAGGTAGAGTTTTGGAAGTTTAAAAAAATAATTAAAACACACATGTACAATCATATACAATATAAAAAGTATAAGCAAGGAAGGGTAAGTACATAAAGAGTAATAAAACAGACCACAGAGGCAGGCTGGATAGAGGATGTACTTTCAGCCCTTTGTGGAGAGGGGGAAGGGTTAGATCAGGAACGACTTCATGAAGGAGATGACAGTTGAGCTGGATCTTGACTTAGGAACATCAATACTTTAGCACTTCTCCGTGTCTCCATTTCATTCCCCTTGCCCATTTCTTTGATGTGGACAATAGGTATTTTCTTTTCCCCTTTTTTAAATTTAAATTTTACTTAGTTAACAGAGAATGCCATATTGGTTTCAGGAGTAGAATTCAGTGATTCATCACTTACATACAATACCCACTGCTCATCACAAGTGCCCTCCTTACTACCCATTACCCATCTGGCCCATCTCCCAACCACATCCTTCTGTCAAACCATAGTTTGTTCTCTATCATTAAGAGTCTCTTGTGGTTTGTTTCCCTCTCTTCTCTTCCCCCCCACCCTTCCCACGAGTTCATCTGTTTTGTTTCTTAAGTTCCACATATGAGTAAAATCATATGGTATTTTTCTTTCTCTGCTTGACTTATTTCACTTAGCTTAATATATTCTAGCTCCATCCACATCATTGCAAATGGCAAGATTTCATTCTTTTTAATGGCTGAGTAATATTCCATTAAATATATATATTTATATAAAAATATATATATTTATATAAAATGATATATATAATGATATGTGTCCATTCTCAGTCAATGGACATTTGGGCTCTCTCCATAGTTTGGCTATTGTTGATAGTGCTGCTATAAACACTGGGGTGCATGTACCCTTTCAAATCTGTATTTTTTTTGTATCCTTTGGATAAATAATAGTGAAATTGCTGAATTGTAGGGTAATTCTATTTTTAGTTTTTTGAGGAGCCTCCATATTGCTGTCCACGGTGGCTGCACAAGTTTGCATTCCCATCAACAGTGCAAGAGGGTTTCCCCTTCTCTATATCCTCACTACCACCTGTGGTTTCTTGTGTTGTTGATTTTAGCCATTCTGACAGGTGTGAAGTGGCATCTCATCATGGTATTGATTTGTGTTTCCCTGATGATGAGTGATGTTGAGAGCATCTTTTCATGTGTCTGTTGGCCATCTGGATATCTTCTTTGGAAAAGTGTCTATTCATGTCTTCTGCCTATTTCTTAACTGGGTTATTTGTTTTTTGGGTATTGAGTTAGATAAGTTCTTTATAGATTTTGGATACTAACCCTTTATCAGATATGTCATTTGCAAATATCTTCTCCCATCTGTAGACTGCCTTTTAGTTTTGTTGATTGTTTCCTTCACTGTGCAGTTTTTGATCTTTTTTAAAAAAATGTTTATTTATTTTGAGAGAGAAAGAGGCCAACAGAGAGAGAGGGAGAGAATCCCAAGCAGGCTCCAGGCTGAGCATGAGATCAATATGGGGTTTGATCTCATTACCACAAATCATGACCCAAGCTGAAATCAGGAGTTGGATGCTTAACTGACTGAGCCACCTAGGTGCTCCCAGAAGTTTTTATCTTGATGAAGTCTCAATGATTCATGTTTGCTTTTGTTTCTCTTGCCTTCAGTGACATGCCTAGTAAGAAGTTGCTCTGGCTGAGGTCAAAAAGGTTGCTGCCAGTGTTCTCTTCTAGGATTTTGAGGTTTCCTGTCTCCCATTTAGGTCTTTCATCCATTTTGAATTTATTTTCTGTATGGTGTGAGAAAGTGGTCCAGTTTCATTCTTCTGCATGTTGCTGTCCAGTTTTTCCAACACCATTTGCTGAAGAGACTGTCTTTTTTCCACTGGCTATTCTTTACTGCTTTGTCAAAGATTAGTTGACCATACAGCTGTGGGTTCATTTCTAGGACTTCTCTTCTGTCCCATTGATCTATGTGTCTGTTTTTGTGCCAGTACCATACTGTCTTGATGACTACAGCTTTGTAATATAACTTGAAATCTGGAATCGTGATGCCTCCAGTTTTTTCTTTTTCATGATTGCTTTGGCTATTTGGGGTCTGTTGTGGTTCCATACAAATTTTAGGATTGTTTGTTCTAGCTCTGTGAAAAATGCTGGTGGTATTTTGATAGGGATTGCATTAAATGTGTAGATTGCTTTGGGTAGGATAGACATTTTAACAATGTTTGTTCTTTCAATCCATGTGTAGGGGATGCTTTTCCATTTCTTTGTGTCCCTTCAATTTCTTTCTTACGTGTTCTGTGGTTTTCAGAGTACACATCTTTTACCTCTTTAGTTAGGTTTCTTCCTAGGTATCTTAGTGTTTTTGGTGAAATTGTAAATGGGATCAATTCCTTGATTTCTTTTTCTGTTGCTTTGTTATCGGTATATAGAAATGCAACAGATTTCTGTGCATTAATTTTATATCACGTGACTTTGCTGAATTCATGTAATAGTTCTAGCAATTTTTTAGTGGAGTCTTTTGGGTATTCTACATGGAGTATCATGTCATCTGCAAATAGTGAAGTTTGACTTGCTGATTTGGATGCAGTTTATTTCTTTTTGTTGTCTGACAGCTGAGACTAAGACTTCCAGTACTATGTTAAATAGTAATGGTGAGGGGCGCCTGGGTGGCTTGGTCGGTTAAGCGTCCGACTTCGGCTCAGGTCATGATCTCACGGTCCATGAGTTCGAGCCCCACGTCGGGCTCTGTGCTGACAGCTCAGAGCCTGGAGCCTGTTTCAGATTCTGTGTCTCCCTCTCTCTCTGCCCCTCCCCTGTTCACGCTCCGTCTCTCTCTGTCTCAAAAATAAATACACGTTAAAAAAAAATTAAAAAAAAAATAGTAATGGTGAGAGTGGACATTCTCGTCTTGTTCTTGACCATAGGGGAAAGGTTCTCATTTTTTCCCACTGAGGATGATATTAGCTGTGGGTCTTTTGTATATGGCCTTCCTGATGTTAAGGTATGTTCCATCTATCCCTATTTTGTTGAGGGTTTTTATCAAGAATGGATGCTGTATTTTGTCAAATGCTTTTTCTGCATCTATTGATAGGATCATATGGCTCTTATCCTTTCTTTTAATAATGTTGTGTATCACATTGATTGATTTGTGAATATTGAACCAGCTCTGCAGCATAGGAATAAATCTCACTTGATCATGGTGAATATCTTTTAATGTACTGTTGATTCAATTTGCTAGTATCTTGTTGAGAGTTTTTGCATCCATGTTCATGAGGGATATTGACCTGTAATTCTTTTTGTGCGGTCTTGTCTGGTTTTAGAATCAAGGTAATGCTGGCTTCATAGAATGAGTTTGGAAGTTTCCCCTCTGTTTCTGTTTTTTGGTTTTTTTTTTTTTTGGAACAGTTTGAGAAGAATAGGTAGTAAATCTTCTTTAAATGTCTGGTAGAAATCCCCTGGGAAGCAATCTGGCCCTGGACTCTTGTTTTTTGGAAGATTTTTGATTACTAATTCAATTTCTTTACTGGTTATGGCTTTGTTCAAATTTTCTATTTCTTCCCATTTCAGTGTTGGTAGTTTGTGAGTTTCTAGGAATTTGTCCATTTCTTCCAGATTGCCCAGCTGGTTGGCATATAATTTTTCATAGTATTCTCTTATAATTGTTTGTATTTCTGTGGTGTTGGTTGTGATCTCTCCTCTTTCAATCATGATTTTATCTATTTGGGTCCTTTCTCTTTTCCTTTTGATAAGTCTGGCTAGGGGTTTATCAATTTTGTTAATTCTTTTGAAGAACCAGCTGTTAGTTTTGTTGATCTGTTCTACTATTTGTTTGTTTCTACATCCCTTATATCTGCTCTAATCTGTATTATTTCACTTCTTCTGGCTTTGGCTTTATTTGCTGTTCCTTTTCTAGCTCCTTTAGGGGTAAGGTTAGGTTGTACATTTGAGACCTTTCTTGCTTCTTGACATAGGCCTGAATTGCAATATACTTAGGACTGCTTTTGCTGCATCGTAAAGGTATTGTGTCTTCATTTTCATTGGCTTCCATATATATATTTTTAAATTTCTTCTTTAATTTCCTGGTTAACTCATTCATTCTTTAATAGGATGTTCCTTAACCTCCATGTATTTGAGGGCTATCTAAATTTTTTCTTGTGGTTGACTTCAAGTTTCATAGTGGTGTGATCTGAAAATATGCATGGTATGATCTTGATCTTTTTGTACTTATTGAGGGCTAATTTGTGACCCCATATGTGATCTATTCTGGAGAATGTTCCATGTGCACTGGAGAAGAATGTATATTTCACTGCTTTAGGATGAAATGTTCTGAATATATCTGTTAAGTCCATCTGGTCCAGTGTATCATTCAAAACCATTGTTTCCTTGATGATTTTCTGCTTAGGTGATCCATCCATTGCTGTAAGTGAGGTGTTAAAGTCCCCTACTATTATGGTATTATTATCAATAAGTTTATGTTTGTGATTAATTGATTTATATATTTGGGTGTCTCAAGTTGGGGCCATAAATATTTATAAACTTCAGATTCTGCACTCTTATTTTCATAGAAAACTGGTGGTATTGAAACCCTCTCCTCCCTCCCTCCCCATCAATGGTTTTGGGGAACAGGTTTCTAGTGCAGTCCCCTGTGTGTGTTTTCACTCTTTCTCTCTAGCTGCTTTCAGGAGGAGTGCTTTCTCGTGCAAATCCAGTGCCCTGCTCTCTCTCCTGCTCTGTCTTTCTCCTCTCCATGAAAACAGCTCCCTTCTCTTTGGCACCATGGCTCTTCTCTCCCTTAATTCACCTTTCTGCAACATGTGCCTTCTGCCTTCTCTCCCTCTAATTATGCAGATCATTTTGTTGATCCTCATATCAATTTCCTAGGTGTTCAAAATGGTTTGATGTTGATGTAGCTTTCTTCAAGGGATGAGGCAAGCCCAGGGTCCCCTTACTACTCTGCCATCTTAAATCCTCCTCCACAATAGGTATTTTCTGAATTTTATGTAGTCTTACATAAAAATAATAGCTTTCGATCTTACTCCCACCCCTTCCAACCTGACTCAGAAGCTCCTCCTATGCTGAACTTTTGAAGCCAACATTAGTTAACTTGCATAGATCATGTCTTTTGTATTTGCTTATTACATGGTGCAGTAATTCCCACACTATCCCTTACTCTGGTCATAATAGTGAAGTCATATGTATATGTTATTTACTACTGTAATATGGCAAATGAGATCAGTCCCATATAAGGCCAGACAATAGTAAGAACTCTAAAAAGGGGCACCTAACTTGGCCTTGAGCGGCCAGTAAAGCCTTCTTGGAGAAAGGGTACCTGAGCTGCATATATACAATTAAATTTGTTTAAGTGGTAAGGAAGCTGAATGCAAGGGCACTATGCATGCAGAATGAGGGTGAGGAAAAAGTAACTAGAATAAAAGTTTTAAGTAGTTCATATGCCTGAGGATACAGTAGACAGGGGGACATAGGAAGTAGAAGCCAGAAAGGTGAGTAAGGCCTAGAAAGGTGATGAAAAGTGTCAGACCAAGGCATTTGGACTTTTCCCGTTGGGTTTCTGAAGCAGTACCAAAGGATTTAAGTAAGGCAAATCAACTTCACATCTGAAGGCAAATCACTGAATTTCTCCTAGACTCAGTTTCCTCCCAAATGAAAAATACGAAGGTCAAATAATAATCTACGGGCTCATCCAGCTTCATAGTCTTTGGCTATGATTCTAAGAAGCAGAAAACCCACACTGCATAGCTACTTCAAAACTCAAGTGTTTGGTTTTTTTTTTATTCAAGCTGCCTCAATAACAACTTAATTTCTAATAAGGTCTATTTTTCCTGGCCACAGGGTAATAATTTTTGAGTCTATTTCCTTTTTCCTGATAGGAAAATTAATGTTCCTAGCATACTGAAGCTTTAGGGAACCCTCTGGGAGTCAGCATGGTATAATTAAATGAGAATATATTTTGGAGCCAGTCAAATCTGGATACTTCACTGGTTATATTAACTGTGAGCATGTTGCTTCTCAAAACCTCGGATTTCCCATTGGTATAAAAGAAAACAACAACAACAACAACAACAACAACAATAACAACATAGTGACCAGGTCACAGAAACTGCCCAATAAATACTGGTTTCTTTCTCAGATACCATTATTGTTCTCTTCTCATCATAAAAGTAGTCTTTGAAAACAAAACATCTTTTATTTGGCCATGTTTGTTTCGAATACAGGAAAATAAGAAAGTATTTGCTTCTAGTGTTCTCATTGTTTGATGTCCATTTTAACCTGCCTGGCCTGTTCTCACTGATCCTTCAGCTTTCTGAGTTATACTGCAAGTAGTTACCTAAAAAATCATATTTTAATATTAAATTCAAAAGCTAAATGCAACAAATCTTATTTACCTCCTGGTTCCTTTGAAGCACCCCAGGTCTTGTGGTAGCCTCTATCTTTAGTTTTCTAAGAATGTACCTTAGTTTTATTGATTCTAACATGCAGTTTAAAAAAATCAATTCATCTACTCGGCTAAGATATGTGCCTTGGGGGAAACTGTTTCAAACAACTGATTGAATCCATCTGTTGCCTTTTCTACTTTAGTCCCACCCTATGAATGGGATTTCTTGACAGTGGAAAAAGCAAATGTGCAGATAAATGTATAAAAAATTCAATTAAACTCAAAAATCTTTAATGAACCTACACATTAAAGGTTTTCATTAAATGTACTAACTAGTAATCTGACTCAGGAACTATGACCCATTTTCAAAATGGTAGCCAAGGTCCTCACAGTGATGATGCTTGGATTCAAGCCTGTATCCTCTACTCTCAACTACAGCCATCTCTTAAAAATCATATCATAACCTACCCTCTATCTGCTAATCAATCCCTTAACTCTGTACTGTTCCTTACCTTTCTGCCACTGTTCTAGACCTTTTCTCTTTGAAACTAAGACAGAGGAAATGGAATTGGTAAAGATGAGTGCCCCAGTTTAGTGGTAGGAGTAGGGAAGAAAGGTTGGGAGATCAAAGGCTAGTTTAGAGGCACCATTTTATAACTGAGCTCAGGTAGGTGTCCTGTTTGCCACAGCTCTGTTTTTAATTCTAAAGTTTTTCTTTTTCTTTTTTATTTTTTAAATGTTTATTTCTTTTGAGAGAGAGACTGTGAGCAGGGGAGGGGAGGGGCAGAGAGAATCCCAAGCAGTCTCCAAGCTGTCAACAAGGAGTCTGATGCGGAGCTTGGATCTCCAACTGTGAGATCATGACTTGAGCCTGAATTAAGAGGCAAAGGCTTAGATGACTGAGCCAAGCAGGTGCCCTCCTAACAGTTTTTCTAATTCAAGAATATCACAATTCTTAAATCAATATTTTAGTATTTCCTGCAAGCCCTTTGTGGATAATTCAGAAATAATCATCCATTATAGAAAGCCATTCAAAAAGTATGAAATATATATTTTAGATGCATTAAGAAATTTGGAAAATTATTGAAAATTGTGAAAATAAAGTATAAATTACCCAAAGCCTAAGATAAACTCTATTAGCATTTTGGCACAATCTCTTCTACTTCCTTTTAGCTTATTTGTTTAACACGGGAGGTGATTTTTACAGTTTCCATCAACCTATATACATTTAATTTTATATGAGGAAGAAGCAATGATTTAAAAAATGTTTTCATCTTATTTATTTTAGAGAGAGAGAGAATGCGAGAGGGGGAGAGGGGTAGAGGGAGAGAGAAAGAAAATCCTAAGCAGGCTCCATGCTCAGTGCAAAGGGCTCCATCCCACAACCCTGGGATCGTGACCTGAGATGAAATCAAGAGTCGGGCGCTCAGACAGTTGAGCCACTCAGGCACTTCTGGAAGGAGCAATGATTTTAAAAATAACTTCTACCATTTGGCATCCATCATAATAATAAGTAATTCAGGTGGGAGTGGTCAAAGGATGGTAACAATAGTGGGTGAAAGTTTGAGGAGCAACAGGATATTTACATAGTTTAAAATTAGCTTTCCACAAAATGCTTACCAATTACAAAGGAGAAAAATAACATTATAGTGAAGCAACCTGGCAGTTGCCACTTTATCCAAGTGATCAATGTGACTATCACCAGTAATGGGACAAATCAACAGCATATGCTTTCTGATATGACGTACTGAGAAGAGCACAACACTACTGCTGTGGTATTCTTACCGAAAGTGCATAATCTGAATCTAATTATGAGCAAACATCAGACAAATCCAAAGTAAAAGACGATATAGCTCACCTCTTCAAAAATGTAAATGTCATGACATGTGCATGTGTGTGCACACACACACAACTGAGGAACTACTGCAGTGATGGAAGACTAAAAAGACAGAATTGGATACAAGGGTTGAGCCTGGGGTTTTTATATGGATGACATCAATGGGACAACTGGGACATCTAAATAAGGTTCGGAGATTAGATAATAATATTTATGTTAATTGCTTGATTTTGCTCATTGAACTGTGGTTATATAATGTCCTTGTTTTTAGGAAATTACACTAGAGATTTGGGGGCAAAGGAGTATCATGTCTGCAATTTACTTCAGATGGTTCAGAACACAATATCTACACACATATACGAGAGACGAGGGTAAAGCCCAATGTGATTAAAAGTGCACATTTGGGGAATTTGGGTGAAGGGTACATTCTTGCAACTTTTCTGTAAATATAAAATTATGCCAACATATAAAGTTAGAAGAAAAATAAAAAAACCCTTAACTTTCATTATAAAAGTAATACTATATTCATTAAAGAAATTTCAAAAATAGGGGCACCTGGATAGCTCAGTGGGTACAGCATGAGACTCTTGATCTCAGGGTCATGAGTTTAAGCCCCAAGTTGGGTGTAGAGCTTACTTAAAAAAAAAAAGACATTCCAAAACAAAAAAATATATAAAGAAGAAAACAATAACCAGCTTTCAATGCATAAATGTGAGGTAACCAGGTTGACATTTTGATATACTCTCTTTCTGTCTCTTATCTATCAGGAATGTTTCTTATCCTCAGATTGCACTTAAATTTTGAATTTCTCTGTAATTATGCCTTAGTTAATATTCACAATACCCCTGTTGTAAAAGCTGAAATTACTGTCACTTCACAGAGGAGAAAACACAAATTCAACAAGATTAAACTATGGGTTTACTTTAAAAAGATTATCAGATAACATATATAGCAGGAAAAAAAAAAGTCACTATATAGCTGGTTGACTTAGATTCATGAACTGTCAGCTGGTTTCCTATAAAAAGATAAGTGTGAAGATGATTTCTGGAATTCTTTCTAATACTAAAATGCTATAATTCTAACCTTTTCTATTATCATCAACATTTTCTTTTGTATACAGACTGCAGTGCTTAGTGAAGTACCTCATATATAGCAGGCATTAGATAAATATTTTTAAATGAATAACAAATGCATTACAAATTATAAAATGGATAGCTATGTCATGGAGGCTATGAAGTTAAAAAATATAAAGTGGTTTGTAAAGTATCACACAATTATAATTGATTGTTATCGGTTACTTGTAATAGAAAACAATATAAAAGTAACTATTCATTCTAAAATAGAGATTAAAGTTAAGAGATGCCAGCTTTAAAAAAAAGATGTCACCTTTTTGTAGGAATCTAAGAAATTTACTATGAAGTTTATTTCTGTATTACTCTTTGTTCAAGTATAATTCACCTGATTCGCATCAATAACCAATTTAACTGACTGTTTACAGACAGATGGAGAGACAAATGACAAATTAGTACTCCCCGGGTTTGTGGCATGGACATAAAAAGTGAATTTATTTTTCAAATACCTTTTATAGCCATAGCCTTGCAAGTAGAAGACATCTTATCTGGTTTACTATTGATCCAGATGACAAGGCTGAGCATCAGATTAAGGATATGTCAGAAACCTGAAAGAAGGACTACCAACGGATGCAGCAGGATATGGTAGCTTCTTTCAAAATGATCTATTAAGGCGACGGTGTTTACAAAGGCAGTTGAGAAAACACAGCACAATACACTGGGTCATACCAAGGAACCAGCAGAGTGCCCATAAAAATTTCAGATACGAATGTGAACCCCCACACACCGATCACGACACATGTTTATTTCCAGCAATAAAAACTATGCACAGATTTCTGATGGCAAAAGATACCAGGCTTTTCCTTCACTCCACATCCTTTTGCTGTTGCCACTGTTTCTTTCTTGACAAAGAGTGGCATTCCTAAGAGATGATATCTGTTTTAAGATAAGGGTAGATATTATCTAACTTAAACTGTCTACCAACTAGAGAGGTTAAACTCAATTCAAGAATTTAATTCTGGGGTGCCTGGGTGGCTCGGTCAGTTAAGCCCCAACTTCGGCTCAGCTCGTGATCTCACAGCTTGTGGGTTTGAGCCCCACATCGGGCTCTGTGCTGACAGCTCAGAGCCTGGAGCCTGCTTCGGATTCTGTGTCTCCCTCTCTTTCTGCCCCCACCTCAAAAAGAAATAAACATTAAAAACATTTTTTAAAAATAATTTAATTCTAAGATATCTTTGGTGATAGTGAAATATGACTTAGCTAAATGCGGTAATGACCAAAAAATATCATGCTAAAATGGAGTCCTGAAAAATAAAAATTCCAAGAGGGTCTCTTATATATAATATGATATTTTGTGTAAAAAGAAATGTCCTGAGGATAAAATACCAAGCACGCTAAAAAACAATGTAGCAAAACAAAAAAAGAAATCTGATCAGAGGTGGGAAAAATCTGTCTTTTATGATCACCTTGGGATTAGCACTTCTTTAAGGAAGATCCATTACTTTCTAGACTAGAGTGAATTGAAGAATTTTGTGAGAATCATGGGAATAGAAAAAGCTTCAGAAAATTCCCCTTTCAGATGACTTTAGACAGACTTGAACTGGTTTTTCAAAACCCAGAGTGCTCTAACCAATTTCAAGAGACCAACATTTGACATTGTTATAGACTAAAGACAGCGAGCTCTGGCCTAAACTATTTAAAACATCAGCAAATCACTCAACTTTTTAGTTAGCATGTAACACTTTTTGTAACAATAATAAAATATGTTTGTATTTATCACCAGATTAAAAAGTAGTGAATATGAGTTTCACTGCATTATCATTATTAAATGTTATAGATTATTAAATGTTATAGTTGTTACTCTAAGAACAACTGCATTTTGGTCCCGGCTCTAACTAGTTACCTAAACATGAGCATATCATTACTAAGCAACTACTCTGTGTAATATAAGGCATTGTTTTTATTTTTTAATTTTTATTTTTTTAAAGATTTTAGTTTTAAGTAATATTTACACCCAATATGGAGCTTGAATTTACAATCCCAAGATCAAGAGTCTCAGGCTCTACTGACTGAGCCAGCCAAGTGCCCCACGGTATTGTTTTTAGATGTGATGGAAACAACTTTCCAATTTCCAAAGTGTGTTTTTTTTTTCTTTTCAAATTTTTATTTAAATTCTAGTTACTTAACATACAATGCAATATTGGTTTCAGGATCCAAAGTGTTTTACCAATCACCAGTTCCTTATGATGTTACTAGTTAATGCTTAAAAAAAAAAGTATTGAGATCAAACAGTTATGAGAAATCCTGACTTAAACAAAACAAAAAAACCAGTCTTCATTGTATGTCTTCTCAGAGCCTTTAAGATGCTAATATGCATTGTCAATTTCCAAGAAGGAGCACGCAGTATTTCCCAAACTTATTTGGAACCCACGGGACCCATTTGTCACACAACATTTCATGAGAATATTGTTCTAAGGAAGAAGCTTTGGGAAATGCTACACAGAATGATTTTCAAGGTCCTGTTAAGCTTTTATAATTTTTATTTATTTTTTTAATAAGAAACATAAAGCTGCTTAATACCTAACTTCATTTTTCTTGTGTAGAATAAACTTGGGAAAATATGCTTGGAAAAAAAAATCTCACAAAGCCAAGGAGAAAGTTACATGAGACTATAGCTATCAAAAAAAAAAAAAACCAACAACAACACAAGCTAGGGTAATAGGTAATATAAAACACTGAGAATGGATGCCAGAAAATGTGGCAGGATAACAAAATTGCAAAAATTACAAAACAAAACAAAACAAAACAAAACAAAACAAAAATACCTCCAGCCACGATTCTTTCCAATCAAGCCTTCTTTCAATCTACCTTATCAAGAGTAACCAGTATATACTTCATAATGGCTAACCAAATGCTATAGGTGCTAAACATCAACTATATATTGGACTTTATGTTTTGCACCTTAGGATATATGATTTGCCTATAGCTATGTTTCACCATAGCTTATTACCTCCCACATGCCTTGCATTTAGCCTCTTCAAGCCCACCACATTACTTTTATGCTCAAACTCCCAATCACATCCTTAACTCTCCTCTGCCAATGGATAAGAAATATTGCTCTGGTTAGTACCAGGTGACAGTAAAAGCTCAGAGCTTCCAAGTGCAGTCATGCACAACTGAGGAGGATTTCTGGTAGCCTACAATAAATCTAGTTAGTCCAAGGAGACTAGATTTATGAATGACTCTGCTCAGTAATAGAGCCGAGTTCAAGAATGACTCTGCTGGCCCAATAGTGGAATAGTCAATGGAAAGGACAAAACTTTAGAGATGTAGCAACTTCTTTAACTCTGAAGGCCACCCAAATAAGTAAGCAATGTCTGTAGATGGGACTGTGAGAAACTGAAAGATCTAAGCTACAGACAAGTTACATGGGGAGAGAAAGGACAGGGAAGAGAGAGAAAGATAGGAAGTGAAATAGGAAAGGAGAAATGAAAAGAATTAGGATTGGACAGGAAAGAAAAGTTTGTATGAGGGAAACACTAATCCATCTCTCATTCTTTTCTGTAATGAACTTCTTCAGTGTTTCTAAAAAACGCCATGGCCATTCCGCCTTTCAACCCTTGCTCACTCTATTCCCTCTGCCTGAAATTCTATCTCCCATTCCCATTCTTTGTCTAAATTTGACCATTTCATTAGAGCCCACCTGAAATTTCAATTCTACCATGTATTAGGCAGGTTTAACAGGGAATATTAACTATTTTAGGTATTCTAGGCAGGAAGAATTGTAATACAGGGAATTATATGCTTATAAAATAATCAGAAGCATTCTAGCTAGGCTTTGAGGAATGACTCCCTGAAAAATGCAAAGTCACCATTGTGATTACAATATAAGTTCAATGCAGGTCTGTAGCTGCGTCAGGAAATTAGAATTTAAGCTGCTGTAGTAACTGCCCCTCAGCACCTAGGAGGAAGAAGAATAGACACTAGAATGGTCCATAAAAGCTTCCCTTGATGACTGTTCCCACCTGAGAAGCACTTACAAGCCCAACTTTCTTGTAAAGGACACTCAGCATACTAACACTGTCTTGTAAGATTAAAACATAGGTCCATTCTTATTATCTTGGGTATAATACCCTTGCAGCAAGAATTACGGTGTATATCTCTAGTCTCTTTCTCCTCTGATCAAATCTAACTCAATTTCTTTGGATAGTTGTTCAAGGTATCAATAAGTTGCTAATTATGACAGATAATGCCTTTGCAGACCAGACCTTTCCAGTTTAGTGTAAAGGAGTATAAGTCCAAGACTTTCAATTATGATTTTCAGCCTTATGTCTGGTTGTGGGCTGAAAGGTTTAAAATCTATTATAGAAAATTAAGACTATAATTAGCTTGTAATTTTTCCTTTGTAGATGGAAAGGAGAAGCACAAAATGACATTTCTGGTATCTCTAAAATCACTCTCAAAGCTTGACCAAAGGTAAGTTTGATTTTATCTTTTACTTCTTTGGAGGGATTCTCTGTAGTGTTTCTACATGTCTATTAACTTGGACATCTTTTCAAGGAAATCTGCACAGTAAGTGGCCTTGGAAGCTAAGGATATTATCTCCCTTCAGGTTGGAGGATAGATTTGTTTGCTGGCCAGGATGATAAAGATAATAGGGCCAAAGTTTGGGCCAGTTTGCTCAAAGTCCTGATGTAAGATTGGGGGTTTTTGAAGTTGAGGTTTCCTCAGGTGTGACACAGGTCTACTTCCTGTGCAGAATCTACCTGGACCTGTCTCTACAACACCCCTATAGGACTTGGGGGCAAGGAGAACCAATGCAAACATAAAGCTCATGCTGCCTGCTGTACCACAAGTAACGCACTATCTAAATAAATTGGGTCTTGTGGTCTCTTTACCAGCTGAATTCATGTGGCAAGCCAAACTAATAGCTACAACAGCTTGGCTGCTTGACAGGATTGCCTTTTGGGCGAGTACTCATCAACTATTTGCCAAATGAATAAATGAGTGAATGAAATCTGGCTGTGGCATGGAGAATGGTTTGAAGAGAAAAAGACTTGAATCAGGAAGACTGATAAACTAGTTCAATTCTTTAGAAAATAGATTATGATGGACTGGGTTAGAATAATGCAATAATAAAGATGGAAAAAAGAGCGAGAGCGGGAGACCTCAACTATGCATATAGACTCCTCTAAAACCCTCAGCTGACTCATGAATTGCAAACACATGGGAGACTCCAAAAAATCTGCAGAAACCAATAAATGGAAGGTTGAAAAAATTGGTAAGATATTGCAGCTACTACCCAACACAGAGGAGACAAAATTTGGAGTTTGAGTCCCACCTAGAGGACTTGACACATTTGGTTGAAATCTCAGAAGAGCCGGGGTGCCTGGGTGGCTCAGTTGGTTAAGCGGCCGACTTCGGCTCAGGTCTTGATCTCAAGATCTGTGAGTTCGAGCCCCACGTCGGGCTCTGTGCTGACAGCTCAGAGCCTGGAGCCTGTTTTGGATTCTGTGTCTCCCTCTCTCTGACCCTCCCCCATTCATGCTCTGTCTCTCTCTGCCTCAAAAATAAATAAACGTTAAAAAAAAAAAAATCTCAGAAGAGCCATTCCTTAAAAGAATAGACAAACAAGGTATAACAGATTCAACTAAAGACTATGGGAAAAACTGAAACATTCAACAAATTCAGTGTGATTAACCAGTTTTAATTGCCTGATAAAACAACACCAAAAAAATCAACATTCATGAGAGGAAGATAACAAAATGAAGACTCTCTATGATATATAATCTGAAATTATGAGTCTCCAATAAAAAATGACTACATGTGGAAAAAAATAGAAAAATTAGAGTCAGTATTATGAGAAATACAATTAATATAAACAGACCTCAAGGTGACTCAATGTTGGAATTAGCACACAAGGTCTTTAGAGCAGCTATCATAACAGCTTAACTGAAAAGATGATTATAATGATCAAACAGATGAGGGAACCTCAGAAGAGAAAATGAACATATAAAAAGAACCAAGTAAAATTCTAGAACTGGAAAGTACATCTGAAATGTAAAAATCACAGACTACACTTAATATTAGCCTAGACAGCAAAAAAAAAAAAAAAAAAAAAAGTTAATTTCAACACAGATCACAGAAATTATCTAATTTGAAGAATAAAAGTAAAAGATTTTTTTTTAAAAAAACAAAAGAACTGTACTGACCTAGAGGACAATGTAAAAAAATCTAATGCATGTATATTTGTCCCATGTGAAGACAAGAATGAGATAAAGTATTTCTCAAAGCCATGCTTGATAAAGTTAATATAAGGAAATATTAGGCAAATTTAGTTGACAGTGGTGTTCAAATCTTTTACGGACAAATTGACTTTAATAATTTTTTTGAAACATGTCACACTTACAGAAAAATTGCAAGTTTGGTACAACTAACATATTTTCCTGAACCACTTAAGAGTGAATTGCTGACTTGATCCCTTACCACCTCTAAGTATTTTTGTGTGTATTTTCTAAAAATTAAGGACATTCTTCAGCACTATCATAAGTGCATATATAAACATCAAAATCAGATAATTGACACTGATACAGTACTACCATCAAATTTTCAGATTCCATTATTTTCCAATAATATCCTTAAGGATTAAGTTCAGAATCATACATTGCATTTAGTACAAAGAAAACTACTGCTAGGCACATAATAGGCAAACTGCTGAAAAACCAAAATTAAAAGTAAAATACTGAAAGAAAAAAGAACAACAATAAAAGCCATTACACACATGACAAGAACAGGAATGATGGTAGATCAGAAACAGTGGAGGCCAGAAGACAATGGAATGACATATCTAACTTACGTCTTATGAGAAATAGTATACTATACCAATGTGGTAAGTAAAGGATGCATAAGGTCAACCCTAGAGCAACTTCTTAAAAATAATACATAGATGTGGTTAAAAATCTAATGAAGGAACTAAAATAAAATATTAAAAAAATATTTGATTCCAAAAAACTACAAGAAAACAGGTTGAGAGGAACAAAACCATGTGGCTCAAACATAAAATGAAAATAATAAAATGGAAGACTGAAACTCAGCCATATCAATAATTCACTAAATGTAAATGGACTGACATTACAACTAAAATGTTGTAATCTACACACACTCACTCATTGTGTGAGTAGATTAAAAAAAAGCAAGAAACAACTTTATGGTGTCTATAAGTAGTGTATGTTAAATCTAAAGACACAGATAGGGTCAAAGTAATAGGATGGAAAAACTTATGCCTGAAACAATAATCATAACAAAGTTGGAGTGGTTACTTTAATATCAGATATAGTACACAATAAGATACATGGTTTAAAAATATCCCCCCACAAAATATTCATTAATTACAAAGATGAAAGAGTACATCTAGAGTGGAGAAAAAGCAAACGCTACCTTAACCAACAATAAGTGAATATCATCAGGAATGGGCAAGTTAAAAATTGTGTGATACCTGATAGAATTCAATGAGAAGAACACAGAATCACTTCTACAGTATCTCTGCCAAGATGAATAACACAAATTTAATTATGAGAACATATCTAACATATCCAAATTGAGGAATAAAATAAAATATCTAGCCATAAATTTTCAAATGTATCAATACCATTAAAGTTGAGAAAAGATTGGGAATTTTTCCAGATTGAAGGAGATTAAAGAAACTTGACAACTAAATGCAATGTGTGATTCTGAACTTAATCTTTACGGATATTATTGGAACAATAATGGAAACTGAAAATTTGATGGTAGTACTATATTAATGTCAATTATCTGATTTTATGTTTATATTAAGATATATATATATATGTATACATATACACACGAATGTATAAGGTACGAATGTCCTTGTTTTTAGAAAATACACACAAAAACACCTAGAAGTGGTGAGGGATCAAGTCAGCAATTCACTCTCAAGTGGCTCAGGAAAATACAAGTTTGTTGTACCAAACTTGCAATTTTTCTGTAAGTGTGACACATTTCATATAAAATTATTAAAATCAATTTGTTCATAAAATTTGTGAACACCAGTGTCAATGACATTTGACTAATATTTTATAGAATACCACACCCAACAACTGCAGAATACAATTGCACATGAAATGTTCACAGAATAGAACATATCCTGGGCTGAAAAATAAATCTTAACAAATTTAAAAAGATTGAAATCTTACAGCACATTCATCACAACAGAGTAAAATTAGATAATACAATATCTATAGAAAAGCTCAAAATATTTGTAAATTTAAAGAGTGTTTATTTATTTTGAGAGAGACAGAAAGAGAAATCATGAGTGGGGGAAGTACAGAGAGAGAGGGAGGGAGGGAATCCCAAACAGGCTCCATGCTGTCAGCGCAGAGCTGACGCAGGACTCAAGTCTCAAGAATCGTGAGGTCCCGACCTGAGCTGAAATCTAGAGTTGGACGCTTAACCGTCTGAGCCACCCAGGCACCCCAAAATATTTGTATATTAAATAGTACTTTAGAAAATAATCATTGGTTCAGAGAAGAAATCATTATGGAAATTAGAAAGTATTTCAGATTTAAGGACAACAAAAATACAAAACATCAAAATTTGTGAGTTGTAGCTAAAGCAGTACTTGGGGAAATTTCATAGCCTTAAATAAGTATATTTATATATTTAATTAAATCACATATATACATGCTTAAGTAATTATATATATCATATATAAATACTTAATAATATTTTACTATAATTTGGCAGTAATTATTATCCTATAAAATCATTGGCCTAAGATTCCAGGATAAAATGTTAGAAAAAGATGAAAAATTAAACCCAAAGCAAGTAAAAGTAAGGAAAAGTGAATAGAAATGAAGAAAATTAATTGGAATAGGAAACTGACAAATTATGGAGAAAACAAACATAGCCAAAGTTGGCTTTTTGCAAAGATTAACAAAATTAATGTCTACTTAATCGATGATGAAAGAGAAAAACCCCACAAGTTACTAATATCAGCTATATTCATTTTCGACTGCTGCTGTAACAAATTATAACAAATTTGGGGGCTTAAAATGACACAAATTTATAATAATTACAGTTTTGTAGATCAGAAGTCTAACAAGGGTCTCAAGGGCCTAAAATTAAAGGTTCTCTAATAAATTAGAGGTTCTAAGGGAGAAACTGTTTTCCTGCCTTTTCCAGCTTCTACAGGATGCCCATATTCCTTGGCATGTGGCCCTCTTGCAGCCATCAATATCCTCATTCCAAGCTTCTGTCATCACATACCCTTTGGTGAGTCTCCTGCCTTCTTCTTTCCCTTGTAAGTACCCTTTTGGTTATACAGGCCCCACCCAAATAACCCAGGATGATCTTCCAATAACAACAATATTAACTTAATTACATTTGCCAAGTCCTTTCTGCCAAGTAAGGAAACAGATTCACAGAATCTGAGGATTAGGAAATAGACATCTTTGGGGAGTCAATAATCTGCCTACCATATCAGGAATGAAAAGAGGGGATATCACTACAAACATTAAAAGGATAATAGGAATAAATGGAGAACAACTACATTTTAATAAATTTGTCTGACTACTCAGATAAAATGGACAAATCACTGAAAAAGACAAGGTACCAAAATGGACATAAGAAGAAATATAAAATCTGAATAGCCTAAATCTATTAAAGAAGTTAGAACTTTCCCACCAAAATTAGGAAGTTAAAAACCATGAGGTCTAAGTGGGTTTACTGGTGAATTCTATACAAAACTTGATAAAGAAAAAAATACCACTTTCTCAAGTCTTCAAATAGAAGAGAATGAAACAGTTCCCAACTTATTTAAATTTTTTTTTTCTTAAGTTTATTTATTTTTGAGACAGAGAGAGACAGAGCATGAACGGGGGAGGGTCAGAGAGAGAGGGAGACACAGAATCGGAAGCAGGCTCCAGGCTCTGAGCCATCAGCCCAGAGCCCGACGCGGGGCTCGAACCCACGGACCGCGAGATCATGACCTGAGCTGAAGTCGGACGCTTAACCGACTGAGCCACCCAGGCGCCCCAGTTCCCAACTTATTTTATAAACACTACATAATCCTGATGCCCAAACCTGACAAAGACATCAGAAGAAAAAAAAACCAACTAAGCTATAGATCAAAAATTTTTAGAGGCATCTGGGTGGCCCAGTTAGGTAATTGTTTGACTTCTGCTCATGCCATGATCTCATGGTTTGTGAGTACAAGCCCTACATTGGGCTCTCTGCTGTCAGTGGGGATCCCACTTCAGATCCTCTGTCTCCCCGTCTCTGCATCTCCCCTGCTTCTGCACACTCTTTTTCTCTCTCAAAAATAAACATTAAAAAATTATACATATAAAAATTCTTTAACATTGTTACAAAAATCCTCAAAATATTAACAAATTAAATTGACCAATATATAAAAAGCATAATACTTCACGACCAAGTGGGACTTAACCCCTGGAATGCAAAGTTGGTTTCACACTTACAAATCAATTGATGTAATGAGTAAAATTGATCAAAAATAAGGAGAAAAATCATATGATCATCCCAACAGATGTAGAAAATGCATTTGACAATGTCTAATGCTTACTCTTGGTATACATTTTCAGCAAACTAGAATCAAAAGAATATTTTCTTTATCAGTGTACCAATTATCAATTATTTGACTTTCAACTTCAAATCAATCCTTTTTTACCCTGTTTTGTGGTGCTGGAGTTAGTAACCATTTCTCCTTTACCAGCTGCCCCCAAATTTGGCTTTATCAGTACAAGGTGCAGCAGGAACACTGTAAGTTTCCATCTGGTATGATTTCCTTTCAGCCTGAGGAACTTTCTTTGGTTTTTCTTATAATGTAGGAATTTTTTTGAGATAAATTATCTTAGTTTTATTTGTCCTTATTTTAATTTCATTATGGAAAGATAGTTTTACTAAATATAGAATTGTAGGTTGTTTCTTTTAGCATTTCAAATTCTACTGTCCGTCTATTGTTTTTGTGAAGTATGCAGTCCTCTGAATTCATGGTTTATCTTACTAGATTGTGTCTTTTTCTTTGGCTGCTTTCAAGATTTTCTCTTTTATTTTTGGTCTTCAATAATTTGACTACGGTACTTCTAAGTGGAGTTTTATGTCTCTTTATCTTTTTGGGGATCGCCAAGTCTCTTGAATCTTTAAATTTAGGTCTTTACCAAGTTTGGGCAACTTTTGGTCATTATTTCCTCAACTGTTTTTCTGCTCCATTGCCTCTTGTTTCTCCTGATAATCTCATTGCAAGTATTTTGCCTCTTTCAATATTGTCCCACAAACCAGTTTTGAGCAAGTCCCTGGCTGTGATTTCGTTTTGACCTTTCTTTTAAGGAGAATTCTACCATCTTGTCATTTTGGCTAAGTTTCCGTCTTTTGTGTATTTTGTTTTTTTAAAAAAATTTTTTTTAAAGTTTATTTATTTTTGAGACAGAGAGAGACAGAGCATGAACGGGGGAGGGTCAGAGAGAGAGAGGGAGACACAGAATCTGAAACAGGCTCCGGGCTCTGAGCTGTCAGCACAGAGCCCGAAGTGGGGCTTGAACTTACGGACCGCGAGATCATGACCTGAGCCGAAGTTGGCCACCTAACCGACTGAGCCACCCAGGTGCCCCTGTCTTTTGTGTATTTTGAAAGCTTACTATGTTTCCTGCACCTGGGAGTAATGCTGTATTTGAAAGGGGTTATACACCGTCCAGGGTCTGGCACGTCAGGAAATGTTTCTGGTATATGCTGTGTATGCTCTGCTGTTGAGTTTTGGCTGCTCTTTCCCCCAGGTCAGTCCTCTGTAGAGCTCCTCCTTGCTTGCAGTGGGGAGTGTTTGGACCTATATCTAGGTGCACTTCGATTTGTTTGTTAAAATAAGCCTTGCAGCACTTGCCACATTGTCTCCCTCCAACCTTGAAGATCCTTCTGCTAATCAGTCCTCAGATCGATTTCCTGGGCATTCCAAGTGATCTGACCTGAAAACAGCTGTGTTTGAGGAACAAGGAAAGCCTAGAGTTCCTCTACTCTTCTCTGCCATTTGAACTCCTCTAATGTCCCACAAATCAGTGAAACATCATTCTTTTTTTTTCCTCTTAATACATTCTTCTCTTTTTTTAGGTTGGATAATTTCTATTAGTCTATCCTTTAAATTCATTCACTCTTTTGTCATCTCCAGTCTGCCAATAAGCCCTTCCAATGAAATTTTTATTTAGATATTCTACTTTTCAGTTCTAGAATTTCCATTTAGTTTTTTTATAGTTTCTATTTTTCTGTGAGACTTTCTATTGGTTTATTCATTAAATCATGTTTTTCTTTGTATCTTTGAGCAGAGTTAAAATCGCTGCTTTAAAATCTTTGTCTGCTAATTATAACATCGGGATAACCTTGAAAGTTGTTCTCCAAGATTTCCTTTTCTCTTGAGTATGCATCACAGTTCCCTGTTTGTCCATATGTCCAATAATTTTGGATAATATTTTGGACATTGTAAACAAGAGTCTGGATTCTGTATGTTACACTGACGAGTAATTTGTTTGTTTGTTTTAGAAGGTAGTTCATTTGGCCGAACTCAGATTCCAAAATTTGTTTCTCTCACATAGGCAGGCAGCTGCTAAAATCTCTGCCTAAAAACTTTGATGAGTTATTTTAGCTTTAGCTTGGCTCCCTGAAGTTTTCTGTATGTACGTTTGGGTAAGGGATCAGGCAGAGATTTTGGCAATTTATATGTAGAATTTGGGGCTTCCCTTCTGTGGGTCCTTCTATTTGGGAATATCTCTCTTGACTTTTGGCCATTGGCCAAAATGCTGTCCTCTGACTTTTCAACTAGTGAGTATAGATTTCTCTTCAATTTTCCTCCCCCTTGAAGAACTGACTAGACTCTACCATAAAAGCAGAAATTCAACCAATGCCATTTCTTTTCTTTTTTTCTTCTAAGAAGTGATTACTCCCTAATTTCTGCCTGCCGTTGGTTACTCTTCAGTTCCTCTAGATAGCTGTTTTTTTATTTTGCCCAGAGTTGAAAATGTCATTTGTTGGAGGTTGATCCAATATGAGCTAGTTCGCCATTACCAAAAGGCATTGTTATTTTTAGAAAGCTCTCTAGATAGTTAAGAACCACTGTACTAATCCTGGTGATGGAAGGAGTATTTAGGTAGTCTCCACCATCCTCATAAGTACCACTTGACTGTCTATTTTGGATGTCATGCTGCCAATAGCTGTCCTTAATTAGTGACCAACTATAATCTTTTACACAATTCAACATTCCTTCCTACTGAGCTCCTATAACCAGCTGGGTAACATATATTCTCTCAGAGTTTTCCTTGTAGAAGTAGGTGGGACCAGTATCAAGCTTCTGTCCTTTTTCACCATTAGTCAAATGCTATACTTCACTAATAAATCCTAAAATTAGAATAAAAGTGTTTCTACAATGAGTGGTGTTTCTCTGCAGAACTGAAAAGAATAAATTGATTCAAGAATTTATTAATTCAGAGCTAATTCTGACAATACCAGCCTAAGAATTCACTGTTTCATGTCCCCAAACACACAAATATTTACTTAGCACCTATTATTTATATTTGTACTTAGCAATGAATTACAAGGGGATACAAAAATAAATTTGAAGGGACTCTGCACTCTTGGAGCTCACAGAACACCAGGAGCGGATTTGTTCATGAATAGCCATAATATAAGATAAAAAGTGCTAAGATCCATAACAGAGAGTCTAACGGTATTCTCAGAACTGTTACCTGATTGCCTTGGTCCCTGAGGCATTACAAAGCGTTACAAACACTGTACAAAGTGTTACAAGAGCAAAGATTTTGATTATAGGTTATAGACAGTATGTTCTATTCAAAGACCTCAATGCAAATCCAGCTATTTAAACTTAGAACTTCTTTTCCCAGGATATCAAGTTTGTCTCTATCATTTCCTGTGAACAATTTTGCTTAAGAAAATGTGGTCATAATTTCACAGATATAGTTCTAGAAGAATTGCATGAAATCTGAGAGAAGATTTCTGCAACCGTGGATAGGTGTTTTGAAACTTTAAATTTTTCTTGTTTAGATCAAGCAAAACAAGTACTTTAAATAACCACAATGCAAACGTTTAGTCTGCAGTACTGAGACTTGTGTGTATCTTCACTGTGGACTACAAAGTGAATAAGATCATAGAATCTTCAAACCAGCTGTGAAATAGGGAGAACTTAATGAAATATTTGTAATGGTAACGAATCTTAGAATTTGAAGGGCGCAAGGTCACTGGACTCATCCATCCAGTATCTAGTTTGTACATCCATTCAGTTCTTTTGGAGTACTTTTTTGAGTCATTTCAAATTGGTTGGCTGGGTTTTTCTAAATGGCTATAGAAAGGAGACCGTATGGATATGGAGATGGGCTGAATGCATAATCCATAACCTAGGAATGCTTCTTCACACACTCTGAACATTACTGTCAACTCACCTTTATTCAAAGTATTCATTAAAATATACTTACCTAGCTATACATAGATGATGCTTATAAGTGCTCTCTGTGCCTGGTATATTTTTATGCGTTTTTTTTTTTAAGTGTGTTTTTTTTTTTTTTTGAGAGAAAGAGAGAATGCGTGTGTGTGTGAGCATGAGTGGGGGAGGGGCAGAGAGAGAGTGAGAGAGAGAATCCCAAGCAGGCTCCATACCATCAGCACAGGGCCTGACTTGGGGCTCAAACCAAGAGATCATGACCTGAGCTGAAATTGAGAGCCAGACCCTTAACCAACTGAGCCATCCAGGTGCCCCTGTACCTAGAGTATTTTAACAGCATGTGAAAAATTATATATGCTTTTGGATAACAGCAATGCATTAAATTAAATTAAATTAAATTAAATTAAATTAAATTAAATTAGTACATAGAGACCGGATATATAAGGAAAATCATGAATGTTGCTTATAACATCATATTTAGCATTTGTAATTGTTAACTTTGTTCCATAGAATTTAGTGGAATTTAAAATCATATACTTGGCCATGAAGAGGTGGTATTAAGAGCTCTGAACACTGGAGAATAAGTCAGCTGAGTTTTTCCAAATATCTTCTCCATTCATACTCCAAATGATCGCATTGTAATATAAGTATATACAGGAGTACATAGAGAATAGCCTAAGTATGTGTGGGGATGGAGGAAGAGATTTTGAGACTGCACTGGATACGATAGCACTGGTATAATTTAAATCCAATCCTGGTACTTGCTCTAATTTGCTAAAGAAAAAAAATTAAGGCATTCCTTGGAAGAAACAACTTAGCCAATGTATAATAATTCTTTAGGTTAGCAGGAATAAATGAAAGATTCTGTTTTATAAGGAACCATATTTCTAAATGGGTATGGGAGAAAAATATCATCAAATATCCACACTTCATTATTAATTCATCTATCCTTTTAATTTAATGTCTCACTATTTTTTTTTTCTAATAATAGTGTTACAGATGCTTACCACTTGTTAATTGTGACAACGAGATGGCAACTTAGGCCATTTCTCCCCTACAGTTTCATTTTTAATCTCCATTTAAGTGGTTTACCTTCTAGCATGACCAGAGACAAAAAGGAACCAATCTGGATTTGCACTGTTGTGTATATACATGTGTGTGTTTTGCACATCCAGGCTTTAAGATACCATTTAGAGTTACACAGATTTATTATCCAAAGGGGTATCTAATTAAATAAAGAAGGGAGCATATTTTAGCTGCGTTGACTTCAGGATCTGTTCCTTTGTATAAAAGGGCTCTCGCATGCCTTCCTCCTCAATTCTGAAAGCACATGGTTCCTTATTCCCTTCACCATGAATAAGGCCGACATTTGACAGCTTCACAAGGCTGACAGGGTTACCCAACAGCCCACCCTCCCTATTCTCAATCCAATTAGACCTCTAATCCTCCAGATGAAAGGCCCAACTGCTCACGTTCCTCATGACAACGACAGCTATTGATTATTTGTCACTGCAGCTAACACCTTCCCTGTCGAGGCTGCTCTGACAGAAGCAAACCTACCAAATTAGACAGCACTTTATCTGCCCTGGAGGCCAAATGGCACAACAAGTAAAGGCTAATAAATGGTATAAAAATGAACAAATCATAACATTATGACAGGCTGATCGTTGCCAGCAGCCTCCCAGCTCAAGTTTGATGTTCTGTTAGACTTGCTCCTTCTCTTTCCCCTCTGCTCTAGCTCCAACTTTGACTGAATTAAAGGCCAGAACAATTAAGGCATTTGACCAGCAAAGATAAGCCAATTGAAGTATCACCAAGGGACATAAATGTCAATAACTGACTGCCATTTGTCAATACAAACATTCTGGAGATGCAAATGCTCAGGCCTCTGCTCTCCACTAGCCTGCACTGACTTGCTTTCCAATGAGAGTCAGCTCAAATGGCCAGTCTGTGGCTATTTAACCAGAAGGCGGGGAAAAAAAAAGAAAAGAAAAAGAAAAATACAGTCCCAAGTGAGGAAGGATTCTATGAAGAACAAGCAGGAGTCATTGGGTAGGGGTGGAGAGTTGCATGAGAAAAAGAGAGATAGCAAAGCAGAGCTATTCTTCCTTAAAAATACATCTAATATTAGAATATCATCATATGTTTTTAGGCAAGAATACATGCAGAATGTGAGAAGTGCTAGACCACCTGGGAGAATTAATAAAGCTGTAACTTCAGAAGTAGACTCATTAATTTAATAAATATATATATTTTTCATTAAATTTTTTTTAATTTGAGGGAGAGAGAGAGCGTGAGCAGGGGAGAGGGAGAGGGGCAGAGGGAGACAGAGGCAGAATCTTAAGCAGACTCCACACTTAGTGTGGAGTCTGATGTGGGGCTTGATTCCATGACCCTGGGATCATGACCTGAGCTGAAATCAAGAGTCAGATGCTCAACTGACTGAGCTACCCAGGCACCTCAATTTAATGAATATTTTTTGAGCACCAACTGTGCACCAGGCACTGTTCTAAGCAGTGGGGAGAAATATTGGGGGGAAGGACCCCCAAATCCCTGACTTTATGAAGTTTATATTGTAGTGGGGGTAAAAGACAATAAGCAAGGCAAACAAGTAAAACATAAAGTATTTTGGATGGTGTTAAGTGCTAAGGAAAAAAAGAAAGTAGAGTAGGGGGAATAAAATGTGTGAAATGAGGGACTATCAGGAAAGCCAGAAAAAGGCTTCACTGCAACAATAACTTTTAAGTAAGAACTGAGGAAAGTGAGGGAGTTCAACACAGAGATAGCTAATGGAACAGTATTCCTAGCAAAGGGAAAAGCAAATGCAAAATAACCTTGAGGCAAGACCATTCTTTTCCTTTTAGAGGAACAGCACAGAGGCTAGAGCAGGCTTATACTGGGAAAACAAGGGTAAGATTAAAGATAAGGTCATATAGGTAACTGGAGATTTAAAACATATGGGGCTTGGGGCGCCTGGGTGGCGCAGTCGGTTAAGCGTCCGACTTCAGCCAGGTCATGATCTCGTGGTCCGGGAGTTCGAGCCCCGCGTCGGGCTCTGGGCTGATGGCTCAGAGCCTGGAGCCTGCTTCCGATTCTGTGTCTCCCTCTCTCTCTGCCCCTCCCCCGTTCATGCTCTGTCTCTCTCTGTCTCAAAAATAAATAAACGTTGAAAAAAAAAACATATGGGGCTTTATAAGGCATAGGAAGTGCTTGGGCTTTTACTCTGAGATAAAGAAAAAAAACAACCCTTAGAGGGTGTGGCACGGAGAGTGACATGAACTGACTTGAGTTTAAAAGGCTCATGCTAGCTGATGTCATGAGCACAGACTTCAGGGGGCAAGAGTAGAAGCCAGAAGGCCAGTTTGGAGGCCACTGCAATAATCCAAACAAGGCTCCCACATGAATCCAAGATGCTGGTTGTTATGACCAGGGTAGTAGCAAAGGGGGGTGTTGAGAAATGAGTATGTAGAGTTGACAAGACTTGCTGATGGACATCAGTCTCACACGAGACAACAGGACTTTGAATAAAAATGGGTGCCCGATACGTGTTAGTTAAATCGAATTCTCCACCTGGCAGTTCAATGTAAAATTCTCTGCTTTGAAGCAAGGGAACTGTGTCAAGTCAAAATTTTAAAAACCAGTGTAAGCAAAGACTTTGGAATCAGACAGATCTATGTATTGCCTTCTTCTTCTGACACTTAATGAAAAATTACTCAAGCTCTTTGAGTCTTGGTTTCTTCATCTAGATGATCTGGTATTCTATTATTCTCAGCTGGGTGAGAAAAAGGAGTAGAGATGTAAGATAGAGGAGGTTAAGTTAAAAACAACAATATCTTAGTCCTGAATTAGAATAGGAAGTGACAAAATGACATTTTTATTAAAAAATGATTCCAAGCAGTGACCACAGTAAAGACTTAGAAACAATCACCAACCCTGTAAAAGTGAGCATCCCTAGACTCTAGACTGTGGCCTCCAAATACTTTTTGCTGCTAGCAAGCACCATGGGTCCTTGGAGGAAAGGTGGATGCCAGGTCTGGAGTAAAAAATACAGAAGTTATGAAACTAATGTAACACTGTATGTTAACTATACTGGAATTGAAAAACTTAATAAAAATGCTGAAATGAACCTGGAATATTTAGTCACAGCAGAGAGCAAGGAAGGTATCAAATAATGGGATCATGTCAAAAGGATCCAGGAACCAACTTGAAGGACTTCTCACAACCAAAGATGGAGTAATTTGAATATCAATTAGGAATAATAATGTCAATGAACGGTAAATATATACAGTAAATATAAATAATATATACAGTAAATATATACAGTAAATATAAAGTGATAGCAAAAATCCTATGCCTTGTTCATAATGATACCAATAAGGAAAAAAGGAAAATATTAATTGGTCATCATGGGAGGACACAGGAAACCAACTCCTTAATTTGAAAACTGGTAAATAAAAAGAAAGAATTAAGGATTAATTTTCTTTTTCTGTATCTGTGAGTAATCAAATAGTAGATAAGTGGAAATTTCTCTTTAATCAATTATTCCAGCAAATAATTGTAGAAAGGATGGCAGAATTCGAATATTACTATTTTGCAACTCCCAATAACAAACTGCCTTTAGGCCCTGGATGGCAATAACTTTGAACGTAAAAAAAAAAAAAAAAAAAGGAGACAATGGAACGTTACGTATCTTCTGATGAGAAATATAGCAAACCAATGAAGTAGTTTAGCCAAAAAAAAAAAAAAAAAAAAAAGGACCCTGAATCAGATCAAGTCTATAGATCCAATAACTAACTTATAGGAAATTACAGAAGACAGAGAAACAAGTTAATTATACTCAGAGAGAGAATCAACGTAATTTATAGACAGAGACCGTTGGTTTGGACTGAGACAGCAAATTGGTTTAGAAGTTAAGCCACAATTACAAAAAATTGCAAGAAAAAAAGAGAGATGGGGGAGGAATCTATAGATTTAAAAAGGCTTAAAAGACATAAACCAATGTCATATATAGCCCTTATTTGGATCCTGATTCCTGATTCAAACAAATGTAAATAACCGAACAAAAACATTAAGGAGGCAATTTATAATTTGAACATTGATGGGCTATTTTATGAGATATTAAGTAATTCTTGTAAATTTTTACAATAAGTTACAATTGCTATATTTTAAAGGAGTCATCTTCTTTTTCTTTTTCTTTCTTTCTAAAGGTTTTATTTTTAAGTAATCTCTGCATCCATTGTGGGGCTCAAACTCACAACCCAGAGATCAAAAGTTGCATGCTCTACCGACTGAGCCAGCCAGGCATTCCACGAGTCATTTTTTTTTTTTAAGAAATAAATATTGATGTGATGGTATAATATCTGGGATTTCCTTCAACATGGGAAGGAGAGAAGTTCTCCCTAATAAAATGTTTAAAAAGGTATGAGGCTTTAAAATAATCTAGTGTCAGATTCATTGGCTTCTCTTCTTTTCGTAACTATAATCCAACAGGAAATTCAAAATACCTTTAAAATTGGACCCCATCTTACCACCACCACCACCACCACCACTCTGGTCCAACCCAACAGTGTGTCTCAGCTTCCTAATTAGTCTCCCTCCTTCTGCCCTCACCCTTTTGACAGTCTCTCAGCACGGCAGTTAAAATGAGCCTTTCGAAATATAAACCAGATCATATTTTCTGTGCTTAAACCCTTCAACAACCTTGTCCTCTTGTGCACAGTAAAAGCTGAATCGTTCAAAATCCTGTATGCCCTACACAATCTCTGATCTCATCCTCACCCCAGAGTTACAGGGGCCTTCCTGCTGACTGTTCCTTGCAAATACCATGCATGCTCCGTCTCAGAGTCTTTGCACTTGGCATTCTGTCACCCTGCAAGCTTTGTTCTCTCATTGCCTTTAGGTCAAATGTTAAATGTTAGCTCAGTTTTACTTCTTTAAGTGAGACTTATCAGGATCACTCTATAATGTGCAACCCCTCGGCTCCCCATCTCTTTCACCTGCTTTTATTTTTTCCACAGCGTGTATCCTCATCTGACATAATACTATATATATTTTATAATCTTTTTCATTTGTTGGTTTGTGCTCTACCAAAATGTAAGCTCTGTGAAGGCAGGGATTTTTGTTTCATTTTGTCATTGTTATATCCCAAACATAGGACAGTGCCTTAGGATTTGTAGGTACTCCATAAATATCTGTTGACTAAATGAATTTTTTGATTTTCAGACCAGTGCTCTTTACAACTATACTTCTCAATTAAGTTTGAAGGGTGAAGGGTGGGGTAACATCCCACATTTGTGGCTGACAAAACCAAGTGATTTGACCATTCCCTTATTTAAAGGCATTCGGAAGGAGATGTCCATATTTGCTAAAAAATAGAAAGAACACACAGGTAGGTTAAGTGTTAGGCTGTCCTGTCAACCACTGTCAACAGTGTTGACAACAGTGTTGACTCTGTCAACAGAGTTGGTACATCTGGCTTTTTTGTAGGCTCGAGCTGCAGGGCAGTGCCACGGGAGGTGGCCTATGGTCATTGATTTATTTTTTTTTTAATTTTTTTTTCAACGTTTTTTATTTATTTTTGGGACAGAGAGAGACAGAGCATGAACAGGGGAGGGGCAGAGAGAGAGTGAGACACAGAATCGGAAACAGGCTCCAGGCTCCGAGCCATCAGCCCAGAGCCTGACGCGGGGCTCGAACTCACAGACCGCGAGATCGTGACCTGGCTGAAGTCGGACGCTTAACCGACTGCGCCACCCAGGCTCCCCCTATGGTCATTGATTTAGATAGTAGTTACCAAGCTCTGTAAGTGTCCAAAGGACACAGTGGCCAACACTACAGAGTGCCTACCTAACATCTATGGCCATCTACTTCTGGGCTAACAGAACCCTGATTTTTGTTGATCTTCCTTTAAGTGATTATGTCCTTCAGGGAAGGCTGGGCTGTCACCAAATCCAGTGGCTTTGACTGATCTGAACAATCATGGTGGTTTCATTTTTGCCAAGAGAGTGAATTAGGTCTGGGAGTCCAAGAGACGGAAGGAAAGTCTGCCACAGAGCTTCTAGGAAGGTTTTTCTTGCTATTCAAAAGGTAAACAAGATAAGGGTATCCAATTTTCTGTTTCCAGATACTGTGGTCTGCATGCTATCCTTCCCCCAGCTTGGGACTTACCTTGACCCTAATTAAGGAAATATTTAAGTCTAGCTTGTTACGGAGATCAGTGAGGGTTAAGTCGACCTGGATGCCTTCAGGTTGTGATCCAGACAGTGTAACTCAGTTTTCTGCCTTGCTCCTATAATCTAGTCTCAATCTTGTACCTTAATGTCTAGCAAATTGATGCCTATTTATCCATCCATCCATCCATCCATTCATCTCTCCACTCAACAGTATAATGGTCTTAGGCATTGAGGCCCTAATTCTGTTCTTTCAGTGCTAACTTAAAAACCCACCTAGTATCCAAATTTCTTCCAGCTTGTCTTTTGTGATTCTCCCACAGAAATGGTGTCCTGTCATTCCTTACCTGCTCTTTCAACTTTGTGGCTGAGGTCTCACTGACAGATTACCTCCTTCCCTCATCCCCACAACTCAGCATGTTTTGTACTCCAGGTTGCCTTTAGCTCCAGTGGCTGGGATACCGCCCATGATTTCTGGCTGGGCTTTCTTTCATTTTCTGCCCATCGTAGGGATGTTCTCAGCCCCAGGTACTCCAAGTCTAGCTTGTCCACTGTCACCTGCATTATAAGTTCCACTTCTGATGGACCGTACATAAAATTCCACGCTTTTCACTCCAGGAGGTTGTTTTAAAATATTATATAGAGGGGCACCTGGGTGGCTCACTTGGTTAAATGCCTGACTCTTTGATTTCAGCTCAGGTCATGATCTCACAGTTTGTGAGATCGAACCCCACATTGGACTCTGTGCTGACAGTGTGGAGCCTGCTTGGGATTCTCTTTCTCTCTCCGCCTCTCTACCCTTCCCCCACTCGCTCTCTCTCCCAAAATAAATAAATAAAATTACAAAATATATTATATAGAAATATTTTCCATTACTCTTTACAGCTGCATAGCATTACATTGTGTGGTCCTCCTCTTTTTTCCCTTCATGCGTTCTCTATTACAAATAACGCTGCAATTAAATAGCCTTGTGCAGACATCACTTCTTATTTTTACCGGTGTATTTTTCTAAAAGTGGAAATGTTGGGTCAAAGGTAAGTGCATACTCTAGTTACTTTTGCTGGATATTGTTACCTTTCCCTTCACAGAGGTTGTACTGTTTTGTTCCCTCCAGGAACAGCTTTCATCAGAATACTCTGTCAAACTTTTCCACTTTTGCCGACCTGACACATGAAAAACACCTCATTATAATTTTAACTTGCGTTTCCCTTAGGATGAACAACGTTGAGCATCTTTTCACATATGTAAGGGCTACTCAAACTCTTTTTCTTGTGAACTATCTATACATATCTCTTGCTCATTTTTTATAGAGTCATTGGTCTTTTTTCCCCATTGTATATATGAGGGATATTAACCCTCTGTTAGTGACATAACTTGCAAATATTGTTTCCCGGTCTTTCTCCTTTTTCTTTGCTTATGATATTTTCTGGGAGAGAAAAGTCTTTCTTATTTCTATGTGGCCATATTTATTCATCCTTTCCTATCGCTTCTGTGTTTTGATTTACAGATAGAAGCTTTGCCCTGCTCTTAGATTATGCACTGTAAATCTTCATGGTATATTTAATTTTGTAATACGTATACACATTACCATTCAATGAAATAACAATTTAAAGCATGCACCTCTGTGCACATATACATGTACACACACAAACTCCCACAGATTGTATTAGTTTACAATCTGCACAACATTGAAAATGACCAGTTACATACAGAGTTAGAAATTTACAGTCAGTACTTCAAAGTATAGTCTGAATTTTCCTCCAATTCCTAACAAATGCTTTGCAAAGAATCAGTCTGATAAATGACAGAGATTGAAAGGGTTTGAAAAAGAAATTTTACAAAATACAATGTCTTCTGAAATCTAAAATTGTTTGAGATAAATGGAGTATACTCAATAAATTTCTTAAAAATGAGTTTTATTGGTGAAATGTTAACTTTATGATGATTCAGAATCTGAAAGACTTTAAATATTTAGACACAAGTTGAATTTAAATATTTCAAGATATATAATGCAACACGATACAGATTAAACACTCAAACTGTGTTTGTTGAACAAATGAATGAGTGAATTATTCATCAGAATTGGAATGGCGAACAAGTAGACTCTGATAGAGTAAATAAAATTTTTCAAGAAGCCTAATTACCACAGATGACACAATTTAGACAAGTAGAAAGAAAGAATACAACAAGCCTTTACACTGAAGTTAATTTTAGTAGTAGTGTTTCAGTGATTAAGCTTTTCCGCACACAGGATCTATTTTGATATCAAAGATTAGGATGAGACTTCTGGTGACTCATTTGGAGCAGAAATGGCAACTATACTGAATGACAGACTCAAGAATCAAGAGGACCTCAACAAGTTGTATGATGAACCCAATTCAATTCATCAGCCATTAACTGAGTATTTATTAAGTACAAGGCACTGGTAATAAAAAATATGACTATCACACTCTTGCTGATACGAAGATGTGCATTGTTGGTGAGAAAATAAAATGTGTAAACAAATAAATATCTTTCGGTGGGATAGGTGACATAACAGTGGGTGAGTATACGAGGTACTGGAGGAACAGAGAAAGGAATGGTAAGCTCTACCTAAATAAGTCTGGGAAGTTCCAAGGAATGATTAAATATGGATACAATAAAATGCTACATTTGGGTCCAAAAACCACAGGATTAGTTTATGCAATAGTAAGCATAAAGCAAAGTTAGAGATTTTGAGACATTGACTGCATTTGGTTGTTAAAATGTCAATGATGAAAATCATGGCATACTCTGTGCTCATCAGACTGGCATTGTATTCTATTCTAGGTGCCTTATTTTCAGGGGGATTTAGGCACCTGTGTGCATATATGGTAAAAGGGATCAGGATGGGAAGGAGACTTGAGGGCATATATGAAGAAGGACTAAAGGAATGGATAATAGTAAGTCTGCAGAAAATTATTTGGGCCAGGATGATTATTTCATTAATATATAAGTCAGATCAGGTCACTCCTTTCCCCAAAACCCTCCAATGCCTCCTCATCTCATCCAGAGTAAAAACATATTCCTGACAATGGCCCAAAGGCCCTGTAAGATCTGGCTACCATTTCTCCATGTCCTCATTACCTACTGCTTTCCCACCTAGCTCACTCATTACAATCATGCTAGCCCCCATGGTATTCCTTAAATATCCCAGGCATATTCCTGTTTTAAGGCTTTGTTCCTTCTGCCAGGAACAAAAGAAAGTTCCTTCAGCCATTCACATGGCTAACTTCCTCACCTCCTTCAAGTCTGGTTTCAAATGTCACCACGTTAATGATAACTATTTTGATTACCTTACTTAGATTTACACCCTACTCTCCCCAGTCACCTCCTCCTTGGCTTTCCTGATCCCCCTTACTTTGGCATTTTGGTTATATATCTGTTATCATATTAGTAAGTGATTATTTGGACTCTGTAAAAGCTTAACAGTCAAATGAGGTATAAAGAGCCCCATAATTTGGTTATAGGGAAAATGCTGTGCCCAGGGGCTGACAATATTCATACTGTAGGAATAACAGACCCCCTGATTCCCTCTCATTCTCTTCTGAACACTAAAATATAAGAAGGAAAAAAACAAAAAGAGAAAATTATATGAGCAAATATAATCCTACGGCATAAGGAGGCAATTATCAAATTAATGCTCAAATTTTCTTTGGAATTCATGTTATATAGAAAATTAATTTTTAAAAGTTTAAATGAAAGTAAATGGATCTGAAGTTCCTTTTTATCAGCTGTAAAAATATTCACTGGCCCTGTGCCCAGAGTTTAAAAGAAATCAGCATGAGTCTAATGAAAAACAAGCTGTAGGTCTCAGGGAAATTCAATATATACTCTTTCTTTTCCTTTTAGTTTTTGATTGGTTTCCATGGGAATCTAGGCTTGTGGGGATCTCTAATCTATTCATAGAAAGCAGATGCTTGCATTTTCATGACTTAGTAAAACTGGGGGTCAGTGAAGAGATAAAGATGATTAGAAAATGACCATGGTTGTAGGAGACAGGAACATGTTCAAAACAAAATTTGGCAAGCCACATAGATTTAAAATACAATCTGCAAGGCTGCCCTGCTGTGTTTGAGGGGTGTCATAACATTGAGGGAAAATGCTGCACTGAAAAGTGGAAGTTCTGGGTTAAATTCTGAATCTGGCCCATGAGAGGGAAAACCTTAGGCACTTCTTTGGGGGTTTGACTGGGAAACTAGATTTGGAAATGACTCTAGGTCAAAAGAACCAGAAGTCTGAGAAAGTAAGCTTCAGTAAAGTACGTAAGTTATCTTCCCATGGAACATTATCAGGAACACGAAGCTGGGAATCAGAAAAACAAAGTAATTCCTGACTCTACAAGTATCAGAGTGAACTAGAAGAATTCAATCAAACTAGAACTCAGTTTACTTATATAGAAAAATAGAGGGGTGCCTGGGTGGCTCAGTCAGTTGAGCGTCTGACTCTTGATATTGGCTCAGGTCATGATCTCGTGGTTTGTGAGTTTAAGACCTGCATCGGGCTCTGTGCTGAGCGTGGAGCCTGCTCGGAATTCTTTCTCTGCCCGTCCCTGTTTGCGTGCATGCTTTCTCTCTCAAAATAAATTTTAAAAAACTTAAAAAAAAGAAAAATAGATAATATTTAACTATTCTGACTGCTATAAAGCCACCATGAAACTAAATGAATTTTTTTTCTCATTAGAATTATGTTAGAAAAATTCAAAGTAGTGATTTCAATCAAGATTTGTTGATGTGCTGTTCCTTATGACTACAAATGTCATCCATGCAAGGAGACGTACATTAAGGATAGTCAAAGTATTAAAGGACAGATAGGTTTTATTTTTTTATTTTATTTTATTTTTTTAAATTTTTTTTTCAACGTTTTTTTATTTATTTTTGGGACAGAGAGAGACAGAGCATGAACGGGGGAGGGGCAGAGAGAGAGGGAGACACAGAATCGGAAACAGGCTCCAGGCTCCGAGCCATCAGCCCAGAGCCCGAAGCGGGGCTCGAACTCACGGACCGCGAGCTCGTGACCTGGCTGAAGTCGGACGCTTAACCGACTGTGCCACCCAGGCGCCCCAGGACAGATAGGTTTTAATTTCAGTTCTCAGATTTGTTTAAAAGCAGACCAACTCTGAATGTGGTTGGAATGCTCTTGAGTGTATGATCCTAAATATCTAAAATCAGTTTCTAAACTGGAACACCAGAAGGCAGGTTCAGAGATAGTGTCTAAATACTCCGAGGAAGATGAGCTTGAAGTGTGTTTGGAAACCTCAGAAGTTGGAACATACTGAAGCAAAGATTCTTCAGACTGGGACTTTCTGCCTGCCTGGAAGAGGCCGCCTAGCTAGGGGTGAAGTCAAATGGGGTAAACTACGAGAGTTGTCTAACATCACTCATCTCAGCCCAGAGATTTTGAGAGATCATTAAGATTCCAGAATATAAGGGCTTCATACACTCAGAGTTACTACATTCCTAAGTAATGGCGGGCATCACAGATGTCTTTTGGTGCCTTCTTCCAGAAGCATCCCAATGGCCAAAACCTCATTTGCTTACTCTTCAGGTATCTACTGACTACAGAATGTGTGGTACAGTGGGCACTTAGTAAATTACGTTAAGATGAGCTAATGAGTGAATACAACTACAGAGAAGCATCCAGGTCATTTTGATACATGTTCAAATTTGAGAACCACTGGGTTAGAGTCTAGATACAGGGCTTTCATAGAGCTTCTGAAGCTAAGGCTGGGGAAATGTGGTCAGAGTGCTTCAAAGTTTATATCAGGAACTATTCTTGATTCCATTCTTCTTTATCCCACATAATATATGCTATAAATAATACATGCTGTAAATAACACCCATCAAGTTCTGGACATCTTTCCATTTTCAAAAATAATTTTTAAATCGAGGCAGAACATATAAACAATAAAGTAGATAAATCTTAAGTATACAGACTGAGAACTTTTTATGTAATGAACACACAGATCAAGATATAGATCATTTCCAGTATCCCTGGAAGCTTCCTTTATGCCCCTTTTCAGTCAATATGTATATCTTGGCTAACCATGAATCTGATTTGAATCACCATAAAGTATTGCCTGTTCTTAAAATTCATAAAAATACATGACTTCTTTCACTCAACATGATATCTGTGAAATTTATTCACATGGTGCAATGTATCAGTAGTTCATTATTTTTGTTGTGTAGTACTCCATTGTAGGAATACGTCAGTTTATTTACCCATTCGTCTGTTGCTAGGCATTTGGGAGGTTTGCACTACTAAGAATGTTTGTTATTGTATATAAATCTGTCACATACATTCTCATACATGCCTTCTGGTAGAATGAGGTGCTTATTTCTCTTCGGTATTACTGGGATTGGAACGTAAATTGTGGTGATTGTGTGTGTGTGTGTGTGTGTGTGTGTGTGTGTGTTCAGGTTTATCAAACCATTTTCTAGGGTAGATTAATCAATTTGCATTCTAAAAATGTTTGTGAGTTCCACCTGTTCCATATCCTCTCCACCAACTGGTATTATCAGACTGTTTCATTTTAGACATTCAATGATTGTGTAGTATCTCACAATGGCTCTAATTTGCGCTTATCTAATTAGTAATGATGTTGGACACCTTTACACGTGTCTTTCAGAATCTGTATATAATCTTTTGTGAACAGAGCTACATGTTTCAACATATACCTCAAAATCATTAGCATAAATGTTAAAAGAGCAAGTTGGGGAATGACACATATCATATAATACCACTTATATAAAGATTTTAAACATGTGAAATGATATTGATTATGAGTATATCCCTATAAAGAAAAGGTAGAAAAATATGCATGGGGATTGAAACCACCAAAATTAAGATAGACCGAGGAGACATGAAAAGAGGGGAATGGGATTTGGGTGGATAAACAGAAAACCTCAAGTGAATCTATAATGTTTTATTTCATTAAAGAAAATCTGGAGCAAAAAACAAAAAATATTCAGTTTTATCTCTTCTGGGTATTAGGCTACCTGAGTATTTTTATATGATTCTCTATTCTTATCTATAAGTTTAAAATAATTAATTTGGGGCACCTGGGTGGCTCAGTCAGTTAACCGTCTGACTTCGGCTCAGGTCACAATCTTGTGGTTCGTGAGTTCAAGGCCTGCATCGGGACTCTGTGCTGATAGCGCAGAGCTTGGAGCCTGCTTCAGATTCTGTGTCTCCCTCTCTCATTCTCTCTGCCCCTCCCCTCCCCCTCCTTCTCTCAAAAGTAAAATACATTAAAAATTTTTTAAATAATTAATTTACACATTGGGGCACATGTATCCCTTTGAATTAGTATTTTTTTATTCTTTGGGTAAATACCTAGTAGTGCAATTGCTGGGTCATAGGGTAGTTCTAACTTTTTGAAGAACCTCCACACTGCTCTCCAGAGTGGCTGTACCAGTTTGCATTCCCACCAACAGTAGAAGAGGGTTCTCCTTTCTCCACATCCTTGCCAACATCTGTTTTTGTTGTGTTGTCAATTTTAGCTATTTTGACAGGTGTGAGGTGATAACTCACTGTAATTTTGATTTGCATTTCCCTGATGATGAGTGATGTTGAGCATCTTTTCATGAGTCTGTTGGCACCTTGATGTTTATAACAGCATTATCTATAACAGTCAAACTATGGAAACAGCCCAAATATCCACTGACTGATGAATGGATAAAGAAGATATCACGAAAAAAAAAGAAAAAATACATATATAATGGAATATTACTCAGCCATAATATATGATGGTTACAGTCATAATATATAACTGATGGTTACCAGAGGGAGGTGGGTGGGGGGATGGGTGAAATAGGTATGGGGATTAAGGAGTGCACTTGTGATGAGCACCAGGTGATGTATGGAAGTGTTGAATCACTATATTGTACACCTGAAACTAGTATTACACTGTATGTCAACTATACTGTAATTTAAATAAAAACTTTTAAAAAGTAGACTAAAAATAAGACAAAAAACATTCGGGTATATGCAAAGGCAAAGAAAATGATGAGTAATTTGTTAAAAAAGAGAATTGAAAGGAAAATTGACCCGATTTCTTCGTCCAATAACAGATTGGGACTAGAAGATCCTGAAGGACCTTTTTATCTCTGACATCTACTGATTCCTAAAGAGTACTATGAAGTTTATACCTATATTGCAGTATGACCAATAGCGATAATGTTGATAACCTACAGTCTTAGTATATTTCTCTACCAACCAAAATGCTTTCTATCTAAGAACACATCATTCCTATAAAGCAGACAGGGAGAAGTATATTATCCCATTTTATAGATGAAGAAATTGAGGCATACCAGAGTGATATTTGATGGGAAGTTAAGCTCACAGAGTCTGGTAAAATACCACTAACAAAATTATATGGGGCTGGGGTGGATAATGAAAAGGAATAAACATAACAACCAGTTTAAATTTCAACCAGTTTTGAAGACCATACCATTCATAATAAATTTGTCTGGCATTCGAATTTATCGATTCATTTCTTCATTCATAAATTCATTAAACAAACATTAACTGAATATTTTTTAAATGGCAGGAATTGTGCTAAGACAGGAACTAACAGCATTAGTTGGGTGAAAATAGGTAAGTGAAATTTATGATGATCGGTGGTAGGCATGGAGTTAAGCAGAAGTATGTATATGTATGTGTATGTACACGCACACACAGGGATACGGAGTTCCAGGAGACTGGGAGATGGACTGTTTGGTGTGTTTGTGTATTAAATGAGTGTGTATAAAGTAAGGGAATCTAATATCTTAATATTGTTACTTGGTATTAAGTTTTCCTGAAAAGTTTCAGAGGTATTCTACTCTTCTCCTTTAATTATTTTAAGTCATTAACCTGGAAACAGCCTATCTTGAAAACAGAAAATTAATATTCAGTTTTCAAGGATGAATTGAGAATTATGTGGTGAATTAAAAAAACACACATATACGTACACAACACAACCACAGTGTGAAGCTTCTTTAGTTTTTGTGTTTAACATGATATATTTTTCAGTGGGTAGTCTTAATCTTCTCAAAACAAAACTAATAACCTCCTGAAGATTAAAAATGCATAACTATTAACATTTAATAAGATTGCCAAGACTTTTTTATCCTTATTAACAAACAAATGTATCTGTGGAAGTGAGAGAAATAGCAGATTCCCTGGAGGAACACATTTCTAACAATTAGGTATCTTTTGTGAGAAACCCAGAAAAGGTATGACTGATTGCCTTCTTGGATTAAACTGAGGGTACAAATGAAAAATAAATTAGGTACAGATGTTCAGTATATTGAGATTAATTTTATTCTTGTGGGTACCATTTTCTTAGCTGCTTGGACAAACAGCAATTTGTTTCCAGAGAAGTGAGTATGTGTCAAAGTAAGTAAGCCAATCAGCACGGTTCAATAAGTTTTTCCCACATATGTGTTCTGAAACCGGATAAATGTTTCTAATAAACAAAATGTCTGGCATTTGTACTAATAATGACTTTCTATATAAGTAACCCAAAGTGTATTCATTCATTCGGCCAAGACAGGTCAGACACTGTGTTAGGTTCTAGGGGATTCAAAAATAAAGAAAACAAAGTTCTTGCCTGGAGATCCAGTCCAGTGGGAAAGAGACAAGTGAGCAATTATTACAGTACAAGATAATGGGGCTCTAATGGAGACATGAACAACATGCTAGGGGAACAAGAGTTTTTCCTACTAATCAACCTAATGAAAGATACATAATTAGGTCACTATCACAAAAAAAGCAAAAAGATAGTAAATAACATATGAGAATGGTTGATCATCAGGTCAGTAGTAATAAATGACTATTTACATGGTATGGCTGTTGATACTTTATAAAATGCTTAGATATAAAAGGTAGATACCTTTATATCTGTATCTAAGGCTAGCTTTAATTATCACTTGGTATCTTTATTAATGATCTTTGTAGACAACTTATGAGCAGGAATCATGCTTTCATCTTTGTATTCCAAAGCCTTAGCACAGCACCTGTTACACAGTAACAGTTTGAATATATTTTGAATGAATGCATTCATGCACATATACATGAATACTGATGATTATGCAAATAGCACACTTCTGAGTTCACAGATAACAGAACCGAATGGGATAGGCAAGCCTTGAGAAGAATATTTGATATCTGATAGATCAGAGAGGGTGACTAAACAAAGACAAATGAAGTTTACACTTGATCTTAGCCAAAAGGCCGAGAAGCGATGACAAATGAAGTTTAATAGGTATCAGTATGGAGAGTACTTTTTCACCAAGACATATGTGATTCATTTTTTTATATTCTCTCTAGGTGCATAATCATGACTACATAGTAGACATTTGGCAACTATGGAATGGATGAACAGTTCTACCTCCACAATATATCTCTTAGACCAAACTCCTCCTCTCTATTGGCCTGAACTGTAATAACTTTCTATGTACCTCCTCTCTCTTCCTCTTCCAAAAGAGCTTTAGTTGTCGTATTTGTCTCCCTAAAGTACTTTTATGGTGTAACTTTCATTTTTAAATTTTCTAGGTAGCTCCCTCGTATTCAGGACCCTTTATTTATTTATTTATTTATTTATTTAATTTTTGAGAGAGGGAGAGAGAGGACGTGAGCAGGGGAAGAGCAGAGAGAGAGAGAGAGGGAGACAGAGAATCCCAAGTGGGCTTCATGCTGTCAGTGCAGAGCCTGACGTGGGGCTTGCTCCTGTGAACCATGAGATCATGATCTGAGCCAAAATCAAGAGTTGGATGTTCAACTGACTGAGCCACCCAGGTGCCCTAGGACTCTTTATTTAAAAACCATAATTAAAAGCAAAACAAAAAAAGGATTGGAGGTACACAGTATAAAAGCCTGGCACTGGAACACAGCAGACACTAATTGGCTAAAAATTAATGAGCTAGGTCGTCCTGGGACAATTAGTTATTCATATGTTTTAAAATGAGAATAGATCCCTATACAAAAATCAACTTGTTATGTACTAAAGACTTACACAGGAAAGAAAACATAGGACAGTTTTAAAACAATCTCTGCTTAGCTCTTTGGTCTCCCAGCTGCTGTTTACTGCTGGGTTTCTTTGAGCCTCGCCCAGCACAAGCACAGATTAGGAATCTGCTAACAATTAGCAAAAAATCTGTACCCAGATTTTCAAGTTCTTTCTCTGCGGTTCCCTCCTCTCCAGGATTTTGCCCTTTCACCTTCCAGCAACTGCTAACTCCAGACTCTACCTGTGGTTTCGCAGCCTCATAAGATAATCACTTCCTGCTAGGGTTGTATTCTTTTGTGTCCTACTTTGGAAGATGCCTTGAAGGAGATAAATGTGGTGTTCATTTCCCCAGATTCTCTTCTCTGAATGATTGTAATTTCTTAGATCCTGCTTATGCTGACTGCTCACAATGCCTTCAAACTATGTACATATATTTTGTTCAGTTTTTATAAATGTTTTTGGTGGATAGGTTATTCTAAAATAAGTGGTCATGGCAAGAACTGATGCCTAGTCATGAGAGTCTCTTACTGATTGTTCATTTTTCTGATTTCTTCTATCTTTAACCATTCCATCAATGGTTATTTTACATGGTGTTTCTAATGATGCCAATATCGGTTTCTGAGGGAATAAATCTGTTTATCATTTCTTCTGACTCTCATTCATGGTAGATTCCTTCCTCAAATGTTTGGTGATCTTTCACTGTGAGATCTTGTTTGGTCTATGCAATATGGGAGAATCCTGGTTTGGGGTGAAGATGTTTGCTCTAAAGAAAATTTGTGTTTGTATCTGCTCAGAGGCAGGGTGTCCCAGGTGTGACCTGGGTCATGTCATCTCCAACTATTCTTTGAAAATTATTTCTAGATCCTTCACATTCTTATTCCTGCCTGATCTATACTAGCCCTGATTTTGAAAAATAATGGTGCTTTTGCATAAAGCACAAAATCAAACACAAAACCCAGTTTTGATCTGGACAGAGCAGAATATTAAAGAATTATGACCACTCTTGTTCTGGAAATTCTACTAGTGTTAGTATAGCCTAAACATACATTTCCGCTTTTGACAAATATGCAAAAACAAACCGCAACACAGAGAAAGGGGGAAAAGGAGGAAATGTATAATTATCAGATAGTCAAAAGACCACGAAACTGGCTATTTCTGAAATCAGCTATGTAAATTGTGACATGTAAATATAGTTGTATTTATTCTTTGATGCTGTAGAAAGTCACAATTTAAATTTTTTTTTCAACGTTTTTTATTTTATTTTTGGGACAGAGAGAGACAGAGCATGAACGGGGGAGGGGCAGAGAGAGAGGGAGACACAGAATCGGAAACAGGCTCCAGGCTCCGAGCCATCAGCCCAGAGCCCGACGCGGGGCTCGAACTCACGGACCGCGAGATCGTGACCTGGCTGAAGTCGGACGCTTAACCGACTGCGCCACCCAGGCGCTCCGAAAGTCACAATTTAAAAAATAAAGGAGTGGGGTGCCTGGCTGGCTCAGTTTGGCATCTGACTCTTGATTTCAGCTCATGTCACGATCTCACAGTTGTGAAATTGAGCCCCACCTCTGGCTCCGCACTAGGCATGGAGCCCGCTTAAGATTCTCTCTTCCTGTCCCTCTGCCTCTCCCCCGTGCTCGCTCTTTCCCTCTCTCTGTCAAAATAAACAAACAAACAAAGAAAAAATAAAGGAGAAGCAAAAAGCAAAAGAAAACAATGCACTGTACCTTGTGAAGACTTATAACTAACCCAATTTCTCAGCCTTTTTTGTCACGCTACACCTCTACAAAGATGACATGGCTGTAGGCTCATTGACTCAAACCCCCAGTTTTTTCACATGACCCACTTGATGTGAAGCTACCTACATTTTTGAAGTTGGGTTTTAAATCTACATGAACCACAATGAAAAATCTAAAGTGTATCAAATTCTTAATACTAGGGCTATTTCCAATCTGAAATGTTTACTTTTTTATGATAACAAGTTAAATGGAGTCACCCCTCCTGAGTGAATAATTTTTACAGCTGACAAGCCTAGGTGAAAGGTTACAAATACCTGAACAGTAGTTAAAACAGAAATTGAAAATGAGGGAGATTTTTTAAAAAATTACTATAATGAAAAGCAAATTCAAGAGCAATAACTTTGGGAATAACCTGACAGACCTAACTGATTACAGCATATAACTAGCATATTCAGTAGTATCTCTTAATGTCAGTCTCTTTTTATGTAGTCAACTAATGAAAAAGGTATTTTTCTAACCCCTCAATTAATCAGCTATATCTGGTTCACATTTTTTAATGGGAAATAACTCTAATAGTTTCTGCTGGATCTAGCTAATTTTTATTGCTTTTTATTCCAAAAATATATGTCTAAAATAACAAAAAGAAAAATATCAGGCACTTGAAATATATCTTACACACCATAATTTTACAGAGGGAAAAATCATTTTCAGATAAAGAAGTCTTTAAATAAATTTATAAGCTTCCCATTTTAATTTTTTAATATGTTTAATCTCAAAAATCTCAGCTCTTGACAATGTCTTTAACAAACCTGAAATTATTTATACTGGCAATACAGTTTTAGATTTTTAAAAAGGTGAAATACATTTAGAAAATAAATTTCTTTTATGCTTAATGCCCATACTTTAAGAGAGACTGCAACTTTTTGTTGTAAAAGATAATTAATAGTTGTGAGGGGGAAATTTTTAAACAGTAAAAAGTACCAAAATTCATACATATTACCAATGTTAAAACTCAACCACTATTAATATCTTAGTGTTTTTTTAAAAATATTTTAATGTTTATTTATTTTTGAGAGAGACAGAGCGCAAGCAGGAGAGGGGCAGAGAGAGAGGGAGACACAGAATCCAAAACAGGCTCCAGGCTCTGAGCTGTCAGCACAGAGCCCATCATGGGGCTCGAACTCACAAACTGAGAGATCATAACTTGAGCTGAAGTTGGTCGCTTAACTGACTGAGCCACCAAGGCACCCTCTTAGTGTTTTTCTTTTTGGTCTTTGCTTTTTGCTTTTTCCCTATGCATAAATCGATTTGTAATGTGGTCTGTCATAGTATACATACAATTTTTATTACTTTTCCCTGACTTAATCTTAGATCATAAAATGAATTCCATTGCTTAAGGAATGCGGATAAGTGAATAGGGCCACTCATGATTATCTGTGCTTTATTCTCTGCAGTATAGACTGCTTCCAGAGAGAACAAATGGAACTAAGAGTCACATACTTGTGACTTCTTTACGATCTGTCTATTCCATAGTCCCGTTAATCAATGTACAAATATCTCACAAAAGGTTTACACTTCAAAGGAATTTAACTTCTCACCTTTTGAGCTGCAAGATGGAGGGCCGTTCTCTGGCTGTGGTCAGTTTTATTAACATCTGCTCCTGCCTTCAGGAGAGCATCTGCACAATCCAGTCTGTCAGCCAACACACAGTACATGAGTGGTGTCCTCCCAAATTGATCTTCTTTGTCTTTAAGGGCAGAGTTTCCTATGAGTATAAGAAAACAGTGGTCTTTGGTAATTGTTGTTATTACTAGTATAACTAGGAATACATTTGCCAACTTTATTATCAAGCTTTGTGTTAAAAGCATGAAATATATGCCATTTTTACTTACCCGATGAGACAGATATCACTAACCCCATATTACAGGAAACTGAGACTCTGAGAAGTTAAGGAACCAGTTTATATTATACTGAAAGTAGGTAGAGCTAAAACTCAAACTGATAATTGATTCTGAAGGCCATATTCTTGGGGCTTCTGAATAACTCAGTCAGTTAAGCATCCAACTTTTGCTCAGGTCATGATCTCACAGTTTGTGGGTTCAAGCCCTGCGTCGGGCTCTGTGCTGACGGAGCCTGGAGCCTTCTTTGGATTCTGTGTCTCCCTTTCTCTCTGCCCCTCCCCTGCTTGTGCTCACTCTCTCTTTCTCTCTCTCTCTCTTTCAGAAATAAAAAAATAAATATTAAAAAAATAAAGACCATATTCTTAACTACCATGTTATGCTGAATTACCATTGTGAGATACGGAGCTACTTATTTTCCCCTCTCACTCCTTTCTTTTGTGTAGACCATACACTACACGTTGTGGTATGCTTTTACAAGGGATACAAAACTGAATCATGATTGGCTTCCCATTACAATATGGAGCAAGTGCATACTACCCTGATCCTTCCTCTAATGACAACTAAAATCCCAGGCAAAATACATGAAAGGTTGAGAAAAGGAGACAAACTAGGGACTGTGGAACTCAGGGAACAACCTAATGGTGAGTTCCCTGTATTCCTTTCCCTTTCTTTCTTTCTTTCCTTTTTTTTTTTTTTTTCCTCTAAAGACAGCCTGGGTGCTAAAGTAACCCACAACCAGAAACACCAATGGGTAGATACAAAATTCCCCAGGAAGCCTGCTCTCTCCAGGATTGGGAATAGGGTAGCCCTGGGAGACTCAACCCTGTTGATTATACTTGCTCTACTCAAAGCACATACAGTGAAAGAAACTGTACCTCTTTTCCCCCTACTAGGCATGGCAGAGACTGTGGAGAGGAGCCCTATAAACCATCATGCCCTGCATTAAGAAAAGGATAGCAATGACGTAGTATCTTAGCCCTTTCCAACTAGATCAGTGGGGAGGATTATGGAGAGGAAGAGGCTGGAGAAAGCAATTTTTTAAATTGGTGCATGAAGTCATAAACAACTCTGGGCAGTCCATGTGTCAAACTAACCAGAATCAAAGTAGCCAAAGTTTTGAGAAGTGAACTCTGGGTAGAATACTGTCGAGGGTCTAAATTAGCTTGGGTAGCACACACGTAGGGCAGACCAGAAGATCCCTGTAAGAGCTATGGAAACTAACATGACATTTGAACCATAGTCCACAATTTTGGAACAGAAAGTTCATTCTAAACCAAAACAGACTGTCAGTCTATTAAAATAGGAGATTATTAAATACGATCCGGAGTCTCATAACAAAATACACAAAATGTCCAGGATATAATCCAAAATTATTAGATAAACCAAGAGCCAGAAAAACATTAAACAAAAAGAGACAATCAATAGGCACAAATACTGTGATGATATAGATACTAGAATTATCGGACAAGGATTTTAAAGTAACTATGATAAAAATGCTCCAACAAGCAATTATGAACATTCTTGAAACAAATGGAAAAATACAAAGTCACAGCAAAGAAAGACAGAATATAAAGATGAACCAAATGAAAATTTCGGAATAATAAACAGTTTAATAAACAAGTAAATAACCAAATAAAATAACTAAAATAAAAACCTCACTGAATGGAGATGACAGAGGAAAGAATCACTGAACTTGATGACAGACCAGTAAATATTATGCAATCTGAAGAAATGGTAGAAAAGACAGAAACAAAAACAATCAGTGAGTGTCAGGGCTCCATGGGACAATAACAAAGTACCTACCATTCATATCACCAGAGTTCCAGAAAGAGAGGAAAAAGAATGAAGGGCTAAAAACATACTTGAAGGAGTAATGGCTGGAAATAGCCCAAATTTGATGAAAGACACAGACCTACAAATTTAAAAAGCTGAGCAAAACTCAAACAGAATAAACCCCAAGAAATCCATGCTGAGTCAATCATAATCAAAACTTGAAAACTAAAGGAGAAAAAAATCATGACAGCAGCCAGAGAGAAGAACATATTATAAGGGAAAAACTATTCAAGTCACAATGTATTTCTCATGAGAAACTATTGACAGAACATTTTTCAAGTGTTGGGGGTAAGAGTGGAGATGAGCTGTCAAACAAGAATTCTATAGCCAGTGCTTGCTTGGGCTGAGGAATAAATAAGGCAGGCATTTGAGGGGTCATAGCTAAAGGGTATACAGGGTTTATTTGGGGAGTAGTAAAGTTGTTCTAAAATTAATCATGGTGACGTTTGTACAACTCTGAATATACAAACTCACTGAATTGTACTTTAAATTGGTGAATTGCATGGTATGGATGTATGGCAAATTTCAATAAAGCTGTTACAAATAGCCCCACTACATATAAATTAAAATTGAAAACTAAAAACATTTAAGAAATTCAGAGGAAGACAGGAAAGGGGAAAAAACAGGAATGGAAAACAGTGTTTACAAACAGTAAAGACATAATAAACTAGAAATCTTAAATCTTAACACCAATAATTACATTAAAGGTAAATGACAAAAAATACACCAATAAAAAAAGAGGTGGATATAAAACAAAGACCCAACTATATGCTATATATAAAAAAACTCATTTGAAATATAATAAGTAGATTAAAAGTAAAACAATGAGCACAGATATGCTATATAAGTGCTAGTTAAAAGAAAGCTGATTAATATCAGATATTAAATCTGGTAAAATAGACTTCAAAGCAAAGACAATTACCAGGGGCAAACAGAAACATTATATAATGATAAAGGGATCAATTCACCAAGAATACATAACAATCTGTACTAAATGTGTATGTACCAAATCACAGAGCTTCAAAATAGAAGCACCAAAAACTGATAGATGTGAATGAAACATTTGCAAAATTTACAATTATAATGGGTAACTTCAATACCCTTCTCTCTCTCAATAATTGGTTGAACTACTAAAATGAAAAGCAGTGATGACAGAAAAAAAACTGAATACCATTAAAGCAGCAGGATATAACTGATATTTATTGATCATGTCACTTAACAACAGCCACGTATATAACCTTTTAAAACACCAAAAAAACCCCGCAAAAAAACAAAAAAACAACCCACCGATGGGACCATTCACCAAAATAGACCATATAGTGGGTCATAAAACAAACATTAACAGATTTAAAGAAGTGAAGTCATACAGGGGTGCCTGGGTCACTCAGTCAGCTGGGTGTCCGACTCTTGATTTTGGCTCAGGTCATGATCGAACTCAGGTTCAGGAGTTTGAGCCCCACCCTGGGATTCTCTCTCTCCCTCTGTCTCTCTGCCCCTCCCCCTCTTGTGCTTGCTCGCTCTCTCTCTCTCTCTCAAAATAAATAAATAAACTTTAAAGAAAGAAGTGAAATCATACAAAGCATATTCTTTGACAATAATGTAATTAAATTACAAATCAATAACAGAAATATAATGGGAAATCACTGAATATTTGGGAATTAAACATCACACAGATAATCCATGAGTTGAAGAGAGTATCTCAAGGGAAATTAAAAAACATAATTAAGTGAATGAAAATAAAAGTACTGTTGTAAGGTTCATACTCTACACATGAGGGGACTTAGAAGAAAACATACGGCATTGAATACTTGTATTACAATAGAATAGGTTCAAATCAATGATCTATACTTCTACCTTAGGGCACTAAAAAAAGAAGACCAAATTTAATCCAAATCAAGCAGAGGAAGTACATAATAAGATAAGAGCAGAGATCAATGAAATTAAAATTAGAAAAACACTAGAAAAAAAATCAATGAAACTAAAAGTTGGCTCTTGGAAAACATTGAAATTGATAAATCTCTGATCAGAGTGATCATTAAAAACAGAGCAGACAGAAATTTCCAATATCAGAAATGAAAGCAGGTACAACACTACAGAGCCTGAAGTCATTAAATGGAAAATAGGGAAATATTATGAACAATTTTATGCCCATAAATTCAAATTTAAGTTAAATGGCCGAAAAAGGACACTTAGATCAATAGGACAGAATTGAGAGTACTGAACAGACTCATATATGTATGTGATCAGTTGATTTTTGACAAAGGTGCAAAGGCAAACCAATGGATAATTTTCAATAAATGGTGCTGGGAAAACCTGGACATCCATACACAAAACTAAAAAAATGAACAAACCAAAAACTTTCCCTATATTTTTCACCATATACAAAAATTATCTCAAAGTGAATCATAATCTTAAATGTAACACCTTTATAACTATATAAAACTCTTAGAAGTAAACAAAAATGACAATCTCTGTGACCTTGAGTTAGACGAAGATTTCTTAGACACGATACTAAAGAACAATCCATTAAAAAAATCAATAAATTGGATTTCACCCAAATTAAAAATGCTGTTTGAAAGGCACTGTTAAGAAAACGGCAAGACAAGCCACAAATTGGGAGAAAATATTTGCAAAACACAAATCTGATAGTCTTCTACCTAGAATAAACCAACAAAACTGAAAGGCAATCTATGGAAGGGGAGAAGATATTTGCAAATGACATATCTGATAAAGGGTTAGTATCCAAAAAATATAAAGAACTTATAAAATTCAACACCCCCCAAAAAAAGAGTTCTTACAACTGAATAATAAAAAAATACAACTGAATAATAAAAAGGCAGATAATGAAATTAAAAGATGGGTAAAAGTTTTAAAGAAAAATTTCACCGAATACGCATGTAGAAAGATGCCGAACATCATTAATACACAGGGAAATATAAATTCAAACCATGATGTGATGCCATTACACATCTATTAGAATGGTTAAAACAAAACCAAAACTAAAAACAAACCTGACAATACCAAACACTGGTGAGGATACAGAACAATGAGAACTCTCAGCCATCACTGGTAGGAGTTCAAAATGGTATAGCCACTACAGAAAACTGCCAGTTTCTCATTAAGTTAAACATAGACTTACTACATGGCCCAATAATCTCTTTCCTAGGTGTTTACTCAGGAGAAACAAAAGCATGAAAGCTGATGTTCACATAAAAACTTGTATTTGGACATTTAAGGAAGTCTCATTCATAATTGCTAACAACTGGAAATAATCCCAATTGCCCTTCTAGTGGAGAATGACAAAAGAACTGTAGTCATCCATACAGTAGGATACTTCTCAGTAATAAAAAGGCATGAACTACTGACCTACTCAACCAGGAAAAAAATCTCAAATGTATTATACTAAGTGAAAGAACTCTGTTTCAAAGGATGCATATGGTATTCATTTACACCGCATACTTGGAAAGATAAAACTGTAGGGAGAGAAAACAGACCAGTGGTTACAAGGGCTGGGATGTGAAGACGGATTGATTAGAAAGGGACACAGGGAAATTTTGGGGTGTGATGGAACTTGCCTATATCTTGATGGTGGTGATTACATGACTACATATTTGTTAAAATTAAGTAACTCTAGAGTAGCAAGGATTGGGGTTACTGTATTTAGTGTATTATGCCTCAATAAAGTTTACTTTAAAACAACAACAAAAGATACTTCCTGACATGTACTTTAAGTGAAAAAAAATTTTCCTACTTTCATCACAGACAACGATCAGGTATTCATATATAAGTTGAGGGTAACCACATACAAGTTGAAAATGAGGGAAGCCAGTTACTTTTAAGGTGCTTTGGCATAAACTCTGCTAAAGCTGTTCAAATGAAATATTTTTGAAGGGAAATATAAATGCTAGGAGAAGAAAGAGAAGGTGTCACACTTCTGTTTTAGTTGTTTTGTGCCTGAGATTAAGCTACTGTGTTAGCTCTAAATATGTCAGTATAGGGGCACCTGGATGGCTCAGTTGGTTAAGTGCCCAATTTCGGCTTAGGTCATGATCTCGTGGTTTGTCAGTTCGAGACCTGTGTCAGGCTCCGTGCTGACAGCTCAGAGCCTGGAGCGTGCTTCAGATTCTCTGTCTCCCTCTCTGCCCCTCCTCCGCTCGCACTCTGTCTCTTTCTCTCAAAAATGAATAAAAATAAATAAATAAATAAATAAATAAATAAATAAAATATTTCAATATATATTTAAATCTTGGATGTGTTAGGACCCAGAAGTACTTTATAGTTTCTTAGGTAACTCGTTTTGCTCATTCACGTTTCCATGTATCCTGGTAATAAAGCAAGAGAGGTCATCGCTTTTGAGATCTGAAAGAGACTTACAATTTGTGTATAACTCCTAGAGGAGGTAGGTGTTCTTTTTCAGAACCTCAGTTTGGGAGACAGGCAACTTCTGCATCTGATTCACCGTATCTGATAATAGAAGCCCCTGTGCTGAGTGGTAACACAGTGCTGGGTGTTATTCCCTCCATAATGTCTAATGTCTAATCCAGAAGTTTCCTGAGAGTCTATCACTGCATTTATAGATAAGGACTCACTTAAACCCAAACTCATTAATAAAACTAAACCATATTATAGGTAGAGCATGTTCCTTTTATCATTTGAGCCCTGGTGGAGTTAAAATGATACTTCTAGAGAATACGAAACAAGACCAGTCTCTAGTTGTCTTTCATAATGGAAGGGCACTCTCTGCCACTGTATTGGCTTCCAGTGTTAAGCAAAGACAGCAGTATGTAGGATTAGCAAGATGATGGTAATTCAGGTTTAATTTCTCATTGGACATGTTACTGAGGGAGAAGATTTGGGAACTGTGGTCACAAGAACACATGTTCAGAAATGGAGGCAATCATCATGTACTGGGATAATGCTACCTGACTAGGCTTCTTAGGGCCAAAGTGAAGTCAACACCATGGGGTTAATAGGCAACTGTACCTCCTAGGATATAGAACTTTAGGCCAATTGCTATGCTTTTCCCAAGTCTTCTGTAAGGTACAGGGAAACTTCAAGCCTCCTCTTCAATCCCTGAAATACTTGTTTTTGCGTGACTGGTTATTACACTTGCCGACAGAGAAGATTTAATTGGGTTATGTGGCCACCATCCAGTATGTTGTGCCTGCCTATGTGGCAGAATTTGTGTATTTGAGGAGTCTGAAAGCATGTATCCCCTATCCCTGATTAGAAAAGCAGCATTCAGCTTCATTTAGGTCCCGTTTTGAGTTGCTTTAGGGGACAGCGGCTCTATGGCTAGTTTCTGAGTAATGGGAATCCTATCAGGTTCTGAGCTTCCTGGCTAAAAGGGAATAATAACCGAGAGAGGCCTGCGCCTTTCTTGACCTACCATCCCCCCTTCTTTAGTTCTCTCAATTATAGCATTCAGCCAATACCCGTCCAGTCTGCACAACAGCTTATTTTGATGTTTGAGTGAAATAATTTCCTGTTTGGAAGTGTTTGGTAACTGCAATACGTTGCACACATGTAGGGTTTGGGATGTAAACTCATATTCACTCTACAGCAGTGCACTTAAATTTGAATTCCTGCCAGGAGCAGCTAATACAGAAAGCAGCTGACTAGTGCGCTCTGTTGTTTTAATTACTCTGGCAACTGTGGAGATAGCCTCTAATCCATGACCAAATGGTGCTTGCTTACCGGGGGCTGGCATTCTGCATGTGCTCAGCCTGAACATAGCTCAGAAAGCTGAGATGGGACCGTGACTGGAAGGCCACCGTTCCACAGCATGCAGTTATTTTAAGGCTAGCTGAAGCAGAAGAGTCTGGATGGTTAATGGGTTGGTACGTGCAGAAACCAGAGCTCCAACTTAGCAGTTAGAAGATATGACTGTCACTTACAGTGATAGCTGCTACCTAACAGCTACTGTGCCACACTGTCCGACACGAGCAAATCCAGCATTCTTTTTTTTTTAAGTTTATTTATTTTTGACAGAGAGAGAGAGAGAGAGAGAGAGAGAGAGAGAGAGTGTGTGCAAGCGTGACCTAAGGAGGGGCAGAAAGAGGAGACACAGAATCCGAAGCAGGCTCCAGGCTCTGAGCTATCAGCACAGAGCCTGATGCGGGGCTTGAACTCATGAACCATGAGATCATGACCTGGGCTGAAGTCGAACGCTTAACCGACTGAGCCAACCAGGCGCCCCCAGCATTCTTTATTAAACTTTTATTTGCTTGTTGTAAAATGTTACCTGCATGTGGCATCAAAGATGCGTTTCATCTGCTTTCGCCCACTTCATACATTACACCTTTTGTATTGCCACAATCTTGGGAAGGCGTTTGTGGTCATTTAAAAACCAAGGGCACCTGGGTGGCTCAGTCGGTTAAGCATCCTACTTCAGCTCAGGTCGTGATCTCACAGTTTGTGGGTTTGAGCCCTGCATCGGGTTCTGTGCTGACAGCTCAGAGCCTGGAGCCTGCTTCAGATTCTGTGTCTCCCTCTGTCTCTGCCCCTCCCCAGCTCATGCTCGATCTCTCTCTCTCAAAAATAAATAAACACTGGGGCACCTGGGTGGCTCAGTCGGTTAGGCGTCTGACTTCAGCTCAGGTCATGATCTCACATTCTGTGAGTTCGAGCCCCGTGTCAGGCTCTGTGCTGACAGCTCAGAGCCTGGAGGCTGCTTCCGATTCTGTGTCTCCCTCTCTCTCTGCCCCTCCCCTTTTCATACTCTGTCTCAAAAATTAGTAAAAACATCAAAAAAAATTTTTTTAATAAATATTAAAAAAAAAAAAAACTATTTGCTTAGGGGCACTTGGGTGGCTCAGGGTTAAGCGTCTGACACATGATTTTGGCTCAGGGCATGATCTCACGGTTCATGGGTTCGGGCAATGTGGAGCTTGCTTGGGGTTCTCTCTTTGTCCCTTTCTCTCCCTCTCAAAATAAATAAATGTAAAAAAATAAAAACTATACGCTTATTGTTATAAAGGCAACATGGAAACAATAGAGAGAACATAGGATTCAAAATCAAATAAATTGGTTTGAGTCTCAGCTGTGCAGTTATTAACCTCACAACTAAATTTCTTAACTTCTGAGTCTCAGTGTCCTAACATATAAAATGAGAATTATAATAATAATAAGGGACATATTACATTTTGAGATCACTTGAGATTTTATAAAATATTATCACATATTATCTCATTATAGTTGTTGTGGTATCTTAAAATAGCATTTAAACTCATTGCTATTTTGAAATTATACTTGTTAGATCTTCCATTAGACCTTGCTATTTAATGTATCAATAAAATATGATTGTAGGTATACTGCAATATCATAATTTTAAAATAGTTTGATAACTGTACTTCAACATAGCTACTTTACTTTGGATCCCTATATACCATGTGTAAGCTCTTAAAAACATATTTTTGAGAAGGGGTACATAAGCTTTACCAGATTGCCAAAAAGGTTAGGAAATTGGGGCGCCTGGGTGGCGCAGTCGGTTAAGCGTCCGACTTCAGCCAGGTCACGATCTCGCGGTCCGTGGGTTCGAGCCCCGCGTCAGGCTCTGGGCTGATGGCTCAGAGACTGGAGCCTGTTTCCGATTCTGTGTCTCCCTCTCTCTCTGCCCCTCCCCCGTTCATGCTCTGTCTCTCTCTCTGTCCCAAAAAAATAAATAAACGTTGAAAAAAAAATTAAAAAAAAAAAAAAGGTTAGGAAAAGTCCTATTTAGATAACCATTCAGTTCGTCAGTCAAGGTTTAGACCTAATCAGCTCTTCCTGTCTTGTGTTTCTCATTCTCTCTGTATCCATACATATGAATGTGCATGTGTACACAGAGATATCTCCACGCCTGGAGGATCCATAGTTTAGTAGTTAAAAGCATGAGCTTTGGAATCAGACTTCCAGGCTCTAATCTAAGTTCTGCTACTTACAGACAAGTCATTAAATCTCTCTACACCTCGGTTTCCTCACCTATAAAAGGAGGGTAATAAGAGTATTCAAAACTCTGTAGTGTTTTGCTGTTAAATGAGTTAATGAGTTGCAAAACACTTATATAGTGTCTGGCACATAGAACATGACTTTATGAAATGCTGGCTAATTTTATTACTATTATGAGTATGAGTACATACAAATGTACGCTGATAAACACACACACACACACACACACACACACACACACGAGCTAACATTCATAAAACATTTAGTGACCTTAAAGTTTAAGGTCAAGGTTGAGGTAAAGTAAGATGTTAACCTGAAATAATGTCACTGGTCTGCTACTTATGAGTCTCCTTGCCATACTAAACTACTGTGCTCTTTTGGGATGAGCACTGGGTCTTGTATGGAAACCAATTTGACGATAAATTTCATATATTAAAAAATAAAATAAAATAAAATAAAATAAAATAAAATAAAATAAAATGCCCAATTTAAACAGGTCAAAAAAAAATAAACTACTGTGCTGGGAGAGGTCATAGTCAAAAAGAGAAAATAACTCAAGAGGTTTACACTTGTTTAGAACATGGATGGGGCATCAAAAGTTGTGGTATAATCAGAATGGTGTTGTCTTGTCACTTGACCACTCAAACAACCCCAAACGCTATTAGCAGTGATGGTTCGATCAATCATTACGCACTATGCATATCTACAAATTATTCCGTTTGGTCTTCACAAAGAAAACAGTACTATTCTTCATTGCATTTAGTAACTTTTCATTTTGAGACATTTCTAAAACCATGTAAGCCTGGATCATTTTACTGTTAAGTCCAACCTGATAAAATAATAACAGTAACAAGGTCTTTTTATTGTCTACTATGTGTCAAGTATGATGCTGGATTTTTTTTTTTTTTTGAGACATACTCAGCATATATCATTACGTTAGTTTCAGGTCAACTATATGATAATTTAATATTTGTATCTACTGCAAAATGATCGCCACAGTGAGTCTAGTTAACATCTGTCACCACATAGTTATAAGTTTTCCTTGTGATGAGAACTTTTAAGATCTACTCTCTTAAAAACTTTCTTTTTTTCTCTCAGAAATTTTCAAATAAATGATACAGTATTATTAACTATAGTTACCCTTGATGTTTTACAGTCATTACCCCATTGAACGCTCACATAAAGCATTATGGTCTATGGTTTTCAGATGAGGATATTGAGGCTCAAAAAGATTAAGTGGCTTACCCAAGGTAATACAGCGAAGAAATGACAAAGCCAGAACTCAAAACTCAGATTTATGTGACTCTAAAATCCACATCTTTTCTACAATGCTACATTGTATAGTATTAATATGAATCTACTAAATTTTATTATCAACTATATCACTGGTATTCATCCAAGTTATCTGAATTTAATGTTAAGAGAAAAAGCTACATATCTACAAATGACAACCATAATACATAAGGATTTTGCTATGTATGTTTATGCTTTTGGGGCCCAAGATTGAGCCCTAAATCATCTGAATCGAGGACATAATGTTAAGACATTAATCCGTTGTATTAGGTTAAACACTAAAAATCGCTTCTAAAATGATGTCTCATTCAGAGAAAGCCTCCTCAGTCCTTCTCCAGAACAATGGACAGCATACAAAGTGTTCGATTTAATTAGTTGTGTATGTAGAAAGAGATGCTCATCTGTTTCCATGGAGTCGAACACATCACTGACATACTTCTCCATGGAAACAGACAAGGGAAAACAGAAAATGCTAAAGTGAATGAGTTTAGTGAGCAGTTGGTGAGCAAAGATTCAAGAAAAAAAATTATTCATCTGTAGTACTATATTATGAGTTTAGGAAAGAGAAAAGCAGCTATTCAGAGATCGTCAAAATGCACTAAATAAAAGAATACATAAGATACACTGAAATGTAAGATGAAACAGTTTTTACTTTGATAGAGATATACAAATATTGGGAAATGCCAGGAGCACAGGTATGACGGTCTTTTCACAGAAGACATGACAGCAGAATTCTGAAAAGATGAGCAGTGTTAACAGCTCAAACTTGGTAATGAAGCAAGATGATAGAACACAGAAGGAACTCATTTATAAAATAAATTTATCAGCTCTATGCTGGTTTCACAGAATTTTGTCCTGCTTTGTTTTTAAGGACTTTTTTTTCTTTGGGATTTAAAGTTATAAGAATATTTCAAGTTTTGTTATGCAACACTTAATTTGTATGACTGAGTCTGTATAACCGTTTTTAATTTATAAAACGCTGTGTGTTTTGTTTCCTTTGAAGGTTATTTTTCATTAAAATAATAAAGAGTTCCTTTTATTTTATTTTTAAAATTTTTTTTAACATTTTATTTATTTTTGAGACAGGAAGAGACAGCATGAACAGGGGAGGGTCAGAGAGAGGGAGACACAGAATCTGAAACAGGCTCCAGGCTCTGAGCTGTCAGCACAGAGCCCGACGCGGGGCTCGAACTCACGAACCGCGAGATCATGACCTGAGCCGAAGTTGGCCGCTTAACCGACTGAGCCACCCAGGCGCCCCAAGAGTTCCTTTTATAAGACATTTTTTTCTTGAGGTATTCTGAGTTACAAAAAAAAATTTCCAATGGAATTTTATCCTAACCTGCCTCTCAAATCAGTTTAATTTAATTCAATTTGATTCAACTTGATTCACCATTAATCCTGGCCCTCAAAATGATTATAGGCCTCTTAGGAGGAAAGGTACTTAAAAGAATGATTGTAACATTTATTCACTCCTTCAACAAATATATCTCATGTCTCTATGATGTGTCCAGAACCGTGCTGGGTTTTGCAAATAAAGTGATGAATTAAACAGACACAGTCTATACTCATGGAGGCTACTAGCTTATGGGAGAGAGATATTAAGATAGTCATATGTATAAATACACAAGTTCAATGAAGAAAACCCTGCAGAGTTCTAAGAGAGAACACAACAAAAAAATTTCACTGAGACTGGATGTTGACGGCAGGCCTCTTTGAAGAAATGACCTAAAATCTGAGGACCGAAGGATGAGTAAGAATTGGTCAGATAGAAAATGGGGAGAACAGTATTTCCAGCAAAAGCTGTGAGACAGACAAGGGCTTGGTGGGTTTGGGAAAATGAAAGAGAGCAAGTTTTTCTCGGAACAGAGTGGATAAAGGTGAAGCTGGAGAGGGAAAGAGGAACAGGTGCACTTTTAAGTTTTATTCCACGTATAATGGGAAGCAAAGAATTTTGAGCAGGAAAGTGACAAAACTGTATACGTAACTTTCAGTACAAGAAAACATGGAACACTTAAAAAAAGTTCAAAAAGGCAAAACTAGACTATAGTGTTTAAGATCTATACCTAGGTGGTAAAATTACAATGTAATTATTATTGTAAAAGTCAAGAAAGCAAATTACTCCAAGGAGTAGGGTAGAAGGTATTAGGGGATTCTAGGGGAACAATGTTCTCTGTCTCTTGACCTAATGGCAGTTACATAGATGTTTGCTTTATATTTATTTATTAACATTACATGTAAGTTGCATGTACTTCTCTCTATATATACTTCTTTTTATTTATTTGTTTTTTAAAAAAGTTTTTTAATGTTTATTTATTTTTGAGACAGAGAGAGACAGAGCATGAACAGGGGAGGGGCAGAGAGAGAGGGAGACACAGATTCTGAAACAGGCTCCAGGCTCTGAGCTGTCAGCACAGAGCCTGATGCGGGGCTTGAACTCACGGACCGTGAGATCATGACCTGAGCCCAAGTCGGATGCTTAACCAATCAAGCCACCTAGGCGCCCTTATATATACTTCTGAATAAGTATGTTTTGTTTTCTTTTAATAAAAGAGTGGATTGAGGTAATGAAGTGGAGTGCAGATAGCTCAAGAAGCTTGGTTTTGGTGACTGAGAGTGACAATTGTCACCCCTCACCCATATCCATTCTCTGATTATTTTCTTTCCTAAGAATTGAGCACTCTGAGCTTTAGCTGGGCATGATGCCATCAAAGGAGAGATACCTTAGCCTTCTTTCTCCTAGGTGTGGCTCTGTGTCTAAGTCCAGTCCGCCTCCTAAGTGACAAATGGCTTTTCTGAACTCTCTCCACCCCTGCTGGCTGGGCTATGGCTACAACAGAAGTATCTGCCTTTGACCCAAGATGGAAGCCACATGTTGACGAGACAGACACGTCCTAGCAGCCTCCCTGGATGGTTTTGTGAAGTGGAAGTGTCTATCCACCATAGACTGCCCACTTATTTTTGTACTATGATGAGAATAAAACATACTTCTATCTTTCTTAAGTAACTGCCAGAGCAGTTCAGGCTATGACTGATACAGCTATGAGGGAAGTCGAGAGATATGGAGAGCTATGGCAGCTCCTCGAGGGGGGTGAAGGAATAGGGAAAGGATTAAAAAAAAATTTTTTTTAATGTTTACCACTTATTTTTAAGAGAGAGAGAGAGAGAGTGTGTGTGAGCAAGTGGGGGGGGGGCAGAGAGAGGGAGACACAGAATCTGAAGCAGGCTCCAGCATCTATCAGCACAGAGCCTGATGCAGGGCTCGAACTCACCAACTGTGAGATCATGACCTGAGCCAAAGTTGGATGCTTAACCGACTGAGCCAATCAGGCTCCCTGGGAAGGGATTTTTAAGTAATGGAGACATTAGAGCATGTTTACATGTTGATGGGAAGAATATAGAAGAAAAGATTGAAGGGGTAGTAATCAGAAGTTTATACACAAAATGGAGCAAGGTCCCTGAGAAGATAGGAAGGGATGGAATACAGAACATATGTGGATGAACTGACCTTTGACAGAAGGGGATATCTGGTCTGTTTGAGAGAAGAGAAGGGAAGAGAAGAGAAGAGGAGAGGAAAGAAGATGGATGCAGATGTAGGTCGATTTCTAGATATGCTGGAAGGTGAGGGAGTTCCTTCTTAAAGCTCATTTTCTGTAGGGAACATAAAGCATTGGATGAGAGCGGAGGGAGGGAGGATTGGTGGCCAGAGATTTCAGGAGACTGAGAAGGTATGAAACACTCTTTATGGAGAAATGTGGTATAATGAGTAGAAAGTGTTGGGTGCCTATCTGAGGTAGGTAACCACATTAGGGTGCTACCAATCTTTGTGACCGGTTGAATTGTTCGGGGGTTGGCATTAGGTCCATTTATAGCTGGGGTCGCAACAGCCAGGTGCAACAGAAGGTGAGGAGAAAAGACAATTTTTCTTAGGTACGAATTTGAACAGTAGACTATGGGATCAGGGCTCAATGGCAGGAGGGGGAAAGACAAAAGGAGATAGATGGTTGAAGCTGCAGAAGATAATGGACTGCAAGTCTTAATGACTTGAAAAACTATTGTTCTCATTAGTGGGTGAACTGGAAGTAAGCGTTTTAATTGAATGGTGGAATGTTTGAATGAGTGGCTCAGAGGCAGTGGAAGATGTCTCATTCCAGGAAATAACTGTGGATGCGGTAGCTGACATGAAGCTGAGGTATTAGGAGGGAACGTCTCTGATAGAAAAGAGAAGCCTGCACAGGGTATGTAGTAAAAGAATTTTGTCTTTAAAGATAAGCAGGAGTGTAGTAGAAAAGAATGAGGAGGTAGAAAAGAGGAGACAGATAAAATTCATGGCATTTAGGGAATGGAACCCCTAGTCAGGGGTTAGGGTGCATGGATAGAAGTTTTTCGAGAAACTGGAAAGGTAGGGCGAAAATAAATTCTGAAGGAACCAGTATGGAAATTGAAGTAGTGTGAACTTTATTTTACAGTCCAAGTCGTCAATCACGTCACTAGACACTGGTGTGTGAAAAGATTTAAAAAATATACATTTGGGGGCACCTGGGTTGCTCAGTCGGTTAAGCATCCGACTTTGGCTCAGGTAATGATCTCACAGTTTGTGGGTTCGAGCCCCGCATCAGGCTCTGTGCTGACAGCTCAGAGCCTGGAGCCTGCTTTGGATTCTGTGTCTCCCTCTCTCTCTGCCCCTCTCCTGCTCAGTCTCTCTCTGTCTTTCAAAAATAAATTAAAATTTTAATTAAAAATTTTTTTTAATATTAAAAAAAATTTTTAATATACATTTTTATTTATTTTCTTTAAATAAATAAATGACTTCTGATTAGGTGGAAATGAGGTTTTTACAATATCTGAAAATCCTTACCCATTTTTGTCCCTGAATACTCTCTCTCTCTCCTACTCACCTTGCTCTCTCCCTCTAGCATTTTTATATGGACCTCTATGTATATGATAGAGAGAACATTGAATCTATTTCAATCAATTGACTCAATGATAGGGAGAACACTTAATCAATTTTAAGTCATTACAATTTAAGTTATTTGCAAGCTTTAGTACTTTGGGTATATACTAAATTTTGAAGATCATTATCCACATCTCATTCTAGATCTCTGTTATTATAAAGATGAATTAATTCTCTTGGCACCTTTGAGTACATATCCAGATTTAGTGTCAAACATACAGATATTTCTCAAGAACTTTTTACCTAATCCTAAACTTTTTTTATTTTTTTTTAAGTTTTAGGACTTAATTACTTTCTTGTTCAAGTTCTGGTATGAAATATAAATAATGATACATTGCCATTAAAATGTATAAGTACACTGCAACTAAGACTAAGATTAACACACTCCCCTAGGACAGAGTTATTTTTAAAGGTTCTGTATTTATGGGGACCACTTACCTATGATGAGCCTGTGAAGAGCACCCTTATCTCCATTAATGGCAGCAGCATGAACTTGGGATGCTAATGAGGAGCCAGTAAAGAACAAGTTCTCTGACCTGTTCATAGTCTTCTCCACAACTGGAGCACCCTGAAACAATGATTTAAACCATGAGTATATGCAGGAAACATTTCTGAAAGCTGTCTCATCCGTCCTGAATGGGTATGTTATAAATATGGCTGAATCTAAATAGTTGACTAAGATTCAAAAAGCCTGCAGTCCTGGTCCTAGAATTGCCACAATGTTGGCCAAATAAATGACCCTTTGTACGAGTTGGTCATCTGGAAAATGAGAAGGATGGATGCTTCCAAGACCCTTCTCAGGGGTTACCCGAGGAAAAAAAAAGGGGGGCTCAGTATTTAACCTTAGGCACAGGGCTCAAAAGCCACAGTGACTTTTGTTGTGATTCCACATAATAATAAACATCAGATTTGATATTGGGATTAAAGGTGATGATCAAGCCACAAAATGGGTATGATGTGAATTTACTGTCAGGTCAGAATCAACTAGATCTAAGTGCTAAATTAGAAGGCACTTAGTTCTTTCTCTCATGCTGCCAAAAGGGACAATTTTTATTTGTCCTCACCTTCTGCCCATCAAGGAAATATACCTAGCTTGAGATCTCCACCTCAGGATTTTACTTGGAAAAACCACATCATTAGGATCAACCATATTTCATTTAGAAAAATTTTGTTCTGGCTGGTAACCCGATATGTTTTGCTAGAACCTTCTAGAAACTCAGTAGCTGCATAGAAAAATAGTGAGTTCTCTAGCATAAGACTGTTGAAACAGAGGCTAGATTATGTCAGAAATGCAGCATGAAGAATTCAAGGACAAAGGGGTAGTTGCATCTATGATTTTAAACTTCCTTCCTAAATGTAAGATGCTATATCAAAGTTCCCCAGTTGAATGCCTGCAAGGACCAGGAAAGTAAATAGTGTAAGACCCAGCGGGAGTCATGGTGAGCATGGGCAACTGGAGCATACACGCCTATCTAAAGAAAGCAGCTGCTCATCATCCATTTAATAGCTGCCAAAGGGGCAGACAAACCCTCTTCTGATTTCACCAAAGTGTCACTCCAATCTCTGTGACTCCTAAGGATCCGGGAGTTTTGTAGGAGAAATTTATCACTACTGATGAGCTAGTACTTGCATTGTCATTGACAAGGATTATTGGTTCAAATTCTGCCTCAAAGTGAAAGTGTTTTCTTAATTTTGGTAAAGGTCAGCTCTTCATGTCTTTATTTTGCTGACAATTTGAGTTAACATGCTGGCAGAAAATATGGGCTTTGTGAGACACTTCTGTCATGTATGTCATGTCAGAAAGACCACTGTCATAGACAGGATTATATTAAAATGACTTGAAAGAAGCTACAAAATGGATGGAGGCGGGAACACAGTAAAAGAGGAATTGCACTTGGGCTCTAGGCCTGATTCTGTTAATAATAAATAGCATCTCCTTAGGCTACCTCAGCTCTCTGATTTCCTGTAAAATACGAACAATGAAAAAGGTAGACTGTTGATCCATTCAGTAAGTTGAGTGCTATGTACTAGGCACTGCTCTGAACTCTAATACGTACCATTTTAGATTCTAAGTGATCACTTTTAGGCATATCAGAATCACACACACAGACAAGCCTCTTCATATGCCTTTTGAAAAATACACTGTTTAGATCTCAGTTAAATATATTTTTTATACATTTCACCTCGTAATTGTTAGCATTTATCATAGTAACAGGTACATAGCTGGTGTTCAGTCAGTGTTTGTCGAATGAAAAGTCATAGGCTGGGTGCTAAGTCCAGAGGGTGAGCAGGATCAAAGTTTAATTTCTTGGACTAAAGAGGTTATACTCATGAGCGTCTGATCTTTTTTAAATTCCTCATTTCTCTTTTGTCAGACAGGTAGGGAGTGGTATAAGGATAAGAACACAGGACTAGGAGAGAGGAGACCTAACTAAAAGTCTTGGCTCTGCCACCATCTAATAATGCCACCCTGGGAAAAGCATTCTCTAGGGTTCTTTTTTAGTTACACACACACACACACACACACACACACACACACACACACACGTTTAGTACTCATGTCTTCTGTAAATAATTTTTATAAATGAACATCAAAACTACTTTGTCAGTTATAATGTACAGGTATCATTAACTAATTATAAAACCAGCCAGTGTAATAAATGCTTCTAATAATATAACTGTACAAGACTAGTGGTGCTGCAGTCACAAGCAAAGACTCATTTTGATCAGGACTAAAGGGTTGGTGTTTTGGCAAGTTCTCAGAGATGGTGACATTTGAGATGGCATTCCAGATAGAGAAGGGGCTGAGGCCATTCCAAGGCAGAGGAAAGCTGGAGTACAGGCAAGGAGTAGGGAGAACCACAAAAAAGCAGAATGCCTCCCCGGTACTTAGTACTGATTGTGTAGCTATCAGGTGGGACACGGGGACCTGGCTTGGTATTTACAGGTGAGGCTGGGGAGCTAACTCGGGCCAGGTTAAGATCCTGAACGGCTCGGCTGACGAAATTCGTAACTGTCCTGTAGGTAGGGATCCATGCACTAGTAGCGATCACAGTTACGCGTTTCAGTTTACAACGTGCTTTCCCATTTTGTCCCGGATCTACTCCTTCTACGAGCCCACAGACAATTAGAGATGCGGCATCCACTCATTCAACGGAGGCCCTGATAGGCGGCTCCGACTTTATAATGCAGTAATTAGCGCAGAAAGAAAAGGCAGCAGGCGAGGAGGCTAGTGATGAAAGATCAGGCCAGAACCGAGGCCAGGAGGGCCTTGAGCTTGAGGTAGGGGCCAAGGCGATGCAGATCGATCGGGGCTTCCCCAGCCAGGCCCCTTCCTACTCACCCTCGCCTCCTCCAGGACTCACGTCCCGGGGGCGGCTCCAGGAGGCACGACCCGCAGTGGGCCGCCCCTCCCGCCAGGACAGTACACTACAGCCGACTGGGACAGACCCCACCGCGCTGAAACTAGCAGAAACCCTCCGAAGGCCGCCCGAGGCGTTCCCTCGCACTGCCCTCTGGGAATTGTAGTTCCCATCCTCTAAAAACAGAGGTTCGCCGCCCTCGGCTCTTTGTATCCCACAGGGCCCCGCGCGCGGAGAACTCTGTGTACCTAGGCGGAGAGTCTGATGGGAAAGAAGTTCTGGATGCCCAGTGACGTGCTCGATGAGAGTGGTGCAGGACTACATTTCCCAATATGCTCCGAGGTGGGCAGGACCCGGAAGTGAGGGTGTGCGAGGCCTCTCTGGAAGTTGTCCCGGGTGTTCGCCGCTGGAGCTCCGGGTCCAGAGGACGAGGAGCCGCTGCCGGGACGATCGTCCGCTGCCGCCGGCTCCCGGAGCCCAGCCCTTTCCTAACCCAACCCAACCCTGCCCAGTCCCAGGCGCGGACCCCGACGTTACCATGAATCCTGCCGTCTTCCTATCATTACCCGACCTTAGATGCTCCCTGCTGCTCCTGGTGAGTGAAGGAATGACAGACCCTTCGACAGACGCTCGGGCGGCCTCCCGCCCTAGCTAAGGGGGAACACCGCTGCCCCCACCCTTGCCTTCCTATCTTTTCCTCTGGTGGCGAAGAGTGCACCTTTCCCCGTTGTCTTCACTCTCCGCATGCGTCTTTACGCTTCCCAGGCCCGGGGTACCCGAGGCCTGAGAAACCACAGTCGGAGGTTGGGTTCTGTAAATTGGAGAGTTAGCGGTGGGGGAAGGATACGTGGGAGGGTCACGGGCGAGGAGCTCTCCCTTCCCCCAGGCTAACGGAGGTTGTTTCAGTCTCGAGGGCTTTTGGACCTGGTGGTAGGTGGAGTCGAAGAGGACGGGGTTGGGGGGGGGGGGGGGGAAGACCTACTGTTCCCTCCCGTCCCCTCTTGGGAAGGCCGACAGGTGCTGGGGTCGTGTGAATCTCACACTAAGAGCCCTGAAACGGTGCCCGGGTAGGCAGAGCCCTCTGTTGTGGCTTGATGCGATTGGTTGGGAACCCGGAACTGGAGGCAGATTTGGAGTCTTCCAGGAGAATAAATGTTTGAAGGGTGGAGGCAGTGATTATCTGAAAACCTCAGCTCAAGGCCTCCCTCAGATTTTGTCATACACACCCCCACCCCGAAATTTAAGCAGAAGTCTTTTTCAGTGCTCCTAGTTTGAGAATGACCAGGTTTTCTGCATACATTTGCACTTATTCCTAAACTCTCCCTCACCTGCTTGGCTCCATCCCATCGTATAAAGGAATCTTTCCCCAGTCCGTCTTTCTCCAAAGTACATCTTGAATGTGCAACCTAAGTAATACAGGCTGCAAGTCAAATAGAGACAGAAGTGAAAGCGGACTCCATATGGCAAAATGACGTGCCTTTCATCGAGCCGTTATTACAATACAATATTTGAAAATACTTTAATTGTAGATTTTTAAAAAGCCGAATTTAAGGTAAACATTAAATCAAAAATCACTTTTTTCTTTTCTTTAGCAACTTAAAAAGCATAATTAAGTGACTCAGAGGCGTATAGCTGGTTCCTGGCAAAACTGGGACCTGAAGCAGGTCTCTTGACTTACAGTGCTTACTCCACCATATCACGTTACATTTTTAATATTTGTATTTGAAGTTCGCTTAATTTCTCTCTCCTCTCCCTGTTTTTTCTTTCTGATTTAAAATTCATATTCAAAAGCCATATATTTGGATTTTTTCAGAGAAAAAGCACTATGAACATCTAAAGGGGATGTTAAAGTACTTTTGAGAACTAAAAGTTGAATATAAACATGTAATATTAAATGATGAAGTGTCTTATTGCCACTTCTTATACAGCAGTGAGTGACTTCTGTATAGAGGACAATATTCTGTATAGAGCTTTTTTTGAAAATATGAAATTTATTGTCAAATTTCCATTTGTCCATACAACACCCAGTGCTCATCCCAACAGGTGCCCTCCTCAATGCCCATCACCCACCCCTCATCAACCCTCAGTTTATTCTCAGTTTTTAAGAGTCTCTTAGGATTTGGCTCCCTCCCTCTCTTTTTTTTTTCCTTCCCCTCCCCCATGGTCTTCTGTTAAGTTTCTCAGGATCCACATAAGAGTGAAAACATATGGTATCTGTCCTTCTCTGTATGACTTATTTCACTTAGCATAACACTGTCCAGTTCCATCCACATTGCTACAAAAGGCCATATTTCTGTATAGAGCTATTTTTGATAATTTCATTATACACTGTGCTTTTTCCTTCTAGAAGTACTGGATTAAAGCTCATTGTTACTAGAGATTGCTCTCCTAGATACTAACCTTTTTCCCTATTCATAAAATGTCTGAATTATGAGTTGTCTGCTAGAAATTACTTAGGCTACTAAAAAAACAAGAAACAAAGACCAAAAAGATACAAGTTTTAAGACATTAGAAAGAAAAGTTGAAATACTGAATAGGAAGATTACATCAGATGCACTTTCCTGGAATGTTATGTTTGGTTGTAGGACTAAGTTTAAGAAGGAGAAAGTATTTATTTTGAAATAATTCCTGCTTTTAATGTAAAATCTCCAAGTCCTATTAAGTATAAAAAGACTTTTTTCCCCTAATAATACTAAAGTCTAGTTAACATTTTGTATATTTAAGTAAATGTAGAGAAATAGAGACTTAGAAGACATTTTGGAGAATACCTAGAAAATTAATGGTCTGGAAAATAAAGCCCAAGAAAAGGCTTAATAAAACTAGAATTACAAGTCAAGCTAGATTCAGTTTGAACACAGTGTTTACCAAATAGTTTGAATAATCATATACTAGTTAGCAAATATTTATAAAACATCTGTTTAATCACTGCTTGTGTTACTTATCTAACTGGTCAGTTCTGTTCTAGTGATGGAACCTGCTTACTCAGCATCCCACCTGTCTAAAAATATGTCCTTTATCTTCCCCAGTGTACTTTCTTCCTCTTCCCTCCAACTTCCCCTCTCAGACTTCAAGTTATTCCCTCCCACGTACAGTCATTGAATATCCAAGTTCTCACCTAGCTGAGGTCATCATTTTTCCCTCAAATAGCCCGCCCTAAAAAGCTGTATGTTCCCTTACTACAATATTTTTTTTTTTTAAGGAAACTATGTACTTCAGCCCTAAAGAACTAGATCTATTCAGATTTAGTGGTGTTCCTAAGGTAATAGCTGAAACATAAATCTAAACTTAAAAAAAATTTTTTTAATGTTTATTTTTGAGACACACACACACACACACACACACACACACACACAGTGTGAGTGGGGGAGGGGCAGAGAGAGAGGGAGACACAGAATCTGAAGCAGGCTCCAGGCTCTGAGCTGTCAGCACAGAGCCCAGTGCCCTGAGATCATGTCCTGGGCCGAAGTCGGATGCTTAACCGACTGAGCCACCCAGGTGCCCCTTATAATCCTAAACTTCTGTAGAAAAATATTTTTCTTTTCCCTGATCTCAAAAACATTTTGGAATATCATCACTGTATGCCTAAAAAGCCTTTCTTGGATGGGTAACTTAAAGCATAAGCTCAATGTGATAACTTTTTTCCTGGGCTTTCATACGTATTTTGCATTTGTATTTATATATTATATATACAACTTTTTTTTTAAAATTTTTTTTTCAACATTTATTTATTTTTGGGACAGAGAGAGACAGAGCATGAATGGGGGAGGGGCAGAGAGAGAGGGAGACACAGAATCTGAAACAGGCTCCAGGCTCTGAGCCATCAGCCCAGAGCCTGACGCGGGGCTCGAACTCATGGACCGCGAGATCGTGACCTGGCTGAAGTCGGACGCTCAACCGACTGCGCCACCCAGGCGCCCCTATATATACAACTTTTTAAACATATATGTGTATATTTAAAATCGAGGTCTTAGAGAATGAATTCTCCCCTCCCCCCCCACCCAGGGTTGCTTTAGGAAATCCCCCCATTGCCTTTAAATTATTTTTAAACTCCACTGAATTTGCAGTATGCCTTAGACAAAGTGAGGTATTCTAGATGCACCGATTTGGGACAAATCAGAAGAGAAATTTGAGTCACCTGGAAAATGCAGTGAGCGCTTCATCCTCCTGATATCTTCTCTATCCCTCACTGTTTATTTTGTTTCTGTTAGAGTTTAGATTGATCCAGTTGGTGTGTATTTATAACTTTAGTTCTGAACTGTATGTAATCTGTGCCCCCGTAACTGTTCATCATATTTTGTGGATGATTTGAATGCTGGAGATAGCAATGATTATCTGCTGCAGACCCATGTATGTAATATCTGGATTGGGAAATTGCTTCCAGGTGTGTGTGCTTTTAAGGCGCTCTACTTGAATCAGAGAAAAGCACCTGGCCAGATATAGCATGGCATCATGTTTTCACTTTGTTATGTGACAGTCATTACATAGCAGCTCACAGGATATTATTTCATTTGTCATTCTAGTAAAAAAGTCAGTACCTTTTTTCTGCTTATCTTTCTGTCTGGGATGGATGTATTCAGGACTGAAAGTGATTATTTTCCCCTTAATTATTTCTTAGCAGTTGTTCTTGCTGCATTGGTTGTGTATGAGTTCTGGAAAGGTGAAATAAGAGAAATAAGACTAAATTGGGATGGAGTTGTTTGATTTATTCTAAGTAGCCTCTTCTGTGGTTCAGAGATTTGTAACACTCCAGTGGCTTTATTGAAGATGTTTTCTCTTGAGTTTCTTGATAATTGTGTTTATAGATCATAAGTTCTTACCAGTTCTAATTGCATCGTGCCTGGACCTGAAGGCTTTTGACATTGTTCCTGGTTTGTTCAATAGGTATAGGAAGCCAGGAAAAAAAATATTTTTAAGTTTATTGATTTTGAGAGAGAGGCAGAGAGCAAGTCAGGGAGGGACAGAGAGAGGGAGAGAGAGAATCCCAAGCAGACTCTGTGTTGACAGAATCCCCAGTGACCATGAGATCATGACTTGAATCAAAATCAAGAATTGGATGCTTAACTGACTGAGCCATCCAGGCACCCCAAGAAAAATGTGTTTAAGTTAGAAAGCTAAGTAAATCAGAGAGCTAAGTAAACATTTGTTTAATTATAAGTAATAATTTATAATTTATATATAATAAATAATTGTAATTTATAAGTACCTTAAAAATAGGTACAGTAGAATTCAGAGATGTCATTATTGCCATTAATACCAATAATAAATACAGATTACAGTCTTCAAGAAGAGTACTTTGGGTACTTGTAGTTTCATTCATAACTAGGTGAGTTATTTATTTGGTTGATATTACTTGCTCTAGATTAGTGGTTTACAAAACCTGGTTGCTGGTTAGAATCACCTGGGGCAGTTTTAATAAAATAATGTCTGGCCCTTTACCCCACCAGTTATATCTGTGGGACTCAAACATTGTTTTGTTAAAGAAAAAAATGTCCCTGGTGATTTTTTTTTCTTTAGTATGTCTTTTTAAAAGATAAGAACTAAACAACGAAACAAAACCCAGAATAGCATTATCAATCTGGAAAAATAAACAGAAATTTCTTTGTATCATAAAATATATAGTCAATGTTCAGATTTTCCTGATTGCTTCAAAAAATTTTTTAAAACAAATTGAAAGCAGGAGCCAAATAAAGTCCATACGTGGCAGTTGGTTCATGTGTCTCTTAAAAAATTTTTACATATCTTTATGTTCTCTCTCCTCATTTTTTTCCTTGTAATTTATTGTTGAGGAAAATGGATCCTTTGTCCTGCAGAATTTCCCATATTCAGATACTGCTAATATCCTTGTGCGTGGTTTTATGTTTCTCTATTCCGTGTGTTTCCTATAAATTTGTAATTTATGTGGTACCAGCCACCAACTCTGTTTAAATTCATTTGTTTCATTTAGCTTTCATTTTTTTAGCTTCTAAAAACCTACCTTCTAGTGTATAATTATGTAAAATTTACTGCTTCCAAAAACCAAACCTATAAAGCAAACTATATTTGGACAAATCTAGCTTCTATTCCTGTCTGTATGCTTTTCTCTCTCCTGATATAAGAAACCTTTAAAAATTTTTCAATTTTTAATTGCTTTTTTTTTTAAGAGTAGGCAGTCTGAGTCTATGTGTATATGTTTCTCCCTCCCCTTTGATAAATCATAGCATATACTTTACTTTTTTTTTCCCTTTTAAACTTAAAAGTGGATGTAAGTGTTGAATCACTAAACTATACACCTGAAACTAATACATACTACACTGTATGTTAACTAACTGGAATTTAAATAATAATAAAAAAAAGTGTATCCTAGAGATCAGGATAGATATATCCCTTATTTCTTTTTAAACTTACTGTTCCACTTGGTAGATGTGCCACATCCACTCTTGTTTCCATTCTTCTGTTGTAACAAATAGTTCTGCAAAGATTAGTTGGTACATACATATTTTTGCTAATGTATCTTTGGGGTAGACTCCTGTAATTAAGTTGCTAAGGCCCACAGTAGATGTATATGTAACTTTGTAGCTGTTGCTAGATTCTGTGAAATTCCTCTCCACAGGAGTTTTGCCAGTTTGTGGTCTCACCAGCAGTGTAACAGAATTTCCCTGTATCCTTGTCAACAGAGGTATGATGTTGACAGATTGGGTGTTTGTCCGTCTGATAGGTGAGAAATGGTATCTCAATGTATTTCAATTTGATTCTCCTTCAATGTGTGACTGAGCTTTTTTTATGGGTAAAGTCCATTTGCATTCAAGTTCTTAACTCATGATTTCCTTCGGTGATTCTATGATGCAGCTAGAATGAGAGGCACTGGAAAGTACTACCCTCTCTGAATTCAGTAATATTTGTGATGGGTTAAAACTTGAAAAGCCTTGGGGAAGATTTCTGATTGCTGCAGTTATTGAAAACTTTTTCTATACTGTAAACCATGATTTTTAATAGCTTTATGGTAATTTAGCTTTTAGATGCACTATAATTTACTTCATCTTTTGTGAAGACATTTGGATCTTGGTTATTTCCAATTTTTCACAGAAAAATATGTACAAAAGATACATATATGATGTTTACTGCATATCTCCAAATACATCCTCAGGATACTTTTCTAGAATTATATTTCTTGGGTCATATGGCATGTCTGTTCTTTGGCATTTCTGATACATTGTACCAAATTGTCCTTTCAGGGAGTTGTTTACTCTTCCTCTAGTAAATCAGAATGGAAATACTCACAAGATATAGTCTAGGAATAATGGAACGTGGTATTCCTTTGTCTATTCGTTTAATGTCTGTTCAAAAGGTAGCAGAGTGCAAAGAATTCTGGACTTCATGTCAGGGCATTTATGTACAAGTTCTGTCTCTTCCATGTACTTAACATCGTATTCTTGGATAAATCACCTAACTAGATTTTTTTAGTGTATAAGGTAAGGACATTGGAATCAGTGATTCAAGGATTCTTTAGTCTCTTTTGTTTTTCAGAAAGGAGTTCAACTCCCCTAATTAGTATACTTACAATGTAATTGGATATCTTCTCAAAAAATCTACCTTTTCAACAAGTTGCGGGCCTGTACCTGCTCTCATCCAGTGCAAGGAAAAGCATGCTTTGGTCACAACTTTTCTGATTTTGACCATTGCTGTGCTCCATTTCATTTAACCAAGGAAGTGATTACAAAGTTTGATTTTTCATAGCATTTATTGATCTTTAGCCTACCCTTGATTCCATAGAGAGGAACTATCTGTGGCCCAGGCTGCAGGAACTTTATGGCATTGGTATTATTCTTTCCTTGCTTCCTGTCATTTGAATGCCTTTTGCTATCTGCTGTGGAAGAGAAAAATATAACTCAGATGCATATCATGCTTCCAAGAAATTTATAATTCAGTTGGGAAGAGAAGATGTGTATGTAAATAATTAAAATTCCAAAAGGAAAGTGATAGGTGCCTGTAAGGTATTTGTAGAAGTGGTTCATAGATCTCCTACCCAGAAGTGTGGTTGTAAGGCTAGGCATCTACATCAACTGGGAGTTTCTTCCAATGCCCCCACCGCTGGCTGAATCAATCTGCATTTTAACAGTGTACCCAGCTGATTCATATATGACCATTAAAGTCTGAGAAGTACAGCTGTAGATGTTTGAAAAAAAAATTACTTCTCAATGGAAGAATCCGAGAAGTCTTCTTGAACGATAAGTACGGGGGCGCCTGGGTGGCGCAGTCGGTTAAGCGTCCGACTTCAGCCAGGTCACGATCTCGCGGTCCGGGAGTTCGAGCCCCGCGTCGGGCTCTGGGCTGATTGATGGCTCAGAGCCTGGAGCCTGTTTCCGATTCTGTGTCTCCCTCTCTCTCTGCCCCTCGCCCGTTCATGCTCTGTCTCTCTCTGTCCCAAAAATAAATAAACGTTGGAAAAAAAAAATTAAAAAATAAAAAGAAAGATAAGTACGGCCTTGAAGAGTGAAATTGATGGGCTGATTTTCAGTCCTGAATACAATGAATAGAAAGGGTTATGCCTTTGAATAACTTAATAGATCTTTTACATGAATACCTGTGGTGGTGTTTATTTGTTTGTTTTTGTTTCTAAGAAATCTTGCTGTCTTGCTGACATGGCCAGATGTCAGAATTGGCCCGCAAGAAGTTGGCAAACCCTTTGGCCAGTTTCCTTTAAAACAGCTCATTATTGGGGCGCCTGGGTGGCGCAGTCGGTTAAGCGTCCGACTTCAGCCAGGTCACGATCTCGCGGTCTGTGAGTTCGAGCCCCGCGTCGGGCTCTGGGCTGATGGCTCAGAGCCTGGAGCCTGTTTCTGATTCTGTGTCTCCCTCTCTCTCTGCCCCTCCCCCGTTCATGCTCTGTCTCTCTCTGTCCCAAAAATAAATAAACGTTGAAAAAAAAAATTAAAAAAAAAAACAAAACAGCTCATTATTACCTTAGCCAAAGTAAAAATCATGGTCTTCAGTGGATTCTCACTGCATTCCAATTACTCCATTCAAGAAGGAGGGAAAATGCCGCTTTGGAAAAGTTTCTTCTGTATTGCTGTGATTCTCAGGTCTTGGTTATGTTATTGTAAAGATTGAACTCAAATTCTAACTGCTTTGATTCCCTCAGTGATACTGTGGTCAAGATCTCTATGATTCCTCCAGACCTGTGGTTTTCTCATTGTGCAAAACCTTGAGCATTACATTTAACTCTAGGTCATCAGAGTTTGTAGACATGAAAATTGCTAATATAACAGAGAAAAGAGATGAAAGAGAAGAAGGAAATCATCTCAGACAAGCGTTCTAGTAGTATATTGAGCTAAAGAAAACTGTTGAATGAATAGGAGAGTATGAATACCTTTTCATTTCTTCCTTAAAATTATCATAGTCTAGTAGTGGGAAATTTGGTGATTGGATTTAAGAGGTTTTAGGAAAAGTTCTTTACGAATCAGAAGAGTTTTTGACCCTGGAAGAAAGGAATTGGATATCTCTCTTATTTCTGTGGTATATTGTACCGTTAGTGTCTTGCTTGCTTCAGTAGGCGAGAAGGGATGTAAGAACCATGAGTGGATCACATGCAGTAATAATGACTGAAGGTATAGTTGTCTAGAGTTTTGCTGTAGATTTAAGTTCATCAAAATTAAGTAAAATATAAATTCCATTCCTCAGCTGTGGTGGTTCTATTTCAAGTGCACAAAAGACAGAAGTGACTAGTGGCTACTCTATGGAACAGTGCAGATAGATAATTGAATGTTTCCATTGTTGCAGAAAGTGCTATTGGATAGTGCTGTTCAGGTCTTGTTGTTGCTGTCCACCTCAGAAATCAAGACGAATTGAGATAATGAGGAAAATGTCTCAAATAGTGTTTCACAGCTTGTGAGCAACATATGTCTTGCCTGGAGAGCGACAATGGTAACCTGGAAAATGTCAGTAATCTTATCAGTGAGCACAGATTTGGCTTTTGGTTGCTTGCTAACAGATTTCAGTTAAACTAGAAAGTAAGAGTTTATGTGTTAGTATTGATTATTTCACTAGTTCACAGTCGCTTAGGGCAAGTCATTTTTTTTCTTGATGCCTTAGTTTTTCAACTGAATATTGAGTAGGATTGAATAGTCCGTTCTGGGAATCTAATGGGCATTCTGATGGATTCTAACTGTGATTTTGGAATTTGAGGGCTTGCAGTTTGAGGGCTGTGGTAAAATCCCTTTTGAGGGCTACCTTTTAGAAATCCCTTTTGAGGCCTGTGAAAAGTTGGCCTGTTGATACCTTTTGTTTGTTTCAGGTATCAGAAGGATATCCTTGCCAGGAGCCTAATGTTCTAATTTGATTAAATCCACAAATTAATGTGAATCTCTTTCTGCCTGTTTCAGAATGGCCAGAAATTATATGAACTCATGAAGATAGACTAATATTTAATACTTATATTAAAAGGAGTTAAAATTTGTCAGTCCTTTGGACGAGATACTCTCATGTTTACATGCCTATTTTTGAGCTGTTTTGTTGTATTTGAAGGTTTGGAAAATGTAGAGGTGAAATGCCAACGTTTAAAAAATTAACACCACATTGAAGTCTATCTCTTTGCTTGAAAGAACAGTTTCAAGTGTCAGATAACTTGTGATTTTAGAGTTATCTTGAGAAAAGAAAATTTGGACTTTCTTAGTTCCTTTGACTTTCATTACTATGGTTTTGGCCCAAGTGCAGTAAAATCTTAGCTAGCTGCTGAGAAGCATACACTTTGTAATGATTTCACATCTGAAAGAGCTAGGAAGAAAGAACTACTTTTTTTTTTGTAGTCAGCATAATTTTTTATTTTTTTTTAAGTTTATTTATTTATTTTTAGAGGGAAGGAGGGAGGTACAGAGAAAGAGGGACAGAGAGAAGCCCAAGGAGACTCCATGCTGTCAGCAGGGAGCCCAGTCCTGCTTGATCTCATGAGTAGAGAACTGCAAGATCATGACCTGAGCCGAAATCAAGAGTTGGATACTTAACCAACTGAGCCACCCAGGTTCCCTATAGTCAAAATATTTTTTTAGAAAACAGCTATTCAAATGGACTCATTCCTTAAGCTTTCTTGATAGCACCAGTTTTTACTAAGAATGGATTCTGATTCTAATAGGAAGTCTTACGATCTCACAAGACTCACAAGTAACAAAAGTACCGCAGTGTCGCAAAAATATTTGGTTCTTTTAATTGTCCCTGTGCTCATATCTTCCAGAAATAATTTGAAGAATGTTTCCCTTGATGGTAACTTGAAAGTATATTGGCTAAGGAGAAAGCTTTTAGAAGAATGTTCAGTTTAGGAGTCAGAGACTTGGGCTCAAATCTTGGATCTGCTACTTTATCTTGCCTATTAACTTCTAAGGAATAATATAGGTATTATGTCTGACTCGTAGGAGCTGTTATTACTTACATGTTTTCTATTAAGATTTTATAGAACAAAAAGTAGTAGAAAGTATCACATTCTCTTATTATTAGATCTCACTTTCTAGTATAATACCTTATGCAAGTTGTGCTCAATAATTTTGTTAAGTGTATGGAAAAAGGTAGAGCTAGGGTAGCAAGGAAGATCAGGAATGTATAGAGGACTTGTAGTTGGTAAGCTTCATGAAGGTGAGCCTTAACCTAGGTGAGGGAGTTAGTCATTTGGATTTCTTTTTTTTTTTTTAATGGTTTTATTTATTTTTGAGAGAGAGAGTGAGAGAGAGACAGACAGACAGAGACAGAGTGTGAGCAGGGGATGGGCAGAGAGAGAGGGAGACACAGAATCCGAAGCAGGCTCCAGGCTCTGAGCTGTCAACACAGAGCCTAACGTGGGGCTTGAACTGCAAGATCATGACCTGAGCTGAAGTCAGCTGCTTAACCGACTGAGGTACCCAGGTGCCCCAGTCATTTGGATTTCTTGAGGAAGAAAGCAGGGGTAGAGTCCCAAATGTGGGAGTGTCCCAAGCATATCCAAGGACCAGCCAGGAGGACGGCGTGGTGGTCATACTATGCATAAGATATGGTGTGTTAGAAGATGTAGTCATGTGGCTAAAACACATTTTGCAAAATTGTGCTTACTCTTACTGTGTATGTTTACTGATTCTTTCTTTTTTCTGTGCTTTATTTTATTAAAAAAAGAATTGCTGACCTGACCCCAATAAGGTGGAACTTCCTAATAGTGTTGCTGGAAATAGTGATCTCTTTAGCCCTGGCCCAGTTGCTCCTGCTGGGAGTAGCCTAATGTGCCAGTATTTATCCCAGTGGGCCCCCATGCTAAATTAAAAATATTCTCCCTATATGACAGGGTGGGTCACAACCTACAGTTGTAGTAACTTCAAATGTTAAAAGTTTTCCTACCATATTTTTTGATTCCTGAAAGCAGTATGCTGCTTGGTACAGAAACGTGTAATGAAAATAAAAAGCTCAGATCCTACCCACTGATGGCATTTTAATATATATGTCCTTCCAGTTTCTTCCTTTGCATATTTGGAAGGACTTTTAACAGTAACATGTATGTTTTGAAAAAGTAGGTTTGTGTTGCTCTCTTTTGACCTTGGTGTAGAGTGTTAGAGCACTGTTGATGTGGGACCACAGAAGATGGCCCTGTGTGTGTGCCTCTGCTTGGGTTCACGTAACTTGGAAGTAACTCCTACCTTGACTATTTAACTTTAAGAAGTTATTAAACCTTTCTGAGTTTCCATTTTCTCACCTGTCAAAATGGGGATAAAGACCTCTTCTGCAGAGTTCTGAAAAGACAAATAAGACTATTTGTGAATGTGTCCATGGTATATAATAGGCACTCCAACTTTCCTGGTTTCTTTCACATAGTAGGTGCTCAACAAATATTGCTTGATAAGGGAATCCATGAGTGATGAATGATTGAATACATTTCCTTTTTTGGGTAACTTTCAAGTTGTCTGTCCAGTGGTATTAAAATTGTGTGCACTGAAGTAATGAGCTGGCATGACTAGCTTCCAGCTCCTGTGGTCTTCTGATGCTGATAATTACACTGTCATTATTATACTCACAAAAGTGGCTTAAAAGTGTGACTATTAAATGAGTAAGTTATCTGCTTACCTCTTTTTTATAACTGTACTTAGTCTGCATATAAATTCAGTATATAATGATGATAGCAGTTAATGGAGACAGTTGCATTTTGTTGTACAGGCCATTGGTTTTATAACTGAGGTATTAACTTGAACCCTATTCTGCCACTAGTTTGGAGAGGTCACTTAACCTATTCGAGTCTTCATCATTTAACAAGTGTTTGTATGTAGTGTATACCAGATACTGTAAAGTTTCAGTTCCTCATTTATAGTATATGTGCTGCCAAAGCGAGCACAAGTTCCTCATTTATAAAATAGGAATAATATAATTACTACTTCAGCTTCAGAGTTGTTATAATGATGTAAAAGAGATAATATATGGGTTTGTAAATACAGGTTGTTAGACTGAAATATTTTTGAGTGCTTCAAACATGTTTTCTACTTGGTTTCTCTCCCTAGAAGCCTTGATATGCAGTGTATATCCCTTTCAGGGAAAGTTGATGAATTATGGAAATAGTTCTAGGGGTGGATTTCCAGGATAACTGACAATACCAGAAGGTAGAGTGACTTTGATGCTGGAAAGACCTAGCCCATTCCCAGCTCTAACCCTTTGTAGCTGTGTGATTGATATTAAGCAAAGTTCCTTGACTTTCTGATCCTTACATTTTCTATTTTAAAAGTAGGGATGATTATTTTGCAAAGTTGTAAGATATATGGTATATAAAGTACTTTGCATCATGTCTGGCATACAGGCGATATTTTGTTTTGTAAGGTGATGAATAGAGAGGGAAAGCCTGTCAAGTGGATGGAGTCATTATTATGAAATGGAGAAAGTACCTTGTAGGAGGACAGCACATGTGCTAATCATCTTTCTGTGCTTGTACTACCTTTTTTTTGACCCTCAGAAATGAGTAAATGGATGACCTTTTTATTCTAAAAGTCTAATTCTAAATATTAGTGGTTTCTTAAAGTACTTATCAACTTGTCTCTTTCCCCTGGTGAGTTATGCAGTAGTCTTATCAAAATAGTGACAAATGTAACTGTGATTGATAGAAATAAAAATCTAACCTGATATGCATTTCTGCTTTTAATACAAAAGCAAACAAATTCCTGTAAGTGGTAGAAATGGAAGTGGAGAAACATGCTTTATGCTTTGCGGTTTGAAAGGTATCATTTGCTCCACAAGGAAAGGCATCATTTCTGTTACTTTGTACACTCAAAATCATTAAAAAAATATATCCTTGACTGCTGTAATTGACTAAATATTTGGAAAATGATGATGATTCTTTGGAAATATATCATCTTCTTGTTGAATTCAGTAAGGGAAGAGACGATTATGATAGCATATTTTTGGTCACTGAAAAGATAGAAAAATAAAAATCCTATTTTCTGTATATGTGGAAGATTCAAATTGCTGGTTATACAGTTTCATTCATTCCTATAAGCCTAACTTACTTTTATGATAGTTATCCCTTAAATATTGCTTCCAGTGGGAAGTAAAGTTATTTACACATAAGCATGTATAATATCTAATACTCTTAGTAAGTTTTGGCTCAACACTTTTAGTAAGTTATACATATGATGGAAACTGAGGGTATAATAAATATTTTTTAATTTGGATGCTCTGATGAAGGTATTTGCTGAGAACCAGTGGCATATAAGATAGTGTAGGATGGGTATTTCAACTTGGATCAAGAAAAGCTCATCATATAATATTGCTTTTCCTATCTCATTGATACATCTAAAAATCCTTCCAATTGGGAAGATGAGTACTTGGTTAGAAGAGGAGGGCAAATTGTATTTCCTAGTTCTACAACACTTGCGTAAAGACCTCCTTGATATATACCAGTTATTATCTTGAACAAAAGAGTGATTTAAGGTATATAATAAGATGAACCCTCAAGAAATAGCTTTTAATTCTGAGAAGTATCCAATATTCTGTAGGAAAATAATCAAGAGTTTCAGTCTTTCTCATTTGACCCATGAGGCAAGAGAAACCACCTGACTAGGTATGACTGAAGCAACTGTTATGTTTGATGCCTTAGTGAAAAGTCTTTCTTGCCTCCTTTATTTGGGGAATTTTGATTTATACAGTAGTACTAATTTCCCTGGACCAATTTTAGCTGTTCTAATACAGAAAGGATGGTGATATTTGAGTTAATTAGCAGACAGCATGTCTGTATGAGAAGATTTTCCAAGTATCACTTATTTTGGAATATTACTTTGAAGTGCTAAGTTAATACCCTTATTGTAAAGATGGGATAGGAAATATTTTCTTAATGGCTTAAAAGGTACCTTTATTCAAGTTGTTGAAAAGAGTTTTAGCTTAAAGAATGAATGAGGGTGTCTTCAGGGCACATTTTCTTTCTTTTGTTTTTAATTAAAAAAAATTTTTTTTTTTACCATTTATTTGCTATTGAGAGACAGAGACAGAGCACAAGCATGGGAGGGGCAGAGAAAGGAGGAGACACAGCAGAATATGTAGCAGGCTCCAGGTTCTGAGCTATCAGCACAGAACCTGGCACAGGGCTTGAACTCACAAACCACGAGATCTTGACCTGAGCCGAAGTCGGATGCCCAACTGACTGAGCCACCCAGGCGCCCCAGGGCACATTTTCTTCTAAAAGAAATACAGGACACTTGTATTATTAGTAAAGGTTATCCACCCATCATCAGAACTGAGGTAATTCATATCAGTAAGGTATTTTAGTAATTAAAACCAATGCCATGCAAACACTATTTTTTCACTGGAAATTATTCAAAAAACATAAAGAAGCATTTATGTTTAGGTTCTGAAATGATGTTTGTTAATGGCCTTGTTCATAAGTCCAGAGTGACATACCGTATAAGGCATGACTGATTTATTTCATCTGTTGGTGGCAGGCAGAATCTACGTGGTTTTATTTGATTTGCATCTGTGGAAACTTCTAAATTTGTAGATTGAAAGTTTATAAATAGAGGAGCCGATGTCTGCCTTCCTAGAGGCTAACAAATATGATTTGGCTTTTTAAAACTGGTGATTGTGACGTCTTCCCTAGGTCACACCAGCCCCTTAATTGGGAATTGCCCTACTCTTTGGTAAGTCTGCTGCTCATCACCCTTTGAGCATTTCGTACTGTCACCTACCCCATTTCTTCTTGAAGTGCTGTTCTCCCTGCTCGGTCCATGCTCTAGGAGTTCTTTCTTTTTCTCTCTCTACCCCTCCCCTTCCCCCACTCACCAGTTGGGGGAAGGGGGAAGGGCCTACATCCTAGCAACAGCAGGCGATCAGGAAGTAAACGGGGATGTTCTTGAATGTACAAGAGTCGCTTTCCTCCCTTCCCATTCCATCTTGTCATCCAGTCATTTTACCTCTCAGCTTTATTACTGCTCTAAAGTTTGCAGTGGCTGAGGAGTCTGTCAGTGTCTTGGTTAGTGCCTTGGGCTCAGTTATTCCCTTAGTGCTTTAGTTCTGGTTATAAAATGTAGTCAAATGCCATTTCTAGCCTCTTTATGCTGGTGGGTAGAAGGCACCTCATCTTCTGTCAGCTGTTTTCTTACTGACTGAACAAGGCAGATAAGTAGTGACATTGAGGTAGATCAGTAACTGCACAGAAGTTCTTTCTCTAAGACAGTCTTCCTCTCCTTTGAGTTATGTCAGTCACCTAGGTTTATAGCTTTGGCTCATTGAATGTTTCTACCCTTTAGTGTGTCATCGTGACCAATTTACTTTCTTTTAAAAGTCTCCCAAATTTCCCCCACCCTGGGTTAGGCCTTTGTATCCCTCCCCTATATTATGTGTCACTCTTGAACTGTGTAGTTTTACCTCATAGAATATGGACCTCTAACCTTAGTCTTGAAATGGTGCTCCTCACTGACAAGAAGTCTTCCGTGCTCCCTTCTTTTCTGCTACAGCAGAGATCAACCCCTCTATTTGGCTTTCAAGGGTATTATACTTACTCTCCTTATACCCTGTTTTTGTTGTTGTTAACAATCCGGCCCCAGCCTAACCTTACACTGTATCTATCTATCAATACTGCACTATGTGAAAAGCCAGGCTTTGCTACTCACTCGCTTTACCCATAGAAACTACTCTGCTCATCTAACCCATGGCAGTGCTCTCTGCCACTTTTCTGCTCTCTCTAAATTTTTCTAGGATACTTGGTGTAAGCCTTGCAGTACTTGCATCATGTATCTTGTATGCTAACTTTGCACACATGGTCACGAAGCTCTTGAAGGACAGAATGTGCTTTTCAGTTCCCCACAGGCCATACCTGCTTCAGTGCTTCCGTCCCCACCGGTTCTCATCCAGGGACTGCCAGGAGCTTGTGGGTGTGTTCTTGATGAGCTGTACATGGTAGAATTGTGAGGAATGTGTAGAAGTGAAAGGTGAGCAGATGTGCCTCCCAGTAAAGGTAAAAGTTTCTAGTGGTGCTATGTCATAATGGGTTGGTTTGCCGTGTCAAAAGCTTTCTCTCAGAGCAGGTGTTCCCGTGGGAGGCCAAATGGCTATTCTGCCAGGGATGCTGTCAGGGAGAGTCCTGCACAAGATGGGAGTGGAGGTATTATGCAGTTAGATAGATGTGGGCCTCTTCGGCTTTGTAATTCTAAATAACTATTATTTTGACCTAGTGAAGTACAGGTTAGAGAGGCTGATTAAGGTGATGCTAAGAAGTAATTTACAGCTGAGTAATTATTATAGTTTATGGTCCTCTTTCAGTGCTGTCTTTATATTTTATGATGTTGAAAACAAAATTCAAAATTATGGAGTATGTTTTGGGGGCGCCTGGGTGGCTCAATTGGTTGAGCGTCCATCTTCGGCTCAGTTCATGATCTCACAGTTTGTGGGTTTGAGCCCCACATCGGCCTCTGCACTGACAGTGTGGAGCCTGCTTGGGATCCTCTGTCCCCTTCTCTCTCTGCTCCTTCCCAGTTCTCTCTCTCTCTCTCTCTCTCTCTAAAAAATAAACATTAAAAAAATTTTTTTAAAGTATGTTTTCGTGATTTTTGCATATGATCATTTATTTGACTACTGGGGGAGTTCGATTTAGAAGACTGCTTAGCCTACATAGACCCGTTATCGGACAACTTTCTTGATTACTAAAAACAAAATGTTCATTGGGATTGCTGTAGTCGCTTCGCTTCCTGGTAAATAGGAGAATTATGCTTATAATTTCCACAGCGATAGAAGATGTAAACTCCAGCTGATTGAAATTTGCTTTTTTCCCTCTCCCTCTTTAAATTAAATTCAAGATGAATGTGGTATTTTTTTGATTTGTCACTTTTTTACTTGCTAGTTTGTCCTGAGGCAGGCCAAGTATTTTTCTTAAAATACTTGAGGGAAGGGAGTCTCTAGAATTCCTGCTTTATGGTGAAGCACATGTTTTTTGTTTTTTTTTCCCTATTTAAAAGTGATCCTTTCACTGTCATAATTGAGTACTAGTCCTCAAGCAAAGATTTCAGAAAATGCTTCCTAGTCTGATTGCAAAACAAATGTTATTCATGGCCTCTCCCAGCTTTAAGTAGATAGGTTTCTTTTGTGGTCTTATAGAATTGTAGAATGTCTGAAAATGGAAGAACTTTATTTAGTTCAGTCTGTTCATTTAGCAGGCATTGTGGAGTCTCTACTGTTTGTCAAGCATCATACCAGGTACTAAGGAAACAAATGAATACAAGAGCATAAAACCACCTCCTTGACAAAGGTAAAATAAAGCAAGAAGAGAGGCATTTCCATAGTGAAATAACGTTTTCATTATTTTATAACAGTCTTGGGTTTTTAAATGCAAGGTCATTATCATATGAAAGGATTCTAATGACGAAGACTTCTTGCTAGTGGTGTATTTGCTTTGCCAAATACATGTATGTATGAGTGAGTGGTCATGACTTCTTTGCTTTTTGTACTTGGTTCTTAAATGTAAACTAACATGATTTTGCTTTTGTATTGGTTTCCTACGGTTGCTGCAATGAACTAACACAAACTTGATGGCTTAAAACAAATTTATTCTCTCACTGTTCTGGAAACCAGAAGCCTGAAATCAAGGTACTAACTAGTAGGGCCACTGCCCCTCTCAATCTTCTCTGGGAGAATCCTTCTTTGCCTCTTCTAGCTTCCAGTGAGTGGCTCCAGGCATTCCTTGGCTTATAGATGGATCACACCAAGTCTCTACCTCCATCTTTACATCATCTTTTCCTCTCTGTGTCTCTATGGTCTCTTCTCTTCTTGCAAAGACATCAGCCATTTGATACAGGGCCCACCCTAAATCCTAAATCCAGGATGATTTCATCTTGTGATCATCATATCCGCAAGAGTCCTGTTTCTAAGTAAGGTCACAGTCTGAAGCTCTGGGTGACATGAATTTTGGGGGTGTCCTGTTCAACCCACTGCAGCCTCTGTGGTCCTTTTTGACCCCAAATCTATATTTATATAGATCCATAGACAGAAAGAAATAAACTATTCATGTGCATGTGTATATATCTCAGATGTTATTCTTTAGGCTTGAAAATAGAAGTAATGGAGCCCCCGGGTGGCTCAGTCGATTAAGTGTCCAACTTCGGCTCAGGTCATGATCTCAGTGTTTGTGGGTTTGAGCCCTGCATTGGGCTCTGTACTGATGGCTCAGAGCCTGGAGCCTGCTTCAGATTTTGTGTCTCCCTCTCCCTCTGCCCCTCCCCTTGCACTCTGTCTCTCTCTCTCTCTCAAAAAATAAACAAACATGAAAAAAAAAATTAAAGATAAAAGAAAAGTAGTGAATTAGTTTTTCGCATTAAAGATATTTAGGAAAATAACTTTAATTTGCATTAATAATGGAATAAGGGATAACTTTTTCTTTTTAATGTGTATTCATTTTTGAATGAATAGTTTCTTTTTTGAAGAACAGTTTCAGGTTCGCAGCTATATTAAGCAGAAGGTACAGAGATTTCCTGTGTACTCCCTGCCCTCACATGTGCTTAGCCTCCCTCATTATCAACATCCCCCACCAAAGTGGCGTGTTTATTATAGTTGTTGAACCTACCTTGACACATCATTATCATGCAAAGCCTGGAGGTTACATTAGGATTTACTCTTGGTTTTTGTACATTCTGTGGGTTTGGACAAATGTGTGATGACATGTATCTACCATCATAGTATTATACAAAGTAGTGTCACTGCCCTAAAAATCCTCTGTGCTCTACTGATTTATCCATCTCTCCCTTCTAAACTCTGGCTACTGATATTTTTACTATCTTGATAGCTTTGCTTTTTCTTGCCTTATACTTCATAATGTCATATGGTGGGAAATAAACATAGTGTAGTTTTTTTTTAGATTGTCTTCTTTCACTTAGTAGTATGCATTTAAGTTTCCTGTATATTCGTTCACAGCTTAATAGCTTATTCCTTTTTTTTTTTTTTTTTTTTTTTTTTTTAAGCACCGCATAGTATTCCTTCATCTGGATGTACCACAGTTAATCAGTTCTGAAGGACATCTTGGTCACTTCCAAGTTTTGACAGTTATAAAATCTTTTGTAAACATCCATGGGTAGGTTTTGAGCGAACATAAATTCTCACTTCCTTTGAGTAGATACCAAGGAGCATGGATTGCTGGATTACATGTTAAGGGGATGTTTAGCTTTGCAACAAACAGCCAAACTATCTTCCAAAGTGGCTGTACCATTTTGCATTTTCATCAACAATGAATGAGAATTTCTGTTGCTCCGCATCCTTGCCAACATTTGATATTGTCAGCACTGTGGATTTTGGCCATTCTAATAGGTGTGTAGTGGTATCTCATCCTTTTAATTTTTAATTAATCCTTTTAATCCTTTTAATTTGCATTTTCCTGAGGATATATGATGAAAAGCATGTTTTTAAATTTTTTTAATGTTTCTTTAATTTAGAGAGAGAGAGAGAGACAGAGACAGAGAGCAAGCAGGGGAGGGGCAGAGAGAGACGGAGACACAGAATCTGAAGCAGGCCCCAGGCTCTTAGCTGTCAGCGCAAAGCCCAAGACAGGGCTCGAACTCATGAACCATGAGCTCATGACCTGAGCCGAAGTTGGACGCTTAACCAGCTGAGCCACCCAGGCGCCCTGCAAAGCATGTTTTTATATGCTTATTCGCCATCTGTATGGCTTGTGTCTGTTAGGGTTTTGGGCCCACTTCTTAAACAGATTGTTTTTTTATTGTTGAGTTTTAAGAATTCTTTGTATATTTTAGATAAAAGTTCTTTGTCAGTTGTGTCTTTTGTAAATACTTTCTCCCAATGTATGGCTTATAATCTTATTCTCTTGACAGTGCCTTTTGCAGAGCAGAAAATCTTAATTTTAATGAAATCCAGCTTATCAATTCATTCTTTTATGGATCACGCCTTTGGTGTTATATCTAAAAAGTCATCACCAAACCCAAGATGATCTAAATTTATTGCCTTTAGGAGTTGTATAGTTTTTTGTTTTACATTTAGGTCTGTGATCCATTTTGAAGTAATTTTTGTGAAAGGTATAAGGTCTGTCTGGGTTCATTTTTTTGCATGTGGATGTTCAGGTGTTATAGCATCATTGTTGAAAAGGCTGTCTTTTTTCTATTGTATTGCTTTTGCTTCTTTGTCAGAGATCAGTTGATTCTATTTATGAGTCTATGAGCCTTCTTTTCCATTGGTCTATTTGTGTATTCTTTTGCTAGTGTCACACTGTCTTGTTCATTGTAGCTTTAGAGTGCGTCTTTAAATCAGATAGTGTCAATCTTCCAATTTTGTTCTTGCCCTTCAATTGTTGTCTATTCTGGATCTTTTGCCTTTCTATATGAAATTTAGAAACAGTTTCTTAATATCCACAAAATAAGTTGCTGAGATTTGTATTGAGTTTGCACTGAATCCATAGATCAAGTTGGGAAGAACTGACCTCTTAACAATTTTGAGTTTTCTTATCCATGAACATAGAATAACTCTCCATGTATTTAGTTCTTTGATTTCATTCATCAGAGTTTCATAGTTTTCCTCATGTAGATCTTATACATATTTTGTTAGATTAATACTACGTGTTTCATTTTGGAGGATGCCAATGTAAATGATACTGATAGATAGAAAAGCGATTGACTTTTGTTTATTCATGTCGTATCCTGCAACCTTGCTATAATTGTTTATTAGTTCCAGGAGGTTTCTTTTTTGTTGTTGTTGTTATTGCTTTTGGATTTGCATAGATTATCTATCATCTGCAAACAAAAGCAGTTGTGTTGCTTCCTTCCCAATCTGTGTATGTTTTATTTCCTTTTTTTGTGTCTTATTGCATTAGCTAGGACATCCAGTATGGTCTTGAAAAACAAACATCTTTGCTTTGTACCTGATCTTAATTGGAAAGCTTCAAGTGTCTCACCACTAAGTATGATAGTAGAGGTAGAGGTTCATTAACTAGTTGTGGAAGTTCACTTCTATTCCTAGGTTACTGAGAATTTTTATCATGAAAGAGTATTATATTTTGTCAGATGCTTTTTCTGCATGTATCAATGTGATCATATGATTTTTCTTCTATAGCCTGTTGATATAATGGATTATATTGAATGATTTTCACATATTGAATTGGCTTTGCATTCCTTGGATAAATCCCCATTTGGTCATGGTATATAATTCTTTTTATCAATTTTGGATTTAGTTTGCTAATATCTTTTTGCATTCATGAGAGAAATTGGTCTATAGTTTTCTCGTAATGTCTTTGTCTGATTTTGGTATTAGAGTAACACTGGCTTCTAGAATGACTTAGGATGTATTTCCTCTGCTTCTGTCTTCTCAAAGAGATTATAAAGAATTAAAATTTCTTAAGTGTGTGGTAAAGTTCCCCAGTGAACCCATCTGGGCCTGGTGCTTTCTCTCTTGGAAGGTTGTTGATTTTTGATTGAATTTCTTTAATAGATATAGGCCTATGTAGATAGTCGTCTTCTCCTTGTGTGAGTTTTGGCAGATCGTGTCATTCAAGGAATTGTTCTATTTCCTAGGTTATCAAATTTGTGGACCGAGAGTTGTTCATAGTATTTCTTGATTATCCTTTTAATGTCCATGGGATCTGTAGTGTGATGTCCTCTCTTTCATTTCTGATATTAGTAATTTCTGATTATTGATCAGTAATTACTGATTAGCAATTACTGATTGTTCATTCCTTCCCACCAATATATGGGAAAGGATTTAATATGGGGAACTGGTTACATAGATGTTGGGGGCTGAAAGAGCAAAAAACAAAGACAGTAATAACACTGGGAAGTAGTTCTATGCCTAGATTGAGGGAGATAAGAGATTATCGTCATCAAAAGGTAGGAATTTGAAAGGAAGATCCACAGAGCTGGTGTTCAGAGTTCTGGGGAGGGCAAAGTCAGCTACTGCTTCATGTGAGAAATGTGGAGGAAGGGTCTCCAGAGTTGAGGGAAGTCTAATGCCCATGTTCTCTTCTTGAAAAATCTGCTCATAGACATAATCCACTCAACTGAGATGTAAAGTATGAGTAATCACTGTGTTGAATAAATATGGGTGTTGGAATGTACTCATAAAACACTAAATTCTAGCTATCAAAAATAAGGATAATAGCAAAAACAGGAGGAAGGAATTAGTCAAGACCAAAACATCTGTAGAGAATTATAAAAAACAGAAGGGGCGCTCTGATAAGAATATGGAAATATTTGCTAAAATTGATCCACGTGTGCTTAGACATAGCAATTTAACTCCTAGTTATAGACCCTCAAAAAAATGCTTCTAATATGCATAAAGAAACACATGAATGTTGATGCAGCATCGTTTGTAATAATAAAATCTAGAAATATTCCAAATGTCTATCAGTAGAAACAGATAAATAGTAGTGCTATAGTATGTCCAATAGCAGTTCAATCTATATGTATTACTATGTCTACATAGAAAAGTTACAAAGCGGTACCCTCCCCAGAAGCACCTGGCTCAGACGATTTCATGGATGAATGCTTACAAATACGTAAGAACTTATGAACGCTTGCTCTGTGCTGTATATGAATTCTCAAAATAGCACTGTGAAATCATATCACCATCATCATCATCACCCCTTTTTTATAGATGAGGACACTGTGGTCAAAATGATTAATTTACCCAATGTCAACCACTAGGAAGTGACATATCTAGGATGCAAATCCAGGCAGTCTGCCTCCAAAGGCTCTACTCAACCACTCATCCCTGTGTTATCAAAACTATTTCAACTCACTGTGAAAGGTGAAGCTTATCCAATTTTTGTTTGAAGACCTACATATCTAGTAAAATATCTAAATATCTAGTAAAAGCAGTACCCAAAAGGAGAACTACAGAACAATCTCAACCATTATATTAACACAAATATCCTAGTAAAATATTAGCATATAGAATTTAGTAGAATATTAAATAAATCTGCAACTTGAGCAGATGGAGTTATTCTAAGAAGATAAGGATTATTCACTGTTAGGAAATCTGTTTAAAAATCTTACCATACTGGGGCGCCTGGATGGCTGAGTCGGTTAAGCGTCCAACTTCAGCTCAGGTCATGATCTCATGGTTCGTTCAAGCCCCACGTCGGGCTCTGTGCTAACATCTCAGAGTCTGGAGTCTGCTTTGGATTCTGTGTCTCTCTCTCTCTGTCTGCCCCTCCCCCGCTCACATTCTCTCTCTCTCTCTCTCTCTCTCTCTCAAGAATAAATAAACATTAAAAAAATTTTTAAAAAATCTTAACCTCACTGATCAAAGGAGTAAAAACAAATTATATTGCTTAATTAGTAATTTTTCAAATGATATAGGAAAACATTCTAGAGTAAACAATTTAATATAGAAAGAAAAATAAATATAATAAGTGGAATAAAAAAGAAAACTTGTGTCCCTTTACCTATTCCCATTCCTAACTTCTTTCCCCCTTTCTAGATGTAACCCCTTTGGTGAATATCTGGTAACTCAGATAAAAATTTTTAATGTATTATGTAGGTCATCTTATAGCCTTACTTAGCTGAAAAGTAAATAAAAGTTATGTTATTATATAGATAATGTTTATTGTCCTTTCAGAGGACTGTAAACTATTTAGTATCATGTGGACTTGCTTTTTTGGGTTGGGGTTGTATAGCTGTCACATAATGTTCCATTAGTTTTATGTGTACAACATAGTGATTCAGCATCTCTGTACATTATGCTCTGCTCACCAGAAGTATAGCTACCATCACCATACAACACTATCACAATACCACTGATTATGTTCTCTATGCTGTACCTTTTATTCTGGTGACTCACTCATTCCATAACTGGAAGCCTCTATTTCCCACTCCCCTTCACCCATTTTGCCCACCCCCAACCTCCTTTTACTCTGGCCACTATCAGTTTAAACTTCTCTGTGTTTGTAGGTCTGATTGTACTTTTTGTTTGTTTGTTCATTTGTTTTTTAGATTCATTTTTGGGCAAAATCATATGGTATTTGTTTTTCTCTATCTGGTTTATTTCACTTAGCCTCATATCCTCTAGGTCCATCTTTGTTCCTTCTTTATCTCATGGCAACTAAGAAAAGGGAGACAGAAGTGCACAAGTGAGATAGAGCCCTAAATTTGGATTTCCCTTTAATAAACCATGGTCATTCCCTGACTACTTTTGGTCAAATTGCTTAGAAAGCTAAAACACTACATGGTCGTGATGGAGATCATGAAGTAATGACCCTTAATATTTATGAAAGCTTTGAGACTATCATGGGGGGAGGGGGAGGGAATTTAGAACAAAGGGGAAAGGACAAATCCATTTGCTTTGCAGACTTAATTTTTTTTTAATGTTTCTTTATTTTTGAGACAGAGAAAGACAGAGCATGAATGGGGGAGGGTCAGAGAGAGAGGGAGACACAGAATCCAAAGCAGGCTCCAGGCTCTGAGCTGTCAGCACAGAGCCCAACGCAGGGCTTGAACTCACAGACTGTGAGATCATGACCTGAGCTGAAGTTGGATGCTTAACTGATTGAGCCACCCAGGCGCCCCTTTGCAGACTTAATTAAAACAGTATGTGGGCTATGGGGCAGCCAATGATTCTTTCATCTGGTGATTGAATTACTACAGGTATCCCAGCAATTATGTGGCCTTTCAAAGATTAGTTCTGATTGACATTTAGAATTGGTTTGATCTGAAGGAACAGTACAATTTTGAAGATACAGATTTTTAAGCAGTGGATTAACACATTAGGCCTATATAAAAATGGAATCATTTTTGGGTGGCGCCTGGGTGGCTCAGTCAGTTAAGCATCCGACTCTTGGTTTCCGTTTAGGTCATGATCTTACGGTTGGTGAGTTCAAGCCCCACACCAGGCTCTGTGCTTACAGTGCAGAGCCTGCTTGGGATTCTCTCTCTCCCCTCTCTCTCTGCCCTTACCCCACTTGTGCCTGTGCTCTCTCTCTCTCCCCCTCAAAATAAATAAACTTAAAAAAAATGGAATCATTCTTAGATTTGTTAATGAAAATATTTTTTATTGTAGAACATAGTACTCAGGGAAAGGAAACCAAAAAGCCTGAGAGTCATTCCAGAACTAGTAAATATGGAAAACAAGAAACTGAAGGTTTTACCAAAGAACAGTTCTTCATTGAAGGTTGTTGACTCACCAAGAAGGGTCAGGGTCATATGTTTAGTAGTGAAATACAGACATTGTTTGATGTATATAGGAGGCATTTTCTTCACTTTGTGCAGTTTAGAAATAAATATGCCACCAGCAGAAATTGGTAAATAAGACAGTTAAAGGATTTAAATTATACAGTTTAGGATATATCAGGGCCTATATGGTATAAACCTTGAAATTTGTTTAAAAAGTAAAATCATTGGCATTTAGTTCACTGTATTATGTTGTATAGTGGCTATCTTCCCCATCCTTCTTCCCCATTTCTTTATGGGTACTTCCTTTTTCTTCCAAATAAACTGCTTGTATTGGACTACTTGTCTCGGGATCTGCTTTGGGGGGAGCCCCGGTGAAGATAAGCTGTCATTTTTCCTATAAAATTTCCTCTCTCTCTCTTTTTTTAAGTAGGCTTCATGCCCAGCATGGAGCCCAGCATGGGGCTTGAACTCACAATCCTGAGATTAAGACCTGAGTTGAGATCAAGAATGTGAGACGCTTAACTGCCTGAGTCACCCGGGTGCCCTTAAAATTTCCTATCTCTTGACATGGCTTCTTGGATCCCCATGGTGTCATTTTGTGTTTTACTCTGTATTCATTGTTTCCTTGTACTAGTTCTTGGGCTTGATGAGATTGAGGTCAGGTTCAGTTTTTTGGGTTAATACTTCGTAAGTGGTGCTTTTTATTTCCTATTGTATCCTATAAAGAAGCATTAATATCTGGTCGTTCCACTTTTGGTAATGTTAAGATTGTTCAGTAACAGTGTCAGTGTAGTTGTCTGCATTAAGATTAACTCAAAGCTTCTCGAAAGCCTAAGCAAAAAGAGCCTATGACATACTGTGTAATTCTCATTGTTTGGTGCCCAGCAGTTGTCTTTTGAGAATGACTTTGCCAGGAACTATGGATGACTTTTCAATTAAAATACTTCAGACATAGAGAATCTTCTCTTTCTCTTTTTTCAATGTGAAAGAGAATTTAAGTTTGATGATCTTGCTAGATGTTTGTATATATATGCATATATCTAATGTTATTCACAACCCTATCCCTAGTGCCTAGTATGGTGCCTAGCATGTATACAGTAGATGACTCAGTGAAATATTTATGGAGTGAATGATCTAACAAAAAAATATATGTACCAACGTGTATGTAGATTCCATTAAGGGAACTTGGTTTCCTGAGGCATCCTGCGTGAGAATTACAATGTAGCACAAGAAGAGTAGTCATAATTTTCTCTCGGCATGTATTTGCAAGTATTTGTTCTGGAGACAGTGATGAATGGGATGTTGTCTCACACCACCCTCCCTCCTCCTCCCCCACCCCCCACCTCTGGTTCCAGACTGTGTACAGAAAAAGAAGACAATTCTCATCTTAACTATTCTCCCAATTCCCATGCTTTGTTAGTACCACCATTGCTAGAATTTTAGGTTTTAGAGGAGGGGTATGGAGTGATTTTAAGAGAAAAACCCTTTCCACACATTGAGAAGATCAATCCCATTTCTGAAAAGCTTTGGACTTTTCTGTGAAGGTCAGACTACTACATTGTCTATTCTAGGTAAATTAGTTGATCCCCTTCCTTTTTTTGTTTTTTGTTTTAATTCCAGTACAGTTACCATATCGTCTTGTATTGGGCTCTCATCCCGTTTTTAAAATTTTTCTTTTTCAACGTTTATTTATTTTTGGGACAGAGAGAGACAGAGCATGAACGGGGGAGGGGCAGAGAGAGAGGGAGACACAGAATCAGAAACAGGCTCCAGGCTCTGAGCCATCAGCCCAGAGCCTGACGCGGGGCTCGAACTCACGGACCGCGAGATCGTGACCTGGCTGAAGTCGGACGCTTAACCGACTGCGCCACCCAGGCGCCCCTCATCCCGTTTTTAGAATACAGTGGGGAACCAAACACACAGATGACATCGACTTTTTAATTATTTATTTATTGTTTGTTTGTTTGTTTGTTTGTTTAGAGAGTGCGAGTGGGGGAGGGGCAGAGACAAAGGGAGAAGCTCCATCCAGCAGGCTCCGTGCGGTCAGTGCGAGGCTCGAGCTCCCGAAACTGCGAGACCATGACCCGAGCCAAAATCAAGAGTTGGACACTTAACCAACTGAGCCACCAAGGCACCCCATCAATTTTTTAAAAATGTTTATTTATTTATGTTGATAGAGTAGCGGAGGGACAGAGAGAGAGAATCCCAGGGAGGCTCTGCACTGTCAGCACCCCCATTTTTTTTTCTTTTAGTATAGTTGACATAAAATGTTACATTAGTTTCAGGGGTACAACATAGTGGTGGGACAAGTTCATACATTATGCTGTGTTCACCACAAGTGTAGCCACTACCTGCTACTATGCAACGCGATTCCAGTGCCGTTGACTGTGCTCCCTGTGCTGCGCCTCTTCTGTGACACCCTCATTCCATAACTGGAAGCTGTGTAGCTCCCACTCTCCTTCTCCCATTTCCCCCATCCACCTACCCTGTCTCTGATGGTAACCATCAGTTCTCTGCATTTATGGGTCTGTTTCTGCTTTTTATTTGTTTCGATCTTTAGGTTCCACATATAAGTGAAGTCACATGATACTTATCTTTCTCTGACTTATGTCACTTAACATAATACCTTCTGGGTTCATCCATGTTGTCACAAATGGCAAGATCTCCTCTTTTTTTTTTTTTTTTTAATAGCCGAGTAATGTTCCGTTGTGTGTGTGTGTGTGTGTGTGTGTGTGTGTGTGCGTGCGTGTACACGTACTGTACCTTCTTTATTCCTTCATCTATGGATGGACACTTGGGTTGCTTCAGTATCGTGGCTATAATAATGCTGCAATAAACATAGAAATGCATATATTTTTTTGAACTGGTGTTTTTGTTTTCTTTGGGTAAATACCCGGTAGTGAAACTAATGGATCATACGGCATTTCTGCTTTTAATTTTTGAGGCGCCTCCATACTGTGTTCTACGGGGACCCCAGCAGCATACATGCTCACCAGCAGTGCACGAGGGTTCCTTTTTATCCACATCCTCCCCAGTACTTGTTATTTCTTGTCTTTTTTATTTTAGGCATTCTGACAGTATGCGGAGATATCTCATTGTTTTGATTTGCATTTTCCTGATCATTAGTGATAGTGATCATCTTTTCATATGGCTTTTGGAAAATGTCTGTTCAGGTCCTCTGCCCTTTTCTTTTGAGCTGCAGTCAAGAGTTGGACACTTAACTGACTGAGCCACCCAGGCACCCCTGCCCATTTTTAATCAGATTATTTGGTGTTGGTTTGTTTTGTGTGTTTGTGGGGTGTGTTTTTGTTTGTTTGTTTCTTTTTGGTGTTGAGTTGTATAAATTCTTTATATATTTTGGATATTAACCCCTTACCAGATACATAATTTTTAAATATCTTCTCCTATTTAGTAGGTTGCCTTTTGTTGACCATTTCCTTCCCTGTGCAAAAGCTTTTTATTTTGATGTAGTCCCAATAGTTTGTTTTTGTTTCCCTTGCCTTGGGGAAAAATGTTGCAAAGGCCAGTGTGAGAAATTACTGCCTGTGCTGTCTTCTAGGATTTTTATGGTTTTGGGTCTCACATTTAAGTCTTTAATCCATTTTGAGTTTATTTTTGTGTATATTGTAAGAAAGTGGTTCAATCTCATTATTTTGCATGTAGCTGTCCAATTTTCCCAGCACCATTTATTGGAGAGACTGTCTTTTCCCCATTGTATACTCTTGTCCCCTTAGTCATGGGTTAATTGGCCAGGTACTTGTGGGTTTCTTAGCTCTCTATTCTGTTCCATTGATCTATGTCTATTTTTGTGTCAGTACCATACTGTTTTTTTTTGTTTTTTGTTTTTTTTTTTAACATTTTTATTTATTTTTGGGACAGAGAGAGACAGAGCATGAACGGGGGAGGGGCAGAGAGAGAGGGAGACACAGAATCGGAAACAGGCTCCAGGCTCTGAGCCGTCAGCCCAGAGCCCGACGCGGGGCTCGAACTCACGGACCGCGAGATCGTGACCTGGCCGAAGTCGGACGCTTAACCGACTGCACCACCCAGGCGCCCCAGGACCATACTGTTTTGATTAGTGAAGCTTTGTAGTACATTGTGGAATGACATCAGTTTTTTTTTTTTTTTAATGTTTATTTATTTTTGAGACAGAGACAGAGCATGAACGGGGGAGGGTCAGAGAGAGGGAGACACAGAATCTGAAGCAGCCTCCAGGCTCTGAGCTGTCAGCACAGAGCCCAACGTGGGGCTCGAACTCACGGACCACGAGATCATGACCTGAGCCAAAGTCGGACACTTAACCGACTGAGCCACCCAGACGCCCCGAAATGACATCAGTTTTAATGGAAACCCATGCTTGATCAAATAACTAATGTGCAAGAAAAAATACGAACTGCAGCAATATATTTTTATTTTCTATCGTTGTTTCTACTGGCAGAATTTGAGTTTAGGGATTATATTACCTACATTTGAATTATTCTTTGGGTATAGAATTTATTTTCCCAAACATGTCTGCACCCACCATATTTTGACTTATTTAATAAGGAATGGTATAATTTTTCTAATGTTTCTTTATAAAAGCAGACTGGTTCTGACTTGTCCAAAATTTGTGTCATTTGGCCAAAGGTTGTATCACTGAGCAGTTGAGGGTTAAAGTAGCTTGCCAGGGTTATTCTATACTTAGTTCTATTTTTCCCCTCTCTTTGAACTTCTAGTTCATTATAATGCTTCTGGGAATACTAACAGTGAGATGTGCCTCAATTGATACACAGCTTCAAGGCTCTTACAGTGCTTGTCAGCCTCAGTCTTTTCTCTCTGGGGACCTTTCATATCTCTTAGCTCCTTGCAGACGACTGAAAAATCTCTATGCTTCTGTTGCCTGCCAGCTTAATGCAAAACTGAGAGTCAGAGAAGTGGCCCCAGGGAGGAGAAGCAGCCTGGGTCCCATGGCATCAGGACTTCAGGTAGTAGGCTGGTTTGTCAATTTGGATTAGAATGGAAAAGAGCTGTTGCCTCGTACATTGCTTATTTCTTGCTATAGGAGAGACATAGTGTGTAAAGGGCTTTGAGAGTCTCCTAACAGAAAGGCAGGAAAATGAAAGATTTAGCAAAAATACGCTGAGCTATTACTGCAGAATGCCTAGCAGATGTAATGTCAATTGAGAATGGTAATGCCACATGGAAGGAAACATTCTCTATTAAAGCTTCCATTTTATGCCAGTAATTTTCATGCAGAAATCTCTATTCAAGCAGAAGGCACTTTAAAAAATTAACATCTTTGTAAATTTCTAATAAGATTACAGATTCCACATTTTTCTAAAATCACAGTAATTTGCATGTCAATACAGACTTTTCACAAATGAGTCTTACATGTTCTTGTGTTCATATTTGAGGACCATAAACATTGTACAGAGTTTAAAATGGGTTTACATACTTGCTTGGAGAGTTGGAGCCTTTGCTATCTAAAGCAGTGCTGCTTTGTCCAACTTCAGCTCAGGTCATGGTCTCGCAGTTTGTGAGTTCGAACCCCGCATTGGGCTCTGTGCTGACAGCTCAGAGCCTGGAGCCTGCTTCAGATTCTGTGTCTCTCTCTCTCTCTGCCCCTCCCCCACTCACTCCCTCCCACCCTCCCCCCTCAAAAATAAAATAAACATTAAAAAAAATTTTTTTTAAAGCTGTGCTTCTTAAACTTTGTGCATAGGAATCACTTGGGGATCTTGTTAAAGTGGAGATTCTGATTCAGTAGGTCTGGGGCCTGATAGTCTGCATTTCTCACAAGCTCCCAACTGATGCCAGTGCTCCTGGTTCAGGAACTATTTGAATAGCAAGGTTTTAAGGTATTCAGCTTTAAAAGAAACACTTCTTGTTTTCTAAACTCATCAAATTATGGTAGTAAAACATTTAAGGAAAAGCTTAGCAAATGCTTTGTGACTATAAATCTTGCTAACAGAAATAATACCCAATCACCTCTTCTGCCTGATAGTTTATTAGATTCTGGTCCTAAAATAAGACAATATAAGAAATATTAGAAGTTTATCCACTAATGTAACATGGCTATTCTTGTTTATTTTTGAGAGAGTGTTCATGCGTGCAAGCATGAGTTGGGGAGGGCGAGGAGAGGGACAGAGAGAATCCCAAGCAGGCTCCATGCTGTCAGTGCAGAGCCCAAGGCAGGGCTCGATCTCATGAACTGTCAGATCATGACCTGAGCTGAAATCAAGAGTCGGACACTTAACCAACTAAGCCACCCAGGTGCCCTTGCTATTCTTAAATGAGGGTGCTGAAGTGCTATGTGCTGAAGTGTCTAGTAATCACATCAGAGTATACCTGTAGGGGAACCTGAAGAAGGTATGCCTAGGAACTCAGGACAGCACTTAGTGATGTAGAGGGCTTTCTGCAGGAGGCAGGAAGATCACTTCTGAGGTTCACTCTAAATTTGGCTCTAAATAATTACCTAGTAGTGTGCTCTTCACCATTACATAATTAAAAACAAATTTTAATAGGCTTCATTCTTATTTGATAACCTTATTATCCTCAAACATGTTAAAAATGTTGGCTGTTCCCATTTCTGAACTTCTTTCCCCCATTTCTCACCTCCAGCACCCTCCCTCTAAATTCTTAGTGTATTAACATCATCTATCTTCTCATTCACTTTGTATGTATTTGAGTACTCACTGTATACAAATAGGATGTCGTAGTAAATGGATCTGTGGTATACAAAATTGAATAAGGTGCAGTCTCTTTTTCAAGGTACTCAGTCTCCTGAAGGAGGTATGATAGCACAAGTAATCAGTGTGAATAATAATCTGTTAGCACCCTCCAGAAAGTGCTCTGTGGGTTCAGAAGAGAAATGAATCACTGGGTTCTGGGATCATCAGGAAAGCCCTCATAGAAAAGATAGCTTTTGAATTAGGTCTTGAGAACTAGATAGCCCTTCCTAGCTGTTCCAGGCAGGACATTGTAAGAAGAAACTGCACAAGGAAAGTATGGATGCAAGAGAATAAGGAGACACATTTTAGTAATTGCATGTACTATAGACCCCTTGCATTTTGGATTCATAACTTCAGGATTTGTATTGTCCGTTTGTGAGTGACCATTGAAGGGTTTTCCTGAGCTACTGATTTTATTCCCTTGTGAAGAGCCTCGTATATCAAGTCCGTGGGTGAGGTTAGTAATTGGTTCAGCAGCATTCGTATCTGCATCCATCTTTATTCTTTTCTCTTATTTCCTTTTACTGTATTTCGTGTGGGAAGACATTACATACTTATTAATAATTTGGGATTTGCGAGGAGCTTGTTATAATTCCTTTCCATTGCCAGAGGTCTCCTGCCAGTATGGTGACCATATAATTTATTGCCCAAACTGGGACCCACTTGAAAGGAATTGTGCTGTTAGTGATATTCCACAGCAACCAGGCATAAACTGGGTTTGTCTCAAGCAAGCAAGAGTATATGGCCAACTAGAACATTCCTGTTAGTTGGAGGATGGGATATGAATGGGGAGCAGTAGGATGTTATTTAGGAAAGCAAGTTTGTGGATGGTCCTAAATGCCAGGTTCAAGGTTTAGGCTTTTATACTGTAGGCAGAGAAAAAAACCCTTGGAGGTTTTTTTGTTTGGTTGGTTTTGTTCTTGTATTCTTTTGGCAGAGGGTTTGATATATGCAAAGCAGCTTTTGGAAGGAGGAGTCTGGCCTCTGTGGGCAGATTAGATTGAAGGGAAATGCTCGATTTAGGGAGTGCCATAGTATTCCCTTTAAGGATATATTTGAACAGTAGCCACTCAAATGGTCTTCATGTATAAGGAAAAATTGGTAATTTATATTTATTTGTATAATTATGAACAGAGAAGCTTTAATAATTCACTTCCAATATATGTTATTACTGATGTTAGCTCATACTTCTGAAGAAGATCCTGTGGGTTTAGCGTCTTGTTCAGTTAATGTTTTCTCAAAAGAGGAACAGTACTGGGTTTAGCAGTGAGCGCTAGAACATTTTGTCTGCACTAGTGTTATGCATATATTTACCTTAATATTTTAACAATTAAAATTTTAGTTAACACTGAGAGTGCTTATTAATAAAAATATCTTCACAAAATTTATTTCTAAAAATCTATCTTTTGCCATGTAACCAATCTTTTATTGTATCTTGTTTCAACCTGATATCTAATCCAGAGAAGGTTTTAATTTCCACTAGCATGCATCTCTCCTTTTTCTATCCCCACCCCATGGAATGGGTGAAACTTTTGAGAAAGGGAAGTTGTTGTTGTTTTTTTTTTAAGTTTATTTTACTTTTTAATGTATTTAATTTTGAGAGAGCGTGCAAGCAGGGGAGGGGCAGGGAGAGAGGGAGACAGAAGATCCAAAGCGGGCTCTGCACTGACAGCAGCGAGCCCAGTGAGGGGCTCACAGTCACAAGCCGCGAGATCATGACCTGAGCCAAAGTCAGACGCTCACTCTACTGAATCACCAAGGTACCCCGAAAAGGAAAGTTATTTTTTACCAGGAGAATCAGACAGCTATTCATGGAAGAGGAAGTCAGTCTTTGAAGGATTGATTCTGCAGTAGTGGAGAAGAGAACTTTCCAGGTTGAGGAAACTATGTATGCAAAGAAGAGGAAGCAGAAAAATTGTGGGGTGTGCTTGGGGAAAAGCAACTGACTGCTGGGTGGCTTCAGAAATGCTATGGAAATAACAGCTGGCACACTGGCATCACTAGCCAGTTACGTGGTCATGGAGGACACAGGGAAATTGAAGAAAAGGAATGCTTTTTTTATTCTTTTTTTAAATCTTCTTTAATGTTTATTTTTGAGAGACAGAGACAGAGTGCTGGTGGGGGAGGGGCAAAGGGAGCAGTAGACATGGATTCAAAAACAGGCTCCAGGCTCTGAGCTGTCAGCACAGAGCTGGGTGTGGGGCTCGAACTCACAAGCTGTGAGGTCATGACCTGAGCTGAAGTTGGACACTTAACCAACTGAGCCACCCAGGTGCCCCAGGAAAGGAAAGCTTTTTAATTCCCAAGGATTTCTTAACTTTTAGAAACCTTTTTTTTTTTTTTTAAGTTTATTTATTTTGAGAGAAAGAGCACAAGTCGGGCAGATAGGGAGAGAGAGAGAATCTCAAGCAGGCTCCATGCTGTCAGCACAGAGCCGGGCATGGGGCTCTATCTCACCGTGAGATCCTGACCTGCGCCGAAATCAAGAGTCGGATGCTTAACCAACTGTGCCACCCAGACACCTCTTAAAAAACCTGCTAAGGGTAGAAAATACTCTTGTTGAAGAAGCTTCTATTTTTAAAGGTAGCCTATCACCCTTTTTTTTTTTTTTTTTTGATGAATTAAGGTGCAATACCATTTTTTACCGATGGGCCTTTTATGTAATAAGATCATGTCACTAGACACATCTCAGAGTGAAATGTTTAATATTTGGTACTTATTGCATGTGGATGGAGTTATGTAGTGACTTCTAGATGATTGGAGATTCTTCTCTGTTGGCAAGAAAAAGAGGTAATGAACTGAAGAGAATGACCAACTTGTAAAATATTTCCTAAGTTTATGTCTGTGTATTTACATATGTTGTCTAAATATTTCATCATTAGAGGGTAATATTCTCTATGTCTGTTAAGATCTTCCATATTCAAAATGTCTTTGTAGGTTTTTGCCGTTTCTTTGAAAGAAAATACATTTAAAAGTTTACTTCAAGTCTTAACTTTTAGATGAATGATTACCCTCCTCTCTTCCTGGTTTAGAGCTACTTGTCTTTATTTTACTTAAGCACTATAGAATTTGACACATGGAGATGTTTCCCTGGAAGAATTCTGTTTAGGCTTAGGGCTGACATGAAAAGAAACAATTTGTCAGACTAGTGGAGCTTGCTAACAATTCAAATAAACAGCCTGTCTTTTTCTTTACACTGCATATTAATAAAAATGTTAATGATAAAACACCTCCTTTACACCCTACAGGGTGCAGAGATGATTGGGTCAGAGACTGTTTTCTTGCTTTGGGCCCTCTTAAACACAGCTGCTAGCTGAATGTGGCTTATCAGTTGCATGGTTATTGGTGCCATGTTTCTAAAGTAACAGGTATTTAACACAGCCAGGTTGAGTGTTGCCTCGATTTTTTTATTATCTGGCATTTAGATACTTTTGCCATGTAAATATTTCAAAGTAGAAAGCAGTTAAATTTAGAATATACTTCTTTATAAACGTACTTTGATGGATAAGTAACTCTTCAAAAATGGGGTTACTTAGATCATACAACTGAAGACTGTTATCTGTATTTAACATTTTTCTCCCCTCCTTACTACCACAGTTTTGAGAGCTCCTGATGGTAGAGCATACCATGCCTTATGCATTCGTGCCCTTGGTACCTAGTAGATACTTCATAAATGTCAAGTTATTTAATGATGACTTTGATAAAGACCAACTTTGTTGCTTAATTGTATATTTTTGCTTCACCTTCTTGAATTTTTCTTCAACACACAATTCGCTCTAAAATTTTGTATCAGTATATCTGGATTTCTTAAACACAAAACAGGCTCAAATGGAGTTACTTATGCTAAGCCCCGTGCTACCAAACTAAGACTTAATTACAGTTTTAGCTCTCCCAGAAATGGAATTTTAAACCAGTCAGCCAAGAAATACCTGATCAGCACTAGTTAGGTAATATGCCTAATAGACTTCTGCCATCCCCAAAAGGAAAGTGACTTTCAATGACCAACCCACTTTTTTTTTTTTTTTTTTTTTTTTTGCCTAATAAAAACACCTTCTTACCACTCCTTTTTTTTTTTTATTTTTTTTTTGAGAGCGACAGAGAGAGTGAGAGTAGGGGAGGAGCA